>NC_069126.1:52769549-53408715 GCF_026914265.1 Mya arenaria
ATTGTAATAAATATAAAGAAAAAAAAAAGTATTATACTTCTGAAGTGCAGAAGGTCATGGTTGATAGCAAAGCGAACTGATAAGCCACGCCTAATTTTGACGCTGATTGATCAGTCGGGTATTGGCCGGCTAGTTTGACTGACAGCCCGCGTCAGAAAAAAAAACACATGGCCAGTGGGTAATAAAGCTATACGAAATACAACTATAACACACAAATTCTAAAACTTGATAATTAATTCGACAGATTGCGGGAAATTTTATAACCGAATTAAATATAAATTGAAATCATGAAAACTAAATAAATATATCAATAGGCAGCTTCCTTATCTCACTAATTATTGTATTTAAAAACATGTGACAACTGTTTTGAAGAATGCTGATAAAATCCGCTCTGAGGTCATATCTTAAATAAGAGGCATCTGTTTTTAAAGAAATTAGACTGAATACTTATTAAAATCAAGAACAATAATTATTAATTTAAAGTTTGCATGATATTGAAACTTCTGAATTGAACTTATTGTTCATCTTCGTGGTTAAAAAAACAGTTTAACAATTAAATCAAAATTTAGGAAGCAGCAAACCAGTTTTTTTCTATTCCTAAATTTATTTCAAACGGCTATTTTCAGCCACCATGTCCTTATGTGAACCCTGACTCGCAGTATATCCTTACCTCAATGGCTGAATATAATAAACAAACGTTCGATGCAATAACGCAAGTAAAAAATGAAATAATTGCTGTTAGATCAGATGTAGCAAGTATGAAACATGAGCTCCGCGAAATCAATAGCAAAGTTAATATTATTGAATCCAAGCAATCTAAAATTGAACATAATGTTAGGGAGGTGCAATCCCATGTCAACGCATTAGCTAACGACCAGCAGTACATGCAGTCTGAACTAGAAACTATCTCTTTTCAACATGATCGCGATAGTACAGATATTCACGATATGAGTAAAAGATTGCACATGATAGAATTACAAACTGAAAATGTAAAACATTCGCTACGAATTTTTGGTATTCCGGATGAGGAGAATGAACTCACAGAACATACAAAAGATAAATATGTAAGAGCAATACATAATGTAGTATCTCCTAACTCCGCTTTTAAGGATGATAATATCATTGAGATAAAACGAATTGGCAAGTACACTGCTTCTAAACCGAGAATGGTAGTGATAAAGTTTTGTAATGACCAATGTAAAGTGCCAATATTCTCAAACAGGGACCAATTGCGTTCTAAGGGGATTCGGGTATCAAACGATCTTACACGTTTTCAACGACAAAAGTTGAAGGAACAGAGCATTAAGGGTATTATAGGCTATGTTAAGAATGGTGTTTTATACCAACGCGAATCTAAACCTAAAGAGTCGCTATCCGGAGATCGTGTATATATTGGGGCACGTCGTCGGATACAGCAGCCTATGGAGTGTGCCCCTTCGACTACCGGCGAAGAGACACAGTCCACAGACCACGAAAACCCGACGGAAACCTTACCGGTCGACTAGGAATTCGGCCGAGGCCCTAGTTTTCATTTGCATATTTCGTATTTAGTATGGAATGTTGGTGGCAATGTTAATCTTTTCAAACGACCGAAAACAAAGGCCGATATGGGCGGCGTTGTGATATTTGTAAAAAGCACCATCTTGAAATATGTTTCAAGACTTAATAATGATTTTCGACACGGAGTTATCTTAAAATATAGTCGTGAACTATTTAATACATCGAAAGACATATTATCGCTGACGCTTTATATCCCTCAGGAAAGTTCCCCCGCATATAAAAAGGATAATGTAAAAGGAATAGAAATTATTGAAGAAATTAATAGCATATATTCTACTAACGATTATGAAATACTCATATCGGGAGATTTAAACGCTCGTGTTGGTAATGAACAAGAAAAGGTTAACATAGATAGAAATGTTCCATTGTTTAAGGAATATGATCGTATTTTTGATGATGATAAAATAGCAGACCGAGCCTTCAGTGACACATATACTAATGCTTTTGGAAGACGTCTAATAGAAATGTGTAAAAGCTATGCATTATATATATTTAATGGCCGTGTAGGTTCGGATAAGGATAAAGGCATATTTACGTTTATAAACCATTTGGGAAATAGTGTAATTGACTATATGATCGGTAATATTAACATTTTTGAAATTGTCGAAGACTTTTCAATTGAGGATATAGCGGAGTGTGATCATTTTCCAAATTTACTTAAACTTAAAAGTAAAATAGCTAATGTTAAAAATGTCGATAATATCGTGCCAACCCCTAAACCGCATTATACATTTACAGACAATAACATTGTATTATTTCAAAGAAAACTTGATGAAAATATCAATGAAGGAAACTTTGACAATATGATCATTAATGAAAGTTGCCCCATATCATCAATAAATTAGAATATAACTTACTTGAGTGTAGCATTGATGCGAGAAAGATCATGCCATTAAGACGTAAGAATAATAATAATAATAATAATAATAATAATAATAATAATAATAATAATAATAATAATAAATAATAATTATAATAATAATAATAATAATAATAATAATAATAATAATAATAATAATAATAATAATAAGTGGTTTGATAAGGAATATAAAACTTTGAACACGAAAGTCACGATGAGTCTGCTTCGTTTTCGGGAATCAATTTTTTTTACATGATCTCAATAATTATTTAACAGCGAAAAAGCGATATAAAAATACATGTAAAACCAAAAGAAGATCTTACAATGAATTATGTGTGCAAAAACTGGTCGATGTTTCAAAAAGTCAAAGCGACTTTTTGAAAAGACTTAACACAAAGTAATGGTATTTATAGATCACAAATTTCCACAGAACAGTGGTTTAATCATTTTAACGAGTTGTTTAATCCAGAATTGCCGGACGTAGAATTGACAGGAACAACTGTACAATTAGTCATAGAGAGTGATGTCGAATCATCAATATTGAACATGGAAATTACAGACGATGATATATTTGATGCCATCAGATCGTTAAAATCTAATAAGGCTACAGCGGGCATACTAACTGCAAACCACTTTAAACACAGTATTAATCATATGGTATCATATGTACGTAGAATTTTCAATCGTATATACTCATCAGGCGACTTTCCTGAACAATGGACATCAACACTGATGACACCCATACACAAGAAAGGAGCTAGAGATGTTCCCGATAACTATAGGGGAATATCCTTAATTGATGTATTTTATAAAATATGCATTTACATTTTGAACAAGCGTTTGACTTTTTATTGTGACGCGTTTAACAAAATAACTGAATCTCAGGCGGGTTTTAGAGCAAATTATTCGACAATGGATAATCATTTTATTTTAAATGCTGTTATATCGAAATACCTATGTAAAAAACGTGGTTAATTGTATGTTGCCTTTGTCGATTTTAAAAAGGCGTTTGATTATGTTAACCGTAGTAAGTTATATATATGTCATTGCTTAATCGCGGAATTAAAGGTTAACTATTTAATGCAATAAAAGCTATATATGTGTCTGTTAAAAGTCGAATCAAAAATGGTTATGAACTAAGTAAGAGTATAAATTGCCCTCTAGGATTGCGTCAAGGATATAATTTAAGTCCTATTTTATTTAGTCTGTTTATTAATGCATCGTATGACTTCCTACATCAAAATGGAGTACGCAGAATACAACTTTACCCTGACATTATTGAAATATTCATGATTTTATTTGCTGATGATGTAGCACTTATGTCTGATACTATTGAAGGTTTACAATCGCAACTTAACCTGTTGTATAAATGTTGTGAAAATTGGAAACTAACTGTTAATGTTAACAAAACAAAGATTGTTGTTTTTAAAAATGGCGGTTGTCTTTCTAGATACGAACATTGGTATTATAACAATGAAAAAATTGAATGTGTAAACGGTTTTAACTATGTTGGGGTCCATTTTACTTCTACTCTGTCACTGAACAAAATTGCCGACAGCATGGCTATTAAAGGCAAACGGGTTCTTGTATCATTATTAAATTCCTTGTATGATTTAATGCCTTTACAAAAACATAATTATTTCAAAAATTATGACGCAAAAGTCGTACCTATATTTCTGTACGGGTCCGAAATTTGGGGATTACATAGACATGAAGGTGTCGAAAGAGTGCACAATTATGCCTGTAAAAGGTTTCTTTCTGTACCTCTATTTACAAGTAATGGTCCAATTTAGTTGACTGTAGTCGATTCCCGTTGTATATTTTTTCTTGTAAGCGTGTTATATGCTATTGGTTAAAAAAATTAAGTATGCCAAAACATAGATATGTGTCCAAATGTTATGCGATGTTGAAATCTTTGGATACTGTTGATTATGTGAATTGGGTAACCCACTTACCATTTATTTTCAAATGGTTTTGGTTATGTTTGGGAAGCCCAGTGTATTACCAATAAAACAAATATTTATGGCAACATACTTACAACGTCTTAAAGATCAATATGTTCAGTCATGGCGTAGCGGTTGTATAAATAGTGCCAAATTGCAAGCTTATATCGGCTTTAAAACCAATTTTGAGAATGAAGCGTATGTAAATAATCTTTGTGTTAGGAAATTTCGGAACGTATATGCTCGCTTTCGAGCTTCAGCTCATACGCTAGCAATTGAACGTGGCCGTTATACGAATGTTGAAAGACAGTTAAGGTTTTGTCCTCATTGTAAATATGTTGTAGAGACAGAATATCATTTTCTTTTGGTGTGTCTTTTATATGATACTATTAGACAAGAATATATAGAAAGAAAATATTATGAGAACCCAAATATAACTAAGTTTAATATATTGATGTCTTGTCATATTGAAAATGTTGTGAAAAAACTGCTCACTATTTATACTCAGCTTTTGAAAAGAGAAATTCACATTTACAGAAATAAACATTACATACTTGTTTCCAGTTTTGACTGTTAGTACATCGTATTGTATATATAAGTTATCAATGTCATTGTATCAAAATGTACTTTTTCTTGTTTTGACAGATACTATTATTTTATCCATGCTCACTAATTTGCACAAGTAGTTTTCATGTATGTATGGTTAAGTTAAGTCTGTTTACCACCGGTATGGCCGGATGAGAGTTTGTACGAGAACTCATATTTCCCGCAACACTCCCGCATAATATCGTGTCAATGTTTGTTACGTATCATAAATTTATATAACTTTCATTATGATGGATATTTAATAATAAAGCGGATAAATATCTTCAATATCTTGAACACATGTTCAGTTTTTTAAGGCTAACGAAATATTCGTTTGCTCCTTATTATAAGATGCCTACGTGCGTTTGCCATTTTATGTAGACATCGTACGTTTGCCAAACTGAAATACTTCAGAAAATGCATTTTTGTACATATTGCATCGCACAAAGTATTCATAAAGCCATTAAAAACAAATAATTGAACAACTGAAAAACAAACATTTAAATAAAATGTGGCAATTTATCTTAATATGTGACATTAAACCACTACCTACGTGCGTTTGCATTCATGGACACAATTTGTATCGAAGTGTTCTCGGAACATATGCAGACATGAATGGTGACCAATACACCGATCGAAAGACAAAACAATGCATTCTTTTTGCGCTATGTCATTTGAACGAACTCTCGTGTATAACAAAACTATCGATAAGAAACTTACCTTGATTGACGATCAATCGAGCCAAAATACTACTGGCGTTTGCATTTGTGGTCACGTGACTTTTTTTGCTCATCCCCGGTGTTTAAGTAGAATAAATGCACATCAGAAGAAAGATGGCAATCTAAAAGGTTTGACATTTTGTCATTTGACAATTTTTGAGGAGAAACAAAATAATAAATATGTATGCCGTTATGAATTAATACATGCTATGTATTGAATTTACTTTGTTTAAAATAAGTTGGCAAACATTGACAATATTTCATAGAAATGTCATGTACAACACAGATTTATGTTTATTGTATTATCATCACACCTGGGAATGGCTGGCTGAATTGTTTAAAGCTGCACTCTCACAGATTGACCGTTTTGACATAAAATATTTTTGTCTCACATTTAGCTAACTTTTGTATAAATTCCTTCAATTCAATCACAAAGATGACAGTAAATTGCTAAAAAAACTGCCAAAAAGTTTTTAATGCTTTGAGAGTGCATCCTTAACAAGTCTAGACTTAAACATATATAGGTTGTGTTACATTTTCTAATGGTTTTTCTATCACGGGGTTTTCTAACTTCATGGTGATGATTTTGCCATAATGCTTTATTATATCAAATCTGCATTTCAAATATCTGTAAGCCATAAGATTGTTGTGTCTGTATAATTTCCTTTTCAGTGACCTGATGTCCGTGCGAAATTTGACCTAATGTCTCAAGCCAAGAAATCGCAGAATGGAACTCATATTAGTTGTTTAATGTGTGCTTGATGTTTGTTTTAACAGCCTGTATAAATTGCTGCTTGACAAGACAGTGGAATTTTAATCATACAACATTTTGTTTTAACAAATGCCACAATGAAATGATAATGTTAAGGCAGATCTAGAATGACATTTAACATTGGTTACTCAAACATTCAATTTTTAAATCTTATGAATTTATATAAATAGTAGTTTTTCCTATGTCTATAAATAATGTTTTATAAAAAACAGCATGTATTTGTTATTTCTTATCATTCGTGTCAGACAGTGAACATTAAATTCAATACATAGCTTGTATTAATTCATAAAGGCATACAAATTTATTTTTTCCCTCAAATTGTACCAGCGAGCCAAAAATTGTCTAATGTCAAAATGTCAAACCTTTTAGATGGCCATCTTTATTCTGATGTGCATTTATTCTAATTAAAAGATATTTTAAGCTCACAATGCTGAACCTTTATTAAAATACCAAAACAACATTTCATCAGAATTAAAGTTTATCCGATTGTTCAATGGTTTACGTTCGAATTATAAATACCTATGCACGGTTCACAGACATAATAACTAACTAATAATCGGTGTCCCATCAAAAAATAAATAACAATTATATATTATAATATGCTAGCTCGTAGTCTTACCTCATTATTGCTGGGTATTCTTCCTTGTTGCTATTTAGCTCATGTAATGACACAGATGATATCGATTCTCGCGCTTTCTGCATCCCGTTGTTACCATTGGCTATTGATTACACGCTCTTGATTGGTTTAATGACCGCAGCTAAATATTGGCTGAAACTTACTTATTTCTTGAAAAATTAAACTAAATATTAAAATTGTTTTATTTACAGTAGTAGTAGTAGTAGTAGTAGTAGTAGTAGTAGTAGTAGCAGTAGCAGTAGCAGTAGCAGTAGCAGTAGCAGTAGCAGTAGCAGTAACAGTAGCAGTAGTAGTAGTAGTCGCATAAATATGCATAGCAAAAAACAAAAATTTAGCTGATTCTGAGACAAAACGTAAATAAGTAAAAATTGTCAAACTTAAGAGAGTGCAACTTTAAAGATGGGGCATCTTTATTGCAACTCCTTCATACCAATGGATGGGTTAGAGTCAACCGCTATCAATGAAAATCATGCAAACTTGAAATTAATAATAATTGTATTATTGTTCTTGATTTTAGAGCGGATTTTATCAGAATTCTTCAAAAGAGTTGTCACAATTGTTTGAATACAATAATTAGTGAGATAAGGAAGCTGGCTTTTTATATATGTATTAATTTTTCATATGTATTTATTTTTCATTATTTCAATTTATATTTCATTCGGTCTTTCAGCGTCCAAATAAGGCGTGGCTTATCACTCGCCCTTTGTTATCCGCCATGACCTCCGACAATATGCACTTCAGTAGTATAATACGTTTTTGTTCTAAATATTTATTACAAATGTGTTATTTATGATTGTAAGAAAGATTAGACAAATAATGAGAGCCAAAACACTGACATTAACACAAAAACATTGATTTTGACTTCCTCTGCATTTCTTTTACATTTATAATAATAAATGAGTATTAAAACTGCACTCTCACAGATTGACCGCTTTGACAAATAAATTTTGTCTTGGAATGAGCCAATTTTGCGTAATATTCTGGAATTCAATGATATAAGACTGCTGACAAATAATCAGATCACAATTGATCATATTTAGGTTTGAAAATTGATGTTTTATTGCTAAAAGCGTTACAATAATACTAACGTTTAAAAATAAAAATATTTCGGCAGTTTTCAAAACAGTTGAGATCTGTTATACTGTGAGTTATCTTATAATATGACTGAAATGAAGGCATTGATGCCAAATTCATCAGATGAGTCCAAACTTAAAAAAAGTTAAAATTGTCAATATTTAAAGAGCATCTTTAGTTCAACTCCCTCATACTCCCTCATACAAATGGGAGGATTAGGGTAAACTGCTTTTAATGAAAAGGAAGTTCATAATAGAAATCAAACTATGAGGAAAGAAAGCTAACAATTAGAGTCATTTTCAATAAAATTAAGATTAAAACAAATCTGGTTTCTTCAAAATTATAACTTAATGCAATTTTAATAAAATGCAATTAAACTTAAGTATTAAAGGTTTAAATGTTGTTCATATCATATATGCTCTCAAAAAACACCAAATTACCTTACTTGATTACAAAATTCAATACTATTTTATAGCATGGGTGTACGGGAAAGAGTACATTTCCGTATATCCATAGTGTACGTGAATTGTTACTTTTCCGTACATCCATAATATACGGGAAATGGTATAATCCCGTACACGATGAATATACGGAAGAACATAATTTCCCTTATTTTAAACGGAGACCGTACATGCCCGTACACACAAGATATACGGAGATGTACGGTGCCGTACATCCATCAAAATAGTTTAAGTACTATCGTTAGTCAATCAAATAAGTGGTGTACAATTCAATTGATTTGTTATCATTCAGACCCTTTTTATTTTCATCAAAAGCTGTCGAAACCCATTAAAGCATTTAATTTTCTTCAAAGGTGATTTTTACTGACACAATTCTGTTTTTCTACGTAACTGTGATTTTTAAGTCAATGGTATAAATGTCGTTCATATCATGTATGCTATCAAATTTTCTCTTTCTGTTGTCAGACATACATTGTCAGCATTATTTTTCATTTGAACACATCCGTATATTCAACATCCCGTACACTTACCGTACACGTTGGGTGTACAGGTTTCAGTACATTCCCGTATATCCAACAATTTTCCGCAGTGATACCTACAGAAAATTTCCTCAAACAAAAGTTTTGCTATCTCACATTTAAAAATGAATCTACAACAACAAGAACATAACTAATCTTACCCTTAGTTAGAGGCAGAGGTCCGAATATGATTAAGTGAATCCTAGAAAAAACTATGAGGTGATACAGGTATTGGGCACAATGGAGCCTTTCGTTTACCATATTGGCGCTTAGACAATTGACAATCGTTACAGCCTGTAAGATGTTTTTCAATATCAGCATACATTCTACGACAATGAAATCGCGCCTCGGTTCGCGCCTTCTCAGTACATTCCCGTATATCCAACAATTTTCAGCAGTGATACCTACAGAAAATTTCCTCAAACAAAAGTTTTGCTATCTCACATTTGAAAATGAATCTACAACTACAAGAACATAACTAATCTTACCCTTAGTTAGAGGCAGAGGTCCGAATATGATTAAGTGAATCCTAGAAAAAGCTATGAGGTGATACAGGTATTGGGCACAATGGAGCCTTTCGTTTACCATATTGGCGCTTAGACAATTGACAATCGTTACAGCCTGTAAGATGTTTTTCAATATCAGCATACATTCTACGACAATGAAATCGCGCCTCGGTTCACAGATATGGTACAAGATATTATCACGAACGAGGTACTGATCTGTGAGATACGACATTTGTTTCATCAGCTTCGGGTCGCCTGGTTCATTCACTAGAAATGACAATATTGAACCTAGTTCAGGATTTCATTGTTCTGTAAGTTTGCTCTTGTCGTTTATACTCACAACAGTAACTGAATAATCATCTTCACCATCACCATCATCATCATCATCAGCTATATCCATAGCAGCTAATAGTGGAACCTCGCCTAAACCCCTATCTTTATGATCCTGCTTGTACTCAAACTCAACTGATAAGCTTTCTGAAGGTACTTCCTCAACACAACTAACATCAACATCATTAGATTTACAGTCCTTAGTTTCAGATTCATAAAGTCTCCTACTCAAAGCATCAGCATAACCATTCTTTAAACCAGGTTTATGAATGATTTCAAAATCATAACTTTGAAGTTTCATGGCCCAACGACCTTTTCTACCATTTAGGTCTTTCAAACTTTGAATGTATTTCATTCCTAAATTATCTGTGAAAACCGTGAGTTGGAATTAGCTAAGTACGGATGAAACTGTTTAATTGCTTCTATCAAAGCTAAACACTCCTTTTCATGAATACTCCATTTTACTTCATTTCCTCTAAGTGACCTACCACCATAAACAATAACTCTTTCACGCTTCTCATCATCTACCTGGCCTAACACAAATCCAACTGCATTATCCGAGACATCTGTTGACAAAATAAATGGCGTAGACATATCAGGAAAGACAAAAACAGGTGTTGAAGTTAACTTATCATTGAGTTTATTGAAAGAATCCTCACATTCCAGTAAAAATCCTTATCCTTTTTGAGTAATTCGTTCAAAGGACTTTCTAACTCAGAAAACCCCAAAATGAATTTCCTGTAGTAATTACATAGTCCTAAAAATGCACGGACATTTTTCTGAGTCTTGGGCCTGGGAAACATTTTTACAGCTGCAATTTTGCCAGGATTAACTTCAATACCCTTACTTGAAAAGTAATGACCAAGATACTCAACACGTTCAGCTGCAAATTTACATTTCTTTGGTTGAAGCTTTAAATTTGCCTCCCTTAGTCTATCAAAAACAACTTGTTATTGCGCCAAGTGTTCATCAAAGTTGGAAGAATGAATCACTATGTCATCTACATAGACTAGTGCAAATTTGAAATTAATACCTCTTAGAACTTGGGTCATAACTGTTTGAAAGGCAATCGGAGCAATTCGGAGCCCATACGGTAAGCGTTTGAAATTGTAGCTGCATTCATGAGTCACAAATGTAGTCTTATGCTTTGTCTCAGCATCCATTGGAATCTGATGGAAACCACTACGCAGATCGAGAACACTAAAGATCTTTGAGTTACGCTCAGCAACAGAATCAACAACATCTTCAAACCTAGGCAGGGCCTTTTTTTATTTGATTCTATGTTTTACGAACACCGCTGCTCAAAAAATTTCATTATTGAAATAAAAATAAAATTGTGATTTCGGTTTTTTTTATTTCCGCCGATGAAACTTTATCGCAGCAAATCATTAAAAGCAGAGTACATCGCAATAGTTATAAAAATATTGGTGTAAACATTTCTGAAAAAGTTTAAGCCAATGAAAAACATTCATCGGATTTGCAGGCTTGTGCTAAAACCCCGATATCCGGTACCTGTTATCCCCCGTATCCGGTATCACTTTCTGATACCGGATTATGTTGATATCAGGGTTATTATCAGATGATAAATCCAAGTATCCACGGTCCGTTATAAATTGCTTTTTGACAACCAATGCATACTTTAAATAACATGGTATCAACATAATCCGGTAAAATTAACTGTGATAACGGTTTTTCTCGATATCGGTACTTGGTACCGGGTTTTAGCTCACCCGGAAAATCCTTTGCGGCATGGTGACTTCCGGTTTATTTCCGGGTTGTAACGAAGTATAATAACAGCGATAATATGAACTAATTATCGTTCCAGGTTTGTTTATTTATGTTTATTAGATTTGTCCTTTTAATGAGTTTATATTACATTATTGTGATATAATTTGAATGTCATGAGCTATAAATCGCTTGACTGTTTACCTGGACAGTTTAGTTCTGTAGGGTGGGGTAGATGGTTCAGAAAAGACTGCGGTTACTTTTCTTATTGGAGTATTATTAACAACAAATAATTCTCATCTATTCTAAAATATTTATTTTGAAAATAAGCACACAAATAAATTAGGCTGTTTTACTATCTGTCAGTCATAATCTATAATGAGGAATATGTATGTACATTACCAGGTACAGTATAGCTATGTAATAGTCTTATGAATGAACATATATAAATCATCATAAATATAAATTATGATATTTATACTGCTCTGTGTGTTTTATAAATATGTAATATTTTTTTTACTTAGAGTAATAATGTTATGCTGTCACCTTTGTAGTGTTCTCAGCTTCTGAATGATTTGTTACTAGTTAGTTATGTTTAAACTATTAGAATTATGAAGGCCACTGGACTAGTCACATACACCCAGGTCTGGATTTAAATCGGGGACCAGATCGTCTAAAACCCATCCATAAAAAAGTCTGAGAGTAACTTATCTTTTTTATAAAAAATATACTTTTGTTCCATTACTTTCTTTACATATGTGATTCAAATATGCTGATGTTATCTACAGAGATCATTACATTCAATGAAGAACATCACTACAATCGGTTGGACTGCTAGATTGGTAGCAACATGATGTAAGCTAATGTCTGTTGAAACACTATTGTTGGTTGGGCATCTATTGTTTACTGGACCGCTATATTGGATGGACCTTACGTGTTGGTTGAACAACTATAAATGGTTGGACCGGAAGTGTTGGTTAGACCACCAGTGTTGTTTTAACTGCTTGTTGGACAGAATGTGTGATGGACAATTAGTACTATTTTAATCACTGTTGGATAGACAGCTTCTGTTTTATCAGACAGCTATAATCAGTTGATTTACAAGTTCCTGGCGGATAAATATTCGCTGTATAGATGGAAACAAAAAAGTGTTTTTGCTAACTGTAACAATGACATGGTTGGTGAATTGGTATCAGAAAACCTGCAGCCAAGATAACACAGTGGAGTGATGGTCGATGCCTTAAACTCTAAATTGCAAATAAATGTACCGAAAATAGTTGATTTTTTTATGTCACTTGTCTTTTATAACATGCATTTACAATCATAAAGAGTGATTAATGAAAATATAAAGTGAACTTCTCAGATAAAACAAAAACAAATGTGCACACACTTACATATAGACTTCACATTTAAATAGAAAATCATAGAGGATACATCCTAGCTTTTGCTTCTCTGTTTGTTATTTTTCCCGACCAATCAATAACATTCCAAAAAAGTTATTTTATTTTTATATTTATTTCCTCCTCCTCCGACACTTTACAACTCTGGCCGTTCGTAAAATATATAATTAAATAAAATAGGCCCAGGAGGAAGTTAATTGGTTTGGTCACTGCGTTTAAACGACGGTAATCTATGGCCATTTTAAAAGTACCATCCTTTTTCTTGCACATAATCACAGGAGAAGACCACATAGAATCAGATGGCTCTATAATATAATTCTTTAACAAGTCTTTTGTATGATTCTCAATTTCGTGTTTAATTTGTTGGGAGGTTCTATATGGGTTTTGCATTTGCGGGGGAGCATCCCCTGTTTCAATTTTGTGAGTGTGTAAATTTGTACATCCCAACTCAGAGGTATCTGTTGCAAACATATCTTCATTCTGTGCAATGAATGCCTTTAACTTAAGTTTTTGCTGTGTTGTTATTACAGTGCTATCAACAGAAACACCTAGCTTATTAAGAATTTAATTCAACTGAATTTCAGATACAAAATTTACACCGATGTCCTTGCTTTCTCTTCCACTTAACTCAGTACTGTAATCATGACTAACATTATCATCAAATGTTCTTATTGAGGTCACATCAATATGAAACAATTTTCCAACAACCATATTGGCTCTGAGTTCTACTTCAAATGGTAATGGATTTAAAAATCTACAAGATGCCCTACCATTGTTAGATTTAACGACTAATCTGGCTAGAGCTACATTGTTGCCAGCAAGAGAATGAACTGGCTCTACTATGGCAACACCATCATGTCCTATCCTAGACAGTCTTACAGGCACTAAGATTTCAGACAAAGGTGGAAGCACAACCGCATGTCTAAGTCTAGCTAATCCTATTTTGAATGTTGCTAAATACTGTACATTGGGAATGCCTGGGTTTCAAATTCTGAGGTATCATAATTCAATTTACATTTGGTAGATTTCAAGAAATCATGACCAATAATGAGCTCGTGATGAATATTATCAAAAACATGGAATTTTTGAGAAAATGTGGAATCCCCTATAACAATTTTGAGCACAACAGTACCTTTCACCTCAATGATTTTGCCACTAATTCCCCTAACTTGCATGTATGAGTAAGCATTTCTATCAGACTTGATTGCAAACCTTTTCAAGAAGGATTTGTTAATGCAACACAAATCTGAACAGGAATCAACAAGAGCTTTAACATTGTGATTATCTATTTTAATATCGATATAATTTTTCTCTAATAATGTTGCTGAAGCAATTGATGGTATGTTCATCTTTCCAGACTTTAATTTTGAAACCAATTTTACTTTTTTTGACAAATGAAATTTTTGTTCTGTTTCGAAATTGTATCTTGTTTGTTCTGTTTCGAAATTTTGTTTGAATTTAGCCTATCCAATTGGTTCTCTCTTTTGCCATTGGCAGGCGGGGACCGCCTAAATTTGTCAGGACATGCAAGTTGTATATGTCCAGTCATTTGTTGCATACCTTTGATTTTGCCCAACAATTTCTTATTTCATGGCTATCTCTAGGTTTTGCGGAGGCACCACCGAGTTTATTATTCTTTGTTTTGTTAGATGTAAAGTTATCATTAGAATTGTAGTGCTGTTTACTTTTATAAATGTTTTCTCTTGATCTATTGTACTGTCTTTAATCATTTTTTCTTGAATTAGTTTACTGCTTGTAATCATTTTCTCTTGAATTATTATATTGCATGTAATCATTCCTATCATTGGTTGTAAATGCATTAATGGAACTTTGCGTGGAAGCCAAAGAATCTACTTGCTGTTTTAAATCAACCATGTTGACATCTCCAATTACGTTTTTTTACAATGTCTGTGAAAAATGCCTCAGAAAATATTATTTGGGGTGGATGCACAGAATATGCACTTTCTGATTGTTCTGCAGTTTCAATTAATTCATCTAAAG
Source organism: Mya arenaria (assembly GCF_026914265.1). Taxonomy (NCBI): domain Eukaryota; kingdom Metazoa; phylum Mollusca; class Bivalvia; order Myida; family Myidae; genus Mya; species Mya arenaria. The sequence goes on from NC_069126.1 coordinate 52,784,640, forward strand.
TTTTGGGGGGATTGTGCCTTAAATCTGCCCTTATGTGAGACAAAAGGCAATCATTGATAGCACTCAAAATATGTTCTGGTGAAAGCTCAGCTAGATGTGCTTTTCATTGAACGGCATAGACAAAATTTCTTACAGACTGACTAGGTTTTTTGTTTCATTTGAAACAGTTCTGAAGTAATTTGGACTGGATCAATTTTCTTAGAAAATCTCTGAATAAACTGAATTGTTATCTGTTTCAGAAACGTGGCCAAAATATTCATAGCGTGACAACCAACTGCGGGCGTCCTCTTTACTTGGGTCGAATTTCCCTACTTGATCAATTTTAAAGACGGGCCTACCTTCTGCCATGGTCCGTTGATTTAGTTCTGGCTGTGCTGACAGGTCACGAGTTGGCTGGATCAGGTTGTTTGGTGATAGCTGGGTTGATAAGTCGGGAGTTAGCTCGATCAGGTTGTTTGGCGATGGCTGGGCTAATAAGTCGGGAGTAAGCTGGATAAGGTTGTTTGGTGCTGGCTGGGCTGATACTTTTTTTGACAAATGAAATTTTTGTTCTGTTTCGAAATTGTATCTTGTTTGTTCTGTTTCGAAATTTTGTTTGAATTTAGCCTATCCAATTGGTTCTCTCTTTTGCCATTGGCAGGCGGGGACCGCCTAAATTTGTCAGGACATGCAAGTTGTATATGTCCAGTCATTTGTTGCATACCTTTGATTTTGCCCAACAATTTCTTATTTCATGGCTATCTCTAGGTTTTGCGGAGGCACCACCGAGTTTATTATTCTTTGTTTTGTTAGATGTAAAGTTATCATTAGAATTGTAGTGCTGTTTACTTTTATAAATGTTTTCTCTTGATCTATTGTACTGTCTTTAATCATTTTTTCTTGAATTAGTTTACTGCTTGTAATCATTTTCTCTTGAATTATTATATTGCATGTAATCATTCCTATCATTGGTTGTAAATGCATTAATGGAACTTTGCGTGGAAGCCAAAGAATCTACTTGCTGTTTTAAATCAACCATGTTGACATCTCCAATTACGTTTTTTTACAATGTCTGTGAAAAATGCCTCAGAAAATATTATTTGGGGTGGATGCACAGAATATGCACTTTCTGATTGTTCTGCAGTTTCAATTAATTCATCTAAAGTTTTGGGGGGATTGTGCCTTAAATCTGCCCTTATGTGAGACAAAAGGCAATCATTGATAGCACTCAAAATATGTTCTGGTGAAAGCTCAGCTAGATGTGCTTTTCATTGAACGGCATAGACAAAATTTCTTACAGACTGACTAGGTTTTTTGTTTTTTTTGAAACAGTTCTAAAGTAATTTGGACTGGATCAATTTTTTAGAAAATGTCTAATTAAACTGAATTGTTATCTGTTTCAGAAACTTGGCCAAAATATTCATAGCGTGACAACCAACTGCGGGCGTCCTCTTTACTTGGGTCGAATTTCCCTACTTGATCAATTTTAAAGACGGGCCTACCTTCTGCCATGGTCCGTTGATTTAGTTCTGGCTGTGCTGACAGGTCACAATTTGGCTGGATCAGGTTGTTTGGTGATGGCTTGGTTGATAAGTCGGGAGTAAGCTGGATCAGGTTGTTTGGTGATGGCTGGGCTAATAAGTCGGAAGTAAGCTGGATCAGGTTGTTTGGTGCTGACTGAGCTGATAGGTCGGAAGTCTGGATCAGGTTGTTTGGTGATGGCTGGGCTGATAAATTGAGAGCAAGCTGGATCAGGTTGTTTGGTGTTGGCTGGGCTGATAAGTCGGAAGTCTGGATTAGGTTGTTTGGTGATGGCTTGGCTGATAAGTCGGGAGTAAACTTGATCAGGTTGTTTGGTGATGGCAGGGCTGGTAAGTCGGAAGTCTGGATCAGTTTGTTTGCTGTTAGCTGGGATAGTCTTTTAGTTAGCAGCGTCATTTGGTCGGCTGCTGGCTTCAGTAGTGTTTTAGTTTGCAAGATTAGGTGGTAGGCTGCTGGCTGGGATAGCTGTCCGGATGGACCTGTTAAATGGTCAATTTTCAGCAAAGATTGGTCAGCTGGTAGTTGTGAAACTGGTACCTTTGATCTAAGCTGATTCTTTTGCCGGTGTTTTCCTCATCGAAACCTACTCCACCACGTTTTACCAAGGTTTTTCTTTGTTAATTCTGTTTTGCCGAGGTTGGTGTTGATTCGGTTGTTTAAGGGATAGCTGTAAAAAGTACAAGATGTCCAGTTGTTGAAGTTTATTTGAAGAAATAAAAGTAGCAGTCTGATATATGTACAATACAATACAAATGTTTCAATATCTAAAACATGAAACCTAACAATTCATTATTAATATTAAGTGATAAGTTCATGGGAAAAAACTCGCTTGATATATGAGAGTACCAAATGAGGAAAACATGCTAAGTTAAATTACAATATACTTGAATTAAATATAAAAGGTATATTTGATATAATCATATATTCAACTGGTTTACAAATGAAATAATTTATAAAAAGCATTAAATAAAATATTACATAGAAAATAGGTCAACGATCTTTTTTAAATCAAAATAAGAAATGTTTAAAAGAATAATACCACAAAATAGTTCTTACCTGTAAAAAGTACAAGATGTCCAGTTGTTTAAGTTTATTTGAAGAAGTAAAGGAAGCAGCATGATAAGGGACAATATTGTTGTTCCTTTATATACTGCTTGATTGCCATAAAACCGTATCCATGGCACCTCAATAACTGACCCATCTTGATGGTACATGTAGTTAATATAGCAAGTTGAAACGAAAATGTCATAAAAATCTCTTTTAAATTGTATTTCAAAGGTTGCTAGCCATGATTTTCTTATTAGGTTTTATTGTAAAAACTTTGATATTTGTTTATTACTTGACCGTGACAAAGGTAGTCTAATGTTGCTTATTGTCAACTGTTTTATAATAGATTACCTTGTATACAAATAGCTAAAGAAGATATACAACAATGAAAATCCATTACATTGTCAAAGATGGTAAACATAAAATGTGCAAATTTGGATAAAATAAAATGTGACAAAACCTTGTCACATTGTTCATTATTTTGTTCAATGTTATTATTGTTTGATTCCTATATTGTTATTTTCTTATTGACAGTTGAGACTTAGCATTAGACTTCAAAATGTTTCAGACCACAGTACTACTTCTTCATATTCACTGATATCCAATATATGAACTGGCAAATGGCAAGGATCCTGATTCTCATTGAGGACTATGAAAATGATAGTTGTATAGAAAACGCGAACAATATCGCAATATTAGGCTTTGCTTCTAAACAATTTCTATTAATTGATTTATTGTGAAACGAATGAACCAACTTTCTCTAGAGGGCACTAATTCTGTGTTCATTTCAGGAAGTTAGCCATAGCTAGGAGTTTACAGATACACCGACTCAGAGACATACATCATTGTAGGTATTAATTATGTTTCACCTTCATTCATTTTCATTTAAAGGGTAATATTAAGCCTAAAATTCATTATGCACAATATGTCAAATTTCCCTCATATATTTAAATGCAAACTAAAAATTAAATGCAAAATAATCTAAAGATAAATTAAACAACATTTCAAAATAAATGGACAATAGTCCAAGCAAGACAAAAATCAAGAGTTCCAATATTCAAAGTTACGTTTATTTCTTTAAACATATTAAAGCAATTCAATACTAATGGCAGTGTTTTTGGACTTTTCTTACATTAAGCGAAAAGTTTCTTATGTTTAAGCACTAAGTGTTCTTGCACATTTTGTTATTTATTTCAGAGGATGTTATTTCTTCATGTTTCTGTACAGAAGCGATATACCGGTAATACTAATTCAAATAAGTAATACTCTACTTATATCAGGTAAAAGGAGAACAGATGTTATGAACAACATCTCTGTTGTCGGAACGAATCTTTTGAAAGATACCATTGTGATATGCCATGCCTCACTCAGATTGTAGATCTATGGCACTCCTAATGTTAGTAACACTCAAATAACATATCCCTTCAGGCAGAATTAAGACATTAATCTTTTATAACAGGAGATTTTATTGGCTGTGGTGCAGCTGTTGTGTACAAAATTATACATTATAAACCTTTTTCAATAGTTTTGTAAAAACATTTATCTGTTTATTGCTTTCAGACATGAGACAGTCGTCTTAAACCTACCGTCTGCTGAAATTCTTTTGTCCACCACATGTGACTCAAAGGTTAGTCATGCTAGTGTATACAAGTAAATTTTCACCTTCGTCTAGACCTTTGTTGTTCATGAAAAATTACGTTTATATTGTAAAAACTAGTGATGAAACGATTATCGTGTACAATTGATAAATCATCGCTGACAAAGCTATGTTGGCGACAATCGATAGTGGTTGTCCAAAATCGATGTCGCTAATGTTACTTCCGGTAACTATGTATTGTTTTGTTCTGTGGTAAAAGTCGAGTAACCGTCAGTTTTTTCTATCCGATAAATTCTCGTTGAGTTCATTTTAAGAAGGGAGGTCACTCTCTTAAGCAAATGCGGTAAACACTCTTGCTCAAAACTTACAAAATAACAAATTTATTTTAATTGTTTATATATTTCATAAAACCTTATTCAATAACCTGTCTCTATGGTGTAGTTGGCCCGGTCTTACCTGCAAATACCAGGGATCCCGGCACGATGCATTCTGTTTTTGAAACTTTTTTGGTATCGATTGAAATTAACAAATTCACTTTTTTGTGTGAACGTTTTATGAAATTAAGATATTCTTATGATATGTTCAATATAACATTTTATTGAATGTTAAGCTGGTTCACAAATATTTAATATGCTTAAACATGGATAAAATGCTAAGAGAACTTACTTGATGCGGTGTGCATCATTTTGCAATGGATGTGCAATTTTTAAGTATGTGTTGTGTTGTTATATTTTTCTTTAAGTTATTAAAGGCAGAAAAAGGTTATGAAAATTTACTAACTGTAGCAAAATACATTACTACAGCATCACACGTACTAATTCCTGGTTTAACCATTTAAATGATCATGATAATACTATGTGTAAAGAATGTATTCCTTACTGATATTATGACCTTTCGCTTATTGTCCGATAGTAAATCGATATGCTGGGTCCGATTCGATCATCGATAGCAAATGGAGTTCATGTACAAGCAGGAATGTTATCAACAACTTCTAAACTTGACAAACATGTACATAACACTGCTTAATTAAGACCATGTTGTTACTTTCAATCCATTCTTTTTCATTAGATTATCAGTTATTCTTAGTTTAAGCCTTAAATATATTTTAGCATTAACTTATTCACTCACTTATGTTCACCCGGAAATAGAAATATTAAATATCAAAATCATAACCACCATTAATGATTAAAAAAACAGTTATGTTTTCCAAGTAAGTCTTGCACAGGTGGGGTTTGGGTGGGGGGTTTGCACAAGTTTATTGTTTTACCACACCAAACAGTCCAGGAGGATAAAACGGGAAATGGGCTTTTTTTACCTCCCAGGTGGCAGTTTGTCAACACATGACAGGGATTTTAGGTATGCGGAAAATAACTGAGAGCCATTAAGAACAGATTCGAATGATATACATACGGACTGCACTGTACATTTACTGATTTAGTTCTTTGACATGTATATTGTAAATATGATCAATTATCAGTGCGCAAATTAGGGCTGCTATTTTTTATTTGCGTTGAAATCTTTTATATTTATAACGAATTAAAACATATACAAACGCATTATTCTCACCAGAATACTTCTCAGAGAGGTAATCATCTCCTGTGAAATGGTTCTCACAGATGTACGAGTACTTCGTAGGTGACCACATTTCGAACTTCGATTTTCCCCTTTTAATTGCGTGCACCCATGCATCTCGTCGGGCTTTGTCCTTCGGAAACTTATGACGTCCTTTTCGTTAACAAAATGGTACAACACAAGTTGTTTCAGGCATGATTAATCACTTTCAATGTATAACTATCAAAAGTTTGGGTAAACAACAATGGCGTGGATGAATTTATAAGATCCGAGGATACCCGGATAAAGGACCTACTCGACAGCAGTATATATGATAGATTGATTTCAGAGCTTTTTGAAACTAGCCGTTCCCACATTCAAAATAGAGTGTTGTAAAAAAACAGATGAAAAGTGTTATTTTTTACATTTTTCACTCATATTACTTGTAAATATAGTTTAGCTTTTGTATTAATTAATAATCGATAATATACCATTTAATAAAGCAGTTAAGTTTAAAAAGACCCCCGTGCTACTGGTTAGAAATACAAGTAACATTTCTTATAAAGAAAAAAAAACTGGTTAACTGTACTATATTCGATAAAAAGAACAAGATAAGCATGGGCGTATGAACAATGCGGTGAAAATGTAAACAATAAAGAAGATCAAGTATTTTCATTGTTATTTTTGAAATAGCAGACCATTCAACTTCAAAACCTCCAAGGTGGATATTTTAAATGGTCTGATATGGTATAACGAAGTTTTTTAATCAGTTAGATAGCTGTAAACAAAGTCATGTAAATCCGAACAATCACTTCAAATTTGCGTTATTAACCCTAAATGTAGGTGACTGGATCAAGCACTCAACATATCAAGCATATGGTGTTTTTTTCCAATAAATTTGAAATTGAACTTGAAAGTTTGTCGCTGTAGCATGCATTCTGTAAGTCAGCCCGATATATTAACCTGTTTTCAAGTGTTTTTTTTCTGAAATAGTTATGTCCGCTAATAATTATTCCGTTGATTTTTTACGAACATGAAACTAACAACACAAGACGCTGGCCCATATGCCTAAAAAGTATCCATTAACTCGTTCGAACAGTCTGCATTAAATTACGCTTAGGGCGTTTTTTGAAGTGTTGATACTGACTGTTTGAAGCCTTCGTTGAAGACGAAGGTGCAAAAAAGGAGTGCGATCATGCTTCGTTTAATTGATTGACGAACACTGTTTGCTACGTTTCGAACAGACATTCGGACAAAATAGTTGTTGTTGCGTATTTCGATATGTTTTGTAGATCCTGCACCTATATCTTGCTTTCAAAGGAATTTTGCACAAATGTTAACATACACATGGTTTAATAACAGCTACTTCATTTCAAAAAAATGTTTAATAACACTTGTTACGTTTTTAAAATAAGTTTTGTTTTTTGCTTTGATTGACCCAAAAACAATTATATTAGAATAAAAGACCTTTGTTTTATGGTTTATTGTACACACAATTCGATGTCTGCATTAGAAAACACGCATTTGACAGTTGCAGATGAAGCAAAGCGTTCTCAAAAGCTATGACAATATACTACAAAAGACTGAACAAACAAAACACAAATACATGCTAAAAATGCAGCATTGTCACCACGTAGAAATTAACAATACAAAGACAGAGAAACAAACAGAAAATGCACATAATTTACCAAAAAAATAAATAACAAACTTAATATAATTAATGAATTTTCTTTAATTGGGTTCATTAACGTTTCATACGGCCAGACATCGATTGTTTTATATATTGTGTAAATACTTATTACGAAGAACATCATCAAAAATTTATCGGTCAGTTTTTCTTAGGGTTTTGCATGGAAAAGTAGAAATATCACTGAATGTGATTAATACCCCCACTAAAACAACTTCTTGTTAAACCACTAGGAGTGATGTATGTTCATGCAATGCCCTATTTTGGATACACGTAAGAAATAAGGCATGAAATGTTATATTTAGTTTTTTTTAAAAGCATAGGACAGTTTTAATTGGATTGACCAAAAAAACAAACAAATAATGTTATCTTTGTACAGTTGAAGTCAATACCTTAAAAATATAATGTAAGGGAGGGAAGTAAAAAGAGAAGTACAACGAGACCAGCCACATACTGTCATATCCCCCTCCTATTAAGAACAGTATCAACTATCCTTAGGACAAAATATTGAAAAATAAACAATGAACAATAACTAAAAGTGCAGCAAGAGTAATGGTACATGTGCAATTCACTGTATATTAAGTTTAAAGTAAATACTTCAAGGCTTTTTTAAGTTATGCTCTAGACATAAAATTACAATTGTGAGGATTTTTTAGATTAAATGGTTTTGAACAAAACATGCTATTGACGTTGTGTTATTGGCAAAATACCATTAAGATTAAGACGAATGAGAATGGCTAAAATATATACATGCATGTGTATAACACTATCAGTTATTTGCAAGAGAGCCATATAAAATTGCAAAGGAAACCACAGGAATACACGAACATAGTTCCTTTAGTTAAGTCAAGATTTCTTATTGATTTCATTGTCGCTGTCTGGAAGAGGATCTGCTGTCTTAGTAAGGTCTACTTCGGCATATGTTGTCATGTCGTCCAATCCATGTATCACAAGTTTCCTCTGACCTTTTGGAGGATTGGCAAAGACAATATCAGCATACAAAAGCCCATCCTTATTCATATGTCCCTGAAATACAAACAATGCAATGGTAACTCTACGTGCAAAAGCAAGACTGTGGTTAAACAAGTTTGTTTGATTGAAAAGGTTTAAAGATGCATTCTTACTTCCAGATAAGATTTACCACAATTAATAATATTGTTTTAATATTCCAAAAAGGATGAATAAATGTCGAAAACAATGGTTCTTATGAAGGATATCGAGTTTAATTTGAAAGAAATGAGCATAAAACACGGTATTTCTACCTTACGAGACTATAGTGTACCACAGTAAGTCTTTTAGCATTCACCAATCATTTAATATTTTTTATGCTATTCAATACACGATTACAATCTTGTTAAAAGAAGTTAATATTTTCCATGAATGCATTTTTTAGTAATTAGATAATGGTTTATCAGTCAAAAGTGACGTTTGTTATACATGTGTTTGTATTGATTTTGAATAAGAGTGTCACTTTAAACATTTCCTTGAAGGTCCATTTTAATGGTGGATCGACGATTGTAAATTTAGTGTCCATTTGTACAACTAAAATAAAAAATGAAACAGTAGCAAAAGCAGACAGAACTAAATTTCATTAATTTCAAAATATCTCATTAAGGTTATTTGAACTAATGTCCTTGTATGGGAACTGTTAAACAGAAATAATTTTACAAGTTTTTGGTTAAAATTCAATACTAATAAGAGTATGTCTCAAACTAGAAAAATGTGTCCATAGGACGCAAAAACTTCCCGGCTTTAACACAAATGATATAGCCATTATTACCATAGACAATGAATGTGCATTAAAATAACCAGTTTCAAAATTCCACATGCTGATAAACATGCTAAAAATCAAAATGTGTTAAATGGCCATAACTCCAACTAAATTGGAGAGAGACTCACGTTATACAACAGGTGTACAACTGCACCATCCTCGGCACTCCAGTGTATCATAGACTATTTGACACCCTGGGCAGATTGGCTAGGGAAATTTCGTAAATCTTGACTACTACGCATTTTCAGACCAATGAAATAGCCGTTAACAAAAAGGAAAGACTCTCCTTTGTGAAGAGCTATCGGCATATTTAACAGTATCTTGCCTCAATTGTAAGCCGTGATCTCATTAGATTATATCGAACCGCGATTACATCCGTAACTTCTCGGTCATTTCCGCACCGTAAGAGGTGTGTCTCAGGCGACCAATCAAGCGGCTGGATTTCACATTAATAATTGTCCATGAGTCCGAGATTTTTACTGCTGATTTGCCCAGGGTATCATATAGGGTATGATACGCTGGGTGCCGAGGATGAACTTTACATGCTGGTGTTCCTGTTATGTTTTAAATCATTGGCTTTCATATGCGTGCTCAACAGGATGTTTCTACTCTTACTCTTACTCGGAGCAATTACACACAAAATCTCAGGTGCACATCTTAACATGCTGCATAACATTCATTCTTAAGTTTCATGGCTTTTTGGCTCACATATTTTCGGAAATGCGCTGACAGACAAACAGACTGACGTACCAACATTTATTGTTTATGAGTGTTGTCTTTCGCATGAAAAAGCTCATGTGCGATTGTTTCTAACCATGTTAGTAAAACCAATAAACCTTAAAATGACACTCTTATTCAAAATCAAAGCATACAAATATATATTTTTATGATAAAGCTTTAGCTACTTACTAAATAATACATTAATGGAAAAAAATGAATTACCGATAACAAGATTAAACCGTGTATTTAATAGCTGACAACGCAAATATATAAACTGATTAGTGAATGCTAAAAGATTTACAGTGGTCTGTTTTCCAATAAGGTAGAAATACCGTGTACTCTGCATCTTTCTTTCAAATTAAACTCGGGATCCTTCATAAAAACCATTTATTTGGACATTTATTCATTCTTTTTAGCAAATTTAAACAAAAGTACTTGTGGAAATCTAATTATGGAGTAAAAGTGCACCTTTAAACGTTGGTATGGAAGGAAAGAGGGACGGAAAATGACACATTTAGAAGATCCTTCTCCTATCCCGAAAGAGGGGCATAAAACGATCATAAACATAGACGTCGAAACAAAATAAGAGTGCCGTGACCTTTAAATACATTCACTGTTGAATTAAAGAAACTGCCAACAGTTTTTAAACGAAGAGTTAACACATTTACCTGTTTTGAAGGTGTTGGTTGATTGTTTTCATAAATATCAAAAGCAGCGTTATCATGTGACATTGATACAGCTGCTGGTGCTGGATGATCTGAAATTTAAAATGCTAATAATACTATCTTAATAATATGAAATAAGGCACTGTCTTGGACGGGCTCTAGGTATGTTACCAACTACAGAAACTGCTAACTCTGTACAATTTGTTCTAGGGAAACAAGTGTAAAAGGTAAAAAAATAAATAAGACATACCACGACTATGTCTATGACCAATTAGATCATTTAGGTGCATCACAAGTAAAGTAAGGCCTTTTTTTTATTTGATTCTATGTTTTACAAACACCGCCGCTTAAAAAACTCTTTTTTTAAAATAAAAATAAAATTGTGATTTCGTTTTTGTTTTATTTCCGCCGATGAAACTTTATCGCGGCAAATCATTAAAAGCAGAGGACATCGCAATAGCAATGGTGTCCCTGAAAAAGTTTAAGCCAATGAAATACATTCATCGGATTTGCAGGCTGGTGCTAAAAAAATTGTATCCGGTACCTGGTATCCCCCGGTATCCGGTATCACTTTCCGATACCGGATTATGTTGATATCAGGGTTATTATCAGATGATAAATCCAAGTATCCAGGTTCCGTTATTAATGGCTTATTGACCACCAATGCATACTTTAAATAACACGGTATCAACATAATGCGGTATCATAAACTGTGATAACGGCTTATTTCGATATCGATACCTGGTACCGGGTTTTAGCTCACCCGGATAATCCATTGCGGCAGGGTGACTTCAGGTTTATTTCCAGGTTATAACGAAGTATAATAACAGCGATAAATATGGACTAATTATCGTTCCAGGTTTTTTTGGTTTTTTTATTAGATTTGTCATTTTAATGAGTGTATATTACGTTATAGTTTGAATGTCATGAGCTATAAATCGCTTGACTGACCTGGACAGTTAGTTCTGGTGGGTGGGGTAGATGGTTCAGAAAAGACTGCGGTTACTATTCTTATTGGAGTATTATTAACAACAAATAATTCTCATCTATTCTAAAACATTTATTTTGAAAATTAACACAAATAATACATAAGTCTGTTTTACTATCTGTCAGTCATAATCTATTATGAGGATTCTGTATGTACATTACCAGTTACAGTATAACTATGTAATAGTCTTATGAGCGAACATATACATATATATGTTCATCAATATAAATTATGATATGTATACTGCTCTGTGTGTTTTTTTACTATGTAATAACAATTTTACTTAGAAAAAGTAATTATGTCATGCTGTCACTTGAGTAGTATTCTCAGCTTCTGAATGATGTGTTACTAGTTAGTTATGTTTAAATAGTATGATGGCCACCGGACTAGTCACATAAACCAACGCCTGGAATTAAATCGGGGTCCAGATTGTCTTAAAACCAATCCATAAATAAGTCTGAGAGTAACTTACTGTTTTTTAAAAAAAATATACTTTTAATGATCCATTCCTTTATTTGCAGATATGATTCAAATATGCTGATGTTACCTACTGAGATCATTACTTTCAATGAAGAACATCACTAAAATTGGTTGGGCTGCTAGATTGGTAGCAACGTGATGCAAGCTAGTGCCTGTTGAAACACTATTGTTGTTTGGGCATCTATTGCTTACTGGACCGCTATATTGGATGGACAATACGCGTTGGTTGAACAATTATAAAAGTTTGGACCGGAAGTGTTGGTTGAACCACCAGTGTTGTTTGGACAGCTTGTTGGACAGAATGTGTGATGGACAACTAGTATTATTTGAATCCCTGTTGGATAGACAGCTTTTGTTTCATCAGACAGCTATAATCCGTTGATTTACAAGTTCCTGGTTCGCTAGTTCCTGGCGGATAAATATTCGCTATATAGAAGGAAACAAAAATTATCTTTTGCTAACTGTAACAATGACATAGTTGGTGAATTAGTATCGAACAACTTGCAGCCAAGACAACACAGTGGAGTGATGGCCGATTCCTTAAACTCGTAATGGCAAATAAATTTACCGAAAATAGTTGATTTTTTTATGTCACTGGTCTATTATAACATGCATTTGCAAAGAATAAAGAGTGATTAATGAAAATATGAAGTGAACTTGTCAGATAAAACAAAAACAAATGTGCACACACTTACATATTGACTTGACATTAAATATAGAAAATCATAGAGGATACATTATAGCTTTTGTTTTTCTGTGTGTTTTTTCCCGACCAAATATGTAATTTTATTTTTATTTGTATTTCCTCCTCCTCTGACACTTTACATCTCTTGCCGTTCGTAAAACATATGATTAAAAAAAAGGCCTAACGGCAATGCAAAATTTGAATATTTTAATGTTTGAGAAATCTCTTAAATACAAACAAAAAAAATATACTAATTTACCCAATACTAACTTGGTAATAACACGTGATAACATCGACTAGTCAAACACGCATAAGAATGAATTCTACTAGGTATACATACCTAGTAATTTTTTAATGGAAAATACGAAAAAGCTGTGAAAAATAAATAAATTGTAAAATATGTGGTACTTCAGTTAGTTAGTTTTAATGCATTGTACACATCGATAGCAAGTTTATGTCTGTTTTCTACAATTTTCTTCTCTCTTTTTTCGCTATTTCATCATACGGTGTATATCCCCTTTAACAGTTCACATCACAATCAGAACAAGAATGCACTATGAGTATGATTACATTAGCTCATTCAGTCTGATACTATATTCTCTGAGATAACAATGCAAGTTGAACTGTTGTGTGCATGTTCACTTGATTTTCAGAAATTACTACGCAAACACTGTTAGTTCCAGCATTATATACAGCGCTTTCATATTATTTTACATGACTCAAAAATGAACATTCAATAACCTCTTTTTTGTGCCAATATACAAATTTAACATATATCTATAAAAAATGAAATATAATGGAATCGGGATCTTGTTTATCAGCTAAAGACACTTGTGCCAGATGTTTTAAAACTTGTTTTCAATAATTTACAATAATAAGCATAACTGCAGAATGAAAATTTGTGAAGTAATGGAAATAAAGATCTTTTTACAAACACTTTCAATAAAACAACACAAGTGTTTAAATGAAGTCTTTTCATAAAATTACCAATAACCAATTTTACTTAATAATTAAAACTAGGGATGCAAACGAATATTCGAATATTCGAAATTTCGATCAAACGTTTGGTATTCAAATGTCAAAATCGGTATTCGAATATTCGAATAAATAGACTGGTATATCTTTTGCCTACAACTCTGTTGTTGTGTTTAAAGTTGGTTTGTCTTGTTTTTACAGCGATTGACCCATTCCGCCAGAGGTGTGAGTGTAATGACATTACACTAAACACGCGTCATATGTCATTTACGAACTTATCGTCTGGTACAATAAAATGTCTCCGTATCTTAACAATAACCGGCTATTAGACAAGTGGCATAAACAAAAAAATAGTTCCGGTAAATTAAAATGCCTTTGCCAAGGCTGCTCGTCCTACGGAAAGACCCTCCATTGACGCATAAAATCATTTGACCGGGAGTCCGTCTTGTTTCACATTGTTAACAAATGTGAAGGCATTGGTATTGAAATTATTCGATTATCGTTTTTGTTTGTTCATAAGGTATTGCTCTTTTTCATTCTAATGGGTAATTTCAGAGGCTCAATTGGGGAGAGCAGGGTCGGCCAAGCATACTGGCTACGGCAAAGTAGGGTTAAAATGCACCGGCTATTACTTTAGCAAATAATAATAATAGTTTACTTCAACTTCTAAAAGATGTATTTTGATTACGAATATTCGATCAAAAGAATAACCGAATATTCGAATATCAATTTTGCCATTCGATTGCATCCCTAATTAAATCTAAAAAGATACTTATTACAGTTTACGATGCTCTATTGTGAACACTCTGTGGTGCATGTGCAGTTCTTGTCTCCTAGCTTAAACGTTCTTGTTGAGTATGGTACTTATGTCATCGATCCCAGGTCCCAAATGCAACTCTGGTACAGGGTGCTGAAGTGATCGATCCCATATGCCACTCTGGAGTCCTTGATAAAACGTTACTGGTGAATACGGTAGTGACGTGATCAATTCCCGATGCCACTCTGGTATCCTGGATAAAACGTTACTGGTGAATACGGTACTGAAGTGATCATTCCCGTATGCCGCGCTGGTATCCTGGATAAAACCTTACTGGTGAATACGGTACTGAAGTGATCATTCCCAGATGCCACTCTGGTATCCTGGATAAAACCTTACTGGTGAATACGGTACTGAAGTGATCAATCCAAGATGCCAATCTGGTATCCTGCATTAAACGTTACTGGTGAATACGGTACTGAAGTGATGGATCCCAATCTGAAAAAGATTAATACGAAAATGAAGTAATACACAATGATCAATTTGTTCACATTGACACAGATGAAGAGGCAATTACACTAACAAATGAAGTCACCTTTGTTCAAAATATGTTAATATGGCCTAAGACCACAGTTATGTTTACTACATGTTTTATATAGACATTAACCTAGTTTTTCAATTAACAACAGTTACCATAATATTTTTGCAAGTTCAATTTCAGGCTACATGAAACACATAATGAAAATTTGGCAATGATATATTACACACTTAAAGAATGAGACAAGTATTAGCACCTGTGGTATTTTCATAAAAAGCAGACATAGCCATTTCTATCAAATGGTAAGTCGCACACCTTTGAAGAGTTATTTGTACCTTATGCATTGAAATAATCTTACCAAGTAAATTTTCATTGTAGCGTTCAAAAGTGGCTATAAAACAGCACCACATAAAAGGCCTGCCTACTCTTTAAGATTTTTTTCAGCAAAATAAGATTTTTTTCCACTCTTATCACCTTAGTGTTTTATATAAAAACAACAACATAAAGCCAAACTGAAATGCTTCATTTTGTCAAATTTGTGCTTTCCTGGTCCAGTTCTACACAACGGTAACCAAACTGTTCAGTTTAAAACAAATAATTCAGTGATCATGTGTTTATAGACAGTCTAAATACCACTATATGCCAAACTGATTGCCTCCGGGACAAATAGCACAACAAAGGAAATGGCCAAAAAAATGCCAAAACTGAAAAATTCATGACCACTTCTAGTGTTTTCATGTACGAGGTGGCTACATGGTATAGAAAATGCAGAGATAACATTATTATGCCCAATTTTATTATTTTTTACTTTAAGTATCTATTTGAATGGCTAGATTTGGCATAGATTTAAGAGTACAGCACTTTACCATTGTCTATAAGTTGCTGAATTATAACTGATTTGCTATAAATCTCACTCTTTTGAATCATTTACATATAAACAAATACTACAGAGTTCACTAACTTCTTCACTCTTCTTAATTATTGGATTCAGAGCTGCATCTCCTGGATTCAGATTGCAGGACTACAGCCGGAGGGGGGGGGGGGGGGAGCTGCAGCTTACTGCAGCGTACTTGCACATCATAGTCTGCAAGCAAGACACAAAAGCAATGTTTTACACAGAATAAAACTGCTACTACTGTTAAAGTATGAAAAATGCATGTAAACAATTATTCGAGGCATACACAATCTGTTAGGTATTCATAAACTGAAAATCATATGCACGCTAAATAAAAAATCATTTTGCATCATATTTGTAGGAAGTTTTGTTTTATTGCTTATAGAACTTGCAATTAATGTAATGTTTGCTTAAAAGAGCCATCAAAATGTGCCAGCAGATGCACTCTACAGGCCAAAGACCAACACAAGTCAGCAGTTTCATTAGAAAATGATATTATCTTAAAGCCGCACCAGAAACGAGAGACAAACAGCATGAAAGAAATTCATTTAGGAATGAAACAAGCAGGGTCAATGAGCTTATATGACCAATCTTACTCACATTATGCGTCAGTTCGGATACAATTTCCCATTCATTGACGCATTGATAGCTTACAGTATTCAACATACTTAATTAGCATATCTCTGGCATACAAGTTTAAATTAATGGGCGATAAACCCAGTATCGAAACATGTTGCCTATGTCACTTGCCATCAGGAATCCTAAAATTGACAACCCCATACCTGGGGGGGGGGGGGTTAACTGTGGTCTTGAGCCATAATAAAATTATAGAAAGTCAAAGTCCCCACTATTCCCCGTACCTGGTTTGGCTGTGGTTACAATTGACTGGTGCATAACTTACATTAGTATAAAAAAACAGCTGATATATGTAACCTCGTACATCACTGGTTAAATGATGTCACGCTTATCTAATTGGAGCACAGTATTGAAATAAACAAATGATGTCACAACAGGCGAATGTAAATATCGAAGAGCACATACTGGCAATTGTCTATGTTAAGAAGCTTCGCTTATTTTATTTCAGGGAAAACTTGACAAATGTCCAGTTAATTTCGAAACTTATTGCCCCCAGTTTAACATAAAATGGCAATACCTGCATTGCTGAACATCAGTCCGCAATCGTAATGTCAAAAATCAGGTGGCATAGCTGCATTCTGAAATACAGGGAAAAAAATTCTGACACATCCCATTTACAAGTCATTTACACAGAAATCTAATTGTCCTTTAGTAACACAACTTCTATATGACCAAACATATTGCTCATCATTAATTAGTATTACTGTATGTTCATGTACGCCATGCATCTTTGCCCAAATTTACGGAAATATTTTATAACAGGTTCAAGCTAAGCACACTAGTTTCATTTTGGTGTAACTTCCTTCATTAAGATTTAATGAGTTTCTCGACTATACAATGAAAATATGTTTTACACTATCAATATAAACTATTTCTTGTTTTGTAAAATCAAGTTTCAAAATGAAATTTAGTTATTGAACTGAGATATTTAAGCCAGTTACGCTTAACATTTATCGAGAAACTGGAGCCTTATCGCACGCAGATTTGAGTGAATGGCAGAGGGTCTTTACAGTCTTTACAGTGAACGACACAAGCTTCTTTCAGTCAGCAATGGTGTCTGAGGCATCTCATTTAGAATTTTTTACTTAATTAACAAGCAGGAAATTGACACAATGGCTATTTATAACAAATTTGAGATTGAGTCTGAGCAAGCCAGTACAGTTGACTTACCATTTTGGTGAAAAGTTGCTAAACGGCGATGTAAGTTGAAAAAATATAGTTGCACCTATTTTTTAAGGAGTCTAAGAAAAGGCATGCCGGTCTAAATATAGAGGTGCATGATATAGAGGTGCATTTGTATTTATGAAGGGGGTGCACTTCCATTTTAAAGTTTTAAAATATAGGAGTGATTATATTTAGAACAGCATATATGAATATAGAAGTGCACATCTTAATAAGATACATGTACACCTGTAAATTAAGCGGATTTAAGTAACATTCTCCAACTAAGCCATGTTGTTTCATGGAAAGGGTACAGCCCTTCTCTTTAATGGTTTTAGTCGCAACTCTCACTCAGCCATTGTGATGTTTGGCGTGATTGGTCGCCTCTCCAACGCCCTGAACAGAGTAATTAGTTACAATATTTCACACAAACTGAGGCCCACAGAAACACCATCCGCCTGCAACCGCACATTCATCTATCAATCACGATCTCGCACTTCACCATGGTTTTGCTTGACAAGAGGGGAGATCCCTCCCACACCCTCCCCGTCCATTCTTTATTGGCTTTAAGTTACTTACTCTCTGTAACATTGAAATGGTGTTGCTTGGCAGGACAACCCTGCCACAGCATTCCCATTAATGTTTTTCATTTTAATCTCTTAGCCCTGCTGTTTGTTGACAGATGTTGACACCACATCGTTATTTTCAGAATATCTGAAATGGCCATGATGTTAATCAGCACCTAAATCACCTAAATGGAAGTCAACGAGTCTTTTGAGATTTATAGTATGGGACACATGTGACTACCACCATCCCAGCAAAAAGTAGCGAATGGTCCTTCCGCAAAGATTCCTCGCGGCCACAATTTTGAAATTATTACTGTTATAAATACAAATTTCTACGGAAATACTATTGTCTTCTATTAAATACATAGTTGTTCATGTCATTATGCTAAATAACATGTTCAGATATCATAAAACACTTACTTGTGTCGTTTGTTTATCAAGTATCCCGATATCTTTAAATCCGGGACTAATCTGACAGGTTGTGTATAGTTTAGAACGGTATAATATGTGACCCAGGATATAATTATGAGAAAATAACGACTCTAATGACAAATTCAATCCAGGTTAATTCAATCTCAGGTATACATTTATATTGAACAATTTTGTCATTATTATTCAACACCAATGCATAATATTACTATAATAATTTTATAGTATTTCGCCCGGTGTTAAATGGTAGAGAGTTGTACTCATTAGCGTTACAGGGATCCATAAGAAATGTCAAACTAATAAAAAAGTATCCCTTATTGCTCATTAGTGTATTTAGATCCGCACCCAGTCCACCCTTCCACTTTTTCCTGTCACAATTTTTCACTCAGCCATAGTGTTGCTTGGCATGAGGGGACACCCCTCCCGCAACCCCCCCCCCCGTCCAACTTTTGAGTTAAACTCTGTGACACAAACAAGGTATTGCATCGCAAGATGGAAAACTCTCCCCATCCATCTTTTTGTTCAATCCCTTGAACATCTATGGTGTCAGCTCGCTAGCTCCCTATTAACATATTCAGTCACAATCTCTCATTCCCCATAGTGTTGCTTTACACTAGGGGTCAACCCTCCCGCACTCTTCATTTACAATCTTTCACACAATCTGTGGATCAAAGTAAAACCATTCATATTTACAGTCACAATCACTCACAAGGCCATGGTTTCGCTCGGCAGGAGGGGATAACCATCACACACCCTCCCCGTCCAACTACTTAACAATCTGTCAAACAAAAGTGGTGTTGCATGGCACAAGAGTTCCCCTGCCACACAATTCCTGTATATCTTTTTAGTTTCAATCTCTCAACCAGCGCGCTGATAATTGAAAGGTGTTCCCATCCTTTGATGATGGTGTCGGACCGCAACCGTCCATTTATCTGTTTAGTCATTATCTCGCGCCCCGTCATGGATTCGCTTGGCAGGAGGGGATACCCCTCTTGCATCCTCCCCGTCCAACTTCTTAATTTAATAACAATCTCTCACTAAAAAGTTGCATTGCACAAGAGTTCCCCTGTCAAACAATTTACGTATATGTTTTTAGTTTCACTCTCTCAACCAGCGTGTTGATAATTAAAAGGAGTTCCCATCCTTTTATCTCAGTCAAAACTTCTCACTCAGGCATGGTTATGGCTCACAGACACCCCATCCATCTTTTCAGTGAAAATATCCCACTCAGCCATAGCGATTTCTGAACTGGTCAACTGCATGTCATAAGTTTATGAAATTGATACTTTCATTTTATGATTAACTGAATTGTGTTTTTACAAAATAATCATACCTGTTACATGTACGTGACAAGCTCTGCTACGTGTACCGGTGTAATCCATGGTCGTAATTAAATCGGTAATCCAACAGGAATAAATTCTTGGAAATTTCTATCCGATCAACAATTGTCAAACATTTAAATAGTATTCTAAAATCAATAATGACAACTACTGGAAAATGAAAACAGAATAGTGACCTTCGTTTAGAATGGTAAACAATGCGTACGAATACTATAATGAACAAGTGAAAACAAAATATATATCTCCGACAATCTATAGAAATATGATTTATTTGTCTTTGTGTGTTTACCAAAGGTATGCATAGTAATTGTTTATAAGCATATTATGAACTATTTTGATAAATACTGGGGCGCGATTTCGCATCTCGTTGTTTCAATTTTCATGAGACTGTTTTCTTCACGGAAACGGCCGATTTGGCGATGACAAAAACTACCGAACGCAGTGTCGTCACGCTCTGATGAAATTTTGATGTCCGGCATGCACGCGCTCAATATGTTTTATGAACAGAAACATACTGGTTACATCACCTTTACGTCTTTTTTAGGCTCATAGTGGTTGCAATTTTGAGATAAAGTAGTGCTAAGTGTATATGCGCATACATGTAGGCGTAATAGGGCTCTGCCGAGCCTCGCTCGGTATAGAGCCCGTATTAGGTTTTTAAAAAAACAACGCTTGCTCGAAGTTATTCAAACCTGATACGCCTTCGTTTATATTGGTTTTAAGGCAATCAATGACTGTTAACCACTTTGCTCATGATTTTTTGTATAAGTTTTAAATATCTTCAAAAAGCTTTCGCCTTTTTATTTAACAAATTTGTTAACCATTCCATCAGCAATGATGAATAGCTACAAAGGTGTTCCTCAGGGGGGTTTCAGCTTGACATTGATTTCAACCTAAATCAAAGGACAATCGCAGGGACATTACCGTTTTTCTTCTTTTTCTTGTTCACAGCTGCATAAACGTCCCCTTTCTTTTTCTTTGGCATGGCATATATAGCGTCAGCAACTTTCTGCTGCTCAATAGGCGAACTTTCATACATCGGGTTTTCGACTTCATCGGGTATGCCTATATTTTACAGATGTTATTAAAGAGCAAAATTAGTCAAGATCGAACTATGCTCATAACCGTAGACTGCTTTCTTAGAGCGAACCTGAAAACCTCTGATAAGGGTTACTTAAAATTCTATTTTAGGCTTACAGGTAACATGTGTATTGCTTATTTACAATAAATTGTATATTCTGTATAAGCAATGAGTGAAATGTACGACAGAGCCTCGGTTACACGTGACAGATCAATTTCCATACACATCATATAAGGCCTCTGATTACCAGTTAATTATATGTTAATTATATGTTTTGTTGTACTTATATTACTTTACACATAATAGGCCATTAGTTGTGTCAATCTTGATTCCAGGAAGTAAATTTAAACAACTCAAGCAAACGCTGATCTAAAGAAAATGTTAATTTATATCATTCAAGCTACATTCGAGTTACAATTACCTCAGAGATAACTGGTAAACATGAAATCTGACACTTAAGATGGCATAAACAATTTTGCTAAATGGTAAATGAAGGAAAATCCTGGTGAAGAATTTAAGCCTTGAAATGTTTTAAATCCTGATCATGTCCTTCTGAAAAGAATACTTAAGAAGTGTTCATCAAAGACTTAACTGGCCACCATGTTTTGAAAAGTTACGGCTTCATCTCCCGATAACTTACAAAATGTATCTGCATGTAATAATAATGTTACGAAAGTCTTGAACAAAACTTCAAAACTAAATGTTCCACGACCAGCTGATATCCCTTAATATATTTGGAGTCAGTATTTTCTTATGATCAATGTCACTGTAAATTTGTTCATCCTTATAAGTTTATAACACATTACTCTGTTTAATCAAATTTTCGATATTAACAAGAGATGCCAGTCGTACAATTCAAATGCCCAAGTACGGCCAAAAGTTAGTATTCATTTAACGTGAATGAGAAGGTGGTCATTTAAGGAAACACTTTGGTCTTTTCAAATACATTTGTTCCTAGTAGTTTTAAATCCATATCCAATGTGATAGTAACACTTCGGACTAGATCGAATGTATCGTCACCAAATAACATTCCATGTGACGACGTCGTTCATGTTTAGGGACAGGACATATGTGTTTTGTGCAACACATCGTCTCTATATGTTAAACATTAAGTGGTTCTTAGTTTTTTTACATTCGTTAAATAGATGGATACGAACCGGTGTCATATTATTGCAAAATTTCACCAAAAAAATCTATGGATGAGGTAAAACTCTTGGTTTCGGGCGCAACACAGACTCTTTGTAGTGACCAATCCATCCTACGTATTGATTAGAAAGTTATTGCTCGGATACAACCATTTGTAATGTGATTTAACGAAAACCATAACGGTATATAAAGACCACGTATTTCGTCCGTCCGTCTATCCGTCCATAAGTCATGTTTTCCGTGTCCGGGCTGTTATTTTGTCATAAAGGAAGAAAAAACGGTAGGCACTGAATAACGTGTGTAATGGGTAACAAGTTGTGACCAAACTTAGTAAATAGTACAATTATGGAGACTTTTCATGAGATTGCGCCTTCGACCAATATGGTTAATGTCAATATCACGGTTATTAAAATAGAAAACTGTTCAAACTAAACATATTTAGTTATAGTCCTTTTTTGTAAATATATCTTGAAGGAGGATCCCATATCGTCAAACCCTTTTGATTAATGTTCATAATATTAATATATTAAAATAAGTCAACTTATCTAATTTAAGTTCTTAAAAGTCACATGTTTTCTCTGTGATTCAGCCTACATTTAACACACCCACATACTAGGGGAAAATTGTTAATCAGTACCATTACACAAAAGTCATTGGGCATTAAAATGAATTTATTTATAAAAGGAACATTATTTGATTTTCGAAATGCATTAGTTTCAAAAGAGTACATACCATCATCGCTGTCCGAGTCAGCATGCTTATCCTTGAAATGACTCAGTTTTCTACAAACACGAATTAATAACAATATGTCACACCTAAGCAACAAAATACAATCCGGCGATACAGATAAAGCGCTTAAAATTGTGTAAACTACTCAATACCAAAATGCAATACTAAAATGTACATATCTTTATACCTTGAAAATTGTACACATGATGGCCTGTTGATATGGTTACAATGATCATTAAAGATACACTCTTACTCCAAAATAAGATGTACCACAATTAATACAGTTGTTTAAATTTACCCTAAATGATGAATTAATATCGAAAACAGTAGTTCTAATGAAGGATACTGTGTTTAATTTGAAAGAAAGGTGCAGCGAGCACGGTTTTTCTACCTAATGAGAAGATAGAAGATCACTGTAAATCTTTCAGCACTCACCAAGTGAGTCCACAACAATTGGTGTCCATCTGTTGATGCTTATGGTGCAAAAGCGAAACAACTTAAGCTGAACGGTAATGACATTTTAAAGTAATAATAAATATATAACGATGGCCCTTTCAGACTGGTAACATAAAGCATCGTTTTCAGACTGGTCTCAGGGAACACGTCTTTTCTTCTGATAGTAGATCACTGTAAATCTTTTAGCACTCACCAGTCATTTAATATTTGTGCGTTTTGAGCTATTGAATACACGGGGACAATCTTGTTTTCAGTAATAATGTGTTCCATAAATGCATTAGTTAGTTAGTAGTTACTGTGTTTATCATTCAAAATGTATGTTTGTTAGACATGTGTATGTATTGAGTTTGAATGAGAGTGTCACTTTAAGTTTGTCCATTTTAAAAGGAATTCTAACGGAATTAGAGAGATTTTATCAGATATGTACAAACCAAGCCGTATAAGTACGACTAACGACAGTGAAATCGCCATAATATGCTTAACTTTATTTTCAGATATTTTAACAACCTTTTACACAAACTGAAACACATCTCTTTTAAATGTCTAATCAGAAATGTTGAAATTAATCTTGACGTCAGTTTTTACATAAATCCACTCGACTCTTAAATTTTAACAACTCATAAATTGTCCGATAATGCCTGTCTAATAAGTCAATGATGAAGATAAAATAAGCAGTTTATATTTCACAAACAGCTGTATATTTCTAAATAAAGTTCATCACTAATAATTCACATCAAGATTTGAGTAGTTTATGACGTGTTGAACGCTGCAAAATAATTTAATAATTGTTTTTGACTATTGGCGTATTCACATATCCCAAATTGTATAAATTTGTATTGATAGATATTGCTATGTATCTTTTCAAGTTAATGCATTCTCCTTTAATAAGAGCATTGTATAGCTGAATGCATATATTTTAAATTTATATAAAGTACATTTAAGCGCAAACAAAACGATAAATTATATGTTCCTTGTTAATAAATTGAGTATTACTAAATATATTAAAAGTGTAGTTGCTGTTATTAATAGTACCCAATTGATTCGTAAAACAGACAGATTCATATCAGCTTAAAGCTGAAATTGATGAATCTAAAATAAGTACAAACTAAAATAATAAGCTATGTCTATTTTCAAATATGCCTAAAACAGACGAAAGCGAGTTAAAATTATCTATGAAGAGACACTCTCATTCATAATCAATACATACACATGTATAACAAACATATATTTTGATTGATAAACCTATAACTACTTACTAAATAATGTATATGTGAAAAATGTTAATTACTGATTGTATCCGTGTATTTAATAGATTAAAACGCAATAATATTAATTGATTGGTGAGTGCTAAATTATTTACTGTGATCTACTATCGTCTCATAAGATAGAAATACCGTGTATTCTGCACCTTTCTTTCCAATTCAACTCGGCAGCCTTCATAAGAACAATTTCTTTCGACATTTTATTTATCCATTTCGGTATATTTTAACAATTGTTTTATTTGAGGTATTTGATAGTAAGAGTGCTTCTTTAAGTCTGTTTTGAAATAGAACATTTTTTAAATGTACACATATATAATCAAGTAAAATTCTTACTGTCCCTTAGTTAGCGTATTATGAGTCTCCTTCGTCTGTGCTGTAACAGAATGATCTCTTAATATGTAATAACATTATAAAAGGTCAAATTGTTGATTCTGTCATTATGATAGTACTGTTAGCAACATTTTACAGATATAAAAATAATGATATATAGGGGATGTTATAAAAGGACGTTTTTCTTGTGACCTGTATCACGTCGGGCTCGGTGTGAAAACAGTATCCGCCGAGACCGCATGTCGAAACGGATATGTGTTTACTCATCGAACGAGACGTGATGCCGGTCACCAGTAAAACGTCTTATCGTGATATTTGACATATCATATACTTTACTATTTATTTTTTCAATTTCTTTATATTTACCGCTATCTGTCAGAATGCTTGCGCCTATGAATTCTTACTTTTGTGTATTGAAGTTAAGGCAGGCTACACTAGCGAAACAAGGCAGAAGTTACAGAATTCGCATTATTGATCAAAATTAGAATTGTGCGAAATAAATACGTTTCTTACACGAAAACAATAATTATATGCCACTGTACAAAACAAATAAATATCATAAACGGTATTTATTTTACGAGCATAAACAAATAGTCATTTTTTAAAGACGTAACGCATTATTTTGATAACCTAGTAGAAATGAATGTTCGAAAAAAAAAATGGCGAGCCTAATATGCAGAACTGAGGGAATTTTGTGAGTCAATCGCTTTAACTATCGATGACGCGTTCGCCTTAGCAAACAACTAGTTGTCAATATACGTCGGAACGGTTCTCTGCTTCGTGCTTTTACTCGAAGGCATTCGATATAGGGCAGGTATACCACCCTTCTCATTAAATATAAGCAAGGGCAAATTATTTCAGGAAATAACCTTGAGAATGACAGAACTGCGAAAGTGAATTCAAACGAGCTGATACACGTCGCAATAGATAATGGCATGAAGCTCGTTCCGGAGTGTATTTCAAAGCCTTAATATAAAGAGATCAATTGCAAAATACTGAAGAGTTGGAAAAGTTGGAAGAGTATTATTTGAAGGTTTTTGCACATCGCTTAAATTTATTGACTAAGACAGTTTGAGATAGTGTGTTTATAGACGTAGCCTGTGAGTAAATTAAAAGGTGTCCGTGTAGTGAAGCCCCGGTGTAAATGTGGTGTGAGATGAATATTTATCAGCACTAGCTCATAATATATCTATTATACACAGGAGCGATCACATTAATTCAATATTTCAGCACCAGCTTCGTTGTAAAGTGTCTATACTCAGACTGTTTCTGAAACTTGAAGTAAATATTAAGTGAGTCCAAAACAATTGGTGTCCATCTGTTGATTCTTGTGGTGCAAACGCGAAACAACTTAAGCTGAACGGTAATGACATTTTAAAGTAATAATAAATATATTACGATGGCCCTTTCAGAATGGTAACATAAAACATCGTTTTTCAGACTGGTTTCAGGGAACATTTATAAATAAACATGATATATCACTCGTTTCAAAATGGTGTTTTAAATCAATATTATTTTTCGATGAAACAAAAATATCATTTGAAATGCATCTTTAAAAGCTTGTTATATTTTTCGGTAATCAGTAAGAATCATTAAAAACTTGTAATCCCATATTCGCCTCGCTGATTCGTGTTAATTATGAACACGTCTCCATGAGCAATGCGTTCAAATTTTATTTGCTTCTGGCAGCAACACGAAAAGGCAGAGCGACGAATCAAACAACTTTAAAGGCGAATCAACGTTTAAATGCGGGTTAATAAACACCGACAGACTTAGGATTGTGTATGAAACAATAGTTAAAAACAATGGAAAACTAGGACAATTGCTCTACTAAGCTCGAGTTACAGGTATGTCTTTTAATTACTTGCAAATCTTCGTCTGTATAGGATGACAATCAGTACCCCAACGCCTATTAATATGACTGCTGATGAACCACCAGCAACGCCACCAATCACTGCTGTACTGATACCTCCTGCATTTTCTTCTGCAATTTAAGAGTTAAAATATAGAAAAAATAATTTGTGGAAAATCAAACTTATTGTAATTGTAGTACACTTGGTTAAGCATTCATTTAAATCAAACATGAAAACATGACACATAGTAATGGACCTGTTTAAACTATTTTGAATATTTTATTTAAAACAAATGGCCATTAAATTTGATATCGCTCAGATCTCTCTCACCTTGTTTTGCTTCATTTAATGCCTTACGTTTATTTTTTCGGTACAAGTCTTCCTGTTATAAACGGTGGCATAAACAAGCAAAATAACATAAGCATGGTTTTCATTTTTGTATATTATTGCATCAGTAAATACAAGCAAAATATTCATGTTATAATACAATGAAAAGTACAGGGACAAAACAAGTTGCATGGAACCTAGCTAAGATTGTGTTTATGGAAGCAGGATGTTTCGCCCATTTTTTGGTAACACTTCTTTGGCATTATAGGTCTTAACGCCATTAGAAATGGGTACATATGAAAGAAGTAAATTGTAATTCAAAATCAATAACCTTATGATTAACAATACACAATTGATAAGCACAGATTAGCACGATGGATTAATGGAAATACATGTATCTATAATTATGTATTAGTGTTTAGTATGTCCTGGTTGTTTTGTTTGTTGTATTTTTTTCGTTAAGTGCATTCGTTTTGTGCCTATAAAAAGGTCTTCCTTATTGTTTATGAAAAAGGACTCTAACTTGGCTAAAACTTGCTTCAAACGTCTAGTACTGAAATCAATTCATGAGTTTCACGTCTAAAAACGACATGTTTGACATAATCAGTGTTATTGTTTCCATGTCTGATTAAATCACTTAGTCTTATGCCACAGTTTAACACCAAGGTTTGTCTTTAAATATATATAGTATTTTAACAACTTAAGTAATAAAGGAATCTTATTAATATGTGACTATTTATTAAAGTGGTACATATAACGTACGCAACGTAAAACTCAAAATGGTATACATGCAAGGCCACAAGACAAATTAAAATAAAACTTATACCAAACTATCGTTATAGATTATTTTGGGACAGTGGTTTAACGGTTTATACAAGTTTGTGTGCTCTGAAACTCAAACATGTCCTTACAATTATCATGAATTTGTAACGAAATAGGAAGACTCGGACACAAAACAAGACACAACAAACAGAAAACATGGTCGTACAGCAACACACATTGCTACAAGTTATACCGGACAGTGGTCACGCGATTCATAGGGGAAGCCACTGAATCCATTGTTATCAACGATGCATATTGTTATGGTTCAAAATACGTGCTAATAATAAATCGCTTATACTTTTTGAAATATAATAAAGTACGCTTCCTTCATCCCGATTATTTAAAAGACAATGCAAGCATTCAGGTATTTGTTAAGAAGACAGGTAAGAAACACAATTAGCTAAAACACTTGCGGGCTCGCTTCGATGTTAAGACCCAAAGTATTTGTTCGAATTGTTTAACTGCTACAGCATAATATACTATATATTTATATATTATACCTCACATAAAATTGTCCCTTCTTTATATATATAATCTCTATCGGTCCGTATATCACTGTATTTTGATAAAAATCCAGGTGTATGACGTCAGCGGTCCATATTATACTTTTGGCCGCTCCGGACCTCGCTAAAAATGTAATATAGACCGCTAACGACATACGATTGGTTAGTGCGGCTTGCTATTTTCACAACGGCGAAAATTTGACACAAGTAAACATTATCAGGTGTGTTAAATAAAACACATTTAAATCGCTTTAAAGATATTGTCTTGTAATGAAAAGTGTTCGGTATAATATAAGAAATATAACACACCATTTCGGACCATATGGCATTATAAGGACCGGTCAGTCAGCCCCCGAAGGTGAATGGACCTTTGGTGGCTGACTGGTCGGTCCTTATAATGTCATATGGCCCTCAGTGGTGTGTAATATATATATACCCGGCAAAAACGTCCTCCGACAATGAGTTTGATAAACGATATTTCAAAACGAATATGACATTCAATTTTATTATACCTTACTGTTGTTTACAATGATAGAATCCCATTACCCGAAAAAGAAATTTTGACTTTCAGGAACATCTGCTCCATTTTTGACAAGTGTCCAAGCAAAATTTTCACTGTCAGGTCATGTGACCGCAGTGACATTTTGACGTCATATTAGGGCAAACAACTGCTTCAATATTTTAGCTAAATCATGACGTGATTGCCCCCCTTATACACATACAGCAGTGAGGTCACTATTCAATGTGAACACTAAAACATCAGACGACAGAAAGTCAACGGTGGAATATTGTTCTAGATATAATTATTTTATAATGTTATATTTTGTTTATCTTGTTAAACTTGTTTTATTAAATGAATTAAAAACATTCTCAAACTTTTTATGTACTTATTGTTTTCGGTATAATAAAATAAATACCATATGGCAGTATTTGCGACATTGATATTGTCAGCCCTCGATGTCATACATAATGCCATATGATATCTATATAATGTTGTTGTGGTTTTCAAATATGAATTTTACCGATACCTTTATCATTGACAACATCAAACACATACTTTATATGGCTCGAGGTTTTAGTCCGTATTCACTAACGTATTGAGAATGACTTTGAGACCTAAAACTTAAAACTTAAAGTTTTAACTTCATTGTACAATTGTTTTAGAAGAGCTATAATGGTTAAACTGGCCGTATATGTTGCAAATACATGTACCTTTTCTATATTAAAATAACTTTATTGAAAGATAATTCATGAAATTTAAAATCTCACATTGTTCTGTCTGAGTCTCAAACAAAGACTCAAGTCGTCAGTGAATATGGATCTTTTGTGGCGAAAGTCACATCATTTACGTTATTTCTATATATATATAAACAGGAATGCCAACTGTCAAAACTTTTACCATATGTGATATAATTTGGGAAGAAATCTTTTCCATGACGTTGATATGATTATGTAAAGATTTAATCAAAGAGCCAAATCTGCAACACTACAACAGCCATTTGCTTACCGTACCAATGACAAGTTATGTAACCATAGTTCAATTGCAAGCAATACATACTATATCGAGCATTGATTATCAGTTTAAAAACAGAAGTAACTGGGCAGTTTCGTTTAAATACTAGGCTTTTTCATGACCCATACAAATCCCGCCGTTTCAGTTTGTGCAATGATCAGCATTCTCTGATTATGAGCAGGAACACAGGGCCGGGTTTTTACCTTCATAATTTATATGACTGACTGCTGTAAGTTAGGTTGTTTAGTGAAGAAACCATAATATGTGTGATGTCACCATTAGTTGACGTGTTCATTGAATAAGACATTGTTTGAACATTTGTAAACAAAATGTTACTTTGTGATGTCCTACTCCTATGTGTTTAAGCGACTTTAATACGACGTTAAAGTATTCGCATATGCTTCTTTAAATTCCATGTCGCACCTGCTTTTTGTCGAAAATATGTATACATAGTTTCATACTTGTTATCTAGGATAACATTTACTTATAATTAAATGAATTGATATCTTTATCAAATTTCGATATTCTTCTGATAATATCTAGGCTTCGATTTGTTTATTTTTGAAAATGTTTCGAAACAAATAAAACTACAATTAGAATACAATGAAGGTACAAAGAAGCACAATAACAAATAAAGCACCGTGTCGAATCGAAATCAATGATGTGGAAGAAGTAACGATGGTAAGTGGTGGAATAATGCCGTTTGTTGGGAAATTGTTTTATCCCACCTCATATAAGTTGATCCAATAATTTAACCATGCTAGATATTCTTATCTTGCCCACGGGCGAAGATAAAATGCCCGTATAGTACTCCTTTTTAATGGTCACCTCATTGTAATTACCTCCCTTGTTGAAGACTGTCGTCAGTAGCATCAAGGAAATCTTGTCTTATGGTAATATTTAGAACGCTAATTAATTACTTCTCGCTTCAAATGTCACTATAAAACAGTTTTCACGCACCATTCAAGAAATAATGCTTCGTTCTCCTTAGAACTATTTAAAAAGACCGATTTGACTATTAACATTAAATAGATCACTGCGCGCATATCCATGACAACCACGTGATATCGCATATCTATACGCAATTATTTTCACTAAGCACAAAAGAGTTCCAGCAAAAAAAACATTTTTACTAAATGTTGTTTAACTGAGGTGGAAGAAAAAGCATCTACCATAGCCGCTCTTGTAAGATAGGTTCGTCCCGACCCTCGCGCAGGGTGTTTTGCGGAAACTCGGTAAACCTCGTTTCCGCAAAACACCCTACGCTCTGGTCGGAATGAACCTATCTTACACTCTCGGCCATGGAAGATACTTATATTCATTCACAAGTATATGTGCAAGGTGACTTCCTGATATTATTGATTCATGTATGTACTTTGTTTCTCTCACAATGTCGCCGTTTGCCATACCATTCATGAAAAACACGATATTTTTATGGAAAGTATGTTCCGCGAGCATTAGAAGTTAAAACATAGCTTAAAACACGAAATGCATTACAAACTTACCTGTGTCTGTTTTGATTACCAATGATTTATTATCTATGCATGGGCCAATCATGTTCTGTGAATATAAGATTACATCGTAGAGTTGGCCGTCCTCCAAATCTGTTAGTTCGGTATTGTAAATTTCTGTTTCTTTATCCTCAGGCTTAGAAAGATTAAAGTATATTGAATCAGATCGTTTCTTGTAAACCACAACAAATGTCTGCTGAAGTCCTCCATTAAACTCTCCTTTCCACTGAACTGTTGCCATTGTAGTTGATTTTGCAAGCAAGGTAAAGTTTGTAGGACACTGTGGCACACCTAGTAAAAACATATAAAAACATTATGCTACCTAAACTAATGTTTGATAATTGTATGTCAGTTTTATTAATATCATCATAACATGCTTCAGGAAAAATGACCATTGCGTGAGCAAGTCGAATTAGTCCGTTCAACTACAAATATAACGCTACGCCTAATATGAGATATTGCAGTTCAAGACGGGAATACCGTCGTTGCAGGAAAATAGAAATATATTGGAACTGCCCTGTGTTTATATATCCTATAACACAGACAAATGTCAACAACAATGTCATCATATTGTGTTAATGGATACATACCATGTGGATTTAGATAAAACGGTTCCTGTAAATATGGGTGTATTCCATTCGACACCTTCAGAATATATGACATAAAATCGTTCAGTTGAATATTCACAATGGTTAATGATGTGAGCAGATCTGTTGATGTGATAACATATTTGTCCCCATTAACTTTGTTATACGATGTTTCATTCCACATCTGCCATTCAAACGTTGGCGGTGGATATGCAACCGCCATAAAAGCAAAAGTGACATTTCCGTGCACAGTTCCAGTGAAATTTCGTCTCAAATGTTCATGACTATCGGATGGTCTAGGAGAGCCTGAAACAGACATTCTGTAAATATCAGATGAAGGGCGATAGCATATAATGCCAACCCTAAACGTTTATATCAACCGAGGCGTTAACCACCATGGTATATAAACATGATTTCATCATACCTATCGACTATTGTTACGTCTGTAACTGTGAGTCAACAAGATCATTTATAAAACTTTAAAATCAAGTGGAAAAAATACTGGTACATTTCTTAAAGACATTCAACAAACACAAACTTAAGTATATTAACTGACTTTAATAATCTAATGAAACATCAGTAAAATAGTTTGTCGATGAGTTCACAGTCAGTTTTATCAAATAGGAGTAAGGTGTTTGTCGAAAGGTCTAAGATCTATTAGAAATTCCAAGTGTCTATTTTTAGACCACACGAGGGAATAGTAAATAATATTACCCGGTCAAATATGCCAGGGTAACAGTACGGATTGGCTTATGTCGTGCATATGAGAATTTAACATGGACAGGTCACGTGAAGTAAAATAATAATATTTACTGACTTGAGTGTAGTGACCGACAATCGGCCTTACTGTAAAACTTCTTGACTGTTATAGATCTTTGTCATATGTAGATATGTTGCTTATACGTTTGAAAAATGAAAGGACACTGGTAAATTTTTTCTTAATTATATACAAATACGTTTGGTATATAGCAATTTATGGAATAAACTGCTTTAACTCGAGTATTGGATACTTTGTTGAAAACGATGAATCATTATTACCAAATACATACATCTGACAAACAACTGTAATTCTTTGGATGGCGTATTGTTCATGTCTGTGTAGTTGTTGAATCCCGAACATGTGTATACATCAGCATCAGAGCATACGGCATTTTGATTTAGGTATTCTACTTCGAGAACATTTTCTGTTTTCAAAAGGGTTGTGGCCATGTTGTTTTTTTCTAATCTGATCGTAGAATTCGGGTTGCTTAAGAC
This sequence comes from Mya arenaria, assembly GCF_026914265.1. Lineage (NCBI taxonomy): Eukaryota > Metazoa > Mollusca > Bivalvia > Myida > Myidae > Mya > Mya arenaria. The sequence goes on from NC_069126.1 coordinate 52,818,023, forward strand.
CCCACAGACGACCACAAACCTGTCCGACTCATTAATTGTAACGATGGTTTGGTTTGGATTGCCACTGACTTCAAATCTTGTAATCGAGGTGTTGTCTGAAAAAGACATATACACTTCTAAACGCAAACACTTTATTGACATTTTGACTCCTAATTGCTCGAGTTAGGTCCGTTACTGCGGTTGATAAGCATGCTTGAGTAGCTAAGAACGAACTGCAGGATATCATTTAAACGCCTGCTTTCGTACAAATGTTCGTTTAATCGCAAAGTCAATTCAATTTAAATTCAGATTTTGCGATTCACCATTCAGGCAATGTTCATCGTAAGCTTTGAGTTCTCTATTTCTATAAACCACATCACATACAATACAATATCAATCTTCAATTGCCAAAATACAACACATTCATTTACATGTAATTAAACCGAATATTACTATGAAAACAACAGGGACAAGCTCATAAGCCAAACATTTTAATTCATGGCTGTTTAACGGCACACTGACAAACAGATACTCAACTGGTCATTATCAGTACAACGTACAAAACAACACAGAAATACCACACACACACACACACACACACACACCCGCACACACACACACACACACGCACACACACACACCGATAAAACGATAAATATTTATAAAGGTTCGAATTTAAAAACAACTAACTGGTTCGACTAAGTTCATTGCCTTTTACGGAATTAACAAACATGTCTTATATTAAATGTTTTTTTTTCGAAGACATGGTAAAGCACAAAATATATATATAGGTGAAGGACATCTAAGAGCTTTTTCATTGCAAATCGTTACATAAGTGATCATTGAGAGTTCTAAACTAGATGGAAGATTATTTAAAGTTTAACACCAATATTAATTAGAATGGTGCGTACTAACTGAAATAGCGCGTTTTAGGTTATTTTGATTGATCGAGCAAGATCAAAAAAGAAGAGAGAAAGACGACACCGTATTTCGAATTATCGAGGTTCGACTGAAAACGAAACGAATACATATTAGGTTTGTATGATTAGAATTATTTAAAAAACACATCTAAATCATTGTTTCAATCTACAATAAGTATATCGATACTTACACCAGACGTTAATCTCAAAATCCGCTGTGTCCATCCCTGTTCGTATATCCTCACCGGTAGGATCCATCGAATTATTTACTGTACATCTGTAAAGACCGGCATCTGCGCGTCTTACTGACTGGATTGTGTGTTTTCCACTCCAACTGGTGCCGTCAGCTGTTCTGGTGATCGTTAACGTTGTTGCTATCGGGTTTCCGTCAGTGTATTGACATTGAATCAAAAGCGAACGTCCTTCTACTGCATTTATCCTGTGTAATGTCAGCAGCTTTGGAGGATCTGGATATACAATAGAATTAATTATCTTAATAGGAGAAATTCAATACAATTAAACCTAACCTTTTGGGCAATAATTACTGATATGTGATTAGTCGACATGCATAAGAAAAAGTTCATATATTTATAAGGAATGTATGAGACAAACTTACAAAGAACATTTAAGGAAATGTTTCGTGACGCCGATCCTTTTACAGCTTGGTTTCCATGTGTCATATTGTTTTCCGCCAAACATGAGAGCACCCCGGTCTGCGCTTGTAGCGTGTTGCTGTATACCAGATTACTACCAAGCGAGTGTATGTCTGCTCCTGACCAACTAAATGACGAAGCCGGCTGACTTTGTACACTGCAGTATAATTTGGTCGCATTTCCCTCAATTACTCTAAATTCGGACTGTATGGCAGTTCCGGATACTGACTCGTGCCTGATGAGAACATTTTCAGGAAAATCTGGATGGAAATCATCGTAAAATTTATACTTAAGGCTCTTGCAACGTCGGATAGCAAATTTCATTAAATGGAACCTTTCCATTGAAAGTACTCACAGTTTATATTTATTGTGACAGTAGCTGAGGAAGACATTGTTCTGGCTGGTCCTACTGTAGGGTTAAGTGTACTACTTGCAGTACACGTTCTCATTGTGTTCACCTTTGTAGCAAGCATGTCTTGAAGCAGCTGACCTTGGACAGTGTTCACTCCTACTGCCCAAGAGAAGTTGGCAGGAGGTTTAGAAGAAGCATCGCATACAAGAGTGAACGATCGCTGAACCACGAGCGTCAAAGGACCAAGTATAACTGGTCCTGACCTACTGCCCAAATACAATGTTGGCAATTCTGGAGGATCTGCAGTGAAATAGCTATTTAAGAGTTTTAAATGTTGAAAAGGAGGTTTATTACTAAGTGCACTAGTCAAAGTAACTCGAAGAGCAGTTACTTTCAAGTACAAAGCATTCAAAGACAAATCTTATTAAGTATCTTATTCAGTGCCCACTATGTTAAGAGAACAAAACAAGCACATGCGATAACCCAGTGACAATAAGAACTTCAGACGTCAGGTTTATCCTTGTGGGGAATATTTAAACAAATGTTCAGTTTAGTTTTATTCATATTGTAAATTGCAGATAACATAATATTGTATTACACCTGGTATTCAATATTATAAACATATAACGTAATGTTTTTAATTTGATTTCATTTGGTCCGCCATCATGGTCCTAAATAAATAATGATCTGTAGCGGCGTTGTATTTTAGTACATGATACATTTCAGGGAAATCGAATGGCCCCGGTTAATCCAACGGGTCAAACACGATCGTCTACACGGTATGATTTCATTGACTTCATTAATAAATATCAAAAAGGGGATCTTTAAACTAAAATCAATTTACTTTGAGATTGATATAGAATATAGATATAAATAACACTGATAATCCCGTTGTTGGAATTACAAAGGCTGAACAAGGATGCTGCATTTATATTTCTCAAGGCCGGGAACGTCCTACTATTTGGCGTCCTGGTGGTTGCATTGTTGCGTTGTATTGCCAGGAAATTGCTAACGTTGCATTGCCTATTGGCAATTGGTAGTTGCATGATTACGTTGCGTGGCATTGCCATGAAATTGCAGATTTTACATTGGCTTTTGGCGATTGGTGGTTGCATTATGTTTTGCCAGGAGATTGCAGATTGTATTGCGATTTTTGCATTGACTATGGGTAATAGGATCATTTAAATGCAGACAGTAGTTGCTGGTTTTTTCACACTTTGATTAACAGGCTATTCCAGCACGGGTAGGCCATATGACACTATAGCATTAGCAAAATGTTATTACATTTTGTATATACACTTAATACAACCGGTCAGCCTAGCTTGAGTGATTCGTTCCCATTCGGACTTCCAGCCGTGTGTCACTTTGACCTATTATGAAGTTCGTTCGTTTTCACGGTCATATCTAGCCAATCTTTTACTAACTATTTTTAAGTTGTTGTACCAATATATAGCAGTTATTGTATAGCAAAGTTATAATATCATGGGGGATATGTAGAAGTAAACTCAGGAAGTTTCAATGTACTTTTTTCCTTGTTTCTGTTCAAACGAAGTCGTAAAATAATAATAATAATAATAATAATAATAATAATAATAATAATAATAATAATAATAATAATAATAATAATAATAATTAATAATAATAATAATAATAATAATAGTAATTGAGTGGGATGTTTATACCGTGCGCTAACATTGAAACGTCTCCAGGGCATTGGTTATCAACACGGATGACACATAAATTCATGACAAAATAATCAGATAAAAATAATCAGATTATATTAAATACTTTTTGATGCAAAACTGTCCGACGAAAAAAAGTCTTAAAGTATCTGCAAGAACATTTGGTACTACAATAAGATCCAGTACGGACAGACGGGCGGGCGCACGCACTGACGCTCGCACGCAATTTCACAAATTAATTGTTATACAGCTATGTTTCGCTCTCCGCACACGAGCTCGCAATAAAACTAAAACATTTAAAAGCATGTATTTAATATTCCCATAAAATCGTTGTCTGATCGTTGTGTAATTTATCAGAGTGACGGTGTTTTACGATATCAAAAATTGTCTTATCGAAATTATTTTCCCTATGAAGTTGAAAAATGTTTATTAGTTCTCTTCAAACTGAACACTTCGATTAAATGTATAAACATGCCGTTTCGCTAATGCCAGAGTGCACCTGACGGGTTACCGCGGCCACTCTGTTTTTGTGTATGTACCACTGAGTCTCTTGGTGTGAAGTGACCATTGTGAACGTTTGAAATGAATACTATACTGTGTGTTATGGCCAGTTTTCAGGGACTCCTTCATTTCTTCAGCCGTCTTTGACAAGTCGTCACTAAATATTTCTGACGTGCATGACATACTCGGAATACACGGGTAACCTTATTCTGATTACTATTAGGACTTTACAATATGGCTATGGTCTAAATTTTTCAATTGGTGATTTGTATGAACAAATGAGGCAAACACATCAAGGTACTGGGTTACGATATGAGTCAAATACAAAACGTTTTCTTAACCTTCAAATTCCATTTTCGCAAGACTATGCACCACTTTGGCAAATTAACCTCTTAATCAATATTTTATTTTATTTGTTTCGCATATTCGTGTCAATACATGTTGTACGTGTTAATTGTCCCAAATGGGTTATTGCACTTCACTGTGACCGAAGCATCACAATTGTCTTGCCTTCAAAATGTAAAAGTACTGCTCGTCATCCATGACTTTTGCATCATTTGATCATTGATTTTGACAGCCAAAGGGCAATTTTAGCTCATTATTATTCCTTGCCATAACATCGTCGACCCATACTAGCAAACCGACTGTTTTCAATATATCTTAAATGTGAGAGGAGGGCCATGACTTTTCAGACTTGGGCAGATCACGGGTCTCACCGCATAGTTAACCTTCTTCACATTGATCATATCTCTGATTATCTTGAGAATCATAATAATAACACTCATATCTCTGCTTAATTTTCTTGAACCCTCCTTAGGCATATTACCTTTTTCACCTATATTGACTTTGCTGCATATACTGTTACTGTGCAAACTACTATAGTCCCTTTAATGCAGCTTGTTTCCATGCATAATTGATCAAATACTGTTCTGTTTCTGCTTTATATTCTTTCACTCGTGTTTTACTTAAATAATATTATTTTGCCATTTAGAACGAGAAACGAAACAAACATCACAAAAAAACTCAAAAACACAAATTGATAATTTTAGATATACAAGAAAAAAAAACAATCATGTCTCCGACATCACAAAACTTAGTTTTAAATCAATTGAGATTTTATCAAGTGGAACATTCTGGTCAAGTTTAAACATTATCTGAAGACGGACGAAAGGACGGACGGACATAAAACGCCAAAATAACATCCCTTTCGTGAAACCTTCTTGTCGGATCGGGTAAACAATAATATGATTACATTATTTTATTAGCCTTTAAAAGTAAGGTTTGTGCACATAAACTGGTTTAAACCCCAGTAAATTTACATTTTACTGACCGTTCCAAGGCGGTGCCTAACAATCCTTGATAAACATACCTAGTTTTTTATATATAGTGTGTATGCACTGTGCTGCTTGTGGAGTTCTGTGCTGTTCTTCCATGTTTCTTGTTTGTGATTTTATGTGCTATGTCTTTGGCGTTTACCCAGTGCCATTAAACCGGGTTTAAACATTTTGCTACTGAGCTTGTTTCTGTAGCTTTTCGCATAAATATTTAAATACATTATGTATGTTGATAAACGTTATGTAAGCATAAAGGTGTTACTTACAAAGAACTGTGATTTTTACAGTTGAAGAACTCGTAGCAACTTGTGCGACGTTACTTTGGTTGGATGGTGTCATAGTTGTTTCTACAGTACATGTGTAGCTGCCTTCATCACCAACCTTGATTCCACCCGGCCAGTTCAACACTGAATGCGTGCTCATTTCAATGGTGCCCTTTCTCCAGGTAAAGTCGCTTGAAGCGGGAGGCGGGTTGCCGAAACTGGTACATTCAACAGTCTGTGAACTGTTGGTTATGATGCTGATGCTGGAGCCAACGTCCGTATTACCCACTCTGAATATAGGTGTAGAAGGAGGATCTGAATATAAAAACAGTTCTCGATAAGTGACCTAGTAAAAGAAAAAACATCGCTTAACAAAACTTAAACCTTTTGTACATGAGTTTATTATACTTTTAAATATTTGCTTACAGAATATGTTTTTAAACAATATGTCTGTTATTAACGAATGCTACCCTTAACGAATCATGAAATTAACATGCACTTTCATGAAAACAGTTAAATGCACTGGATGAATGCAAATACTACAAAAACATCCAAGTAGCCTAACATTAAAACATTATCCTGTTTAAAAAGCAAAATAATTAAAGCCAATTAGTTATTAAACGATAGACAAAACGCTACCATACAACAAACATTTAACACATATCAGTATGTCGTAATCGGATAATGTTTGGGTAACCGCCTTGCTACAGTCATTTAAATCGAAGCAATAACTCCCTGGCGAGTTAAACCGGTTTGCATGTGCTTATCCTCACACTGACGCGGTCATGTATCAATAAGTGCACAACAAAACAAGCCGTTCGGAGTCTATTCGTTGGTAATTCATTAAACAAACAAACGGGTCATAATTGCCCTGATTGACTCACTTCAGATATATAAAGAAAATAACTTCTTATAAGCATTTCTTGGATAGTCAGCGCATGTAGAAGGTCATAAATCAGCTAGCAGCTTCATCCGAAGTAATTTTCCCAGGCGAGTAGGAATAAAGGACACTATACTGGAATAAGCATTGCTTTATACATTACTTGTGACGATAATATATGCCAGAATTCGCCCAATACGGACTAAAGTCAATTTATACGAGTATTTGCCGTTTTGATTGGCTACTTAACTCGCCCAATACGGGATTCGAGGAATGAACCATTTTCATTGGCTGTCGAAACTCGCCCTTATATGAGAATGCTGAAATTATTAAATTCGGCAGTTATCTTTTTTTACTTTATGGTTGGTTCAATATTAAATTATGGATCTGAGGATAGGGTTCGGAAATAATAACGAATCCAACGAATTGCTTTATCTTAATGCGCAATATATAACGTTATTTATTAACTATTTCGTAATATTTACACCTCAACTTCCATGCCTTTGCAGTTATCATCCGATGAACGCAAAATCTTCGGATATGTTCGGATCGCGAATAATCGCATAACAATATAAATGGAAATTGTTTGTCTTGTAATTGTTTGTAATGCGTCAGCAGGTCCCTAGAAATATAAATCAACATTTTAGAAAGTGTGAATATATGATATGTTAAATGTATTGTTGCCATAAATGTTTCAATTGTTTGTTTAAAAGTGATTTCAAGTGGGTGATCTTTTCCCGCGTTATTGTGACGTCATTCGATAACTGTTTCCGGTTACGGTCGGGTCGTTTTATTTACAGAATGGGAGGGAAAGGATATCTGAAAAGTTTTTTAAATGAAATGAAGTGGGGGTTTTTAACATTTTTTAAAATGAAATAATTAACTATTGGTGTCAATGTAAGTGATGAATGGCGAGATTGATGTCATTATCGGGGTATGAACGCAGTTGGGATGGTTAAAGTGTGTGGAGACTCCAAGCGTACTTTGACCACCCCAATTGCGTTCATATTCCCGATAATAACATCGATCCCGCAATTCATTCTTTAGTTTGCCGCAAAACTGGTACAATCATTGTTCTAATATATTAACATTAACGAAACTATATTCAAAATCTCGCCCAATGTGGACAAAAGTATTTTTTACTTGTTTTTGCCGCTTTGATTTGCTTCTAAATTCGCAAAATACAGAAATCAATGAATAACTCATGTTCATTGTCTGTCAACACTCGTATTATTACGAGAGTACTGTAAATTATTAAAATCTTCAGCCATTTTTTTTCTATTTTACCGATTGTTTTCTAAAACATTATGCGCGTTGTGTAAAATATAATTTTGAATTATTAGCCAACGAAATACTTAAACCTATTATACGGTTTGTTATAAGACATACATGTTTGTGCATTTAATGACAATCATCTATTTGGAAACCGACGAAATGGACGACGAAGTTGAAAACAGGAAGAAAATTAACGAAATAATTGAGACAAGACATGTTTCCTAAAATTGTACAGTGCATTTAGCTTTATTTATAAGTCTGTAATGTCACTATCATGGATTCATGTAAAACAAGCAGAGGCCAATCTAGAAAAGACGAATCCATGAATGAAGAATGGAAATAAACTTCAATAATAAGGTAATGTAAATATAGAAAGTTTTTTTCATATGTTTTTACCAAAATGTCGTAGCATACGTAAAATCATCTCCTAATTAATATGTATTTTATCGAATAGTTAATTAATAAAATACATATTAATTTGGGGATGACATATTTGCCGAGGTATTTGTCCGAGGTCAGCAAAATTCACCTGATCAATAGCTTTATATTAGCTCCTGTTTAAATCAAGCTATTTTTTTAATATTGGTATTATATTGCTGACTTTAACAATGTTATAGAACATACACATATCTGATATGTCTGTTAAACAATGTCAAATAAAAAAATGGGTTACTGTTGTTCAAGATCTGCTTTGTAAACATGGTAATACATGTTTTCAATAAAGTGGTGTTGAATAGTGTTTATCGATTTGTAAGCCTATTTAGACAAACGTTGATTGATACGTGTAAGCTTAAACGTATGTAAGTATAAACAATACTTAAGATTTCTTCCACATTGGTATGCAACAAAGAATATTCCCAAAAATCAAAAGAGTACTGTACTTTTTTATAGCTTGTGAATTGAAATTGAATTTCACTTTACATTAATTAATCCAATAGTATTATGTTAGACCAAGTATGTATAAATTTATCAAATAAATTAAGTCTGAAAACAGATATACTATTTTAAAACTGACTTTTAAGGTATTTTAACACGGCATTTCTCTTTCTTATGTTATTTAGTTTATGCGAGATCATCCTTATATTTATAAGTTGAAAATTAAATCATTCACGCACGAGTATTTTTTTGTATGTATGTATTTCTATTTATAGAACCTACATCTGTTCTGTAATATAAGTAAATGCGTGTGATGTTATGATTTATAATGAACTTAAATGGTACTCTTCTAATAAAGTTCTGTAATGATTTGTTCTTAAAACATCGATATAGACAATGCTCTATATACGTACATGATTGTAATTGCAGTATTAATTATGATCGATTCACCCTTCTGTCTTATTTCACTTTTAATTTGTAGTCATGATTTTAACCAAGAACGCATTATTCACTTACACAATACGTTAACGTTGACAAAGGCACTCTGTGATTGATTTTGTCTGGTCACGTGTGAGGCTGTACACGTGCACCTGGCGTTCTCATTACGTCTAGCTGACCACTGTACAACCCTTTTTACCGTACTCCCTTGTTCACTAGGACTGGACATCTGGCCGTTGAAGCAGCTCCAGGTTAGAGTCGCCAGTGGGTTTCCACCCGTACTGATGCATGTTAGACTTTCTGTGCTGTTTTCTATCATACTGTATTTACTACCACTGGCGTACCCTTCAATGACTGGAGAGTCGGTAGGTGCATCTAAGACGAAAATAAATATAAACTTTGTTTCTATTTGGTACAGTTTGTTTGTGTCATACGGTAAGTACCACCGATGGCGTATGTTGGAACCTAAGTAACAAATCTAAGGACACCTATGCTTGTACTATTTTAATAACAATCATTTAATTTCAATTGTTTTAAGTCGCACTTGGCTCACGATCGTAGTAGATAACCTGCTCAAACATGGTCTGTATCATTTGTTTTACAATATTATTAAGGGCGATTTGTGAAGTCTGAAACAATATCTGTACTTTCAAATTCATATATAATACAGCACGAACGCCTTGGTACATATTACACAAACAATCGGCGACATTTTGATTCCAATTACCAACACTCAAATCAACGTGTCAACCACATGACGGATACGAATATAACAAATATTTGAACATCAAACAAACGAATTGTAAATTATCATTTGCTTACTTAAATTATGAACAGCATAATAACAGCATTTAGCATTTACATTTCTCAACTCTCAAAATTCTTCAGTCTTTCATGTTTGGAAAAATGAACAAATTTCTTTTCATTGTGAAATCGTTTAATCACGATCTTTTCCGAAATTATTAAAATAATAAGTTCGATATTTCAGAAGTTTTGCACGAACTATTGCGACAAAAACATATATGGAAAGTTGTACGCCCTTTATTTAGTACCGTTAAAATTATTTCGGTATTGTATAAATCGGAATTCAAACTCGCTTCATTAGACAGTAGTTTGTTCAACTCGGTGAATAGAAACAGGAAGATTTTACACAGAATGACTATATTAAAACATATTGTTCAATATAATTATCCTTAGAGGACGTCTCAAAAATATGTGTTTCAGTTTAGCAGTGCACATTTTAAATCTAAATGGCAATTTAAGCGTTGTATGATCAGTCAAAATATTTAAAGCAAGCATAGTGTGGTTTCTCAAAATGAAATATCAGATATTAAACAACATCTCGATGCTTATTTTACTGCATAAATTTGGTACAGTCTTTAGAGCATAACTATATCTTTAGCCTTAAATATTCGTATTTTAAAACATTCAAACTAATGTTGTCTATCTAAGCAAGCACAACAGCTACATAAAGAATTACGAATCCTTTCGTAGGAACCTATTTGGCCTTAACACATGATTTCTTATTACCACCTTTTTTAAATATTTCATTTTTTTAATAAGATAAAAACCAATGAGCACAAAATGGGAATATAGAACTGTAAATTGTTATCTTATTAGGTATAAGTGGGCTTTATATATTTATATATGTATTAATATTAGGTTGATATGAGTTCAATAATAAAAGTATAAAGTTGTACCATTCTTTTAATATACCCACATCTGACATCCAATAGTTTGGTCCCAGACTCACGCTGCTTCCCCTCGACATTACTGGCAATGCAGCATATCCTCAGGCCATTATCTGTACCTGTGGCAGTGAAGGTCAGGGTACTTTCTACTTGCTTCAAACCCTCGACGACACTGACAGTAGGGCTGAAAACTGAGGACTTGATCTCCGTTCCAGATTGAGAACACGTGTTCCCTGTCACCTTGAACCATTTGATCGTGGCTTGGGGGAGTCCACCTGAGGTCCTACATTTGAACGTCTCAGAATCACCAGCGTTCATTGTCACTGTGGAATCTGTAGGTGCTGCCATGCTCACCGCTGTGATGGGAACTGAAATTAATTGTTTTAATGCACCTTCTTCAAATGAAGTTATGGCTTACATGACATAAAATGAATATTAACATTTTCTTTCTTATAAAATCACCCAAGGCATTAATTAAGCATGAGCCATTAAGATTTTACCCCTAGTGCAACCCAATGATCAAAGCCTATTGACCTACAGTGAACTCGACAGTTCCGGGTCAGTAAAGAAATAAACGAAGCGTGTCTGTTGGAAAGGAAACAATAGAAAATTAAAACTACATAAATTGATGAACAAATACTTAATCTAGACTGTGATGCTATGAAACACTTGTGTTTCTTTGTTGAAATGATTCATCAGTGTCTGCAACTGGAAGCTGTAAATATGACAGTTTCGGGTCGGACTCGTCACTTCCGGGTCACGTTAAAAATACACATTTCTTGGGACCCATAATTCTACCAAAATGATGCATATTTTTAAAAATGTTTAAACAACGAAAATAGGAAACTAGATACTATTTGCACTTGTTAGTCTAGTATGAGATTACAGTATGCATTTAAAATAACCACTGCATTACATACATTTAAACTCATTATGGCACAAATTAGTATGCAAAACGATTGAAATTGTATAAATTAGTACTTTTTAACAGTGGTGTATCATCACAAGCAATATATCAATAGTAAACAGCTGTCAAAACCTATTTTGCAATGCGTTTACAATTTTGAGAATGTCCCTGATGCTGACCCGAAACTGTCACAGGCTAGCTAGGTCAAGGTATTTGCTGCATTTGTCAAAACAAGTTTGACGATGCTAATTAAATTTATGACTCTTATTCAAAAGGAAATTACCTAAATAATAACATGTAAATTATACCTGGATTCCTTAAATTACCAGGACAAACATCGGTTTTTGTTGCGCCTTGTAAACAAAAATATCGCGCATACGGTTAATTTTTGGAACGCTCCAGTCACGCGTATCGTGATGACGACTTCCGGTTTCAAATGACAACATCCGAAATTAAAGTGAAATTAGCGAACTGATTGGGAAATATGACTATATATTCAAATGATAAAAATCCTGTATTGTTTTTGAATTAAAAACATTTTGTTCTCGATATGACCCGGAACTGTCGATGACCCGGAACTGTCGAGTTCACTGTAGTATTCAATTATATGTTTTCTTAAGGTTTTTCATAGAAATTTGTAGCATCGTTTGTTTTTAGGGCCCTTAAGCATCACTATGTCATAATTCGTTACACCTAGGACATTATTTATTTTGTCTTCATTACTCAAATTACAAAGAATTGTTTTGAGATTATGTGGATGTGTTAAGAAACAGTAAACGGCTATTGATTTAAAATATGTCCATTATGTTTGTTTTAAAAATCAAACCGTTTTCAACTACAAACGGAACGGATATTCATAATTATGGTGAATGTTACCTTTGACCCAGTAACTTCGATATATGTTTATATAAGAAGAAGGTTATCGATTTCAAACAAAATAAGTTTTAAATTCATAATAGCTTCGATGTGTATGAGACAAGAAAACATTATATGAATAAAAGATGACATGGAGGTTGATAGCATTTAATGTTAACACGTAAACGTGTTTGTCCACCATGGCATTTGAAATTAATCTTATTATATCGACAACTATTGTCTACACTCGTTTCGTCTACAATTATACAAGGCGCTAAGAGATTCATAATCAGGGTCAGGAATCACGTGACTTAAAGGGGTTCTAACATATTTTAGATTTGCGTGTTTTTCAATGATGCAATCCTTGTCCAAAATCTTAACTTGACGGAATTTTGTAGAACGCATATTAATATTTCACATGCGTAGATGTAGAAAATCGCATAGTCTTTTATAGGCTAAGAAATACTTTTATACCATATCTGTCAAAAACGTTATTTAGAAATTAAACTACTAAATTGTTTGGTTACATCGGTTGTGACCCGTGGTGACCCATGTAAGAACCCCATTAAGTCACGTGATTTCTCACCTTCTAATTGTCATCTTTGAAATGATTACATTTTCCGGTGTTATTATTTCGTCATATGACAAACTATTGGTCTATTAAAATTTCTATATTTTTTTTGCATCTTCTAACAAATCTAGTTTAGCAAATTTACTGATATATTTTTACAAGAAATACAACACACATAATGAGTTATTTCATTCATCTTAGAAAAAAAAATACATCCGATAACAAATTGTTTAACCGGTAATAGGATAAACCTATAAATTTTTGTTTTATACGAAGGTGAACGCTAATATTAGTCTAGGTACTCAAAACTAAATGAAATATGATGTATTTTAATAATTCATTAGGAGAATAAAGATCGCAATGTGTAAACGTAATATTTCCGATCTGTTATATTACCAAATTAATTGTAGGAATCATTACAGGACGGAAAAAAACTAAGTAATTTTGCTCAGTCATTAAAACTGATTGATTCGCATAACGTCGGTTTCTTTCATTTTTCATAACTTGATTTTCAATAACTTTTGTGAAAACGTCAAAATGTAATTGAAGAAGATAAGTTTTTAAGCAGTAAAATAAAAAGTCGATGAAATTTGATGGCTACCGGACAAGAATTTGCAGTTTTTTTCCGGAAAATGCCCGTATAACATTTGGGGGTCTTTCATCCTGTAGCATTCAAGTGATGATTTGAGGTTCCATGAGAGAATGGTCTAGGCGTGTGGATGCAAGTGGTGATTGAAAGTACGAGCCATAGGCAACTCAAATTAGAAACAAATGATGATAGGTAAAGGTGCAATAAAAACACATAACAAACAACATGACAAAGATTATTGTAATTTTATTTATAATTTAAAGCATACTAGCGTGAAAATGAAGCACTGAAAGAGAACATTATTACTGATGAATTTTTGAAGAGGGGTATATGTTTTATTTGTGTCTAGTTACATAAGGCAAAAAAATAGTTTTGATTTCAGTCGTAGTAAAAGATTGCTGCACAATTTTACAAAAGACATTCCCTTAGTCCGTCGTTGGAAATCTGGTTTTGGCATGAACTTTCGAATTATACAAAAGAAATATCCGTGAGCAATACCTTAATTATTTTCAAAGATATATTGGTTCTTTAACGTGCCAGATGTAAAGCACCGATACAAGCGAGACAACCTCTCCAAGAACATAACCAGTCCTGAGAATAATAAAATATAATGATGTAGAAAATTGTTTTTGTTTACACATTAACGTTTATTTGTAAATACTATATTGTATTCAAACGTTTCATCTTCGAAATCCCAAGGTGTAATTTTCCGATATATTAATATATGACGTGAAAATATAAAAGCTTTTCGAAAATAATGCAAAACTTATTCTTATCCGTTATGACTGAAATACCTTAACAGCGCATTCTCTTTAGGTAGCGCTTTTGATATGATGAGTCAACTCCCGATTGCACGGGCGAATACATAATTTGACGTAGTCGAAGAAGGGGTGCAACTTGGGGCGCAGCTTTGGACGTGCGCAACTACTCCGGAACCGACTATGTTTATATTTTGGCAATTATCGTTCCCTTAGAAAACATTAAATGGGGCGCCTAGTATCGATAATTTTATTCTGTCAGTAGTTAAAAGGACAAGCGTGTTCAACTTGCTCCGTCGGCAAAAATGAAGTCGACATAACATGTTAACCTGTTCAACTTTAATTGGTCCATTCCATCCGGGTTCTTTTTGAAGGTTTTGAAATGCAGATCTCTTTACCAATTTATATTAACATTTTCACCCATAAAACATCAACATTTAAATGTAAACAACTTTCGATGCACTGTTCAATAATCCGATCGATCAAGAAATGTGTTGAAAAATATTTATAACCACGCAGCAATACAGAGCCTCTGTCAGAGGTCCTGGAATGTTTCATGTTTTCATGCTTGTAATACATTTAAAAATGTTTCTGTTCGATACTGGAACTGATGGGCAAAATATAGTTGAAAAAAGTCGAAAATATGTGAAGACTAACTTGGGGTTGAACCGGTGTATGAGCGCTCAACCTCCCTTTCCATCTTATTTATCATTACGATTTAACAATAAATTTAAACATTTTGACAAACAGTACTGACGCCTTTGTAGACATACAAGAAACAAAATTCTCACAAAATTCGCATTCGAAATGTTTAAAACTAAGCAGTCAGAAGTTTTAAAGAAGCCAAACGAAAAATAAAATAAAATATATATTGCATTTTTTGTCACAAGGACGTTCAAATTTACAAAGATGTATGAAGATCAGATGCTTACAGTAGCCGATAGAATGTCATCACTACAACCTGCGTATATCTTAATTTTGTTATTCAAAAGTCACAAATCGTTCTTTAAAAGACCGATCTAAAAATGTAAACTTACTGAGTTTTAATGGCCATTTAAGTTATACATGTATCAATGTTACATTGAATATAAATGCAAAATAAATTGGGATGCTAGGTTGTTTAAACGTAAACGTCCAGCGTGGCAGTTGATTATTCAATTTTCAATCTGATTATTGATAACATCATTACTCGTTATTAACCTTGGAATATATATTATGTTTTAACGGTGGTGGAACCTACATGAACACTTCGGCGGTGCGGTCATGCAGTACATAAAGATAAACGTAAGAGACGCACAAAACGCAAAAAGGTGATACAGAGCATAAATAGTTTATTTATAAGGCAGTCAATAAGACCGTTTAAAAATATGAAAACATAGTATAATCCCTAGGTTTTGTTTAATTTTACCACAACCACAGAAGAAAACTGCTTTAGAAAAAAGGATAATATTGCAACTTTCCATTGCCAACTTTGGAGAAATCCGCTGAAGCGAAAGTGCGTATAGAGTTATATAGGGAAAATATGGTTAAACAGTTCTCACGACTTAGTCTTTCAACATATCAACTTACTTCCTACATATATGTTAGGATAATTCTTGCCCTTTAAGATGATGGTTTTGTATTAATTGTATGATTTTTACATTTTAGTCCTTTTTAAGGGTTTTGTTGGTCATTAAAAGTTACATTAAAAGAAGAAGGAGCTAAAAATTGTTTTGCTATTTAAAGTTATTACAGACATCCGATCGCTTAGCTTCCAACGGATTAGGATGCAATTTTTTTTTCTCAAATGCACTTTTCAAAATAATGGATTTTTAAATATATTTTGTTCCTTTTTGAACATTTATGTAAAATTTGCAGAAAATCGATGCCCAAAATTTGTGTATTCAACTGTACGGTAATGGTTTTATGGCCCACCCCGCGGCGTATTCACAGCAGGATAGAAATAATCCGTCGGCAAGGTTGTGACACTGGGTATGACATGTGCAACGAAGTTTGTCATTTATAGCAAAACAATAATTCCATAACTATTTCGGATTTTTTTCTTTTATCATTATCATACTATTTAAATAATATATGACACTCCATTATTCATCTATATGTCGTAAAGAAATGTCATATTTTTTGTGTAAAAATAGAAAGTAATATATTAAGCAAAAAAAGATTCCAATTTTTAACCGCAATCACTAATACAGACAGTTAAAACGTAACTCTTTTCTTATAAAATATTAATGTTTCAAGTTTCATTGGCAATTTTGGAAATACATATGGGCCATGAAACATAATAAATAAGGGCATTCAAAGATAATAATTTACATATCTACATCGAGTCAACATGTTCATAATAATTGCTTAAGTTTTAATTGTTAATCGTTAACATTTTGGTCTACCATTTGCACTCAACCAAACATGTTTATAAATTAAGGATAATATAATTATTTTGATCAGGCAAAAAAATATGTAACATGGATTTTTGTCAGCATATTTTTAGTAACGAGTGCACTAGGTTTTCATAACGTGTCAAAATGCCAATAAATCAACGTGTTGTTATGGTATAAAAGGGTATGACTGCCTTATTGTCAATAGAAGATTAATGACTTTTAACTTGTATCGTTAAAGACTGGTACTAAATGATAGCATCTGCAGTTAAAATTTCATTTTAGCTGTTCCTTTCCGATATTTCGCACCCAATTTTGTGTTACACTGTTAGAAAAATTACCAAACTGTAAAAATAAAGGTGTGGAAATGGCCCCAATTAAATGTCTTAATAAACGATCAATTATAGACTTCAACAAAAAGACACGGAATAAAATATGTAAAAGAAGTAAGTTTATCAGAGATGATTTGATATTTCAGTACTTCATCAACTAACGTTTCCCCTATAGAACAACCCCACATAATAATGGCTTAATCTAAAATCCTCCAAAACTGAGATTTTCTATCGCAACTTGTAATAAAGGACGGGTCAACTTTATGACCCTCATAAATTCTGTATTTCTTATCTGCCTTAATCTTACACTGCGTCCAGTTGATAAATAAGTGCTAAACTAGCGTATCTTACGCTACTATTGCACTGAGAGGAGAAATCGATAGAGATCGTCGTTACCCTGATAAGCTCCAAAGTTGGCAATGCGACATCAAAATACGCTAAACACCGGTTTAGACGTATTTTACATTTGAATGAAAATGTACTTTTGATTTAGGATACAACCAACATGTTCAGCCAATTGAATTGAAGAAAGCAAATCATTATGTCATATGCTTAATCATTAAGGACTTTAACTTTCGCGGGTGTTTAAAGGTCCGCCTACTGCCACTCATTCGATACACACTCCATGTGCCATATTTTGAGTTGACAATGTGTCAGCCAATGAGGTTGTCTTCTTAGACATTGAGATGACCTGATGTAATATTTTATTGATAAAGAAGAGGTCGCTCGTTACGATCACTCCGCCCATTTCTAATCTTACTTTTACATAATACCTAGAAAAATAACATGTCAGTCTGCCAAAATAGCATGTATGAAAGACATAAAACATGTCACTTTAACATAATATCATGTCGATTAGACATAATAACATGCTTGTTAGACATAGTTTAACATATTCATTCTGACATAATAACATCTTAGTTAGACATAATCACATGTCGGTTAGATATGAAAACATACTAGTTTGGACGTTATAATATTTCATTCAGACGTAATAAAATGTCTGTAAGACATAATAACATGTCTCTTAGACATTATATAAATATTGCATGGCTTCCAGTGTGACAGTACGTATTGTCAACATGAGGGAAATACTGTTACCCGAGGCGAAGCCGAGGGTAACAGTATTTACCCGAATGTTGACAATACATAGTGTCACACTGGAAGCCATGCAATATTTATTTTATAAGACCGAACACAGTTACATTTATATACATATATAAGATTTTTACCATTGCACAACTTTCAAGTTTAATCAATTTATTCTGTAATTATTGTTTGTTTATATTAGCTGTCATTTTTTTGCAAATGTCGTTTAGAAATAATACACCGGTTGTAACCAGATCTACAACACATTTTAATAAGCGCTTACCACCTCAGACTTGGGAAACCAAAAAATGTCTATTTTTAGATGCCCGTGCTATATGACAGTATCATGTCAACCGGTCAAAACGGTACTGTCAATGTGTGACAGTACGAAATTGCCCATGATGGGTACATGAGAAATTAACATGGGTAGGTCACGTGAGGTATAATATATAGCATGCTTGTTAGACATCGTTTAACATATTCAGTCTGACATAATAGCAACTTAGTTAGATATAACCATATGTCGGTTAGACATGATAACATTCTACTTAGACGTTAAAACATTTCATTCAGACGTTATGAAATGTCTGTTACACATGATAACATAATAGAATGTCCGTTACACATAATGGCGTATTATTTGACAACAAAAGACAGTTGTAGCATTCCATAGAAAATGATAAATGTAAATGTGACATTACGGGCAACTTTCTTACAGTATTACCTTGAACATTGAGTGTTGTGTTGACAATGTATAATCTAACTGTTGTCCCAATTGTACTCTGCCACACATGCTGATCATTATTCCTGCTGACATTGAGGATTGTCCATGTGAAATAACCAACTCCACAGGAAAAATTGTAAAGACTGGTATCTAAGACACCAAAAGGAGTACAGCTACTACTCTTGATAGTTCCTTTTGGCGCAAATGCATCATTTGGAGCCTTGACATCCCATGCTGCACGTGTTGTGGTCTCAGTAGTCTGTAGTCCCGTGTAGGAGCATGTCAGTGTCACAGGGGAATTCTCCAGGGCTGGGCTTGGCGTGTAGGTCAGGTTTAACATGGCAGCCTCTGAAATAGTGCAACGAATTAGAACAATGTTGAATTTCATTATGATAATTATATACATCCAAAATTAATATCATCAAGGAAAAAAGATCACTTTTTGAAAGAATACACTCTATAACTTTGTACAGCCTTTGGCCGGTAGGAGAAAATTCTGTATTCAGGGGGTGGTGGTAGTATAGTTGCATATTACATTTCCGACGAGTAATGTTCAAATTTAAAATTATTCTTGTACACACATCATGTAAGTTTCACTTTTTTCTGTCAATGATATATATAATTTTGGAATATTTTATTGTTTTCGAATCTTTAAAAATGGAGAACATTATTACTAATAACCGGTTTGAAGTATTGGATACGCGGGAATGTCCAAACGATACATCAATTAGTTCAAGCACTTCAATGGAATACTTTGTTCATGGGTCACTGGACAGCAAGTTGTTACATATGTTCGATGAGCTGAGGTTCATCAGGAACGAGCAAGTAAACACTAGTATAACACTACATTTTTCCAACAAAACATTACAGGTGTACTGTATATGATAAACTTAATTAAGTGATTTGTGCGACAAATTCACATACGGACGTTTTAAAAACGTTAGCCTACAAATCCATCGACCTAGAAGCAATGTCTAGGAGAAATATTCCATAGCGTTGTAGAAAATCCTAGTGAGAATTGTGTTTAAATCGTCTGAGACTTTCTTCACAATAGATTTTCTATCGACGCAAGAAATATCTACATCGCACGCGCCCATAGGTTGGGCAGGCCAAACCAAAACAGGCGTTTCCAGAGTAAGCCTGTTATAGCAAACTTTCGAGACTATGGGGATATTGACCATGTGATGGCCATGTTAAGTCCCCTTAAACGCAGCCGCATGTGGTCTTATCTTAAAGAGCTTAAGAGGGAATATCCAAGATCTAGGGCGCAGATCGTATATCCTGTAAAACTCATGGTGGGCAGATTGTACGTGACGAGTTTCCTGATTGGAATCGCTTAGTTGGGGCAAACCAGATAGTGTCATTGAACGATCTTGGTCACATAAGTAACCTGTGCAGAAATCGGTCGGCACTAAACGACACTTCCGACTGTCCGGTGGCGGTCCCTCCTGTCGATAGTGATATCCCCGCTCATGTTGAGTCTCTACTTCAGGTACCTATGCACAAACCTTCTAGTGTCGAACCATAACGCCTCAAGACAGCTCCCAATCGTGTGGTTCTCAGCAGGCAGACACCATAATCACGGGCCCACAGGCGGGCGTGGCCCCCAGAAAGAAGCCCAGTGTACCCAAGGAGACCGTCATAACACCAGCTAAGTTCGTTGTCCCAAAGCCTGTTAGTCATGGCATGGTTGCACCACAGGTTTCAAAACCGGTAAGAACATCCGCATGTGAAACTGAACTAAAAACTGTGCATTGTGACGAAGAAAATCAATTATTGACAAAGGCACCCCAACACGGGGCAGATCCCGTACACCCTGTGCTGTGGGTCCGAGAAACGGTCTCAACCTGCGAAACCTTATAAAAAAATGTGTCAGTAAATCTCGAGATAATGACATTAGCCAGGTTTTACCCACTGCTAAAAATACACCCGGAGTTGACACCGGTGGTCAACCAGCGGAGCGTGATCAGCCGATCACCACATAGTGTACTGACGAGAAGGTCACGCTGAGATGTACGCTGTTAAATGTACAGGGTCTGTTTAATGCGCTGCAGCGGCCCGCTATATTTAATACGTGGTGAGTAAAAGGTTTATGGAGGAATGACGTCACCATTACGTCATATGCACTTCCGTTGTGTGGAAAATTCTCAATACAAAAATGTTCTTATGATTGATAGACATGTTTTCATATGCTCAATACACTGTAAAATAAAAATATCATTATTCCTGAAACTTTTATACCTTAAGTATCTATTCTTGCTTGATTAATCATTTAGAGTGGAGATTAAAGCATAAACCGCTGCCCTATAGTTGAAAGGTCATTTTGGAAGAACTGTCATGGCGGACGGTGCAATATTTAGAGTTTGTTTCTCAAGTGGAGTGATTTTTCTTAGAAATAACTTGACCCCCCTTTTTTATTGGCTTAAAGGGTAATTTGAAGCTTGTACTTTAAGAATATATGTGGTTATCATAGCCTGCATTCGCTCGAAATGCCTTTAAATGTTGTCTAAAAATTATAATTTTGCATTGAATTATATAGGGAATAACAATGGTGGTGTGTAACCTGGAGACTATATGAAAATATGCGTCTCTTTTTCCTAAAGAATCAAGTACATTTGAGCTGAAAATGTAGACACAGTCAATTTTTCCCTTGAATACATGAATTGTCGTTCTTACCATAATGATTGTCTCGTCATTTAATAAACGGTGTTACTTTTGACATTAATTATGTAGACACAGTCTATTTTTTACAGAGTTGTCTTTCGTGCGTTTGTTTGCGCAACGGTTTCTGGCGCCATCTTGAAAAGACGATCATCGCTGAGAAAAAAGTGGTAATTTTGATTTATCTATTTCCATTGTACAACTTTTGATATTACTTTTGATATTATCGTTCGAGTGATAGTATGTGTGATTGGTCGGAAAACAAAAATACTAAGATATTGTATGGTTCAGCATGCCTTCTAAACAACGTAAATTAATGTTTTCGTTTTTCTACAGTACCAATTTTTCTGTGGATAATACGTTAGGCTACCAGACAAATCGGCCCCTTACTAAATCAGTCCCTAGCTCAAACGGTTACCTTTTCGGCCCCTTACCAAATCGGCCCCATCCCGTAGACGTTTCGGCCCATGATTACCGAGACGTTTCGGCCCTTATTTTTATTTTGTTTTTTTTTTATTCTAAATATAAGAAAAAAACATGTAATTTCATTTTTTTATTTCAATAGACAAAGCTATACATATCCATAAAAAGTCAAAGGTATTGAAAAAAATAGATTTAAAAAAAAATCTTTACACTTGAAAACAAGTAAACATGTGAAATTTATTCACGAGATCTTTTTGTAATAATAAATCGAGTAAAAAAAATAATGTTTAAACATCATTTCTAAAATAATCTTTAAATATTATACATAAGCATGTTGCTAATATTATGTATAATGACATGTCCATTGTCTAGAACTAGATCAAGCACCTATCGCCCGCCGTAGATGGCACCAACATTTTCCAACAAATTATAATACACTATACAATAAAAGTAGCACAACAACGCGTTTATAAGGTCCAATACACGGAAATTTAAGAGTAGCAGAGCAACACGTTTTAAACAAATGATACCTACTTTTAGAAACGATTTAATTTATATGTACTTGAATAAGGACGTTGTTTATATTACTCAAATCTTCTTTAATCAACTGTAAATAATATTAACAAATTAAATCCACGCGTCTTTGAATGTCTTTTTCACACCCATCACACTTACAGTTTGCCTTATCAATTAATATTTAACAGTTATAATAACAAATAAACTTTCTTAGATTTCCTAACATTTTATATTAGAAATAAAGGTTTAAAGTTATTTAGATTTTAATGATTTTTTTATATCAATCATATCAATGTTTTTCATGAATATTTGTCTATTTGTGAATTTAAAGATTTCATTTACAACTTATTTACAGATCTCATTTACATTTATAAGACAAATTAAAATGTTTTCCTTTATACTCAAGAAAAAAAAATTAAGGGGCCGAAATGTCTCTGTTGAAAATCAGTAAGGGGCCGAAACGTCTCGAGTCAATTTAATTAAGGGGCCGAAATGGCAGGGCCGAAACGTCTTAGGGGCCGGTTTGGTAGTAGGCCGATTTGGTAAGGGGCCGATTTGTCTCGCTCCCATACGTTACACAATATTCGATTTTTGTGTGATTGGAAAGCAATCGATTTTTGCTAAAGCAAGCCTGGCAGGTTTGAAAGAACTTTTTATCCATTGCACGAACTTCTTTGTTACTGTTATAGTTCTAAATATAGCTTATCATTATTTCACATTTAATAACACATTTATTTGCAAAATTTTAATAGACTGATACATTATGTATACAGTACATGTATATTTTAGGAAACACAGTTTTAACACTACAAGGCAGTCAGTACATAATAATTAGAATGTGGTGTTCTGTTAAAAACATAGCCTGTAACTTGACAGTGACATAAGTTGCCATTATGAAAAACAAATCTTACAAAAGGTAAAGATTTTCAACAAACAATCAAACAAACAGAGAAATAAAAAGGTAAATGTGAAGACATCACATTTTCCACTATTAAAGTGATAATATTACTTATTTTGTAGGTCAAGGTCATATTTGAGTTATGCCCCTTTGTGTACTTAGATTTTGTCACGAAAACTTAATGTTGGCTATAACTTTGCCATTTCTTAAGATACTTAGATTTTTGCTATTCTCGGCTTCGCACATCTGGGTACTGAAAACATATTTACATTCGGGATAGGTGATTCCTCGGCTGTCATCGCTGGTCTTTATGCATATTTAACTTTGCATAATATAATAACCAAGATTAGAAGTGAAAGTAGACGACGATCTTCCATTACCTTGAAACTATCTGATTGTTTTGATAATAATTCTATGTTGTCAAAAGCTTTTTGTTTCGTTTAAAATTAATTTAAACTTGCATACGAGTCAACGGTAAAGACCGAGTTTACACCTTTTACTGAATGAAGAAACGAACATGACCTAATAATCCGATTGGTTAACTGGTCAGTATGACGTCACGGCGAAGCTGAGAATAACTTTGCCATTTCTTAAGATTTCTTTACAGTATCAAACTTTCAAATCATATTGCTTATGTCAAAAGGGTTGTGATGCCGCCAAATTTAGTTTCCTAGTTTGTTTTTTTTTAAATTATCTTTTTAGGTTAATCTCCATATAACTTTCATTTTTTGATCATATATGATATGGTGTTGGAACTTGTTCCTTGCAGCTATGTCATAGAAATTGTCAGTTGCTTGATCAGCATTTCGAAAATAAATGTCATTGTACATGCTTTTTGAAAAAAAAGACTTCAATATGCAATTGCTTATAATTCCAGTTCATACTTTTAAAATTACATTCATGACAAATCATCAGATGTTAGCGAAATATTTTCATATTGTAGAATTTCAATTTCTCATGCAACAGAGATTATACAAACACTTTAAAATGAATTTATATTATTCAAATGCAAGATCTCATTCGTATAGTAGACAGTAGAAGCATACAATATTTAAATGAAAAGCATAGCAAAAACTGTGATTATGATGTTGACAATGATGGTGATTTCTGTTATTTATTCTGTATCACCAAAATATGGTTAGAGTTAATAATACTAAATTCACATTTAAAGACATATACTATCATTTTGCATTGAGCAGTAAACAAGTTAAAAAAATCAAATAAGCTCTAAGCAAGGTTGCTAACAGTTTACATAGCTATTTACATATATTCCAGGTTTCTCGGATGACCTCCTAGAAATATCGTCTGTATATGCTAAATCTCATGGAAATAGCACAACACTTTGTATTACAAGAGAATCCACTCTTCAGGTGTGCTCATTTGTTCTTTTATTGCTTACAAGTACGTGAGCAGAATGTAATATGCCATTTAACAAATATCCCTCGTGAAACACAGTAAAACAAATACTATGTGACTTGGACAATTTTGCTTTTATTTGTATTTCACACAATTGTTCCTTCCAGTTTTGTTTTACACAATACTATGGGTTTCCAATAGGCGTTATTACATAAAAAATTGACATTGTTGTTTTTAGATATTTCATACATCACCAAAATTTGCATGATAACTTTCGCATAATTTTTTTAAAAATGTGTTCTGGTATTGTCTCCAGCGAATACTCCATAAAATTAGTTTACAAGATCTTGTGAGGAAAGCTTGAAGCTAATTAAAGTTATTTCAAGTACTGATGCATATGAGAGCAATTTAATGAGCAATACAACCCACTTAAGATTACGAATTACCAGTTGCAACTGTTTTGACTTTAAACAAAACCCAATTGTACAAACTGTTTTCTTTTATTTTATGTTTATATATGCATTTGTATGTTTAAACAGTTCTTACCAGAAGACAATGAGATAACCATTGATCCAGAAGATGGTGCAACATTTGCCAATGATGGAGTCTTTATTCATGAAAATGAGAATGTGAAAATTACAATTCCTGAATTCTGCCGGGTTTCTGTTTACCCATGCTGTGATAAAGAAGGTTTGTGAATTTATTCAACTTTCTCATTATTTCGTTTCTTATCACATTTGAATATTCAGGTAAATGTTATTTTGGCATAGGCATGATTGCGCTTTGAATGTACATTCATTTTAGTTGTAAATTGGCAGTTTACATGGGTGTTTCTCTTGATATATATTTGTATTTTAATCTGCACAAATTGTATATTATAATAACTGGTTGTTTTTAGAATGTTTAAATCAATAAATGAGATATGCAATTTGTAATAAAAACTTATATAGTTTTAATTGCTAAAGCGTGTGCTTCTTCATGTTGAGTGTATAAGTAAATCTCAATATTATAATTTGAATTTACAGCTTTTCAATTGTTGTACCATTCTCAAAAAGTGCAAAGTCTTGTTTCCTAAAAAACTATACTTTGCAAGATATTTTAAAATTATACTACAGAATAACTGTAATATTTTTATAGGACTGTCACAGGGCTGGACGCCCATCGATTTCCCTCGAGGGGGGGGGGCACTCTCGCTATGTAGAGGAGAGCTGCACCGACGCGCAGGGGGTACTCCGAATGATTGGGGAATTTAGCTCGGTAGAGCCCCTGTGCTTCCTCGCTTTCCGTCCCTGCTGACAGACACCGTTGGTCAGCCTTAGAGTAATTCTGTTTGGCTGATGTAGTTTTCAACACAGTGACTTGTTCAAGTTTTTCATTCATTTGTTTTGTGTATAAAGTCAACTCAGAGATAGCAAATAATAAGTAACATTAATCCAATTGTAATTCAGTGTAAAAGTTTGTTTCATGTACAGTTATATGAAATCTTCATGTGGCTTGACTATTTAGAAGTCTCTTGTTAAGCCACTGTGGCTACGGTTATGCCACTTAGAAGAATTCAGGTGTTTTCTAATTGAAAGTCAAAAATCCAGTAAATTCATTTTTTTTTCTTTTTCTTCTAAAATTCTCTATAAGTACCTATTTACAAAAATGTCCGCACCCAATGATAAAATGGTAGGAGGGGACATATTAAATTTAACCAATGAAAGACCTTTAACAAATAAGGAAAGGGCCCTACGGCCAATTAAAACTTACAATTGAATATGCAAATAAGACAAGAGAGTAAGACTTGTTAATTACTCCAAAAACTTTGATGTCTAGGTGCCCGATGGCATACTGCACCATACAAAGAAATGTGCTAAAAATACTGAATAAACAGTAAGCCAAAACGAGATTAAAAAAATGCAAAAAAACAACAATAGTCCAGACTCAATCCATATTATCATCTGGCTTTTCAAACTCCTAAAGAAACATCAAACAAAAATACTAAAACTGCAATTCCAGAAATAATGTCAAGATGTCTTTTGAAAAATAAAAAAAATAAACTGACACAATAAAAAATTTAGCAAATTGAAGAATTATGCATTAAAAATATTTACAAATAATTTCACCTCAAATGTGCCTTACTACAAAACTCCAAATATTGTTGTAGCATGCATTTAAGAACACCATTGAATATAATTACTTTTGTCTTTTTCAGAATGTAGAGCTAAAGGCTTCATTAAAGGAGTGTGTCCATTATGCAGCACTGACTTGTCGAACAGAGGTCATGTTCAAAACCAATGATGGACCATTAAAAAAAGCTGTCCCTTTTAAACAAGAACTGGAAAAGATGATTGACCAGAAACTGCAGGGTATTGACGAGGATGATATTAGTATGTCCTTGTTTCATTGTTACCCATTTCTTTTTATGCTAATGTGACTTCTGACAACAAGTTCAGAAATGTCACACATAATTAGTTACAATACATGTAACATGGAAAGTTACTCTAACATTAGTCAGGGGTGAAAGTGACTAGAGTTTAAACAAAGAAATTGAGAAAGTTAAAGAAAAAAATTATTTTTGTTACAAAAATGCTTGATCTAAATTCATATATGATTAAGTTTTGATCAATTTACTTGAATACTTTTTTAAGGTACAAATGACAATTTCACCTTCACCAAATATGTATTGTTTTGTTAGGTTTCCCTTGACTGGACAGAAAAATGTATAAATGTCATCTTCCTTATTCAGAATCATGATAATTCAATAAGATATAGTTGATTTATTGCTAAAATTATTTTGTCATTGGTCACTTTAAGTCTTCTTCAAAGGCATAGCATAACAGGTTTTTGTTCTGGCATGAGGTTTTATTGCAGTATATATTGCACACTTTAGACGAATAATAATGCAGTAAGTTGTAAAATTAGTTTAATTTGCTAGGTGATTAATTTTTCAATAGGGACATGTTGTAACATCTGTGTAGAGAAATTTTTGATCAAAATTAACTCTAAAAAGTTGTCAGACCTGAATAAAACTTTGTTCAGTGTTTTAATCATTGTTTAGTAGAGACGCAGATATATATTGGAAATGGTTGTGATTATGGCAATACATTCACGCAAAAGCTACTTGAATCCGTTCCACCCTGACTGTTAAATTTACATATGTTTAGTGTTTTATTTTACAACTGTATTTCAGTTAGAAGTTCTATTTTTTCAGATGAATAATATTTGTGATGATTGCCACAAGTATATTTATATGATATGTTCTTGATCTCACATGTATAGTCATTATGTTACACTGTTACAGTTAATATGTTTCCCTAACAAGAAACACGGCAAGTCTCAGCTTATTTTATCTTGCAAACACTGAATACTGAAGTATTAGAGCTCAAAATGTAAAAGATCATGATCTTTTACAAAACATGTTGGGTTTTTTGTCCATATGTCATAGTTTACTTTCAAGTATCTTGAGATTATAACATGTGTACTTTTTTACACCTGACATTATCTTTATTTTGATATGGCACCACTTTGATTTCATTTGGGCAGTAGTCAACAAGAAATAACTTTTGTAGACTTTTAAACATTGAGTGCTTGATAAGACCATACAAAAATTCCACAAATCAAAATAAAAATACCCCAGCTTTTCAAAGTATGTAGCACAATTTTGTTTGTCCCTAGGTCAATTTATAAGTTTTAGTCACAGATGTCAATTTATAAATTTTTACATATTCTTACCTTTGATACTAGCGACAACTTTGTCCTGTCAACAACTTTGTTCTGTCAACGTTTGTGAAAAATAGCATTATTAAAATATACATGTATAAATTGTTTGTCCTTATGTTTATTTTGTGTTACTAGTCAAAGATATTATTTTAAAGAATTTTGCGTATTTTCTCTTCTAGCATGTCTACTTTGTTCTTAACACATTTGTTCAATTTATCAATCATTATATTGCACTGTTCATAACTAGATTTTATCAAAGTTTGTTGTTTGTTATGCAGGAAGTGCCGATTAATGTAGATTGTGAAGCACAGATTAATACAATCAACCATGCTTACCATTGGTATTAAAGATAAAGATAAAAATCATAACAAAATCTCTTTAAAGATGTACATGAATTGTATGTCTACATGTCAGTTCTATAATCTAGTCATACTTGCCATACTTTTTGCTGTTTAATTCTATCTTGATAACATTTGAAATATCTTTATATAACTATCATGATTGTTTTCTTTTGATATGCTAGTCGTACAAGAAACAATATTTTAACAAAATCCAGTTTATAAAATAAATGTGTTGTTTAACTGTTTAAAGACAGGCATTGTAACAATTTAAGTTGATGAAGTTTTATTGCATGTTTTTGTTAACCTCAAACTTGGTGTATAGTAAAAGCATGTCAAGAAGTTGCTGAATTACTTTAATCTCTCTTTTGTTAAAAGTCAAAGTCACCATAATTTGAAATTGATGTATATTTCTAGTAATTAAGTTCAAAGTTCTTAAACACATTCACATAAAGGTCCATTTCTAACACCAAACCAATTTTCTTTCTGGAATTGTAACAGGGAAATACAGTTTGAAACTGGTTTCATTAACTTTACTACAGCAATGGAGTATTTCCCTGTTTGAAATACTGCTGCAGAATAACGAGTAAATGTTTGTGTATTTCCTTAGATTGACCTGGGTAGTCTTTTTGTCCTACTTTTGCATTACTGAATGTTGTTAAGTCAGACATATACTTTGCACATCATTAGAAGTAAAGTGTTTCAATTATAAGTTAAAATAGACATGCTTAATTACAGCCTATCTCGGGAGACTTGTAAATTACAAATATATTTAAAAACTGGAAAACATACTGTTTTTGAAAAGGCAAAATATAATGTATTAATTCGTTCATCAACTCATATTTTCAACACAATATGCTCACATTTGATGCAGTTTGTATTCTGAGAATACGCCCGTTACGTTTCAGGATTTAAAAGAAAATTAGATTTGATATTAGTAATGGACCTTTGAACATGTGAAAAGCTTGCTTAAAGACTATTTTTTATGCCTTGGGTCAAGGTCTCCAGTATTTTACATTAAAAAAAACTATTTAATGGATGCAGACTTCTTCATTGGTGGGCTACTTTTTTTTTCAGAGATATAACTTAATGAAGTGATGTTGCTATTGTTTTACACTGTGCATGCATTTTTACTTGCCAGTTTTTTATGTAAGCAAAATCATCTTTTTTTATATGTTGTAATTGTAAAACAAAAGTCCGAAAACATTTATCATAATACTTTTAGAGTATTGAAAAGTACCTGTTTGTTTCGGATGTCAGAGAAATATTTTTTCAGTCTGTTAAAAAAGTGCTGCTGTCAGACTGGATGTCAGACATTTATAGTCTTTAACATACTAATTTTTGTTGTTTATTCTGACAAAAAATTCAATTGTCAGGCAAATTTGTCTATCTCCCATACAAAATGTCAAGTATAATCTGCACATTTCTAGAAACTTTTTCCGTGCTGAATAAGGTGAATTTTGGAAGAATTTTCATGTGTTGTTATCCTATCATGTAAATAGTTTAAGGTATTTTTCTTATTATGAAAGTTTTCAGTTATTGTTCCAACATGTAATTATTGCATGGTTTTCATTTTCAAGATTTCTAAAGAAAATTGTTCAGATTTTTCAAGACTTGTTTACAAGAAAACGTGACTCGGATATTATAACCAATTTATGCCATTCCAATGTTATGTTACAAAACAAAAAGGTATTCTTAAAATATTATTAACAAAATTTTGAGCTGTAATTTATGTTTAATTTTATTGTGGCTGAAAATTAACAAATCTTTGTAGTCGAGATAAGATCTTTATGACTATTTTTGCCCAAAAAGTGACTTGTTTACATAGTGAAAACAGGTTTATCATACTCAAACAAAGTTGCAATATTAAAAACCAGTGACATCAATATCTGAGTTGTTGTTCTTTTGCTTTCAATGGTTTATACAAATGAACTAGTTCATGTATATGGAAAGGAATTACTTTAAACCCATTGACAGCTGTGCTTGTGCAAAAACTGTAACTTTGGTTTGCCTTATTTATGTCTTTTCCCGAGTAAGCAAGAGACATATTGATTTAGTGCTGTCTGTCTGTCACAAAACTTTGTCCCCTGTAAAACTTATAGTTGTACTGAAACCTGGAAGAACTGTTTAATATGATTGTAGTTCTGCATAGACTAATGTTTTACCGAAATAGGTCTCTTTGAATTCCTTCATAGCTTTGACTCGACATCAGCCATTACCAACTTCAAAATATTTACATGGTAGATCCGTTTGTGGGCTCGCTGTGATACTTTGTATCACAGTTTTTCTTGTCTTATCTGGTACCAGAAAATAGTAGTCGCCAGAGTGTGATAGAAACTCACACATTCGATAGGTTACTTTCATATATAACGGATCTTGAAGCTAAAAATGTCAACTCATTTTATTTTGTGCTTTGTGGTGATTTAAATGCTCATACTTCAGATGGGCCGGATTTTATCACAGGTGATGATTATATGCACTTTAATGATTTGTTACCCAATAAGTATGCCCCCCTTCGAAGAAGAGGGAAATTTACTCAACAATTCCTAGACGTATGGTCATCAAACTTGACATGAAGGTTGGGCCTGACCAGTAGATGACCCCTATTGATTTAGGGCTCATCGGGTCAAAGATCAAGGTCACAGTGACCTTAAATGGTAAAATAATGTTAAAGCTTGTCCGAGTGATAACTAAACAATGCTTAGACCTATGGTCATCAAACTTGATATGGAAGTTGGGCCTGACTAGTAGATGACCCCTATTGTTTTTGGGATCATCGGGCCAAAGGTCAAGGTCACAGTGACCTTGAATGATAAAAGGTTGTCCGAGTGATAACTCGACAATGCCTGCACCCATGGCCCTCATACTTGATTTGGAGGTTGGGCCTGACCAGTAGATGACCCCCATTGTTTTGAGGGGTCATCGGGCCAAAGGTCAAGGTCACAGTGACCTTGAATTGTAAAAGGTTTTCCGTGTGATAACTCGACAATGCCTGCACCCATGGCCCTCAAACTTGACTTGAAGGTTGGGCCTAACAAGTAGATAACCCCTGTTGTTTTTGGGAGTCATCAAGCCAAAGGTCAAGGTCACAGTGACGTTGAATGGTTAAAGGTTGTCCGTGTGATAACTCTACAATGCCTGCACCCATGGCCTTCAAACTTGCCTTGGAGGTTGGGCCCTAACCAGTAAATGACCCCAATTGTATTTGGGGTCATCGGACCAAAGGTCATTGTCACAGTGACCTTGAATGGTGAAAGGTTGTTTGTGTGATAACTCGACAATGCATGCACCCATGGCCCTCAAACTTGACTTGGAGGTTGGGCGTGACCAGTAGATGACCCCTTTTGTGTTGGGGGTCATCGGGCCAAAGGTCAAGGTCACAGTGACCTTGAATGGTAAATGGTTGTCCGAGTGACAACTCGACAATGCCTGCACCCATGGCCCTCAAACTTGACTTGGAGGTTGGGCCTGACCAGTAGATGGCCCCTATTGATTTTTAGGGGTCATTGGGCCAAAGGTCAAGGTCACTGTGACCTTGAATGGTAAAAGGTCGTCCGTGTGATAACTCAACAATGCCTGCATCCATGGCCCTTAAACTTGACCTTGGGGTTGGGCCTGACCAGTAGATGACCCCTGTTGTTTTTTGGGGTCATTGGGCCAAAGGTTAGGGTCACAGTGACGTTGAATGGCAAAAGGTTTTCCGAGTGGTAACTCGACAATGCCTGCAACCATGGCCCTCAAACTTGATTTTGAGGTTGGGTCTGACCCGTAGATGGCCCCTATTGATTTTATGGGTCATTGGGCCAAAGGTCAAGGTCACATTGACCTTGAATGATAAAAGGTTGTCAGAGTGATAACTCGACAATGCCTGCATCCATGGCCCTAATACTTGACTTGGAGGTTGGACCTGACCAGTAGATGACCCCAATTGATTTAAGGGGTCAAAAGTGAAGGTCACAGTGATCTTGAAAGCAAACTCGACAGTTCCTGGACCTATGGTCATCAAACTTGACATGAAGGTTGGGCATGACAAGTAGATGACCCCTCTTGACTTTGGGGGTCATCGGGCCAAGGTCAAGGTCACAGTAACCTTTAACACAAAAAAGTTAACAAATTTTCTCCCAGTCAGATCTCAACAATGCCTGAACCTATGATCATCAAACTTGACATGGAAGTTGGGCCTGACCTGTAGATGACCCCTTATGATTTTAGGCGTCAAGGGTCAAGGTCACAGTGACCTTGAACAAAAAAAGCTTGTCCGTGTGTTAACTTGTCAATGCCTGCACCCATGGCCCTCAAACTTGGCATTTAGATTTTTGTTGACCAGCTGATGACTCGTATGGATTTTGAGGTTATTGAGTCAAAGGTCATGGTCATAACACACTCTATCCTCACACTTTGAATGGTCATTATCTTAAAACTGCCTCAACAGCATCCAATGTCAGTGACAAATCAGCTGTCATTTTGGTTCATTCATATTTCATTCAATTGTCCATATAATCCTGACAACATAGCGCTCAGGGGGGGGGGGGGCATAATGTTTGACAATCATCTCTTGTTATATAACTGATGTACCGTTAACACGATGTTCAAAAGATAAAGGGAGCCTGAATAATTACAGATTAATGCTGTTATATTTATGTAAAGGAACCGGATTACGTATTTTAAATGGTCGATTTGATAGAGATAAAGAGGGTAATTTTACGCACGTTGGAAGTCGGGATTCAAGTGTTGTAGACTGTACTTTGACTACACAGAATGTATTTAAGCATGTGTCGAGTTTTGAAGTTGAATCACCAACTATACTCTCTGATCATTGTGCTGTTAAAATTTCTTTGTTATTCAACAAACCTATCTCAGTTAACATCAGTGAAGATAGAACTCGTAGCTCAATTGATAGTAAATTCGTTATGGATTGTGATAAAAAAAGATGCATTTATGCAAAACTTATCAAACCAGGAAACACTAGATAAATTACAATCGTGTAATCAAAGGATACAAGATGCTAACTCGGCACATGAAATTGATTTTTGTTTTTCTGTTTTTTCATCATTTTCATATGATTCAGCAAAACCCTTTAAGCGCAAGTGTAACGTACGTTCAGATACAAGTCATAATGAATATAGCACTTTTACTTCTGACAAGCCATTTTTTTGATGAGGATTGTTATAAAAAAAGAAGGAGTTTCTTTAGTATGTCTGATAGAATAGATAAATCAGAGGGAAATATAAAACAATATGGTATTTGCTCTATCTCAATTTAAAATATGTGTTCATCAAAAAAGTTATGAATGAATTACAAACAAAGAAAGTAAATGAGTCAAGATTTGAAAATGCAAAAACATACCGGAAAATTTTAAAAGGTTGTGCCATATATGCATATAAATGAATTTTTCATTCTTGGGAAATCCGTCTAGTTACCACATCTTCTTACTTTGTTTAATAAGCTTTTTGAAATAGGGTATTTTCCACCGGCATGGTCTGAGGGTTTTGTTATACCGTTGCATAAAAAGAGAAATATTAATGATGATAATAACTACCGAGGAACCATATTGCTGAGTACTATTGGTAAACTTTTTACGAGAATATTTAACAATAAATTGACTGACTGGGCAGAAACATATAATGTATATATAAAAGCACAGGCGGGATTTACATCACGTATGGGAACTGTTGATAATATGTTCGTCCTGAATGGCATAATTACTCATATGTTGAATCAAAGCAAACGTTTGTACTGCGCTTTTATAGATTATGCAAAAGCCTTTGATTATATAGTGAGAGACAATCTTTGGTATAAATTGATAAAGCTTGGAATTAGGGGTAATATATTGAATAAAATTAAATCTATGTACAATTTCGTCAAATCATAGGTGAAACATAATCATGTATTATGCGATGGATGTTATTGTACTCTTGGTGTAAGACAAGGAGAAAGTATGTCGCCTTTCCTTTTCTCGATGTTTCTGAAGGATATTTTTAGACATAAATGTTTAGATGGGATTGATGTCGAAATGTTTTAGGTATACCCTATTTTATATGCTGATGATATTGTTATATTTGCCAACTCAGCAAATGAGCTTCAGTTAAGTTGAGATGCCCTTCTTGAATATTGCAATAAATGGAAATTAGTTGTAAATACAGTTAAAACAAAATTATGAGATTTAGTGAGGCAGGGAGATTGAGAAATGATTTAAAGTTTTATTACAATAACGAGGAATTAGGAATCGCCAATGGGTTTTCATATCTTGGTGTCGTGTCTAGTAAATGAAGATCCTTTTCGGATGCCCAAACTACATTAGCAGGCCAAGCGCTTAAAGCCATTTTTCAAATGAATAAATATCTTTCTAAATTCACTTGTCTTTCAGTAAAGCATAAACTTGATCGATTCGACAAACTTATTGCCCAAATTTTAAATTATGCAGAAGTTTGTAGTTTTGTCCAAGGTAATGCAGTTGAAAGAAATCATCTACAATTCTTCAAACGTCTACTCGGTGTCAAAAAGATAACACAGAATAACTTTATTTACGGAGAATTAGAAAGATTAAGTTTTTAAACAATTAGATATATGAAAATAATTAAATATTGGGTTAAACTATTGTATACAGACAATAATAAGTACATAAAAAAAGGTTTATATTATGCTTAAAAATGACATGGAACGAAATGGTCTATATAAATCGCTCCCAGCGACCATATTAAAAACAAATTGACACCAGTTCGTTCCCGGCTTGGGCGCATATGAGTTTGGTTTGTGCTCACCAAGTCGGACAAGTGGGTTTCCTCCGGCAACTCCGATTTCCTCCACAACACAAGACCACACTCTCGCGTAACATCGTGCCAACGAGAGTGAGTAATATAATGTTGTGATAACTTATTTCACAATCGTTGTAATATAAATAAGTTTAAACTTAAAAAATCGATTTGCAACTCTACGCCGCAGCGCTATAAATAAGTGTGTAACCTTCACCGTATTTGATACCCCGGGTTATTTTAGGCTGTACCGGAGTCCAAAAACAGGGTTAACTCGAATAGGATTCATAACAAAACATTAAACGTAATAATTAATTTACAGTTATAATCTGACATTCATTTAAAAAAGAAATGTCAATACGGCAACATTATCGACGAATACATGCAAAATGTTCTCGAAGAAGAACACCAGAAACCCCATATAACATTTAAACCTATAGTTTTTGGCTCATGAGAAGGGCATTTTCCAACTTCCCCGACCCTTCGACAACCAACGTTAAATGCACGAATTGCTGCTAGTCGCTTATATAAACTAACAGCATACAATCTGGAAAAGCATAATATATTAACTCTAAACAATAATTAATGTATAACAAAGTACATTTCCTCAATTCTACAATGAGGGTGAACGCAAATTGAGTGTCACACATGCAAGGCTGCGGATGCATTGTAGTAATCTTAATGAACATTTGTTCTCTAAAAACATTATCAATAGCCCAAATTGCCAATGTGGTGAAATTGAGGACACCTACCATTTCTTTTTCACCTGTCCCATATATCATGCACAAAGTCATCACCTATTCGACCAACTGCCTGCAATAAGGCCTATGTCACTTCAAGTTCTATTGTTTGGATCCAAAAACGACGGACCAGACAAACTCAATGATATTTAATCACGTTCAACACTTCATTCGCCAAACTAAACGTTTTTAATTTCCCGATCATAAACTAGAACAACCTTGACTCTACAACTGACCTGACCTATCCATGCCCCCCCCCCTTCCTCTTCCTATTCTTTCCACTACTCCCTTTCATATCCCATGCGCATTTTACCACCTACTATTTTATTTATTTGACATTACCCATCAAATTATAACGATACATAAATATACAAATAATTAGAACATTTACACCATTTCAAGCAGCTTGCAAGAGTGACAAAAGCGAGGCATAGTATAAGCTACCATAGCTTCCTTCTCAATTCTGTTAAATTATTTTGTTGTGTGCATATTTCATTTGTATACCCTCCATGTATCAATACCTCCGTCAACCATTTAATATTGAATATGCTATAACTGTGTATATCAATATAATGCTATTTTGAAATAAATACTGTTTAAACCAAGAAAAATTAGGCATTCGGCGCGGTCTATAACAAATATTGATTCTAAATCCCGGTCCTTCCGTGCAGCTATAATTTTGCGCAACTTGTTCCACGGTCACTAAACGCCAGCTCCCCCACTTATCGGTCGTGCAAAGAAAATGAGCTGTCGAAACTTTCATGGTGCAGTTGTGACTTTTGTTTACTTTTGTACACGTGAGTATTGATTTATATTTTATTTGATAATTATTTTAAATGGTCATACTTCGGAAAGCGGAGAATATGGTACCGTGAAAGAACACTTACTGCAGGTTAGCTACGCTTTCGTTTCAATGCTGTGCGAACTGCGGTGCCAGGAGCTTTTCTCCCGAATCGAACTTGTGCATATTTTGACAGTGTTGACATACCACGTGGTATGTGACGTCACATTGGTTATTGCAGGAAGCAAAACACATCCCGATTCAGATAGGATTATCGCTGTAAGTTCCCTATTTTCAGACCATTCTTTACAAATCAAAGCGCATGTTAAGGACAAAATTGTACACTATACTCGGTCACTGAGATATGTTGAGCAATTTAAATTTTTATCAAAAATAGTGGGCAAATGCCTAGAATGTATAATATATTGATTGTAATAGCGAAAAGCTATAACGCTTCTGGTC
The DNA here is from genome assembly GCF_026914265.1 of Mya arenaria. NCBI lineage: Eukaryota > Metazoa > Mollusca > Bivalvia > Myida > Myidae > Mya > Mya arenaria. The sequence goes on from NC_069126.1 coordinate 52,855,699, forward strand.
CAAAAATATCTAATATATTTCTGGTCCAAAAATATCTTTTTACGAGGCTCATATAATATAAAAATATGTAACATTTGTGTTTTGTTATTTTTAAAAGGAACACCTATTTGTTTATAGCGAAAAGCAGGCTTTGGAGGTACCATGGTAAACCTCTCTTCTTCCTGCCATGAGCCCGGTTTAGAAATGGTTACAAAAAATTGTTTGCGAGGACAGTAGATATGAGCATCGGTTATGTTTTACAGCAATTAAAAAAAAACATATATATGACAAATAAATATCACAACCATACTGCTTAGTAGGTCATTCAATTAATTTAACAGGAAACTTATCCCAACAGCACGTTGCATGTTCTTCATTATCTCATCTGTTGTTGTTGTTGTTTTTTTCAAAAATGGAGGTATTGCGTCGTCGGTCGCTTTTGCAAACTTTGAAGAAATCCAGTGTAGAGGAACTGCCTAGCTATAGAATTGGGAACATTGGTTAATCAGTTCCCACGAATTAGTCTTTTACTCGATTAACTTACTTCCTACATATATGTGAAGATAATTCTTGCCCTTTAAGATGAGTTTTCTTGTTTTATTGTATGATTTTTACATTTCGGTCCTTTTTTAGGGTTTGTTGGTCACCCAAAGTGATTGAATTAATTTTGATATTTAAAGTCATTTGATAGACATCTGATCTCTTAGCTACCAGCGGATTACAATTATTTTCCAGATATTTTTCTCTTTTAAATGCGTTTTTCGGAAAAAATATATTTAAAACTGTATATTGGCCCTTTTTGAACATTTTTTTTATCATTAATAGAAAATCAATGCCGAGAAACGGTTAAATTCCTTTGTATTCAACCGTGCGATATTGGTTGTACTGCCCATAGGATTAATCCATCTCCAAGTTATATGGCATCTGTCCTTAACGTAATAAAATATCATGTATTTCGTAACTATTTCACTCTTTTGTTTGGTCTGAATATATTTTTTTTCCATGCACTATGCACTTTTTGCACTATGTTTTATGTTTTGTAATAACTTTCTGGCGCCTTCAATTTTTTGTATAGTACTTACGCAGGAACACAACAAAAAAATAAGCCCTCCATGAAAAGAAAAAAAATGCACATAATTGTATAAGTGGTGGCGCTGTTGCTCTGGTGATGGCGCTGTCGAGTTGTGGTGGCGCTGTCGAGTATGTTTTGCGCCCGAAGTAACATAAAAAATACTTGTAACACGTACCTTAGTTTGTGAGAATATTGTTCATACGAGCTGTATGTCTTAGAGAAAGTCACGCACCGATAAACTAATAAAGATAAAAAACGGTTGTGGACTTCTCAAAAGTTGTTCCTGTAGTTTATATTTACTAGGCATAAATCGATTGTAAATTTCGTCTCGTCGTAAAAAGCGTAAAATCTAAATCAATTATGGTACTTTTGATCCCGATGGTTTAAATTGTAAGATGAAGTTTACGATAAGTAACATAGGTTGATATGCTAGGCCAGTTAGCATCTAGCTAATAAACCAGTTATTAGTGATTCGAGTCCCTCGTACGACGCATTTAGTACAGGTTTAATGTATTTCTATGAGCTAGTTCCAAAATGTGTCCAATTCAGAGACGGTGAAATGTTCATTTTACAAGTGAAGAACTACATCTATATATAAATATATAGGTTTGGGGTGATGAATGTGTACTACTTTTCATAGGAACACGTATTTCGATAAGTTATGAGAACTAAAGTGTGTGATATTTTCCCTTTGAAAACATATCTACAATTATAAGGCTACAACTGAAATGCAGTACATTTGCTACAAAATACCATATAAGTATAACTATTTTATGTTGCTAAGCATACTCCAATATAAGAATTTGCCATATTCAAAAAAGACAATCATCATTTAAAAAGCATCAATGTATCAAGTCTGACCTAGCAATTAATACAATATGTTAAATAACAATCAGGCAATACTTTTCACGATGTCAGATAATCCGGTTAAAAAATAATAATAATATGTTATTGACATTAAAAACGAACCTGAAAAGTATCCAAAGTACACATTGACAAAACAGGTGTAAACTACACTATACTTTAGTACACACATGATTTGACTGTATTCACTGAGCCACCAACCTCTACTGTGCAGTAAACATTACAAGGGGAACAACTGATGTGTGTGTATATCATTACGGTAGCATTATCTCCACACAACGGTTATTCCCCCCCACCCCTTAAGTTAAATGCCCCTTCAAAACACCTTACTTTTTATATTGTAAAATAAAAGTGTTACATTATTTAGTTTAAACATATTTTATTCATCAGCGTATACACACATGACATAAAGACAAACAGAAAACACATGTACAATCTAGAAAAGGATTAGAACGAAAGATAAATATATCTTAAAAAGTTCTTCTCCAAAGCTTACCAAAAGTACATATCATTTGTACAGTTTACAATGTAGATGACACTATGATATTGATATTGTTGAATTGAATCAAGTGGAAGTGTTTAACGTGATTTGTCTTTATTATTATTAATGATTTAAAAAAAAATACGGACGACGTACAGACGATAGTAGCTAAAAGATAAACATTTTGTGTGATTAACAATGCTTTATCAACAAAGTTGACCAAAACCAATATTAATTTAATCTTGACACCATACTCTTCCTAAACCTGAATAAGGCGACGCTTTCTTAACTTTATTTCCATGTTACACATTAAATTTCTTAAACGAAGAAAAACAACTTAGCTGTCCATTTCAATATATTTATTTTTGTTCATTTACATTTAAACGGTTTGGAATGTTTGGCGAGACTCCCCTTTCGCATATATACTAATGGCCAAAAGTCTTGTCCGGTATGGGTTTCATTTGTTCCTTGCAAATCCTTAATGCCAATTTTGAACACATTACTGTACCTGCAGTACTTGCTCAAATTCCAAAATTCTTTTTTTATTGAATGCATAGTAATGTCTTCTTTGCATTGATACCAAATTTTTTGAGAGTGCTATATAAAACAAAACAGATATTGTAGTTTTTGTACACCGGACAAGACTTTTGGATATTGTAGTTTTTGTAGACCGGACAAGACTTTTGGCCATTAGTATATAAATATCTGGGCCAAATTGACACCAGCACAAATTATTTAGGCCCAAATGGCCATAGCGCAAAAAATTAATTTTGGGCCCACTTGACCCAAAATGAATTTTGAAAAAAATGGTCCGAAAATGTTGACCCAATTAAAGGCCAACTGGTCACCTGCCAAACTTTGGCGTCTTCCATGGCGACCTACCCTAAAGCCTCGGGGTTGAAAATAAGCAATCAATTATTGCTGTGCAATCACTTATTGCAGCAGTTAAACAATACAATTTAGTTCAGCTCAGCAAATATGCAAATCAGTATCAAATATCAATTACAAGTATTCATTCTTTAGCAAATGTAAGTGAATTCCGTCACGGAAAAGCGATGTTCGGAAAGCACTTTAAAATGGTTAATGAAAAATGTGCTTAAGATTTGGATAAAAAGGTGCTGCCGAGCGCTAACCAATAGAAGTATGGCGTATTAATACAACGGGTAATGACGCGGTGTTCAACGTACAAAACCCTTTGAACAAAAGCAAGGTATCATGATAATTTACACATTCTGCTTTGAAGTCACAAAAATACATTTGTTCATATAGTCTATGGGAGCCTCGCCGGATTCGGGGTATTCGTCTTGCGACTACTTATGGCCGTTGCGCACATTGAACTTTCTGCACCGGGTCACCAGCTTCCCCGGTTTTACGTCATTCAATAGAGCGATGGTAATGGCATAACTGAAATATTTGAACAGCACAACAGAAGAGAGCAACTATTTACATCGAAAAATGATAATATAATAAGTTTCATGTATAAAGCGTACAGCTCGGCTGCCGCAGAAGGGTAGGGTGGGTTTTTTTAAATGACGATGAAATTAATTCCATAAATTTTAACACACCTTGTATTGACGATGGCTTGATTCGAAAGAAAGCTTTACCACAAAGGATTCATACTTGTAAAGCGAGAATTTTTCTTGACCAATAGAAATTTAGAAGAGCAATAAACAACTTATGCGAGTTGACCCTACGTTGACCTTCGGTTAATATTTCATTTGTTGATAACCTCGGTTACTCGACATGAGTAACTGGAAATAGTAAGCTTAGTTTATTTTTACTTATCGAATACAAAAGTCGTAAATTCTGTTTGAGAACAGAATAAGAAGGTAAAGAGGATACGAGAGAAGAAAGAGGGTAGTGTTAAATGAATTACTTCCAGTGCCTATTCTTCACTGAGCCCTGATTGGTAGTGTTGAATATCACATGTTTACAGAAAGGATACAATCCTGGGTGGGGTTTGTTATTAGTAGTAGGAAGTGACTGTCACTGGCTATAAAATCTTTATGTCATTTGAATAAAGAGGTGAATTGCATCGAACAGTGTCTTTTTTGTTCTTTTGTAAGGGCAGTGTCACCGTATTATACATTATTTGAAGTACATATTTACGACTCAACAATCAACAAGTTAATCGAAATAAATCACCAAACATACTCGTATGTAAACATTGCGTAAATGCTAATAACATCTTTATTTTAAGAATGTGGCTACACATTGTGACATCAGTATACAACTATTAAGTCAGAATAGTTACAATGTGGTATTTTATTAACATAAACATATCAATACTAGTTGAAAACATTTGCAAATTTGAATTACATGATGTAATGCTGTTAAGCTCCGCCTCTATATGCAAATTAATAACCGCCCTATTAGTAACCAAGGTGGAACTCAGAAGTATCAGAGAGGCAGTATGATTCAGACTATAGATGTACTCACATGTAATACACTTGTAGAATAAATGTAGTAAAACTTTAAGTGTCTTTATTACATACCTACATTGAAACACAACACATATGTATAAGTAAGGCTTACAAACTGTATAATTTCATTTATTCACCGACAGACACCCGATCAATTAAATCATATACTGTAACAGTACATTGTTGTTATGGACATAATATATGCCATAAATATAACTATGTGTAACAGAATAACTGCGATGCAGTATTTAAAAGATAGGTTTTTGGTTTTATATTTATTATTAAAGGTTGTAAATGTTAAGTTTAACTTGAAAAGAAATATATACCATTTTTCGGTGTTGTACATGTTTCAATTAATCCTTAAATGGGATCAAATGGTTTTGCTTGATACACTTCAGTTTATTCGGACATATTTTTAAAAAAAAACATACGTGCACTACGTGTACTTCTCGGAAAACCTTAAACACATTAAACAGTGTCAAAAGATTCAATCGCATTAGAGGAGGAGATATAGAACCAGTATATAACATGATCTTCATTTTACTGAGAAATTCAAATCTGGCCTAATTTGAAATAAATGTTGATTTAACGTAGTTTTTTGCGACGTTCGGTGTAACAGATGGTAGACATTGCTGTGTATTTTTTATGTATTTTTTTTAAAATTCCGTTAGAAATGAATTATGATTAAACTGTTTTATTAACACCTCAACTTCCTTTCCTTAAATGAACAGCCTTTCGGCAAAATTGGATATTTTTCGGTGTATTCTTCGGATAAGTTCGGTTCGCTAATCATCGCGCATTAAGTTAACAACAATCGAAAAGTGTCCATCTTGGTATTGTTTGTATTGTTACAGCTGGCCACGAAATATTATTATTCAAATGTTTAAATATGTTAATTTATGATTTGTTAAATGAATTGTTGTCATTAGCGTTTCAATATTACGTTAAAAAGTGATTTGACATATCAACTATAAAGCGATTATTTTTTTCCGCGGTATTATGACATCGTTTGATAAAATGTTTCCGGTTACAGTCTGGTTGTTATATTTTCTTAAATGATATTTTTTACAATTAGTTTGACTCAACACAACCCCCGATAGTTTACCGGTGGAAAAGTATATCACTGTACTGGTCAAAGTTAGCATATATGGAAGATTACAGGTTTAACAAACGCGCTGCACGCATACAGCAATGCAACTGAACTGTGCAAGAACTAGTTTTATTACGTAAAGTCCTTTCTATTGACAAATGACTTAAATATGTACTTACGTTTAGATGGTCACATATGTGATAGATTTGTACAAATTGTACGTGTATATCATATTTTCAAGAGCATATGGTATAATGGATTGCAGAACATTATTGGGTCTTATGTGCATGGTATTTAATAAGATGTTATTAGCATTTACGCAATGTTTACATACGAGTATGCATGGTCAAAATAAGCTACGACTGTATAGGGCTTTCAAGTCCGAATATGTAACTGAACAATATTGTAAAATAATTTTGCCTCTTGCTCATCGGTCAGCTTTTTGTAAATTTAGACTCGGTGTTGCCCCGATTCGTATTGAAACTGGTCGGTATGAAGGCCTGAATGTTGAAAGTAGAATTTGCCCTTTTTGTGGAAGTAATTCTGTAGAAAGTGAGTTGCACGTTATGTTACACTGTAATGTTTACAATGATCTAAGGGAAGGCTTATATACTAAGGCTTCAAAGAAAAAAACCATATTAAATGATATGCAAGATAGTGATAAATATAATTACTTGTTTTTCAGCACAGATCCAACTATGATAAGGACCTGTGCAAAAACGTGTTACAATATTTTACAAAGACATCGTTCTTTACTTTGTAAATAAAGTTACGCTTTTTAGCCTTTTAACTATGTTTTATTATGTTGTCATGCTTTCAAACATTTTTGCTAAAAAGTTATATTATTGTAGCTCATTTTTGTGGTTTAAAAAAACAATAAAAAAACTATTAATTATGATTTCAACTACTCGATATTATATTTATAATGATAAATTAAGCTAATCTGTTAGCTTTTAGAATACATGTACATGAATATTGTGTAGATATGAAAAACATTGCTGCAAAATGCCATGGACCATCTCTTATAATTCCGAATGGAATGGTATTGCACTGTTTCTTTAATGTTATTTTACATTGTATGTGTTTTATGGTATGTGCAGCGATGACATGTAAATAAAGATACATCCTCAAACACTATATTATTAAAACCAGCCCAACTGCGTTCATACCCTTATAGTGAAATCAATCACGCAATTAATTCCTTAAATATCATTCCGTGTGTATTTGTTTTAATACGCCACGCGTATAACAATATCAGGAAGGAGTTAATTAAAACATTTTAAATTAGAAACCCAAGTATGTACAACATTATTGAATTAAAGAAATCGCAAGACAACGTCATAGCATGAAATATATACCAAGCATTTACTCTGAGAAATTCTATGATATCTTTTTTATTAAGATAACAAAGTAATATGTGATTTCAACCCCTAAAACCGCTATTATTCCGTTATTAGAGGTATGTACATTTTTATTTTATTTTGATAGATATCATTTTTATATTTGAAAAGTTTTTCTCCTCTGTTATTTTTTCGTTTTTTTTTTAGTGTTTCTATATTTTCCTTGTTATATGCCATGTATCATTGTGATTATAGTATCTATGTTCTGATGCACATCATGTTTGGTCAAGTAACTACGACAATGTACAATTATGTATGTTGTCTGTATTATTTCAATCACGATCAATAATCATCACGTAGATATTTCAATGAATAGCGTTTAATTCATCCACACGTTACTTATATCACGTTTAAGCTCCACCTGCTTGTTACCGTTCCGATATTAAAGTTTATGTTTAGCCAAACATAAAGAATAAACTCTCAAACGTGTGTAACGTGCTGGCTGTATGTTTAATCGGTGTCGTAGAGCTTATATTGATCGCTTTTATATATGCCTATGTTAATAAAATTAGTATATGTTTAACAAGAATAAGCGAAAAGAATAATTGCTATAAAATTGCTTCATATGTATGATTAACTAAACTTAATTAATTTAATCACAGATGACATTCTCGTACGTGAGCGTTGGTGCTTAAAGTGACGATGTCAGACAACTGGACCTATATCAAATATATAAACGCTTGTTGTTTCTTCACTGGGTCACAAGCTGCCTCTATGCAAAACACACTTCATCTATTTGCACTTGTAGAGTTTAAGATTTCCTTTTTCAAATGTCAAAATTGGTTAAGGGGAACTATATGGTTAAATGTCAAATTTGTTTTGCGGTGAACTATATTTTTTAAATGTTAAATTTGGTTGAGGAAAACTGTATTGTTGAAATGTCAAGCTTGGTTGGGAAGGAACTATAAGTTCAAATGTCACATGTGGTTGGGGAAACTATATGGTTCAAATGTCGGATGTTGTTGAGAGAATTTAAGGTTCAAATGAGGTGAGGGACGGTATGGTTTAACTGCCAAATGTGGTTGTGTGTGTGGGGGGGGAACTAAATGGTTCAAATGTCAAATGTCTTTCTGAGGGGGCAATTGAATGGTTCAAATGTTAAATGTTGTTTGATGAACTTTATGTTTTAAATGTTTAATTTAGTTAGGATGGGAACTATATGGTTCAAAAGCCAGTTTAAATTTGTTGTGAACAATATGGTTCAAATGTCAAATTTGGCTTAGGAACTAAATGGTTCAAATGTCAAATTTTATTTGGGAACTATATGGTTCAAATGTCAAATTTTATTTGGAAACTATATGGTTCAAATGTCAAATTTGGTTTGGGAACTATATGGTTCAAATGTCAAATTTGGTTTGGGAACTATATGGTTCTAAGGTCAAAATTGGTTTGGGAACTATATGGTTCTTTAGGTCAAATTTGGTTTGGGAACTATATGGTTCAAAGGTCAAATTTGGTTGGGGGAATGTATGCATTAATTATAATGTGTGGTTGTGGAAACAACATGGTTCAATTTTCAAATGTGGTTAAAGGGAACTATATCGTTCAAATGTAAAATGTAGTTCGGGAGACTATACTGTTCGAATGTCAAGATAGAGCGATAAGGAACAATATTGTTCAAACGACAAATTTGTACAAGGTGATTATATGGTTCAAATGTCAAATAGTCCTGGTGAGGAACAATATTGTACTTCAAATTTGGTTGTGGAGGAATTATATCGTTCCAATGTCAAAATTGGCTCGTGAAACTATTTGCTTCAAATATCAAATGTGGTTGTAGAGAACTATATGTTTTAAATATAATTTGGTTGGACTAAATTATACGGTTCAAATGCAAATGTGGTTTAGGGGAACTATATGATTCAAATTCCAAATGAGGTTTGAGGGATCAATATGATTCAAATCTTGTCGAAAGTGGTTGGGCGACATCAGGGTTCAAATGTCAAATGTCTTTTTGGGGAGTATATGGTTAAAGTATCTTATGTGGTTTGTGGAACTATATGGTTCAAATGTAAAGATTAGTTGGTGGAGAACAATGGTGTTCAGATGACAAAGTTGTAGGGGACCAACTATACGGTTCCAAATTCAAAAGTTTTCGGAGAGTATGTGCTTCAAATAACAAACTAGACTGAGGAGAACTATATGTTTTTATTAATATGAGAGGACTATAGTGTCAAAATTCAATTGCCGTTTGAGGGAACTATGTGGTTCAAATTTAAATGCAGTTAGAGGGAACTATATGATTCAATCGCAAAAGTGGTTGAGCGACTGTTTGGTTCAAATGTCACATGTAGTTTACGGAGATTATATGGTTCAAATGTCAAATTTTGTGGTGAACACTGCTTGGTTCAAATGGAAGATATGTTTGGATGGGACTATATGGGTCAAATGTTATATGTAGATGAACAATGTGATTCAATTCACAATGCGCTTTGGGGGAACTATATATTTCAAATGTCATATGTAGATTGGGTAACTATATGGTTCCAACGTCAAATTTGGCTGGTGGTGAACAATATGGTTCAAATGTTAAATGTGGTTGGGGGGAACTTTATGGTTTAACTGGCAAATGAGTTTGTGGGACCTTGGAAAATTTGGTTGTTGGAAAACAATACGGTTCAAATGTCAGATTAAGTCGATGGGATCTATATGGTTCAAATGTCACTTGATGTTACCGAAACTTATGGTTCAAATGTCAAATGTGCTATGAGGGAACTATATATGTTAAATGGCTAATGTAGTTTTATGGTTCAAATGTAAAGTTAGGTTTATGATGGTTCAAAAGTCAAATTTGGTTGGGGACCTATATGGTTCAAAGGTTTAATTAAGGAAAGGGGACTGCATGGTTCAAATTCCTGTGGTGGTTGGGGGTCTATATGACTTATCTGTACCGATTGGATAATGGGGAACAATTTGGTTCAAATGATAAATTTGGATGGGAAAACCCATATGGTTCAAATGTCAAATATTCATATAGAGGTATAATATGGCTTAATGTCATATTTGGTTTGTAAAGAACTATATGGTTACAAAATCTTAATTAGTTCGAGGGAACGTTTTGGTTCAAATGTGACTGTGGAGAACTATTTGATTGAATTATTATTCGGTTGGACTCCATGGATCAAATGTCAAATGTGATTTAAGAAGACTATATGGTTCAAAGATAAAACGTCGTTGGACGGCTGTATGGTTGAAATGTCTGATGTTGTTTAACGCGTCTTTATGATTCAAATGTCATTTGTGGTTAGCGGAAGTATATGGTTTAAATGTCAAATGTGTTTGGAGTGGACTATAGAGATCAAATGTTAAATGTGTTTGGGGGAAATATATGGTGCAAATGAGGTCCGTGGAACAATATGTTTCAAGAGTCAAAAAAAGTTGGTAGGAAGAAATATGGCTCAAATGTCAAGTTTGGTTTGGGGCTTTATATGGTTAAAATGCCAAACATTAAAAATATGGTTGGGGAACAATACTGTTCAAATTGCAAATTTGGCCGGGAGGATCTATTTGGTTTAAATGTCAAATTTTCCTTGAGAGGAATAATTTGGTTCCAAGGTCAAAATTGGTTGGGGTGAAGAATATGGTTCAAATGACAAATGTGGTTGAGGAGAACAATATGTTTCAAATACCATTGGGTTGGAAAATATTATTCAATCGTCATATATAATTGATGGGGACTATATGGTCAAAATAATTATTCCAAATTTAGTTTGTGGTTAGCATTATGAATTTAATGCTAGATTTGGTTTCGCTGGACTGCATGGTTCAAATGTCATTTGTTGTTAGCGGAAATATATGATTCAAATGTCAAACATGCTTTGGGAAAACTATATGATTCAAAAATGGATGAACAATATGGCTCAAATGTCCAATTTGTTTAATGTCAAATTTTCTTGAGGAGAATAAATGCTTTAAATGTATGAAATGGTTGGAGAAACTGTGTCGTTCAACTTTCAAAAGTGGTTCAAGGGAACTTTATGGTTTAAATGTCAAATATGGTTTGGGGGACTAAATTATTCAAATATCAATCGTTGCTATGGAACTATATGGTTCAAATGTCACGATTTATTGAAATGGAACAAAATTGTTCAAATGCATGATTTCGTAAAGGAGAACAATATGGTCTAAATGTCAAATTTTCTTGTGATGAACTGTTTGGATCAAAATCCAAATTTAGTTGGAGAGAAACAATATGACTCCAAGTTAAAAATTGGTTCGGAGAACTATAATCTTTAATTGCCAACTGTGGTTTAGGAGAACTATATTTTTCAAATATTATTTGAGTGGAAACTATGGTTCAAATGTGAAAGTTTTATTTATTCGTGGGACTATATGGTGCAAATGTCAAATGTGGTTGCGTGAACTACATGTTTCAAATGTCAAATGTGGTTTACCTATAAGTTTATTTTTATTTGTTTAATTAGTAAGTTTCCTCAAGTTAACGCATACTTTGATAAGATTTCCCTTTTACGTTTTTTCTTTATTTAGGATTGTTGGGATAAGAGTGAGGTTTGTACACTTAAACTGGTTTAAACTCCAAGTAAATTTACATTTTACTGACCGTTCCAAGGCGGTACCTAACAATCCTTGATAAACATACATATATATATATATATATATATATATATATATATACATGTTAAGTTATTTATTATAAGCCTCGAATTTAAAACTGTATGCTTGTTTTGTGGCAATATTGTATTTGCCGATTTAAAGACCATCTGATGTCTATCCCATTTAAATATGAAGAGGCACTTCATAAGCAAATTATGCAGTGCAAAAAGGTGTAAATAAGCGATAAATCGCCTGTAAATGTCGTTGAATCGACATGTATCGTAATGGATGTCTTCAGTTCCGACTCATTGCTGTCTACATATTCGCTATTGTATCAATAAATCAGCCATTGAAGGTGCTATGAGACTTAGGAAATAATATAGTGGTTGTCGAGACTGATTTGATGACTTAAGCTTTGGTGTTGGTGATGTGAGATGCACATTACAAACTTAACAGTTCTTAGTAAGGACTGTTTATGTTTGTAATGTACATCTCACATCACATAACATAATAACATCAAAACTGAACATGACTTATTTGTAAGAACTTCTTACAAATACGTCATGTTCAGTTTTAATGTTACTATGCCCCCTTCGAAGAAGAGGGGGTATATTGCTTTGCACATGTCGGTCAGAAGGTCGGCAGGTCGGTCGGTTCGTCCATAGACCAAAGCTTGTCCGAGTTATAACTCGCAATTCCTGGATCTATTGTGTCAAACTTGACATGAAGGTTGGGTCTGACCATTAAATGTCCCCTATTGACTTTAGGGATCATCGGGTCAAAGATCAAGGTCAACGTGACCTTTATCTGGAAAAGGTTGTCAAAGTTTGTCCGAGTGATTACTCAACAATGCCTGGACATATGGTCATCAAACTTGACATGGAGGCTAGGCCTGACCAGCAGACGATCCCTTATGTTATTAGGGGTCATCGGGTCAAAGGTCAAGGTCACGGTGACATCGAATGTTAAAAGGTTATACGTTTGATAACTCGACAAAGACTGCATCCATGGCCCTCAAACTTGACTCGGAGCATGGGCTTAACAAGTAGATGACTTCTTATGATTTTAGGGGTCATCGGGTTAAAGGTCAAGGTCACAGTTACCTTTAACTGGAAAATGTTGTCAAAGCTATTCGAGCGATAACTCAACAATGCCTGGACATATGGTCATCAATCTTGACATATAGGCTAGGCATGAGCAGTAGATGACCCGTCTTGTATTAAAGGGTCATCAGGTCAAAGGTCATGGTCACAGTGACGTTGCATGCTAAAAACTTGTCCGAGTGTTAACTCGACAAGGCGTGCAACCATGGCCCTCAAACTTGACATGGAAGCTGGGCCTGACCAGTAGATGACCCCTGATGATTTTAGGTGTCATCGGGTCAAAGGTCAAGGTCAAGTAATCTTGAATGCTAATAGGTTGTCCAAGTAATAACTCGACATTGCCTGCATCAATGGCCCTCAAACTTCACTTAGGGGTTTGGGTTGACCGGTATATGACCCCTAATGATTTCAGGGGTCATCAGCTTAAAAGTCAAGGTCACAGTCACCTTGAAAGCAAAAAGTGTGATAACTCGACAATGCCTGCACTCATTGCCCTCAAACTTGACACTTCGGTTTGGGGTTGCCTGTGGATGACCCTTATGAATTGTGAGGTCGTAGAGTTAAAGGTCAAGGTCACAACTCATATTGGTCATTAAAATTTACGCCATATTTACTTATTCCTTGATGCCGAGAGGATACATGTTTATCTGCAAATATCAGTCATCATCTGAACATGATTAAAACCTGGGCCTACTTTACTCACACTTTGAATGGTCATAATCTTAAAACTGCCTCAACGGCATCCAATGACAATGACAAATTAGCTGTCATTTCCGTCCATGCATATTTCATTCCATTGTCCAAATATTCCTGACAACATGAAAATCTGAAAAATAAATGTCCATTCCCATCAGATGTGCACCAAATATCCGATTAGTGTTGTATGCCAAATATTTCACATCAATGATCGCTGGAGCTCTTTTGGAGATGCAAGATTGGTTAAAATCAAAAACAAACTGAATGTTTACAGACGACGAGGATGGACGATGGCGACGGACGAAAAGTAGTGGAAACAGCTCACTCTGAGTAAGAAAGGATAATGTGTTTTTGGCACAGCACTTCCACTTATTGTCGTAGAGATTTACCATTGTTTGAGTTTGTTTAAAAATAAATGAATACTTCTGAGTTATGTTACGGACATAAGATGACAGATGAACGCATAGACGAATGGAGGCATGGACTAAAATAGACCGTTACCTTATCTTCTCCGCCTGTTTTCCTAGTAACCGGGGATAATTTTACCAACACTGGCTTACATATATTTGATGATTTACACAAACTTTTGTTTTTTTTATTGAAAATATTTATTTTTTCCAATTGCTATATAATCGAAAAACAAAACATATCCCGAGGTAAAATTTGCCCCCTTTGGGCATATTTACCCCAGGGGCAAATGTTTGTCATATAAACGGGGTAATGATTACCCGTTGTATATGAAATTTGGAAGAGAGCTAAGCGAGCACAGGGGACGGGTGCAAACTATGTTTTAAGATTTCCTATAGCCAATATATACTATATACAACCAAACAATCGGTTGTATTGCAGACCTTATGAGACCGCCTCACTTTGACTATCTTAAAACCTACAGGATTTTACGCAATGATGGTGTCTAAATATCCCGTGGGTATCAGCCAAACACAATACACCCCGACCCTGACCCGGTGTCAAAATGACGATATGTGCATTAAACTCACTTAATAATATGTTTTTCGTTTACGAATCGAGTAAGGGTTTTGATAACTATACTTGCGTCATAATGCTTCTCATATTGCACTTTTGAGAGTAAATTCACCAAAATCTCTCAGTTTTGCAACTGGCATTAGATCGCATGTTCATTGTTCTTTATCTTATATACACGTTGTTTACAGTGTATATTTAAGGCATTGGTTCCATTGCGATGAGAAAAAAAACTACTGACGAACGGTAAAACCATAACATAAAACTTGATATATATAACTGAAAGTATGCATTTGTATCAGTATACAAATAAATCAATACAACTGATGAATGTGATTTTCCTGAAATATAATGTAAATCATGATAATATTATATCATGCATGTGTAACTAAACCCTAAGCAGAAACAAATCAGCATAAGCGACTTAAGAACATTTAATATTCGTTTGACCATGCTATAAGTTCCAAAAATGTGCCTGTGAAACTACAGAATAATTTTCCTTGGCCTATTGAAGAATTTTGCCTCGAGGAAATCCTGTTTTAGTTGTAGTACAGATACTTCCGATGGTAATAGAAAACTTGTATTTGAGAAATGGAAAAATAGCAATACCGATAATACCGATTGGTTTGATAAGAGTGAGTTTGATCTAAAGTATAAATAGACTAGGAAACCTAGAAAATAGTTTGCTTCTGTCCCCTGTCCTATCGAGCAGTAAAGTTTCATGTATAATGGCTACGAATGACCTGGTGTTTCAAAAAATGTTGTGCTTTTCCACTAGTCTGCCTAATATTGTCACATTTTTTTAAACTACTTTATTTCACCCCTTGTATAAGAACATGCGCGCACTTTCTAAATCAAAATGTACTAATCTCAGTAAAACTCATATGTATAAAGAACAATATTTTTTGAATGTTATAGAAGTTGACGTGAACACTACTTCCAGTCCTATAATCATACTCGTACACACATACTTGGTTGAATTAGTTGTGAGGACTTAGGACATTTCATTTGATTATCCGAGCTGACCGGTTATTTTTTGCTCGATTTAGGCCATTCTTACTATGAGCATTTGTTTGTTATTCTTTATGGAAATGCTCATGGTAAGAATGGCCTAAATCGATAAGTGCGCGCATGTTCTTATACAAGGGGTGAAATATTACCCATATCACTTGATTGACAGATTGTGGTTACTCGAGCAGCACTGCGGTACTTTCTTATAGCTATATAAAACCTGTGCACTCGGACAAGATAACCCGCTTTGAATTGCAGAGATGGTTCGTCAAACTTAGGATTTCTTTCAGCAATAGCTTTTTTTCATATTAAAAAGATAGATTGTTATTCCATTTTGTTTCAAGTGCGAAACAATGTGTTTTTCTTATATAACACTATTGTTATATATATATATATTGACATTGACGTAATTTCGCCCGACTAATTTAGCGTCAAACCCTTTTATCGAAACATGAGTAGAACAAAAGAAATTAAGACAAATGTGTCATGTTATAAAGAAATACAAACAGAATATAGGATTTAGTGGTCATTCAATACGGAACTTATTAATCATACACAAAAGTTTTCTTAGTATATTAAACAAAAGTTTTCTATATTAAATTAAAAAAAAAATATTTTAAACAAAAACGAGCCTTTACTAGATTATTTTCAATTTTAGTGAACGAGTTTTATTAAATTTGGTATAAAAAAAAATGTGATTTCAGACATATATCATAAAATCAGTGAAATGTGTCGGTATCAAGATAATTCTAAGTCCATTTCCTGATTAATAGGCACAAAGGTATTATGCATGTATACATTAAACTCATAGTCTTCTGACAATCGATGCACATGAAATATCAGGTTTTCTCACGCATGTCATCTATTAAATTTGAAATAATTTCACTATTCCCTTTCGAGGAACATGCCAGTGGCGTACTCAGGCATACTCCAGAACGCCCGTGTATACTTATTAATATTTTTATACGAAAATGGCAGGTGCTTAAATTCCGTTTTCAGGAATAAAAATCAAAAGCTAAGATAGTGTGTATTTGAACAACTGCGGAAGGCATCTTGAAAAATAACTCAAAAAGTGTCAGTGAAAATTTTTTGTACTGATACATGCAACGTGTAACTAGTTATTGTGTAATTGTGATATGACCGAAATTTAAGTTGAGTTCAGAATGCTCGAAAATTGTTTATTCGTTAGGCCATCCTGTTCTTAGTTTTCTAAAGCGTCAACCTTAGTTTGCAAAACAAAGCCATTAATAAACGAATTAAAAAGACAACTTTGCTGAGATTATATACAATACATCATTTCAGATGTTTTAAGGGACTGTACACCAGATTGTCACCAAAAAAAGTTTTTTCTGTAACGAACCTCAGGACAATTATTTAATAAAATATTTTACTCTTTGATATCATAATTGTAAAAAAATACCCAAATGTAAAAAAAATCGAGTGTCTGCGGGTTCGAAACGGTGTCGCCAAAATTGCAATCCAGTGTTGTATCCACTGTGCTGCGAAGCCCTTAACGGTTGGAATATTTCAGCTTTTTTACCTAATTTGGTAGTATCACGTGATAACATCGACTAGCCAATCACGCATAAGTAATGAATTCTACTAGGTAGACATACCTAGTCATCTTTTTTAATAGAAAAATACCAAAAAAAGTGCGAAAAATAAATTAATTGTAAACTATGTGGTACTTCAGTTAGTAAGTTTCAATGCATTGTACACATCGATACCAAGTTTATGTCAGTTTACGACAATTTTCATTTTTTCGCTATTTCATCATACGGAGTACAGCCCCTTAATGATCCATTTTTAAAACAAAGTAATCATCCCAATTCGACTTCTTATGACCTAACAACTATCGCACACTTTAAGTATTTGTTTTTTTGTAAAACAATAGGATGATTAAATCTCGTGCAATCAAAGAGTGATGCGAATTTTTCTTTCGAGTCAACTTGCATTAAGCAAACCATTCAAGTACATTTTTATCCCCTTCTTGGACCCTTACTGCTTTTCACAAAAACGCATTACCTGTGTTGAATGCAACTCTTTAAATGGTTGAATTATTGTTAAACTCAAAAAGAAAAATCCAGATGTTAAACCTACGGCATTAAGAATGACTGCTCGGGTCATGTGACGCTTACTTTTTCATTCAGTCATTGGCACCAATCGTCTGTTTGAAATGCGGTATTTGTAAAATATATGCAAATAATTATAATGCCATCGTGTCAAAACCGGAACGTTGCCGTCATTCATAGTCCGGCAGTGGAAGTCGAGTACCTTGCATCGGAGTGTATAGAAAATGTTTTGGGTTTTTTAAGTAGCTTTGACCCTCCAGTTAAGGAATCCGTTTGATGGCCTCACACCACCATTTGGGAAATCAAGATATTCAAGATGGCGTCCAAGATGGCCGCCAAATTCAACCCAAATCAACAATTAACTCGTAATTTTGTTTTAATGATTTAATTCCTGGGCAAAACTATACCATAATGAACTTTTATGCAAACCGACCAATTCTAAAATATTTCCTTCCATGTTTAGGACATCATGGCGTCTAAAATGGCTACCAAACTAAAATAATTTACAATTGAGTGAGGTTTTGTTGCAAATACCATATTTTTTTATACACATGCATCTCGTTTTAACATTACAATGCATTTATGCAATATAGGTATCACAAATTACATTATAAAGACACATATTAACCAAGATGGCGTCCAATATGGCCGACAAGATAAGCATAAATTAACACAGACTAAATAAAACGGCCACAACCGTTTACAAATGTATAAAAACAATGGCATTTTTCTTTATTTAAAATTACAGTGTAGTTTATGGTTTGTATTAATAGCTTTAGAAAATTTCCTACATCAGTTCTAACTTAAATAGAGAAGTAAGCTTGTTCATTCAAAGATTTATATATTCGTTTTGTTTGCTCATTGTAGCAATTTTCTTATGCTAACATGACATATGCGCATTGTTGCATCGGAAGCAAGAGTGTTGCATTGAGTATTTGACTCACATGAACATTTTATCATTTGAAGCACATCATATGAGGCCACTGAAATTTGTTTTGGTAACATTATTGGGCCCAAAGATCCTTTTTTCCCAACCATATTGAAACGGGTCCAGGTTTTCCAAAAAAACGTTTGAAAATGTGCTCGCTTGACATTGACATTAAATATCTCTGTTGTTGGGGGTAGAGAGGCAAGCTTTGCTGCGCTTTCCTAACCTTATAACTCAATACCTCCTGTAGAACCTGTGACATGTCGTCGTCAACAGGTGACATGTTGTAACATTGCGAAATGAAACGAGTTTATCCTGGTTTGACTGTCGAGAAGCTTCAAGTAAATCTGGAACTATACCTTTGTATTTGTTGACTGTGGCTGTTATATCTATCGATAATCTGTCTTTCACAGGTGATTCCATAATAACTTTGTTTGTGATATTTTATTCAAGGTAATGTTGAAGAACAAGTACAAAACATCGGTATCGTCTGAAATTACTAAAATGCCTCCATCGTTTTCCTTTGCTATACCAACAAATTGATTGGCAACAATGTTGTCAGCTTCTTAATGTGTGTTGCGCATATCATGACGCGTAATCATTACAGTTGATGTAACTTCAATTGCTGAATCTTCATCTCCAATAACAATAAGCACTCACATGTCTAGGGAATGAAATGTTGTTACCGACATGATCTCTTTCTTAGGAGGAATTTGCACTGCAGTTGACATCTGATTTACGCGCTAAGTATGTGATCCTCTGTTTTCCCGTGTTTCAGTTTCTCTGCTGTATCTGGCGAGGATAAGTAGCCGTCTATAATTATCGATGTTACTTGCTTTGTTGCAGAACGTGCTGACACCTGAACTTGCAAAGACTTTTTCAGCACTGATTTGGATTTGGCATGTCACATTCAAAACATCGCTGTTGGAACATGGGACAACTCGTCAGCAACCTTTCACATCAAAGTCACGTGAGCTCGCTTGAAGGCCGATCACTCTTGTGAAAATAAATTCTGTCTCAAAGACCTTCGTATCACTATCTCGTGTTTCAGCTTGTGTTCTGGGCCCGTATTCACTTACGTCCTGAGTCTGGGTTAGAGACTCAGGCTCAGAAAAGCGAACATTTAATTTTGTTATTAGAATGCTATTACATGAGCATATATTGTCAAAAGTGCTAAATTGTAAAATCTGTTACAAATAATCTGTTCTACAATCAGGCACACATCTTTTGTCAAAATTAGTTGTATTATAGATATTTTCAAACATTTAAGAATTCAGTTTTTTGAGCATGAGTCTTAAACTCAGACTCAAGACGTTAGTGAATGCGACACCTAATCTTGCAACTTATCTTGACCTTGAAACTCCCTGACAAACCATTTTCAAATTCCTTCATTTGTTCAAATCCATTTTCAACAGCTTGATCAACATTTACAGTTTCTGGTGCTATCTGACCTGTGTTCTACGTCTTTGGCGTCTACCCAGTGCCACTTAACTGGGTTGATGTCTAAACTTTTTACTACTGAGCTTGTTTCTGTAGTTTTTCACATAAGTACTGTAACTAAGTTAATGATTTCATCAGCGTAATTCTACGGGTCCAATGGATTTATACAGTCATTTATCGCTCTCTGCAGTGATCTATGATCGTTGCAGTCACTCAATATTCTTGCCTTCATTTCCTCTTTGGATTTATCAGTAGATGGCTTAATTTGTACACTATTTGCAAGGCTTGAGATATCTGCCTCCAACCTGCTACAAATGTGTAGACCAAGCGACCATATCTTGGGTGTGTCGGATTTCAATGTAATACCAATAATGTCTTGTTTTCCATACCAGTATCTCATTAATATTGTCTCAATGAACATATCACTCGAAATGCCGTTACAAACTCCGAGAATGTGACGCATCACATGCTCCCCTTTCCGAAATATTTCCCTACATGAACCAGGATTTGACTCAATAGATCGTTAATAGGAGCGGTAATACCAAGCGTAATGCACGTGTCCTGCTGCAAAGAAGTAGGGAATCATATATTTAATAGCTACCAAAGGAAAACCCTAGTCAGTTTATTGTATTGCTATGATGTGAAGCATCATGATCAGCACTGGTTTTATAACACAGTTATCCATAGCTTTTATGTTCTACTTCTAGATTACAGCTCTGCAAGAATTTCCATGAGGTCACCCATGTTGTCTATAAATCCACTTACAAATGTTTCTCTCAGTAGTTCTTTAGAAGTAAATTGAAATAAATAAAATGCCATTATTTTTTATTCATATATGTAAACGGTTGTGCTCGTTACATTCAGTCTGTGTTAATAAATGCTTATTTTGGCGGCCATATTGAACGCCATCTTGGTTAATATGTTATTTATATAATGTCATTTATGATACCTATATTGTATATATACATTATAATGTAAAAACGAGATACATGTGTATAATAATTGATGGTATTTGAAACAAAACTTAACTCAATTGTCAATTTTCTTTGTTTTGGTGGCCATTTTGGACGCCATGATGGCATAATTATGATATGAAATATTTTAGAATTGATTGGTTTGCATTAAAAGTACATAATGGTATAATTTTGCACAATAATTAATGCATTAATACAAAATTACTAGTCAATTGTTGATTTTCGTAAAATGTGGCGGCCATCTTGGACGCTATCTTGAATATCTCGATTTCCCCAAGGATGGCGCGCGGCCATCAAACGGATTCCTTAACTAGGGGATCTAAACTACTTAAAAAGCTAAAAACATTTTCAAGGTTCAGCCAAAATATCCTATTTGGCTGCCGGACTATCAAGAGAAATCGACAATCAAAGATAATAATAAATTTATATAAGCTTATCACCAATAGTGTGTGTTTTTTGTTCACAGAGAATGCAAACTATGCAAACGCTTACGCTTAAAAATACAGAATAGCATTGCCTAATGTAGTGGTTCATGACTCATTCAAAAAATAAGCAGACTATGTAACTAGGAAAAACATTTCAGTTGGGAAAAGTGTGATAACAATATCGTATTGTGTACAAAATATGTATATCGTTGTATTGCTTACATAGTCATTATGACATGAATGTAGACAGGAATGAGACACAATGATAAGTCAACTTTATTACTTTTACATGTATCGTGATGGATATATGGTTTCTCTTAGGCACACGTGTTGAATTGATGATGCCAAAGCGGGATAATGCATTTTAGTCTGAACATTTCGATGAAATTAGCGGGTAGTTGGTTCGTCGAGTAACGTGTTTTTTTCCTTTTAGGTTACAATTGAGTTGCATTTATTTTCAGTCAAAGTATACATTTTCTTAAAGATTAGTATTAACTCTACAAGGAAAGCCCAAAGTGTAGAGTTTGGTTGCGATTTGACAAAGTTACGGCCTCTTGAGCAGGGTCACCACAGCAAATGTGGGGAAATACAGGGGCAAATCGTCACCCTTTACAAAAATAATAGAATGAAAATTAAAAAAAAAAAGTTTTTTTGTAATGTCGCGGGGTCAATTTGGCCTGCTCTATATGTTTGTGTTAGTGCCATATGTCTACATGTATGTTTATCCAGTACACGTACTTTCCAAGTCCATCTTTCTTGTGATAATCCATTTTCCTATTCTTCCATTCCTTTCAGTCATCCTATCATTCACTAATTCATATACTAATTTCATTTTCATTTTCGCTTTCACTTTCTAGATTTATTAAAGTAGTTCGCCTCGTGCACAGCTGGTGGCGGTATTTTCCTCGTGCACAGCGCACTCATATTTTGTCGATGGAGACGTAAACATCGTTGGATAAATTTGGAAATTTTATTGTTTCATTTCTTTATAAAAGTGTATTTGGATAATTCCAGGTATGATTTATTACTATAATATACATGTTGGCATTGTGTGAATTTGTCTTTTGTGTAATTTGATGTATTGGCACTCATATTTTGTCGATGGAGGCGTAAACATCGTTAGATAAATTTGGAAATTTTATTGTTTCATTTCTTTATAAAAGTGTATTTGGATAATTCCAGTCGCCCTGAGAGACGAACCATTTTCATTCGCGACAGTAAGTTATCATAACAGTTCCCCCAACATTATTAGTAAATCTGGGATTTTTTTAAATAAAGAAATGGGGGGAGGGGCGTGGTCAAAGGGTTGTATAAAAACAACGCACCCTGCCCCTGTGCTTTGAACTGTTGGCAAGAAAATATTTAAAATATAAAAAATTGTCACACAAGTTAAAATTAAAATATATAAGAACTTTAATAACTTACCGTTTATTAGAAAAATGGTTATCTCGTTTTTTAAACGTTTCCTTGATCTTGAAGCTGAATGTTCGAACATTTGTTTTCATACCAAACATATTACAGCTGAAAACAACTGTTCGAACATAAATATAATGTTATATCATCGTTCAAATGTATTTTGAACTGTTTGGCGTTGTAATACGTAATCGGCTGAAACACAGTTTTGGTGCTGAAAGTAGTCCCACTTACTCGAAAAATTATTTTCTACATACAATATTTCTTTTGTGTAAATTTCAAAGTTTAGACTATGTTCTACGTAAATCAATTTTAGTTTTTAGTAAGCATGCATGCATCACTGTTTTATTGATGTTTTCCATCATATGGTATAACAAAAGTTACAGACACTACACTAGGTGTATAACATACAAGAAAAACAAACAAATACTTCAAAAATTTGATTATTTTCACTGTAACATCAATAACAGATTATAAACATTGAAAGTAAAAAACTTAACTGGAAGTGATAAACATCTTGACCAAAAAATTCTGAACATTAATGAAGCTGGTATCAGACAAAAGAAATATAAGCCAAGAAACTTTTCTTTAACTTTTACAAAAAAACACCAGAAGGTTAGTTAGGCATTTATCTAACACCAAGAACAATATGAACACAAACAAAATCATCAATTCTGTCCTAAAGAATCATAAATTTTTGTAACAGGTAATATTACAGTATACATAGATTTGGTCACAGACACTACTGAAATCTAACATTTCAATGCAGTGGCAGAATCATTTAAAATCATGGCAAATTTCAACACAAAACAAGTCAACATTAACACATAAACTAGAATATATGTTCAAATGAATGTTGACTAGATAGAATTAAAGCGCGAACTTATTTTAACATGAATATGTGGGAACTTCACATTAAAATTATTTCTTTTCTGATGTTTATTTGTTCTGTTCATTTTGCTTGCTCGTCTGTTACTAACTTCCGTGTCTCCCAGGCATTAACATGTTCGCAGAAGTTGCAAACTCCACTACCTTCTATACATCGTTTACATTAACAGCTTAGGTTTCTTGTGCTCAGTTCATAATCCTTGCCTACTGACTTTACAGCATGCAATTTTCTTGTACCTACAAGTGTCTGCACATCTGTTTCATCTCTTTTCCTTTTTGCTCCAGAAAAAAGGATGAATTCTCGTCTTGAAATTGTGCTTGCGTCTTCATCTGTTCTTTCCATTTTCAGTTTCTGTGTACAGAAATCATACACATTTTCTGCACAACCAATTACCTTTCTGTTGCTGACTACAGCTTTGAAGCATTCATTGTTCACGGTTGCACCGAGACCATCACACACATTCCTTCCGTGAGATGTTTCAAAAAAGTTTCGTATTACCGATGGCTTTTTTCTCAGACTTATATCTGCAAAGGCTTTTTTCCCCTTATATTGTGCCGCACATCTATCTGTCCATTCATAAATCTCTTCTATTTTAACACCTTTCATCCCAAGAACTTCTATGGCCTTGTTTTCAAAAGTGATTGCTTAGTCAGCATCATGCTTTGTGTCTTCGCTTATGCCAATAATGGCACGTTTCACCTTAAATTCTTTTTCTTCCTGCTTTTCCCTGTCGTAACACATAATGGAAAGTATCGTTACTTGATTTCGGTCGAAGAATCCTGACTGAACTTCACTTTGGAAGACACACCCATAATTTTCACTAAAGTCCATAACCATAGCAATAGAACCCTCACTGATTTTGTCAATACAAATTCCCATCTGTTGTTGTTGCCATGTGGCCCTAAATACGTGCTCCGGATAATTTTGCATATCGTTCTCTAATCTTGTCATGAATGTTTCAATGTCTGCTTCTTTAGGCACACAGGAGACGCAACGTTTCATTTTACCATCTTTTGCAATTTCCACATTCTCCCATTGATGCCATGACACTACTCCATCTTTACATTTTTCTACTACTGGCTTACGGTAATTTCGTAGACATTTCACTCCACATTGCGGACATTCTCTTCTTAAACATTGAATGCCTGGGTTGGTCTCATACTTACAAAATGTAGCACCACTCAAGCTTTTCTTGTTGAAATGTCATTCAAAGTGTCTTTATCTTTCACTTTCTTCTTCATGTTTGTTAATGCCTCTACTTTTAGAGCCACATTGCAGCATTTCTGACATAAGCATGATCTCCTGCTTGTTTCAGAAACTTTCTTACATTCACTGGTTTCAATTTTGAAAATGAAGTAAGTCCTATTTTGTGAGTAGGATTTCTTGACTTGTACTCATTGTAGTTTCTTCTAGTGTCATTGCCATAACATGTTTTTGTAGTATTTCTTTTTCGCCTTCATTTCTCACTTTCACAGTTTCACGTTTGTTTGGCACCTCTCTATTGATTCCTGCACTCAGAAATTCACAGAATCTTTTATGCATAAGTCAAGTGCATCCCTTCTTCGTTGTCTTTGTTTCTTTTCCCACCATGTTGATCTAGGTTTTCGAGCTTTAACTGATACCTTGAAATACTTATTTAATCTGTGCCTTTTATATTTCCTTAATACTGATTCACAGATAATGTTGTATGCATGTTTCTTCTAACCACTTTTTCTTGTTTTCACTTCTGAAATGCTCTCTGTCAAAGATTCTAAAACTGTATCTATCATTTCAAGTTTTTTCCTGCAGTCTGGTGTCATAACTATCTCTTTCGTACCGAGAACTTTTGATGTTGATGGAGATTCAATAAGTTTAGTAATGATTGCAGCTTTACTCCTTGGTGTTGTATGTAACACTTCCTTCTTTCACTTTGTTTAATTTTCTATACAAAGTTGTTTTAGGTAACACTTTAGGCAATACTTCAGATGACGCAGCATGTCTCTTTTCTTCATTGTCTGAATTACTTCATCCTTGTTTTGTACTATCCTTCAGCTTGATGCGCATTCTCCATGCTTTGGTTCTTTTCACAGCTTCTTTCTTTTTCTCTATCTTTCTCTTATTGATTTCAGCAATTTTGGGATCTGGTAATGAAATGGCTGCTTTTTCTTTCTTTTTCTGACGATACTTTTTCCTCACGCTTTTTCTTTGTAAGTTCTTGTTGAATGATTGGATCAGAGAGAGAGCTTGCTGCCGTTTTCGTAGTCTAGCGTCCTGTCTCCTTTCCCTATCGACTTTTTTCAGCTCATCATATTTTGCTTTGTTTTCTCTCTGCCTTTTCATCCATGCTTGTTCTTTGAGCCTAGTCTTCTCCCTTCTATCTTTCACTTTCTGCTTATCTTTGCTTGTTTGAACTGTGCTTCCTGAAAAAAGAAACAACTGTGTTTTTATTTCCGCAAGCTTATATGTGTTTGTGTATGAACATGCAAATTTAGATATTTTAAAGCATATTGCTCGTGTGTCCTCTTCAATGTATTTATAAGCAAAGAAACTGAAAATCAACTGTTTCTTTAAGTTAGGTGTCTGAGAAAGAAACATGTAGCTTCAGACTGTGTATTTGGTCAATATTTAAGCTTTTAAACTGATTTCACAAGCTCTTCAATGTCATATAGAATAGTCCGTTTAATGCATAGGCTGTGTAGTGTCTCTAACCATTTGAAC
Source organism: Mya arenaria (assembly GCF_026914265.1). NCBI lineage: Eukaryota > Metazoa > Mollusca > Bivalvia > Myida > Myidae > Mya > Mya arenaria. Next base: position 52,882,191 of record NC_069126.1, read on the forward strand.
ATAAGAACTAGAAATCCTATATTCAAGACCTCATGAAATTGTCATAATTTTGTTGCCTGAATTTACTGATCTCATAATAGTTATTGCAATACACTCTATTTACAGTGTGTATTTAAAGAGATTATTGGAAATAGTGCCAGTTGTAAGAAATCTTGGAAATATAACACTTTTATCTACATTATTTATTTTAAAAATTAGCCTCGAATGTCCCAGTATTGTGCCTTATACAACAGTATTGTTAAAGGAAACACATTAATTTTTCATTTCATACTCATATGAGGGAAATGGGCATTCCCTAAAAATAAGGAGATATTGGTTACAGACACTACAGATTATAGTGTAGCATTGTCAGAACAATAGGAAAATACCTGAGTCATCACCAGGGCTTTTTTCATGTTTTCTCCCCATTTCCTAGGGTCGTACCATGGTAAGGAACACAAAAATCAAGTGGTAAACGTTTTAGGATAAATATACAGGTTACATTGTGTTTCAGTGAATAACTCTGAAAAACAATGCCACAAGGATGATGCAATGTTTCATTATACAAGAGTCATTGCATCATATTTTTGCACTTAACTCAGTAGTTCAATGTATGATGCAACATTGCACCATAAAAGAAGGAACTTTCTATACTGTAAAACAAAATAATAGTGACAAAAAGAACAATGATTTTTTTCTTTCATTTCTATACCTCTTTGTGTAATGTCTGTTAACTTTTTCAAAGTAGTAATTTTCAATGATGTTAATTGATAGAACTATGATTTTTGGCAAACCTGGACATTACATGACTACACATTAGCCAATGTAGGATTTATACTTTTGTATTGAGAAACAATGACAATATTGCAACATAAACTTTTAATGGTTACAGACACTACAGAATTTTAAATTTAAGTATTTTGCAAAGAACTGTTGTTCATGCCTAAACTTGTACTAGCCCAGAATCATTAATGTTTTTTTATACTTACCATAACAAATAACTGTTAGGTTAATGTCAATGAAAGTTCAATTTACTTTCATTTTCTACCGATTATTGAGTAATCACAATGGGCATATGTTTGATTTTTAGTTTTTAGCGTTTCAACAAACCATTGCTGATTGTATTTTACTCATAAAATCCATAATTTATGACCGATTTCAAAAATTAAATCAGCAAAATGTGCGGGATACATGTCTCTATAAATCCGTATCAATTGATGTACCATTACTTATTGAAATTTAGAGTATTCTTTATTCTCTTGATAAATTTTTTTCAAGTGGGACTGCATAACGCTAAAAAATAGCCAATTTTGGAGCATATTTCCAAACATATCTCAAGAACGGGTAATACTAGCCTCTTGAAATTTTCAGAAAAGTGTGATAGGCAACTTCTTGTCTGGTCAACCTTTAAATTCTGTCCCTATCTTATATATTTTTTCTGTGCCATTGATATAACATAAAAAAAGCTAATCAGCACCAATACCGTGTTTCAGCCGAATACGAACATCCCGGAAAATTCACACAACAATTGACAGATAAACTGATCAAAAATTGTCAACAACCTAGCGTGGTCCTCATCATAACCTGGAAAAAGACCTGTCTTCAGGCGAAACAGACGGGTCTCCGACAGTAATATGACTGAATATCCATGTATCATGGAACACAATCTAAAACTAAGAAAACTGTTTTATATCCAATGGTTATCCGCAATTGTTTTGCTAACACATTCGACCTTTCAAATTTTCATTCAATAAATGGCGGCATAGTACTTAAGTTGGTTATGTATTAATGGTCCGCTTAAAATAAACGTGTTTTTGTTATTTTTTGGAACATAGATGCACTAGTAAAACTTCATTGATAACTGTTCATAAAATCTTTGCAATAAAAAAACAAGCGAATAATAAACTATAAAAAAGAATATCAGAACTTTTTCTCAACAGACCGGAAATAGAAAATTGACAGCCACGTCACCAGCTTTATAGTATAATTTTGCGTGAGGGGCGTCCCGCGGGTAACGGCATATATAATACCCTTTTCAAAAAAGGGGATAATTAAGAAAACAAATTAAAATACTATAAAACTCGGAAAATAAGCATAAAAGAACGTTATTAATTTCACATCGCCACCCGTGAAAATATGTTTTTCTATGACACTCGTGAATTAAAATACGATCTTACACTGAAATAAAAAAATATCCTCTATATCTTGTTTTAATAATAAGAGATTTATTTTGGATGGTGGGATAACCACTTAACCATATGGACATCATTCAATTAAATCCTTAAAATGTTCCCGATTATTAAAGTCATCTGAATAACCTTACTATTTATAAGGGCTTTTTTCTTCTAGTAATATGTTCTAATTATTTTTTTTTCATTTCTGAAAACATATTTATTTGCATGGAATAGCTCTTGTTCATAACAGGAACACAAAATAAATCCTCCATTTTAATATTTTGATAAGTTACTCGATCTGTCCCTTATATTTTATCAACAGCAAATACCTCTTCTCTCCTGGTCGGTGTAACCTTTTTCAAAGTGGCGTTTTAATTTACTTATACGAACTTCATGACAAGTTCGTTTCCAACTGTATCAATGCTTACCTTTTCATCACATAAAATGATTGCAAATACCTTTTAATCTGCTCCTGATTGACTATTTAGTATGTATCTTAAAACAATTTGCTTTGGGTCGGGATGAATGAAAAGCTCTCATATTGCAGACTTAAGTAAATAAAACCTAACAAACCCTCAAAACTGGATATGTTTATTAAGGTGTCAGTACATTTATCATTATCTTTGTGGTCGTAAATAATTGCATTTCTAAATGTTCTTGGCATGTCATAACTTGAATACTCAACTTCAGGATAAAAAAAACACTTCCAATCTCAAGTCTACCTGATTGTAAAGAACAATTGGTATTATTAGAATTTACTTCAGAATGTATCAAGTGTGTGTGTGGGGGGGGGGGGGAATAAAACATGTCTTGGACTTTTAACACCCGCTGTTATGCTAAATGACAATTCTATTTTTCTGCTGCTCTGTGATTAATCATTTTGCGTAGGTATGGCCACTTTGATGGTTTCATGTAATGTTTTATTACATTTGAAAGTCCTTTATCATTAAATACCATTCTGGGAATACACAGTACCAGCTTAACAACATCGCGACCAGCATCAACACCACCATCCCTGTAAATACGTGTATCATCATCTGTAAGTTGTAAACTGATATGAATTTGACTTGGTGGTAGCATGTTAGATTTTAGTCTTTCATAAAATGAAAACTTGTTGAGTGGTATAATCGCATTAACATTAACGTGGATAAGTATTTTACGTGCTTCAAATGCTATATTGTGGCTGTCATCACTGTCTGCCTAATCTTTCGTTTCTTCAAAAATAATCACTCGCACCAGTTGTGTCGACGTAGCTCTCGCAAATTTCTAGCAAGCTTTTTACATTTGTTGTTCTAAATAATCTATTTCCGTCATATACAATTCTAACATTTTGTTTAACCTTTAATTCACCAAATAAATAGGCTGCATAATATAGTAATGCACTTGTATCGCCAGGGCCATATTTGGACCATCTGCTGATTAATTTACCTTAAATTTACTTAACTTAAAGTAGCCTTTATACCAATCACAATTTGAGCTTCTATCGGTCAAAGTAAAAGGATAACCACTGTTTGTCTTTCTCTATCGTGGTTGAGTATATGGCGTATCAAGTTGAACTGGTATGTGTTCATAACGATTGCAGTATTCAACACCTCGAAACATTATATGAATAATATTTATTATTTCATTTCAATAATATATTTATACAATCACACCAATTATTTGCGTTCAACTTCCTTTGCCAAGAATCAGAAGGAATTTGATTAATTCTTATGTTCTTGTCTGTTTTAGTAGGTTTGTATAATGTTTCATTTTTTCTTAGATAATTATTTCTTTATAATATTTCCTTTTGGCTTTACTTACGATGCTTGCATTGTTTGCTTTATTTGTGACCCCAGTGTTTCCACCGCCTTATTTACAACATTATCATTTTATCACCTAGCCTCTGATATTCTTATGACTGTTTCCCAGCTGTTTCTAGTGCCTTCTTATTGCAGCTGTAATGATACTACTGGGTGCAATTTTAGATCCAATATTCGCTAAAACATCAAATATTCCAGAGCCAATGAAAGAACTAGTGGGTTAACAAGTGAGTCTATTATAATACTCGTATGTTCTACTATGCGCATTTGTTTTCATTTTATCATTTAGTTTTGTTTCAATACAAACGCAAAACTTGTATCTACTTCATTTAAGTTAACCCTTTTAGATCTGTAATGTAAATTTCAATAGAAATCAGTTTGTCTAGCCTTTAAGGACGAAAATAGTCTGTTTGTTGCAACAAAACATTCATGTGTGTGTGTGTGTGTGTGTGTGCGTGTGCGTGTGCGTGTGCGAGTGTATATATATCACTGATCAAATATTCTAATAAGTCAGCCTAAAAAGATCCGGTATCAAATTTATGAATTACACCTTACCTATCATATCGTATGCACTGATGCAATATTTAATATTTGACCAAATGCACTCGAGTGTAACGCATCAGTCGAGTGCACCTTACGCACCTCGTGCAATCCATGGTTTTCGTACATGATGATCTACACTTGTTCAGTACACATTTTATGAACTGAAAAACATAGCAAAATTGCACGAATGACCATAAAAGAGCATGGTAGGGCGGTTTGAAATGCTGCAGCTGGTCAATCTCTCAGACAGATACGTTATCACATTATTTATGACGTCATTTCTTTACAACATTTATGTTGAATCATAATGTGGTGTCCATTTTATGACATGTTCAATGTTTGATCTCTATTTCGGGTAGCCTGAACCTTCAACAGACAATTTAGGACAATTCAGCTCCTCTGGACCAAATTCCAGCAAACCGGAAGTGTCACTGACCGCAGGCGGAATCCTAAATCTAGAGTTACCACACGCCACCAGGACAGATGCAGTATTTTGAGTCATTTGAAACGTCGCAAGTATTGGTTTACATGGTAGACATGTTACACCGCAGGCTGTTTGTAACCGCCTCCGCGAGGTCGGTTTCAGATCTAGACGACTAAGAAAAGGTATCGTATTACTCCAAAGGCATCGGCATGATCGGTTGGTGTGGGCGCGATGTCACCAACGATTCACGCAAGCAGATTGGTCCAATGTCCTTTTTGTTAATGAAACGAGAGTAAAGCTGCAACAAGCTGATGGTCCGGTGCGGGTCTATCGTCGCCGAGGGGAACGACACCACGCGGAGTGTGTAGTTCAACAGGAACGATTCGGTGGTGGCTCCGTATTTTTATTTTCCATGCATTTCAATGCACACCAAAACGCCATTGGTCAGGGTACATGGTTATCTAAAAACACTAAGGTTCCAAAATTACAGTCTAAGACCTGTAATCCTGCCTAACATAGCCGCCAATCGAGGTATGTTACTTGCCCAAGACAATGCGTCGTGTCATGCCGCAAGAGCAACGCAGCAATTGCTTACAAAAAACATCCGGGTAATGCAATGGCCAGCAAGGAGTCCAGACTTGAACCCCATAGAGCATGATTGAGGCGCGCTCAAATGCTCAATTAAACAAAAGTCGCAACCAGATAATCTCGGACAACTCGAGCAGGTGGCGGTGCATGCATGGACTAGGATTCTCCAGGGTACTATTCAAACATTCATTCGCCCCATGAGGTTGCGCTGTCGGGCAGTGATTGCTGCAAATGGGAGCCATACGAAATATTAGACTGTGACTTTCTAAACTAACAGTGGTATTAAATGAAATGGCACAGATCATTCACTTTTCAAATGAATTAAATAAAATGTTATGTAATTGCATAAGACGAGTCGATATTTGCTTCGTGATAAATAATAATAATAATAATCGAATAATTTTATCTTTAAACTCGTTTGACTTATTCGAAATTTTGCTCAGTGTTCACACACACACGCACGCACGCACGCACGCACACGCACACACACACACACACACATATATAATACTAAAATATGTTCAAACCAACATGCCAATACAAGTAGAATCCGGTGACCGAAATGTTTAGAGTCCGTTGTCATGTTAAACGACATAACTTAATTAATTAAGCGTCACAAATAATTTAGTAAGTCTTTAAAAAAAGATATTTAAAAAAAAACATTGCTGAGCTCATTGAAGTCAATTCAAGTCAAACAGAGTTTATTCACTCATATACCATAATGTATGGCAAATCAGGTATATGCCAAATATATACATGGGATGGTGGCAGTTACATACTGAGAATTAGAATGTGATACCCAGCATGGCTATCGAAATTAAGTTGACTTGTGAAATCAAGTACTCTATTTTCTAATAAGTAATAAAACACTCATTCATTTGCACCATATCACATATCCTCAATCACAATACCAACAAGCTTTACATTTAATTTATGCTAACAAGTACAATAAAATTAAACAGAATAGAACAAACATACACATTTTCTGTAATTAACATAATTATCAGTGTAGCTGCAAATGACTCCGTATTTACAACCGTCTAACTACATTATTAAAAAAAAATAGTTGTTACAAATACATGTATACACAAATTCCTCTGCATTTGCTTCTTGCTTGAATTCATTAATTCTTATAAAACTTATAGGTAGTGGGGTATCTATAGAAGCATGGTTTAAAAAAAAACTGATTACGCTCGGTATCTAAAAGGCTACATTCAAACAAATAGTGGAATTTGTCACCTATTTTATTATTGCAATGATTACATACTATTTCATTAAGTGGTATTCTATGCCAATTGCAAATTCCAATAGGCATCCTGTGATTTATTGGTCTAAATTTAATAAACGAAAACAATTGTTTGTTTGGCATTTTACTGAGATATCTTTCAATGCCTAATTTTGTTTTTAAATTCTATAAAAACAATACTGTTACTTGCATTTTCTATTTCGACGCCCAATCATTTAAAAATAGATCATTTAGCGTTTGCTTAATATAACATTGATTTGTTAACCACTAGGGATTTATAATCTCTTGACTTAGCCATAGGTTATTCAGATCGCAGTAGATAAGGATCGATTTTATAAAGTATATTCAAGGATATTTTTTCTTTAGAATGATATCATCTAAAGGCAATGCTGTATTATATATAACTCTTAGTATATATCAGTGACGAGAGTTTATCATGTGTTTTATCGTTTGGAAAAAGTAATCCCTCCCAAGAGGCTATGTTTTGTTCTTCTATATAAATCGATAAGGGTTTCATTCCTGTTTCTCCGTAGATCATGTAGTTTGGCGTCGAGCGTTTCAATTTGAGTGTATATGTGAGTATTTCAAATATTTAAGTTCAACCTTTTCTTATATATGATTGTTACCAAAACCCCAGATTTCTGCACCATATAGTAAAATAGGTTTTATTGTTTTATCAAAAAGTTTTATGCGTAGGTCAATTGGTTGTGATAGACGATTGGAATTTCGAATCAGACTATACATTGCTTGAGTGGCCTGAGAAGCTATATGTGTTTTTGCAGATGAACCGGTTCTACTAAAATATATCCTAAGATATTTATATTCATTTACTACATCTAGAGGGTTATTTTTGAAATTGAAATTATATAACTTATGTCGGCCTTTACCAAAAACAACTATTTTTCTGTATGTCACAATAGTTGAAGTATGTATTAAGAGCATTTTGTAACTCATTTTTTTGTTTCTGACATGTTTATTGTATCATCAGCATACAAACAAAATTTAGTATTAGAAGTGTGTGCATATTGATATTGTGAGCAGGATTTTGAATATTTACAGCGGCATATATACTCAGAAGAAAAAGTTTAGTCAGTATTTTCATTTTTGAACTAAGTCAACAATTTTAAAAATAGTTTAAGTAAATACGTCTAAACAACATGTGGTTGACCTATTTATTATCAATACATTGGTAAATCCCTAATTTGCCACTGCATACGGTAGTTTTGCTATTTTTTCGAAATTCACGTGGTGCACATGCACACGTTAATCGGCATGGTCATTTTGTCGGCAATTTTATCGAATGAATAGTGTAGTGGTCACATTGAAATAATCTGGACATAAATTATCGACAACAATCATGGGACGTCGCCCTGGCTTATCATTATATGACAGAAATATCACTTTAGGATTGCTGGAAGCCGGTATACGCGTAGCTGACGTCGCTCGTCGTTTTGGTGTTCACGAACGGACTATTTTTCGTCTGCAAGAACGATTCATTCAAACAGGCAGCGTTAAGGACAGGCCGCGGACAGGCAGACCTCGTAAAACGACGCCACGCGAAGATCGGTACATAGTAACGTCATCTCGACGTCATCTCGACGTCATCGTTTCATGGTTGCCCGGAAGATCGCAAATCAACTGAGAATTGCCACAGGAACCAGAATCTCGGTTTTCACTGCACGTAATCGTTTGAAGGTCGCACGACTTCGCGCTCGTCGCCCATACTTTGGCATTCCGCTGAGTGTGCGTCACCGTAAAGCACGTCTTAATTGGGCTCGCCAACGTCTTGGCTGGATAAGACGGCAATGGAACAGGATCGTTTTCACAGACGAATCCAAATTTAATCTGCTGGGGGCAGATGGCAGGCTGCGTGTATGGAGACGCAAAGGTGAACGGCTGGATCCTGCTAACGTCATCCAACGTGATCGATACGGTGGTGGAAGTGTTATGATATGGGGAGGGATTTCATACAGTGGGAAAACAGAACTTAAAACAATACGTGGGAATCTAAATGCTGTTCGCTATTGTGATGAAATCATTGTTCCCGTCGTTGCACCGTACAAAGCCAACCGTCATGCTGATATTCTACAGCAGGATAACGCTCGCTGCCACACTGCACGTTACACACAAAACGTTCTGGCTGGACACAACATCGACACCCTTGATTGGCCTGCAAAATCACCTGATCTTTCACCGATCGAGCATATGTGGGATTACCTTGGATGTAAAGTACGTAGCAGATATGACGTCAATAACGTTGCGGACCTTGAGCGGGCTTTACAGGAGGAATTGGCGAGAATACCACTTCACGTTATTAGAACACTAATAAACAGCATGAGACGTCGGTGTGTTGCTGTTATTGAAGCAAGGTGTGGCCACACTAGATATTGACATCGACAGAATTTTTCATTTGGACCCCTATGCTAAATATGACGTCTAAAATACTAGAATCAGCTGGTATTGTGTGTTTAAAGTGTTAACAAATGTTGGATATTAAATAAACTATGTAATAAGTCAAATGTTTTTACGTTATAGTCTTATTTCCGAAATTATTTGACAAAGTAGAAGTTTTGACTAAACTTTTTCTTCTGAGCATTTTACATGTCGGGCAAAATATTGGAGTAAATCGTTTAAAAATAGTGAAAAAAGAAGCGGAGAAAGATTTTCCCCATGGCAAACACCAATGTTATTTGGAAAAAAGTTTGAGTATTCTGAAATGTTTGATACACATGAATTTATTTTGTTATACATGTTCTAAATTAGTTTTAGACATTTCCCATTTATATTTGTATCAATTAGTTTCTGCCACATCCCAGATCTCAAGAATGTGTCAAATGCGTGTTTTACGTATATACATGCACAAAATAATTTCTTGTTTCTATTATTCAAGTTATACAGCTCAGCACATTCGGAACTCCTCGGCCATTTTCCATCTAAAACAACCTGTCAGAAATCATTACATTTTAACTACGCTGCAAGTAGTTCGCATAGTTATTTCAATTTAGCAGTTAAACTTAATGACTTTACTTTGGGGAATAGTAATTATGTTTCCAATATTTCACTTCATTTGCAATCAGTTCAAACCTAGATATAAAACATACATGTTAAAACGCTACAATTATCTAATACTATTATTCAAAAAATAACGAACTACTTCTACCGATGTACCGGCATACATCCGAGGTTGTTTTCGATGGAAAATGGCCGAGGAGTTCCAAATGTATGAAAAGACTCCGCTATGTATCAACAATAGAGCTGATAGGTGATAATTGGCCAAAAGTGCTATACTGTGCTGAAAAAGTTGCGTTTCTAGTTTTGAGAAAGTTGATTTTATTTGCAATTCTTAAAAGTTCATATATGAATTTTTTATTAAATTGGGGACGTTCTGACCATAGGAAGTTTTGACCTGGACCGATTGCTAGACTGGAACTCTCATTCTCTTCTCTCCAAAAAAGTAACGAATGGTACCAGTTTATTTTTGTCTCGGATCGTTTTGACCTGCAACTAGTGGTACCTAAAGGCCTGGTCACATCAAGCCCGCAGGGCATCTGTGCAACGCCACGACAGAAACTTTGGGCAAATCGTGGGTCATCGGAGGTCATCGCAAGACAGTCCTACGAACTTTTGAGCATCGTGGCATCAACTTGCCGTCGTGAGGCTAAATTGGATATGCACCTTTTTTGTTCTTCGATTTTTTGACGTATAAATGTCTTGAGACTGTCGTGAGTCAGTCCTACGACACCTTTGAGACTGACGTACGATAAATAGCTTATCGTTGGTACCAGAAGAATATATTTTAGTCAAACAATCTTATGATTGTCGCCCTACTGTTCTACGACCGTCGCAGGACAGTCGTGATACAGTTGTAAGATTGTCTCACGAATATTAAATTTCGTCACACGAGTTACCCTTGACTGTTCTGCGACAGACACAAGACCTGATCACGTGAAAACTGTCGCACGACTGACTAGCGACACTCCCACGACATATCATTTTTCTGTGATGTTCCCATTCCCTAGTCTAAATAATTGTACGTGGGCTGATTTTTTATGCGTTTTTATATTGAAAGTCCTTCACCTGCTAAATGGCTTGACGCCATTTTCGGCGGCCAGTTGTTCCGATGGTGTCTGGACAGTACGGACCAGACATAACGGACCATATTTTGCATTTTACCTCATGTTCGTTTTAACTTCATAACGTACCGTTTTTTGGGACACTACGGACCATGCTTGAAATTAGGATGGATCATAAATATATGAATGCAAACTGTATCGCAAACGTCTTAAAATTAGGACAACGAGAATGGTGCAGTGAAAGAATGCCATCAAAAAGGCTTTTCACATTTAATCGTCAGAGGGTGTCTTGAAATAACATTTCTTAAATGACATGCCGCCATTAATTACGGGTCATATTTACAACTAATAAACACTAATTAAATGTAACCAAAATTACCAGTTTTAAACATTAGTTGTAAAAGTTGCAACAAACAAATGTCGTTCTTTAAATAAAAAGTGGGAGGGGTATCTTACATGTGGCGGATCCGTGGTCTAGTGGTAACACATTTTACTGTGAATCCAGTGGCGAACCGAGATGGTACCGAGCTCGTATTCACGTGTACCACGTGTACTGATGAACCTCGTACAGAGGAGTCTATGGAAGTCGTCCAGGTATGTACAGCTTTCGCGTAATGTTTGATCATAATGACCATTTGTATTATCCACACTAGCACCTTCTCCAAACGTATATAGCCGAAACTAGTATATATAACTTTCGCAGCTTAGCTGTCGAACATAAATTTATATACAACGAACAATATTAATTTATAACTGAAATCATGTCTTTAAAATTTATAACATCATAGGGCGAGGCGATCAACTACAGAGGCGTCCCCAAGGCTGCCACCATCAAACATCGTTCTTGAGAGTACCCGGATGTACGCAGCCGCCAGTATCACTGATGAACAGACATCATTCAGGTTAGTTCTGGCTTTCATAACTTTAATGTCGATATTTATTTTTTTGATGTTTACAACACATTAAACACATCCAAAAAGGTAATATATAACGTGTTCGCTGAAGTTCTTTAGCTACATTCAGGTATTTTGCTGAACTATTATTTGTAGGATTGGATAAAAAAAAATATGACGTTTGTGATATCATATATTGTAGGTACAGGATTTATTTGGTAGGATTGGATAAAATGAAATATGATGTTCGTGATAACAAGACAGTATAATTGCAGGTACAGGATAGGGTATGTATATAGTATACTGGTTATAGTTCTGTGCGTCGACTAGATATAAAGGGGAAGATAACTGCGTTGGAATTAGGCAAGCTCCAGAATCTACTGGATATGGTATAAATTGACCGCCTCCAGAGACCTGCGCGTAGGAAATTGTTCATAATTTTATTTTGTGAAAAATATCTAATAGATGAATGTGATCATGGATTTTGGGAAATGTGAGTTTCTTAGTTTAAGTTGATTTATTTTGTATTTACCTGACATTATTAAATAGTGTTTGCACAAAAGCAGGGTGGGGCGGTGTTTCGGTTAAGATTTTTTAAAGGTTAAGCTTTGACTTAGTCTAGCCACAATAATGCGCGTTTAGGGAACTTTTTTAATATACAGTACTGGTGGATATTCTTGTTGATCCCTTAACGCCACAAATCAGCAGATTCGTACCAATGTTAAAATACCTTCACTTAAACTCCACAATATTTAACCCTGCATTAGTAAATAAAAAACCCCACAAAACTTACACGTAATATTATTATGAGCCAATACCTTTCTTTTATTACTGGTCTTCCCGAAATTGTAAAAAATTTGGCTGTCCACTGGACAGGCACGTTAGAAGTTTTTGCCTGTCCGAAAAAATATTTGCCTGTCCGAACAATAATGTCATTAAATAGTACACAAAAAGAGTAAAAAAATGTATATCCCGGAACAACCTGTTTTCGACCGCCTAAGGATTATTTAGATTTCAATCATAAATAAGTGATAATAAAAGATAAATGTTTGTGTTTAACATTTAAAGCAATCATCATCTTTGAAAAAAAAAAAATATCTGTTTCAATCGTCTGTTGTTTACATTTTGCATTTAAAATGGCGGCTGTCACATGTTGTATTTGACCTAAATTCAACCTATTTTCGACCTTGACTATACTTCACAACAAAAGTTTGTGCACAGCATTATTCATATTAATTTGTATAACTTGTTTTAACTGTGTAAAGTATTTTATTTTTTAAAAAACTAATAAAGTGTTTGCATATATGTCATACAGTCACTTTATACCTACTTATCACCACAAAAGGGGCAAAGGAATACATCATCCCTTCTAATGGCTTTCATATGGGTACAAAATGATAATTTCACCCATCATGAACCCTGGTATCACTGGACCAACTCTGAATGAGCCTCATATGACCTGCCTAGGCTGCAATATGTATAATTTTATGATAAATGAGAGCCCAATTATAATTCAATATAGTTACATATAGATAAATTTCATTAATTTACGAATAAGCAATATACCCTATTTTGATGCGCTTTAAATGTTGTGCACTATACTTAGAAAATGATAAGGCATAGGTTTTAGGCTCTGGTAGACATGTAAAATCTGGCAGACAAAATACAACATGATTTTAAAGAAGTATTTTACACCTGAAATCATTCTAAATGAAGGGTTTAATTTGGCGTTAATTAAAAATGACTGATTTGTGTTGTTTCAAGTTAAACAAGTTTTTTTTTAACACTAGCATTCTCATTCTTTTTCAAATGAAGTTTTCTGACAGTTCTACTGTTATGGTTAACTATTGGAGCTTATTTTGACAGGAAGTTACACAAAATAGAAGTGTTTTACCTATCTTTAGGGGGCAGTCGAAAATAGGTTGTGGTCGAAAATAGGTTGTTCCAGGATATTAACTGGTTTTCATGCTTTACTGATTTAATTCACAAAAACAACTATATAAACACTACACGGACATGTTGTTGAATAAAACTAAACACTTAATTTCACAAAAAATATTTCAACACCTCTGCCATTTAGGCGTTTTCGTTTTTTTTTCAACCAAACACCGCCATTTCGACCAAAGCTGAAGCAAACTTTCGTAGATCCTTGCCCTTTTTTTATGGAAAAACGGTATACAAAGTCAGAAATCAGCATAATGATTGAGTGCTGAAGATTTTGATTGTGCCTTGTTGAAAACCAAGAACCAATAAAAACAGTTGTAATAAAATGGTGTTATGGATGCATCATATTTACTCCTTTATCCTGCAATCAACATCATGATCCATATTGGAAATGGTTGACTTTTCGCGATGTTATGTGACGTCAAATTTCAATATGGGATCGGCTTACTACTGTTAAGGCAAATAATCAGTGAACAGTTTTAACGTTTCGCTTTTAGATACCTTTAAGCTATTTAATCTCAAAATATGTCGGTCATCCGGACCATCATTTACGAAACAGTGTGCGACATTAACTATAGCCCGATCGCCCGTGGCGACAAAAAATTGACCCGGGCAACAAAAAGATCCTTTAAGAAAGCCCGACTGGCGATGAAATCATCAGGCTTGTTGGTTAAAAAAATTGTCGGATGTCAATGTTTACCGGGACACTGCTGACTGACTTCCGGATAATCTCTCATTGTTACGGATGTTTTCTGTTGCAGTGATCAAGCAATTATATACGCTGTACTGCTTGAAAATAATTATTTTCACGGAAATCATACTTTGGACTGTCAATACATTTTTGATATAGTGATAAATTAAAGTTTGGATGTTGTTTTTCTAAAAATAAAATCAAATAAACTTGGATTATTTAGTCGTTGAAAATTATGAAATAGATGTTATTAAAATCCTGTCACTAATGCCACAAGCGGCACATGTTAACAGGACTTCCATCGTCCGCCTTCATCAACAATCCAACTGACTTGACAGAACCAGCCCCCCCCCCCCATCAAACCACCACCAGCCCCCCTGCTCTCTGGCAACACAGGACAAAACCACCACCATACTTGCATTTTATACGAAATAAAATAAGATATTGTACAGTTGACATAATTTTTTATCATTCCTTGTTTTTAACCATATAAGGTACTCAAGATGCGTTTTTCTGATATTACCGGTAGGCTATGGAAATCTGGCTTGGGCTACAGAAATCTTAAAGTCTGACCCCTACAAAATTTGCCGAACATGTCCAGCAGAACGGCACATTTCTCGAAGACTGTTTTACACTACTGAGTGTTTCATGAAATACTTCTTCAGATCGGCTTCTGTCAATGAAAGCATTGCCATTTTTAAAACTATCTAGCAGGTGCCCGTTATCTTTCCACTCAATATACTTAGCGCTGGGATCTGTCATTCTTGGCTAGGAAAAGAACAAGTGGGATATGGACGCAGAGTCGACAAAACAAAAATAGTCGACAAAACAAAAATCGTCTGAAGACTCTGAAGCGGCTGTTTTTATGGACTAGACTTAAGAGTCAGGCTAGATTAACATGCCGTCCAGGTTAATTTAAAGCTAAAAAGTAGTTCTATGAAAAAAAACACTTTTACTTTTTTGTGAAACAGCCCATGCCTTTTCTTTTGTGAAATTTTAGCGTGTTAAAGTTCAAAATTGTGAAAAATTAACAAAACATTAATATCTTAATTCTGAAATACAGTAGTGTTATACTCGTATGTACAGCCTAATTTAGTGTCGGTATTGACATTAAAAGGATAATAGACAACAATGAAACTTGGATAATTGCATATTTATTAAATGCACAGTTACAGATAACAGCATTGTAGATTCTTGATTTACAACTTCAACTTCCTATTCCTGTATGATTTGAAACTGTCAACAAAAAAGGCGGAAAATGTTGTTGGTGTACCGGCAGCGTGGGTCTTTTTTCTGATAATACTTGCCATTTCTTGACATTTTGCCGATAAATATCAATTTGTTTACAAATTTTGCTGTGTCGTTTTGCTCAATGTGCCCAAGCGCTTTATGGCCAGCGCTTTACTTAGGAGCGTGTGTCACTTGATCGGGTATCAATAAAAGCCGTCGTATGGTATTCTATATGTATGCGAATTCGCAATCGAGATCAGTAAGTATTTCGACTAAAATCTTCAAAGTTTTACACAACTTTTACGAGTTTTTACGCCGATTTAATTGAAAAACACTTTCTTCACAAGTAGCTCTTGGGATTTGTGGATTTTTCTTCATATTTTTGTGAATTTTAAGCATTTCTGGCGATTGTGAAAAGGCCGATATTCGGCGTCAAATTGTTAGTAAAAAAATCACTGCATGTGGATTCATAATTGTGCTAGGGTGGTCTGGGGGCATGCCACCTCCAAACATGGTGCAATCTGGTACATTCTGAGGTGCTTTTTAGTACTGGAAAATAGACAGTTTTAGGATCATTTAGTAAAATACGCCTACTACAACTTTGGCTGATTCTACGCACCTGGATGTTGAATTAAGATAATGGTGTCAAATTTGTGTCAAAATTACTCAACAATTTATTGAAATTATTTTTTTTACTGTACTAATATACAAAATATCTATGTGGATGTTCACTCAGCAATGCTGCATGATTTTTTTTAAGCAAAAGAATTGTAAATTTTTGTGTCATGCTAAAGGGCTGACTGATTAGCTGACAATTTAGAGATAGAGGGATGTTTCTGACAATATAGATAAAGAAGGAAATTCTGACTAGTGAAATGAAAGTCTCCTATCAATCACACATTTTTTTGCGGATTTTGCTTATCGCAGTGATTATTGCTTTACATGGATATTATCTTTTTTTTAAGCATTTATTATAGAGAACACATTAAAACAGAAACATAAACTTGGAACTTGAACATATTGAGCTGATAATATTACTATCACCTCTTAACAGAAATTATTATTATTTTTTGTTTGTTTCAGATGTCTGTATTTTCCTTTTTTTCCTGAAGAAAATACATGGTAAGTACATTTCCAATGATTCCATGACAGTGTGGTAAATTTTTCATGATTCTTGCTCAGTTTTAGCATGGGATGACAGAATTAAACAAGTTTTGTCAGGATGAGGCCAAATAAAAAATACCTCTGTTTCCGGTAAAATAGGGTCGGTTGGTCAGGATTTTTTTTTTTTTTACAGTTTCGTATTTTTGTTTCGATTTCATGCAACATTCTGTTGCATCAGATCAATTATGTTATATTTTAGCGTTTCATAATTCACAAAAAGTCAGAAAAAAAACAGCATTGTTAAATGTCTGAAATAATTTCCTTACCTTCGACTACCGTATTTTCCTGCCAATTTTGCACATGAAATCTGGTGATTTTTAGCTCGACTATTCGAAGAATAAGGAGGGCTTTACTACTTGCCCCAGCGTCAGTGTCGGCGTCCGGTTAAAGTTTTAGTGCAAGTAGGGATTTTCACTTATAATCCAATACCCTTCATTCAATTCCCTTAATTCTTCACACAGTTGTTCACGGCTATCACATATTGAGGTTAGATAACTCCATATTATCCTTTATACAAGGATTGACTATGGAACTTAGGTTTAAGTTTTAGAGCAGGTTGGGATATTTATTAATAGCTTCTATACTCTTAATTCTATTGACTTGATACTTCACATAATTCCATATTATCCTTAATACAAGTTATGGCCCCTGATTGACTTAAGAACTCAGGTTAAAGTTTTAGGGCAGGTAAAAGTTTTAGGGCAAGTTGGGATTTTCTGTAATAAGTCCAATACCCTTCATTTAATTGACTTAATACTTCCTGGGACCAATAATACAGGGACTGGAAACGAGCCGTTATGCTTGAATATGTTGTCGCGCACATGCGCATTGTGCATTTCCGCAATTGACGATTCGTGAACGTGACTGAAACATATCGTTATAATTTTGATGACTACGCTCTCTGATGACTACGCTCTCGAGAAAGCATTGAGTGTTAAAATACCATCGCATTGATCAACCGTAAGTGTTTGTGTTTATTGCTTTCATGTAGTTTTGAGTTTTTATTCGGTATTTATACCATTTTTTATTAGACAATGGGACAGCTCTTCGCATTCGGATGGGTGATATCCGAACAAAATGGCGGAATTTGCCGTTTTAGTGATAGGTTTCGTTCGTTACTCTACACATACTAAAATAAATTTCGACAATTCGTTAATGTAATGGTGTTGGCATAGCATAGCATGTAGTCGTACATTTAAAAAAAAAATGATTCTAATATTATTCGACAGTTATGTATTGAAAATGTGTTCATTTTTCGGAAAATGTGTTTTTACTGAATAAATTCTGCATCAATCTGGTGGGATTGAATTGCTTTTCAAAATGTATTTTTATATTAATTTTGGCATAATTTGGTACCTAACCTATTGATGGTTGTAATGGGGGACTTTTTAATAAAATTACAAGTAAACATGTTGTTAAATTTATGGTTTAAAGTTAGCTTTTTAGCTCGACTATTCGCAGAATAAGTGGGCTATACTGCTCGCCCCAGCGTCGGCGTCCGGTTAAAGTTTTAGGGCAAGTTGGGATTTTCACTTATAAGTCCAATACCCTACATTCAATTGACTTAATACTTCACACAGTTGTTCAGGACCATCACATAATGAGGTTATATAACTCCATATTATCCTTTATACAAATTATGGCCCCTGATAGACTTTGGAACTAATTAGGTTTAAGCTTTAGGGCAGGTTGGGATATTTATTAATAAGTTCCATACCCTTCATTCAATCCTCTTAATACTTCACACAGTTGTTCAGGACCATCACACAGTGAGGTAACATAACTCCATATTATCCTTAATACAAGTTATGGCCCCTGATTGGCTTAGGAACTTACGTTAATGTTTTAGGGCAAGTTTGGATTTAGATTAAAAAAATTCTATACCCTTCATTTAATTGACTTAATACTTTGCGCAATAAATGACGACCATCTTACAATAAGGTTACATAACTCCATTTAAACCTTAAATACCAATTATGGCCCTTGATTTACTTTTTTTTTAATTTCTTTTGATTTCTTTTGACAAGCACATTTTTATTATCTTAACCAGATTTTCACAAAGGGAAAACAAGTTATAAGAATGATTTGTGTCATTGTTTGGGCGGGCTGGTGGGAGGGCAGCGTTGATTAAAAGTCACCTTATGTATCAAATTAATTTAGCTAGGTAGGAAGACGTTGTAGAGACCTTTCATGAGATTGTGTTTGAGGCCCATAGGATCAAGGTCAAGGTTAAAGTTATTGTTAATAGAAAATGGTTGGTATTCACAGAATAACTTAAGTAAGGGTTGACATATTGCGAGCAAACTTGGTATATATAAAGAGTTTATAGAGACCTTTCATGAGATTGTGTTTTAGGTCCCTGAGAATAATGGTCACTATTTACTTTTGAATTTGATTTTATTGCTTTGACAGGCACATACTTCAATATTGTATTCACTTCTAAGTCAAAGCAGCATAGTCGAGCGCGCTGTCTTACGACAGCCCTTGTTGTATACAATACTCGTTTATAAGACGCGATCGGCTTTGAGTGAAAATCCAGCACTCAATTTCTACAAATCTTTGATAATGTTCTAGCCAAACAGTCAATTATCAACTACAATTGCTAATTTGCTTGAAGAAAATCGCTGATTTTCTTGTCAACTGTGAGCTCTCTTATGTGGAAGTAGGTTAATAATAGAAGAAGTTAACACGGGATATGGATTTATTTTACTTATTTATTTTCTTACAATCAAAGTTTCATTCATGTTTGTAGTGACTTCAAACATTTCAGTTATTGAATTCCGGATTTAAGGCCTCACGGATCGATTTTGAGATTAATGTAAATACTTTGAGTTTTTTTTAGGGGGGGGAGGGTTACAGGGAGCGAATCGAGCTCAGTTCGAACAATATGGGTACGAAAGGTGAGTTTTCCGGAAGTGTAAAGCCGGAAAATAACGAAATTATTTACGTCTTGGCAATCGAGCTATATGATTGGTTAAGATAGCATCCGGTGATTACGGAAATTACCGATGGGACTAGAAGACAGTATCTGGATGGTCGTATCCGGATATGACCGACGACAAAGACGAATAAACGGGTATTGGAAAATTAGAAAAAAACGACCACCACCAACTTCTAAAAACATCGATTCGTCGATTTTAAGGGTATATTTGCCATTTATTTTTAAGAGAAATTCCCGAAACGTTTCTTTTTAAGTTAATAGAAAGTGATCAAACTGATATTGAATTTTGCGCATGTAGCATTATTTCGGACATCCCGATTCGGATTGTGTCATAATAATCAATTTTTATTTTACAAATTTTATTTGGCCGATTGAAGTTTACGCTGAAACTGTTTCTTTATTATTCTCATAATGTTTGAAGCATTGTTCTTAATAAGAAGTGGCTGTTGACCATAATGGGAGGTTCAAATGAAAATTGGTTTGGTTCAAATTTGAAAAAAAAATGAATAAATATTTTGTAGTAGTAATACATATTACATATTAGGCAGTCATTTTATTTTCTATTTGAGACAGTTCAACAAAACTTTTTGAGGACCCAGTTTGAGTGAGATTTAAATTCTATAGTTGTAATTTGTATTTCCAGGTATGTTGATGGTTACAAAAGTCAGGGATGAACAGACACCTTAGCCAGTGCATCCAGTTGTACCTATCAATGACTGACAATTCAATCCAGAGGCCATGACACTTGGATTTATGGCTGAACATGCTCCCTGGCACCACAGTAGTGTGTCTTACTTAAGACACTTGCCAAAGATACAAAAGCTCTCAGCGAATTAAAACTTCAAAGGTGTACAGCATCATACAAGATGACTTACGGAGTGGCTAGCCATTTCAATGATGAACATGTGGAGGAGTTAATGGATCTCAGTTTTGTTTCAACTAAGACAAGTCAACAAACACAAACAATGAGAAAACTGTTGCAGCTATTTTTTGGCATAGAGAAAGAAATAGTGTTGAGACATTTGGCCTCCTTAAAAATCACAAGGGTTGATTCTGAATCAATTTTCATAGAATTTGAAAGCCTGTTTGAGAGACTTGAACTGCCGTGGTACAATCTAGTTTGTGTGCTACTGGACTCATGTAACACCATGAGGGGAAAAAATCTTGCTTAGGGACCAGAATACGTCAAAGTCCACCATGTTCATAAGGCCAAATAAAAAAATAGGTGCGTTTCAGGTAACACTGCCAAAAAAAATAGGGTAGGTAGGTCGGAATATTTTTTTATTTTATTTTATATTTTTTTTTTGATATATTGATTTCAGTAACTGTTGACCCACACTGTAACAAAAATAAAAGTCATCAATTTTCAGGTTTATCAGCAGTTTTTAAACATCTTCCGTGCTTCAAAGGAAACATGCTTTATTTGTCTGGTTAAATACTTTGACAATGATGGTTGGATTTCAACTAAGTTATGGTACACCACTCTGCTATTATTAAAGACTTTCTAGGAACGGTTTTACTTTTCTTTATGCACCCTTTTGCTTTCAATCACCCTCTGTAGTATGCTAAACTTCCTGTAACATAATTACATGGAGAGTGGGGCAGCAAATTTACCATATAAGCCATCAGCCAAGGAAACCTCATTGCTGTCCAGAGGACCTGGGGGTTCAGGTTTAAAGAACAAGTAACATGCAGGTGTATTGCCAAAATTGCACTTAAGGCTGACATATCAATCCGAAAGTCAGTATCTGACACATTTGTATCTGACAAGAAAATATAGTTCAAGAATTAAAATATACCTGCCACACAAGCACAAACTACCCGTAATTCACCTTAGAGTTCGGACACTCTAAAAATTCAGACATCCATTATTATTTTCAAAAATAATTTATTTGCGTACCTAATTTTCAGACACCCAAAGGACATCGATTATAACTTTTACAGTTACTAAGTCTCACAGACAAAGATTATAGATCTTTATCCTTACATTGTATTTGCCTGGCTTAATTACCTTACCGTATACTGCACCAGTCACTTGTAACCACCACGCCCCCCTGCACCCCCCCCCCCCAAGGTCCGGTGAATAGCTGGGACTTTGGACGTCCGGTCTAGCCAACCCCGGGTAAAATCCCCGTCCTGCGGGGACGAACTGTTGGTAAAACCCCGACCAAATGCCCCCGCACCCCAGAGACTCTATATAAGGCCCAATCTCTGCTAAATTTGGCGCTATGACAAAACCACTGCAGTCACCCGGCCCTATGGGGCCACCTGGAAATTAAAAACACGGCCCTTTTCCCCGGTATACCCCCGGACCTGGGGGGGGGCGTGGTTACAATTGACTGGTGCATAACATCACTGTGACAAGTTAATTATTAACTACTCATCCTAAACGATTGATTGCCTGTTGAAAAGGAATTGTGTTATGTTTAATTGAGGATTAAAGAAACAACAAGGGCAATCAAGGGATTAAGAAAACACAGACATGACATGTTTGTAAAACGATCCGCCAATAAACTTTGAAACTTGTACCACACTTTTAATATAGACTTTATGAAGCAATAATCGTACAGTAATACTCATTGAAACATCAATAGAACAATAAAAGTCAACACATTCAATGATACAGGTAACTATTTAATGTGATGAATTAAAGTTAGATATGCAATACTTAAGTTACAGTCGAAAACACCACCCAGACACATTAATCCTGCATAACAATATCCATGCTCTCCATGAGATCCTCGTGGGTCTACTGTGAGTTATGTGACGTCACACAGTGTGACTGTTTGATCTGAAGCCGATAAAGGTGTTTATTCATTTCAATGCATGTATAAAATGGTGTTGAATGGGATTTTAATTAACTTGATGAAGGAGTAACACTTATAGGCGTTATAACTATTGATAACTACGGATAAATTAATAAGTGGTAAAATGCAGACATGAAGAAAAAAGGCAGGTTTAACATACATGTAGATAAAATGTAAAAATGGTTATTTTCTATGAATTCGGACAGCGAAAAAAATAATTATTTTCAGGTGTCCGAACTCTATTGTGAATTACGGGGTAAACACAATCAGAAATCCAACTCTTATATTGTCAACTTTTCGTATTTATTTCGTAACAAATGCTTTTCGTACCCAAATCACATTTTTTTTCAGGGAAAAAATAGGTTAGGGTCGGCGGGAAAAAATAGGGTCGGTCGGGTAACCTGAAACAGACCTATTTTTTTATTTGGCCTCACGGCTACGCTGCCAAAGCATTTAAGTCCCGTTTGGATATTACTTGGAATAATATATATAATAATTAATAACATTATATTCTCATAAAATGTGCAGAAAATGGAATAAATACTGTTTATATGATACATAAAAATGGAATTATTAACACTTTTACAATAATCATTTGCAAGCATGATAATCGATATGTTGTTCATTATTATAAATCAAACATCCCACAGTGTAGACTGTTCATACACAGGCATTTGATCATAGCAAGTTGAGTTTTATGGGAAGTGGACAACTGAACCAAAATGTCAGGTACATGTCTAATGCCTGTACTTCAGGTAAAAAAAAGTAAATTTAACTTTGTTTAAAGACAAAGGTGTTAAACTCCACTGCTAAGATTCCTGATAATTGTTCTGATTGTGGATGTCTCGTGTTGAACATAATTATATCTACCGAACCGAAAGGTGTACTCCTTGAACACTATTCTAAGGCCAAAAAGGGTATTAGAATGATTAGTGGCCATGGCCGTGTTAGAAAGTTGGCCGCTTAATGCGCATACTTTATATAGTAAAAACGTACGGGGGGAATTTGGAGTGGCCCGATAAGGCAGGTGACCCTTTAATTTTAAAGCAGGTGACCGTTTAACCAGGTTTGACTGTAAATGTTGTGTCTGATATTGCATTGTTACAAAAGTACTATTTGTAATATTTTATAACCTTACTGTATCTTAAATTTAAAGATGAATTAAAAGAGGTAGATCTAGCTGCTCCAGGGTTGGACGAACCGGAGGACTAATATTTTGGGGAAGGGGGGGGGGGGTTGAGGCAAGGGATGAAAAAAATGAAGATCCGAACTAAAGATTTTTTTGTCTTGAAGTTTAGCTTCCTTTTTTATTTCATAACAGGTAAACTTGTAGTGACTCCGTATTCATATGGAATTCCGTATTTCCAGTCTTCTCAGGGGTCATTTTTCTAAATCATGTAAATCCGGTGAGGTTTTTTTTGGGGGGGGGTGTACCCCATACCCCATCATCAAATCGCGGTCTACTCGTAGACAAAACAAAGTTAAATTTACTGGTTTCCCAATTTCATTCTATAAATAGCGTTGTCTGAAGTGTCGTTGATATCAGCAGAACGTTTCCGAAAATAGTCGTTTCTTTTCATAAAAAAGCATTGTCATTCGGATGTTCTCCGTATTATTCGACTTATTCGATTTTGGTTAAGGTTTTGCGTGCAAGCACACATAGGTTAATATCTCAGCAACTACTTGAGGTATTGCATTGAGACGTTATACAATGGTACTCAACCATCCATCCTACTTAATTAACCAAGTTAGATAACTCTAGTTTGCAATTAATGCATGTAATAGCCCTTTATTATTTGACTTAGAAATTCTGGTTATGGTTTTGCTTGAAAGCACACAATCATAGATTAATATCTCAGCAACTACTTGAGGTATTGCATTGAGACTTGATACAATGGTACTCAACCATCCAACCTACTTAATTAACCAAGTAGGATAACTCTAGTTTGCATTTGATGCAAAATAATTGCCCTTTATTATTTGACTTAGAAATTCTGGTTAAGGTGTTGCATGTACCCACATTTAAGTCAATATCTCAGCAAATATATCATGTATTGCATTGAAACTTCAGATATGTATTCCCAACTATCAAACCTACTAAATTAATGAAGTAAGATAACAATTTTTAGCTCTACTATTTGAAGAATAAGGAGAGCTATCCTAGTCACCCGAGTGTCGGCGTAACCACTTATGTTAAAGTTTCGTACCACCTCAAATATTTTCAAAGTCCATTGACATAATTATTGCTTTGAAACTTTGCACACTTGTTCACCATCATGCCCCCAACCTGTACACAGGAAGAGGTAACTCTATCAAGCATTTGACAAAATTATGCCCCTTTTTCTACTTAGAATTTACGTTAAAGTTTGCGTTCCACCTCAAAAAATTTCAAAATCCATTGTAATCTGGCTTTGAAACTTTTCATGCTTATTCACCATCCATGCCCCCAACCTGTACACAGGAGGAGGTCAATGTAGCAAGTATTTTGACAAAATTATGCCCCTTTTTCTACTTAGAATTTACGTTAAAGTTTGCGTACCACCTTAAATATTTTCCAAGTCCATTGACATCTGGCTTTGAAACTTTTCACGCTTATTCACCATCCATGCCCCCAACCTGTACACAGGAGGAGGTCACTGTAGCAAGCATTTTGACAAAATTATGCCCCTTTTTATGCCCCCGAAGGTGGGCATATTAAAATCACACTGTCCGTCCGTCAACAATTGCTTAAAAAACATCTGCTCACCGTCAGACCAATGCAACCAGCCGCTTTTTCCGCTACGCTGAACACTCGATATCTGTTAATTAGCAGACGCTTGGCAATCAGTCCACACGGGTGCGAAACAGTGGCTCCAGCTCTTTTAGGAGCTGTGAATAAAAAAGAGCCAATGACATTTCCGAGCTAGAGCAAAAGAACAGATATCATTGTAAAACGTAAGTATATGACTCATTATTTTATCTAATATCACAATTATGAGGGCTTATATGAGAAATCGGGGAATGCAGTGCAATATAAATATGTTTAATCTTCACACGTATTTCGGTTATTTTGTAAACATTGTTTATGGAGTTATTAACCGATTCTCCCATCAAACACATTAATGTTTACAAACGAAAGTAGAACATTTTCTCCAATTTTCAGCTGAATTTCACTCAAGAAGCTTACATTTATTATAAGATAAAGCCAGTATTATCGAGTGCTTTTATTTTGTCGGGAATAAAAATGACTGCCTGATTACCGGAATAAGCATGTTTATACTCCTTTTCTGGGTTGAGCTGGAGCCAAAGCATGGAGGCTGAACCAATACGCTGTATAATAATGCCCGTTTTGTTGAGAAATATCGGCAAATTTCGAACGCTAAATTCTTTATTAATAACGATTATTGCATAAAATGTGTATTTTCGGTCCACTACCGTGGTGTGTTAAAACGCAATTACCCGGGGGTTAACGGTAAAAAACGTGCATTATTCAGTAAATTCACGTGCCGTTAATTCCTGGCTTTTTTGGTTAACATAAGCGCTATCAGGGCCCGCATCATAACAATGGAGACTGAGCGACCTGGTTTCTTACCGAAAGTGGGTCAACGATGCAAATATTGCACTAAAACATATTTCAGCATATATAGCTGTATACAACCATTAAAGAAATGAAATAAACCACAATCATATAACTTACATATTTCCATCTGAAATATCTTTTCCTGGCAAGCTGAGGTGTGTTTACTTTCTGCAGTTGTTTTGACTATTTGTTTGCTTTAAAAGCACTAAATTAAGTCTAAAACATTTAACTCCTCCCAACTTTAGTCATTAATCTGTTGATTTTATTCAGAACAAACGACTTATATGGATATGATTCCATTACTTCGTTTGCAATGAACAAAGAGTTTTCAAATATATTTTTCTCTGTTAGATGCTGAAGATGCTGAACATTTTGTCCAGAACATTTTAACAATTTTTCCCGGTTTAAATTAGTTGCCAAAACATATAAATGTTATATTCCTTGCCAAAACATATAAATGTTAATGTAGGAATATATCGGTAATTATTTGATACCCGATAGGTATTGTGTGTAAATAATCCAGGTAATCCAGTAAATTACTAAAAAAGATAACATTTTCCAATCGATTGAACACTGAAAAAAATGGCATTGAAACAAAAATGAAACTGTCAAGTTTTTTTGAAGCCCTATTCAAGCTTAATGTAAAACTCTTTTTTTGTACTGTGATGTCACACAAGTACATGTTTGATTGAGGTTATTTTGAATTGACTGTTTCTGTATTTTCGTGACATTAAACAGCTTTTCAACAAAAAAGTTACTCATGGTGTGTAATTTTATGCAATAATGGTAAATACACCTTCTTGCGGTTGTTACCACCTGCAAAGGCCCTTCAAATGGTTTACAACCCTCGCGCTACTCGTCGGGCTGTAACCCATTTTGGGGCCATTGCAGATGGTAACGACCTCAAAAAGGTGTTATTACCCTATATTAATTAATAAAAAAATGTTAATATGTTATCGTAATAATAAAGCAAACCTGTGTTGTGTTAAATTATGACAAAAAAATAAAAAAGTTGTAAAAACGGTATATCCGTGAGAGTGCAACTTTAATATTGTGTGCTAACTTATGCTGTATAGACACCTTGCAGGTCCAGGAAACAATGAATTATTGTAAGAATTCACACTAGTTTTCTCTTAATCTAAGCCAAGCTTGCATTTAATGTCGGTAAATAGGGTACCTCATTTTTTTTTATATATAGCAAATATAAATCAAATGTACAGAAAAATAAGAAAATTAACACTTACACGTATTCAATCTGATTGGTGTACTAGCAGTCAGTTGATGTAATTTAGCACATAGTTTACCAGTTTTTAGTCTATCTAATCTTTGTTAAATGACACACTTTTCTTTCATCCACTTAACCATTCATTTATTTTGGAATCTGATTGGAGTTAGAAGACTGGTCAAGAAACAGTAAACATATATTTATACAGAGGTTGTGAAAGGATTGTTTATAGCTCCATCGACATTTCTGAGATTGCAACGCCCATTATCAGATGAATTGCATTAAATAATCATAAATAATTATAAATTTAAAAAGATACAACACTCATAATACTAGTTATAAATACAAAACTGCAACTATTCCAAATATGACCAGTTGAATGCATTATTATACAGCGTATTGGCTCAGCCTTCACGCTTTGGCTCAAGTTCCCTGGCTTTGGCTCCAGCTCAACCCAGAAAAGGAGTATAAACATGCTTATTCCGGTAATCAGGCGGTCATTTTTATTCCCGACAAAATAAAAGCACTCGATAATACTGGCTTTATCTTAAATGTAAGCTTCTTGAGTGAAATTCAGCTGAAAATTGGTGAAAATGTTCTACTTTCGTTTGTAAACATTGATGTGTTTGATGGGAGAATCGGTTTTATAACTCCATAAACAATATGTTTACAAAATAACCGAAATACGTGTGAAGATTAAACATATTTATATGGCACTGCATCATTCCCCGATTTCTCAAATTTAAGCCCTCATAATTGTGATATTAGATAAAATAACGAGTCATACTTATGTTTTACGATGATATCCGTTCTTTTGCTCTTGCTCGGAAGTGTCATTGGCTCTTTATACACAGCTCCTAAAAGAGCTGGAGCCACTGTTTCGCACCTGTGGTCCAGTCACGTGTAGTGGTAGGTCGCAGAAAACACAATGAAACAAATTATGCACTTGCAGCTATCCTGATCAAGTGTTAAAATGGATCCATATTTTCACATAGCAATATGCTATCTAATCTTAAGCGAAGCTTTTCTAAAAAGCGAAGCTCAGCTTTTTGAAAAGCATACCTTTAGCTAAGCAAAAGCTGCGCTTTTCAGGAAGCTGCACTTATTTTTGGCACGGGAAACATTTCAGAATGTTCAGATACGTCAGTCAATCACTAAACTATAAATGCCATTAATCAGTAATGTTGTTTTCAACCGTAGTCAACAAGAGCCAAAATTAGTTCTTGATTGCATTCTTGTGTATTTGGAAACATGTGTTTCAACAGATGACCCATGTAAAATTGGGTCATGTGGCATCTTTACAATCGGGGTTGTCATTAATTATGCCCCCCCTTCGAAGAAGAGAGGTTTATTGCTTTGCACATGTCGGTCGGTAGGTCTGTCGGTGGGTCGGTAGGTCTGTCGGTTGGTCCGTCGGTAGACCAAAGCTTGTCCGAGTGATAACTCAACCATTCCTGGACGTATGGTCATCAAATTTGACATGGAGGTTGGACCTGACCAGTAGATGACCCCTATTGATTTTAGGGCTCATCGAGTCAAAGGTCAAGGTCATAGTGACTTTTAATGAAAAAATAATTTTAAAGCTTGTCCAAGTGATAACTCAACAATGCCTTGACCTATTGTCCTCAAACTTGATATGAAAGTTGGGCCTGACCAGTAGATGACCCCTTTTGTTTTTGGGGGTCATCAGGCCAAAGGTCAAAGACACAGTGACCTTGATTGGTTAAAGGGTGTCTGAGTGATAACTCGACAATGCCTGCACCCATGGCCCTCAATCTTGACTTGGAGGTTTGGCCTGACCAGTTGATGACCCCTATTGATTTTAGGGCTCATCGGGCCAAAGGTCAACGTCAATGACCTTTAAGGCAAACTTAACAATTCATTGACCTATGATCATCAAACTTTACATGAAGGTTGGCCCTGACTAGTAGATGACCCCCCTTTTGATTTTGGGTGTCATCGAGCAAGAGTTTATGCAAAAAAGTTAGCAAATCTTCTCCCAGTGATATCTCAACAATGCTTGGACCTATGATCATCAAACTTGACATTGAGGCTGGGCCCGACCAGTAGATGACCCCTATTGATTTTAGGCACAGTGACCTTGAACGAAAAAAGCTTGTCTGTGTGATAACTTGACAATGCCTGCAGCCATTGCTCTCAAACTTGACATTCAGGTTTTTTGTGACCAGCTGGATTTTGAGGTCATAGAGTCAAAGGTCATGCTCATAACACACTCTATCATAGACGGCATCCAATGTCAGTGACAAATCAGCTGTCATTTCGGTCTATGCATATTTCATTCAATTGTCCATATACCGTATTTTCTTGACTATAAGACGGGGAAATTTGGTCCTGATATTGAACCTTAAAGTAGCGGGCCCGTCTTATAGGCGAGTCTATAAGAATTTCATAAAGAATAGTGTCATAATCAGGAATGTACAACATAAGGTATTTAACTGACTGATTTATTGTCTGTGGATGACACCCCAATAAAAGTGACATGATCACACCCATCGGATTAAGACGACCATAGATCTGCTTTGTTTCGCTACGATGAACACTCAATATGACACATGTTATCGGTCCAAACACGTTGTTTTTCACAGGAGACATATTTTGTTACCTTTAAAATAAAAATATTTTGACAATTTTTATGCCCCCCGAAGGTGGGGATATTAAAATCGCACCGTCCGTCCGTCCGTCCGTCCGTGTGTCCGGACTCAATAACTCGTGTCCGGGCTGTAACTTTCCCTTGTATTGGCAGATTTTAAAATAACTTACCACATGTGTTCCACATACCTAGACGACGTGTCACATGCAAGACCCATGTCCCTACCTCTAAGTTCAAGGTCACACTTAGTGTTTATTCACAATGGAGTGCTGCATATAGGACATAGAGTATAGGTTGTCGTGTCCGGGCTGTAACTTTCCCTTGTATGGACAGATTTTAAAATAACTTGCCACATGTGTTCCACATACCAAGACGACGTGTTGCGTGCAAGACCCGTGTCCCTACCTCTACGGTCAAGGTCACACTTAGTGTTTATTCACAATGGAGTGCTGCATATAAGGACATAGAGTATAGGTTGTCGTGTCCGGGCTGTAACTTTCCCTTGTATGGACAGATTTTAAAATAACTTACCACATGTGTTCCACATACCTAGATGACGTGTCACATGCAAGACCCATGTCCCTACCTCTAAGTTCAAGGTCACTTTTAGTGTTTATTCACAATGGAGTGCTGCATATAGGACATAGAGTATAGGTTGTCGTTTCCGGGCTGTAACTTTCCCTTGTATGGACAGATTTTAAAATAACTTGCCACATGTGTTCCACATACCAAGACGACGTGTCTCGTGCAAGACCCATGTCCCCACCTCTAAGTTCAAGGTCACACTTAGTGTTTATTCACAATGGAATGCTGCTTATAAGAACATAACAGTGTAGGTTGTCAAGTATGGGTTGTATTTTTTTATGTTTAGAGGCAATTTAAAAAAACTTGCCATATGTATTTGACACGTAAAGGCAAGATCAACTTTTCATGTACTGACCTTGTTCATAGGTCAATGTCACATTCGGGGGCATTCGTCACAATGGAGTGCTGCATATAAGGACATAGAGTATAGGTTGTCGTGTCCGGGCTGTAACTTTCCCTTGTATGGACAGATTTTAAAATAACTTGCCACATGTGTTCCACATACCAAGACGACGTGTTGCGTGCAAGACCCGTGTCCCTACCTCTACGGTCAAGGTCACACTTAGTGTTTATTCACAATGGAGTGCTGCATATAAGGACATAGAGTATAGGTTGTCGTGTCCGGGCTGTAACTTTCCCTTGTATGGACAGATTTTAAAATAACTTGCCACATGTGTTCCACATACCAAGGCGACGTGTTGCTTGCAATGCAAGACCCGTGTCCCTACCTCTTAGGTCAAGGTCACACTTAAATGTATATTTACAATGGAGTGCTGTATATAAGGACATAGAGTATAGGTTGTCGTGTCCCGGCTGTAACTTTCTCTTGTATGGACAGATTTTAAAATAACTTGCCACATGTGTTCCACATACCAAGACGACGTGTCGCATGCAAGACCCGTGTCCCTACCTCTAAGGTCAAGGTCACACTTATTGTTTATTCACAATGGAGTGCTGCATATGAGGACATAGTGTATAGGTTGTCGTGTCCGGGCTGTAACTCTCCCTTGTATGGACAGATTTTAAAATAACTTGCCTCATGTGTTCCACATAACAAGACGCCGTGTCACATGCAAGACCCGTGTCCCTACCTCTAAGGTCAAGGTCACACTTAGGTGTTTATTCATAATGGAATGCTGTATATATAAGGACATAGAGTATAGGTTGTCGTGTCCGGGCTGTAACTTTCTCTTGTATGGACAGATTTTATAATGACTTGCCACATGTGTCCGACATACCAAGATGACATGTCACGTACAAGACCCATGTCCCTACCTCTAAGTTCAAGGTCACACTTAGTGTTTATTCACAATGGAATGCTGCTTATAAGAACATAACAGTGTAGGTTGTCAAGTATGGGTTGTATTTTTTTATGTTTAGAGGCAATTTAAAAAAACTTGCCATATGTATTTGACACGTAAAGGCAAGATCAACTTTTCATGTACTGACCTTGTTCATAGGTCAATGTCACATTCGGGGGCATTCGTCACATACTGTGACAGCTCTTGTTTTTTTTAAAAATGCAGTTATTTTTTCTATGTCGTAAAAAAAATCTTACGTTTTCCTTACTATAAGGCTTTGCATATATCATGCACATGCATGTAACTAGCAGATTTCAATACATATTTCATTAATCGTTACATTAATTTATCCGCAATCATCAATGGTTATTTATTACTCAAAATTTAAGTCCCATCAACTGCAATCCAAACAAACACTTGCGAAAATATAACTCATTAACACAATCATGTAATGGAATTTGTTCTGTTTGTCAGCTGATGATCAAACAGTACAATTTGTGACGTCACAGTGTCACAGCATGAGCTGTGTAAAGATCAAAGATGCATTGCAATGGTTTGTATTTAAATAGGTCAATCAAATACCGTATGAACCCACTTAAATCCCAAAATTACGTCTAGGCTGGTTCAAACATACCATACCATCGGAAAATGAAAATCAATAATCCTAAGCAAATGAACAAATTTAGTTGATATTTGACTGTTAAGCTTGACTTGGAGAATTTTAAGTGCTGGATTTGCTTTAAAAATATACCCCGTCTTATAAACGAGTCAACACAAAAACACCAGATTCATGGGCAAAGTTAGGGGGTCGTCTTATAAGCGGATCGCCTTATAGTCGGGAAAATACGGTAATCCTGACAACATGGCGCTCAGGGGGGGCATAATGTTTGACAGACATCTCTTGTTTAAAACATATTTGTACTTACTTTCAACTTCTAAAAAGCAGATGCACATTTTTATGACCGGATTAGCGACTGACAGTTATGTCCCATGTAATGATTTATGGCCTTTGTTAATACATGTGCTTATTATACTTTCACTTTTGCACCAGCAAAAACTGCTTATATCAATGTGCTGGTTTCTACTTTCACTTTAGTAAAGAAGGAATGATTTTTAGAAAATTGTTTGACCAACTAACCAGCCTAATTCGCTTATATCAGTGTGCTGGTTCCAGATCCCGATATCCAATGGGCATCATTGCTTATACAGCTTGAGTCTGAGAACCTCAATGCAAAATTACTTTGGTTCCCGACATCATACTATATATTTAAATTAAAAACATACGCAAGCGAGTCCAAAGAATAATGGCTGCCCAGTTAAATTCGTGGAAGGCTCTCAAAAAGCATATTATAAAACCATACACAAGTATTCATACTTCACATTGAAATGCAGCACATCTTGTTCAGTGTGTGCTTGCGTGCGTGCGTCCGTCCGTCCGGCCGGCCATCATTCTGGCCGTCACACTATTGTCCGGAGAATAACTTCAAAACTATTGATGCGATTAAAATAAAACTTGGTATATAGATAGATGGCATTGAGAAAAAGTGCAGAGCAGAAGTACCATAATCCTACAATGCATATTTATTGAATTATCTCCCCTTAACATTTTTTTTTCATAATTGGTGCTTGTCCAGGCCATAACTTCAAACAACTGATGGGATTGAAATAAAACTAAAAGTCTTGGTTTATAGATAGATGGCATTGAGAGGAAGTGCAGTGCTTAAAAACCATAATCCTATCATGTATTGAGTTATCTCTCCTTAACCATTTTTTCATAATTGGTGCTTGTCCGGGCCATTACTTCAAAACTACTGATGGGATTGAAATAAAAATTGCTATGTAGAAAGATTGTTGTTAAGCACAGGACTACACATCTTTTGAGGGTTTCAAGTCAGCAGTTCAAAGCCATTCAGAACTATAATTTAAAAAAAAAATTCTCTTACATATTTTGGCATGAGTTTGTCTGTGCCAAATCTTCAATATTTGTGGATTTCAATTGCTGCTTTTGTATTTCATTTCTTGTAAAGTACCTTTCTCAAACCTGCCCATATCTTTCCATGTTATGAATCTTTCCAACTGTGTATAATAATGCTACATCAATTTACCTTCTACCAGCACATTGTATTACAAGTTCTGCCTTTTCATAGAAAACGGGCATATGGGGTGTATGGGGAGCATCCATCGCTTCCAGCGATATTTTTGTTAAATATTATTCCTCATTTAAAAGCATCACCAAAACTAACAATATTTTGTATTAATGATTTTTTGCTTCAGGAGTGACATTCCAGGCAGTTGGTGCAGCTCTTCCAGTTGACACTCAGGAATTTTCTATTGAATGTTCTGGAGAGAGTGGTATTGGAGTAACTTTTTTTAAAGAGACTGCAAATTTGGGAACATGCGTACCCACTCCATCACCAGATTGTCTTCTTAATACTGGCTACAGTTTTTCAATAGATGGTTCAAATTATATATTTAAAATCAACACTGTTAGTGGCAGTAGCTGTGGTTCATACAAGTGCAAAGACACTGGAAATTCACAGGAGGACATTTACGAGCTGACTTACAACAGTGAGTTGTTTTTTGTTAATACAGTTGCATTGCAATCACTAGTGCAGTTTTGTTAAAAGATTTGCATGACTATAAGTATGGTTTACTTTTATTTGTGAATCAATAAAAATTCAGTATAATGAGGGTATATTTGAGTCCTCATACTGTTGGTTGGTGGTCGGGCATGCGGTGGGAAGCACAGTCTGTTGCAAAACTTCTCCTGCAGTATGAGGGATAACACCCTGATGCTTGGTACACATTCCTTAACCTTAATGTTGAGTTAGTGCCTGAACTTATTTCCATTACAGACAGCCAATATGTCTTAGAAATTAGTGATTGTGAACATTATTTTTACACTTATAGCTTAATATAAGTCTTCATGGAGAATTTTTCTCCCACAGTTTTAGAGCTGACACTGATACTTGGTACACATTTCCACCATGATGTGTAGTAGTGCCTGATGTCTTAGAGTAATGTGCCCTATAGCATGATGTATGGCTGGAAGTTTCCCCTCAGGTTTAGATATATTACTGCGATTCTTGATACATATTAATGCCATGATGTGTAGTGAAACTTAATGTATTTTTCTTGATGCAAGGCCTCCTCATCTTTGAGTTATATTCCTTTAAACTTCCTTTAAACATGATTTTTAGCTGGATGTTCCAACAAAAAATTATGGGTTATAGAATGGCAAAAACCAGGCAGGCGGTAAGGCCTAAAAAAAAAATACATTTGGTTCGGGTTACCCGACCCTACCTACGGAATAGGCGCCGACCCTACCGTTTTTATAGTCAGTTTGAAAAAAAAATGAAAAACTAAAAAAAAAAAAAAAAAAAAAAAAAATTCGTTTTTTTTAATTGCTTTTTAATATTAAGTTTAAACCTTAAATGCTTGTACAGAAGATAGCTTTAACACCATTCTTTAATGATGAAAATTATATTCTTATATAAAACCTAATAAAAAAAAAAAATAACAAAAATTAAAAAGCCTACCTACCCTACCTATTTTTTTTAAGGATGTAACCCTAACCAAACAATTATTTTTTTTAGGCCTAAGGTGGGCAGCAGTCTTTGCATTAATTTTTTCTAAGCACTAGCCCAGTAACCTGGAAATACCACTAGCCCTAATCAATTTTCACTAACCCTTTTCACTAAACAGAACACAAGTTACTTTTTAACGGATAAATGTACATATTTGTGTAGTAAAATAAAGGAAAAAAACAACAATAAACTGCAGTTTTCATATTTATCTCTATCATAGGCATACTCCATTAACAATGAAAATATGAGATCTTTAGACATTTTACAATCCAAATGACTTTCATCACTGTCGCTATCCGTATCGTCATCACAGTATGTCATAGTTTTCTGAAAAAATAAAGCATTAAGTAACATTTAACTTCTGAGACCAAAAAATAAATAAGAGCGAATTATTCTACAATGTGACAGAAAAAATCAGGAGAAACACGTTATACTGAGAAGTTGAGTTTACATATATTCTCTTTTTACCTTGATTTCACTAGTACTTGGAACATTTGCCTCTGTAACCTCATCTGGTATGAATCTGAGTCAACTACAAGGGTGATGACCTCCCTCCTGACACTGCCTGCACCCATAGCCTTCAAACTTGACTTGGAGGTCCATGCATATTTCATTCAATTGTCCAAATAGTCCAATAAACATGGCGCTCAGAGGGGGCATAATGTTTGACAAACAACTTTTGTTACTTCTGTAGTTATTGTGTATGTTTCACACTGTTTAATCGCTATCTTAAATTATTGTTATGTTTTAACTTACCATCCATACAGCAATAGCTGTTCTGGATCAAACTTCTCGATGCTGGGAAATAACAAAAGTATTATAGAAGCAACATGTTAACATTAATAGACTGGCATGCTTTTCAATGTTTCAAGCGTCTCTAAATGAGAAAAATTTCAATAAGCATTTATCGATTTGCTGTAATCCACGTTAAACCAGTCAGGCCTAAAAAAAAAATTGTTTGGTTAGGGTTACATCCTTTTCAAAAATAGGTAGGGCTAAGGTAGGCTTTTTATTATTTTTAGCTCACCTGTCACATAGTGACAAGGTGAGCTTTTGTGATCACAATTTGTCCGGCATCCGTCCGTAAACTTTTACTTTAAACGACATCTCCTCATAAACCGCTTAGCCAATTTCATCCAAACTTCACAGGAATGTTCCTTGGGTGGTCCCCTTTGAAAATTGTTCAAAGAATTGAATTCCATGCAGAACTCTGGTTGCCATGGCAACCTGAAGGAAAATATAGGCTGTCGTGTCCGCGCTGTGACTTTCTCTTATATGGACAGATATTAAAATGACTTGCCATATGTTTTCGACATACCAAGACAACGTGTCGTGTGCAAGACCCATGTCCCTACCTCTAAGGTGAAAGATACACTAAGTGTGTATTCACAATGGAATGCTGAATATGAGGACATAAAGAGTGTTGGCTGTCATTTAGTATGATTGTTTTTTTTTCTATGCTCAGAGGCAATTTAATATAACTTGCATTCATATGTATTTGACACATAAAGGCAAGATCAACTTTTTATGTACTTGTTCATAGATCAATGTCACATTGGGGGGCATTTGTCACATACTTTGACAGCTCTTGTTCAATATTCTTTGAGAAACAAGCTATATTAATAACAAAGGTTAAACTCTTTTACTCAGGTGAGCGATTTAGGGCCATCATGGCCCTCTTGTTTTTTATTAGGCTTTATATAAGAATGTCATTTTCATCATTGGAGAATGGTGTTAAAGTTATCTTCTATATAAGCAATTAAGGTTTTAAACTACATATATATTGAAAAGCAAAAATAAAAAAGATTTTATTTTTTTTTATTTTTTTTTTCAAACTGACTTTAAAAATGGTAGGGTCGGCGTCTATTCCGTAGGTAGGGTCGGGTAACCTGAACCAAATGTATTTTTTTTTTTAGGCCCCAGAGTGCAATCCTTTTAGCTATATATATCAATAAGCGTCTAGACGATTGTAAAATATATAAGGATACGGATAGGTAAACATTTTGGATACAATTATTTTTTCTTGTTTTTCTCCGAAAAAAGTACTCAACCGGTTGGGCTATTGATTTATAATTTACAGTCGACTGACCGGAAAATAACTTGACTTGGTCGAGGGTCGAGTTGGTTAAGTCGAAGACTGGGGCAGGTTTATGTCGTAAGCAAATCTGGGTTTAAAATTTTATTCCATGTCATGAATTAAAAAGATTTTATCCAATATGTTATGAAACTTGGTCAAAATACTATTCTGTATGTTGTGTATAAATACAGTTGAACACCGCTATTTCGAACACCGTTTATCCGAAATTATCGCTCTTTCGAAATTATTTTTCGGTCCCGTTTTATTCCTTCCTTGTCTGACTAAATTTTTAATCTATAATCTGAAATCCCTATCCTGAAAAAATTGCTAGTTCTAAGTTAAAATTAAGGTCCCGATTCGGTATTTCACACCTAGTTATCAACCCTTATTTCGAACTTGATCATCTCATAGTTTTTCACACCATACTGCGAACGCACTCGGGCATCGGCTTGAGGTGAGAATGCAGCACAATAAGCGCTTGTTTAAGAATAACATTGAGCACGTGTATGTTACAAACATTGATTTCAGCGATTCATTTTGTGATGTAGTGTGTATATAATTACTGGTTAACACAACCTGGATATCATTCAAAAATGTCGATCTCATCAGATTCGCTCGCCGCATTGCCCACTAGACTCGCTACCGAACAACATCATTCTTTAAGAAATAAACCGGACGATACTGAGTAAACAACTTGTAATTTCAGTGTTATTTAAATAATCATTTTATAAACTGTGTTATATTCCGAATGCATAAATGATTTTGCTGTCATTTTATTTTAAATCTTTAATGTTGTTTTAATAAAGAAGTATAATAACGAATAATTTGTCATTCATTAAACAACAATTCAACAAACATGTATACGAAAGATCAATCAGACCTAATGTATCCTATTAGTAATGTGTAACCGACATTGCAATCTTCACGACTTAACATTTTACGTCATCTAGATAGATAAAGATAAAAATCTGTCAGACTGAAAGAAAATCCTTCAGACCAAAACAAAAGGAACAAAAAAGAAGTAATAACATTGCTTTATTCATCAATAGCAGTTTATTTTTAGCTCACCTGTCACTTTGTGACATGGTGAGCTTTTGTAATCGCCTTTTGTCCGGCATCCGTCGTGCGGCGTGCGTCGTCCGTCAACAATTTACTTAAAAGACAATTCCTCCTTAACCGCTGGGCCAATATTAATAAAACTTCATAGGGATGTTCCTTGGGTGGTCTTCTATCAAAGTTGTTCAAAGAATTCAATTCCATGCAGAACTCTGGTTGCCATGGCAACCAAAAGGAAAAACTTTAAAAATCTTCTTCTCCCAAACCACAAGGCTTAGGCCGTTGATATATGGTAGGTAGGATCACCAAATGGTCCTCTACCAAGATTGTTCAAATTATGGCCCTGGGGTCAAAATTGGCCCCGCCCGGGGGGGTCATGGGTTTTCTCTATATGTTTATAGTGAAAACTTAAAAAATCTTCTCCTCTGAACTTACTTGGACTAGAGCTTAGATATTTGGCATGATTCATCGTCTAGTGGACCTTTACAAAGATTGTTCAAATTATGGCCTTGGGGTCAAAATTGGCCCCGCCCTGGGGGTCATGGGTTTTCTCTATATGTTTATAGTGAAAACTTCAAAAATCTTCTCCTCTGAACTTACGTTGCTTAGAGCTTAGATATTTGGCATGATTCATCGTCTAGTGGACCTCTACAAAGATTGTTCAAATTATGGCCTTGGGGTCAAAATTGGCCCCGCCCCGGGGGGTTAGGGTTCTCTATATGTTTATAGTTAAAACTTAAAAAATCTTCTCCTCTGAACTTACTTGGACTAGAGCTTAGATATTTGGCATGATTCATTGTCTAGTGGACCTCTACAAAGATTTTTCAAATTATGGCCTTGGGGTCAAAATTGGCCCCGCCCCCTTGGGGGGTCATGGGTTTTCTCTATATGTTTATAGTGAAAACTTCAAAAATCATCTCCTCTGAACTTTCGTTGCTTAAAGCTTAGATATTTGGCATGATTCATCGTCTAGTGGACCTCTACAAAGTTTGTTCAAATTATGGCCCTGGGGTCAAAATTGGCCACACCCCGGGGCTGATGGGTTTTCTCTATATGTGTTATAGTGAAAACTTAAAAAATCTTCTCCGAACTCACAAAGACTAGTAACGTCTTAATTTAAACTGGATAACATATTTAGTACACATACCAATTTTCAATATGGGCCACATACAACAATTAATAACAAATATACATATATAGATACACACGTAAAATCAAGTAGTGACAAGAGCTTAGATATTTGGCATGATATATCTAGTTGACTTGTACCAATATTGTTCAATCTTTGGCCCTGGGGTCAAAAAATGGCCCCACCCGGGCGGTCATGGGTTTCCTTATATATGTATATGATGAAAACTTAAAAATCTTCTTCTCCGAAACCAAAAGGCGAAGGCCTTAGATATTTGGTATGAAGCATCGTTTATCGGACCACTATTAAGATCGTTCAAACTTTAGCCCTGGGGTCAAAATTGGCCATGCCCCGTGTTCATAGGCTTAGGTTTTCAATATTTGTATATAATGGAAGAATGTGCAACATATGACAGGTGAGCGATTCAGGGCCATTTGGCCCTCTTGTTTAATAAAGGCTTTATAGTATGTCTCTTATGAAAATTATCAGTCTATCAAAATTCAAAAGTTCATCTTGATATTCGAAACATACCTCATTAATATCGGGGTTGAAGTCCTGTTTGTCACAAAGAGTGTTAAATCTCCATTTCAAGAGCCTGATGTAAGGACTTTCAATCACATGATTTACAGAATCCTGTATTATCTCAGTATCAGACAGACAGGTAAAAATTCTGAGGCGAGGTCTTTTATATCCTGCTGGAATCCCTGCTCAGAAACGCTAGAGACTTTTTCAGTGTTGGACAGGGTGACAACCTCCTGTGATGCCAATCGTTCTGGTGTAGTCTGTTCGATTATATGCAGGCACATCTAGACTCTGTCTAAAAGTGTTAAATTTATCATGGACAGGGGATGTACAAATAAACTTTTATCAACAATTATATTTTTTTCTCAAATAAATGCCTTTAACAACATGCCAAATATTATATTACAGTGTTGAATTTAGATTACACTTTGATACCTTGTTATGGATTTAGTTTTTTTGGGACAGAATAAATTATTTTTTAAATTTATAAAGGTAGAGCTATTTTTTTAAAGATAGAAGTAATAATTGCCTACCAGCAAAGTGTCCATAGCTTTCTGTGGATGGAATGTTAATATTTCTGGAGGTTTGAGTTTCACCATCATCAGTGCAGGTTATAACTTGCTTTTCTTTGTCAGTAACGAGTCATTTCCTATTTCTTTGCCATTTCACAAAATAATTCTTTCATGACATTTCGTTCCATATTCATTTTCGGTTCAGAGCATTCATCGATTGATAATTTTCTCTTTTTTTGACTAGCATACAGTATCTCAAACAAACTTATACAGTAGTAAGATATCAATGCGAGCTTGGTTCCTTTGGAAACCAGCCAGATCCGCCCATGTATGACTGGATTATTGCCCTTGAATTTGTCAGAATTAACCATGATTGAGTTTGTTAACACAATAGTCAAGAGCCTCCTAAACTTAGTTTAGCATTAGTTTAAAATTTGCTTAATTTTGGTTCCTTTCAATAACCAGTCAGATCCGCCTATGCATGGCTGAGTTATGGCCCCTTGAAATAGAAAAAAATGCAATGATTGATCTTGTGAACTTTGATCTTCACCAAATTTGGACAGTAGTTAGATATCCATTTGGCCTCTTACAAAAAAAAACAGCCAGATAATTATGCCCATGCATGACTGGGTTATCACCTTTGAATTGGCACTCTTGTTGGTGAATTTTCATATTCACAATAAATTGGAGCAGAGATCACTAAATAGAACCATATATTGCAGCTATAGAAAATGTTGTTTTTTGCAGAATTTAGTTCAGCTAATACATCAGTTGCACCACTACAACCAACAGCAGGTGAAAGTGGAGCTTTGAACATAACCACTGACTGTCTGTTTCCAGCATCAGATGAGAGTATAACTGTCAACTGGTACAAGACTTACCAGGTATACAAAAACAGAACGGTTTGGTACCACATACTTCTGTTGCAACTTACATGTCTCATTCAAAGTGTTGAAAGCATTGGGGTATTTACTGCATTACAGCATAATTGATAATGCATTTGAATGTAATACTGGTATTCCATGTACACACTTTCAACATCAGTAGTCATGGGCAATTGCATCGGTTTCATGCATTTTTATTTTAAAAAGGAAACAGTAGTCCATTTACCCACAACGAAATTTCTAATCAAACAATTCGATGATTTGAAATGCAGAAAAGTTCAATTATAAAGAAAAGTATGCGGAAAATAAAGCATTTTCATCTCTCTTTGTTCAATTTGATTTATATTTCTACATGAGACATTCTTATAAATAAAGCCATTTTAGCTCAACTGAGCACCTAGCGCTCAGACAGAGCTTTTCTCATCACCAACTGTCCAACGTCCCTACGACTGTTGATCGTCAATAATTGTTTCTAGCGACATCTCCTAAACCCCCTGGCCAATTTAGATTAAACTTCACTGGGATGATCCTTGGATGGTGCCCTTTCAAAATTGTTCAAAGAAATGAATTACATTCTGAACAAAGCAATTGAAAGGAAAAACTTCTTGACAATAACTATGAGGCCTAGAGCTTAGATATTTGGTAAAAATTTAGTGGTCCTCTACCATGTTTGTTTAAATTATTCACCTGGGGGCAAAACGAGCCAGTCAGTCAGTCCATTGGCTAACTTTGTTTCCGCTCAATAACTTGAAAAGGCTAAGACTCATACTTGGTATTCATGTTGGTTATGACGAGTAGATGACCAGTATTGATTTTAAGATCAGAAGGTCGAAGGTCAACGTGGCAGTGACTTTGAGGTGATAAAGGGTTTCTGCTCAATAACTCTAAGATGCTTGCACTCATGAATTTCATACTTGGTATGCCAGTTGGTCATTACTAGTAGATGACCTCTTTTGATTTCAAGATCAGTAGTCAAAGGTAAAGTTTGCGGTGGCCTTGCATGAAGTGGAGAACAGTTTTAGCTTAATAACTTAAGAATACTTGCACCTAGGATCTTGATACTTGGTTTGCCAGTTTGTCATGACTAGAAGATGACCCCTATTGATTTTCAGGCCAGTAGGTCGATGTCTAGGTGACCTTGAGGTAAAATAACAGTTTCCGCTGAATAACAAAGAAATGCTTGGGCCCAAGAACTTTGTACGCTATTTGCTAGTTGGTCTTTATTAGTCCGTACGTCACACTTCTTTCTAGCAAAAACTAAAGAATGCATTGGACCAAGGAACTTTATACTTGATATGCTGGTTTGTCATGACCAGAAGTTGACCTGTATGTTTGTTTGTATCCAGTCTATAAGGTCTATAAGTACAAATTTCATGACAATCATTGATTATTTCTCACCTTCGGCAACACAGTGGGGGAGACAAGCACTTTTTCAAAAAGTTTTTATACTTGAATCAATTTATAAATAGTTTATATTGGGTAAACTTTGGAAAATCATCTTGAATGATCCTGAGAGTCCATGAGTTCAGATATTATTACTGTTTGTAAAATTTTGGAAACAAAATTCATTATTGTTGTTAGATGATATTTTTATGTGTTTCCAATAGACTTATGTAGGGTAAACTTTGAAGGTGTTCTTGTTTAAGCAGCACATCAATGCAATTCAAACTCTGTGATGGCATCTTTAGCAACGGCACACTTAAGTTATGTCAGTGTGTAGGCAAATGTATCAAGTCTTGTCGGTGTGAATGTATTATCTATATTAAATCCTGTCAGTGTCAAGGCAATAGAACAAAGTCTTGTCAGTGTGAAGGCAATTGAACAAAGTTCTTTAAGGTGATCTTGGCCAGTTTTCAATTGGGTCATTATTTATATAGAATTCTTCGTTTAATTGTCTTTTCATTTTCTCTATTATTGATAAATTATATAATGTTGTGTGAGTAATAGTTGATATTTGTTGTTATTTACCAAGGAAGGCAACACAATCAAATTGAACTGTCTGTCTGTCTGTCAGTCTGCACACATGAATGTTAATTTTATTTGGTACTTATTCCTTCATTTTGTATAGTACATTAAGGTGGGAAGCGCTTGTTGGTTAGGGTTAGTTAGTGTAAGTAGGGCATTGGTGGGGTTATTTTTAGATTGGGAGGCATGGGAAAGTACCTAACAAAGATTGATATGTGAAAATGTCTGTCTGTCCATTTCAATTTCTTTCTCTTGTGTGGACAGATTGTAAAGCCACATTTGTTCGTCATACCGAGACGACGTGTCATTGCAAGAACCATGTCCCTACCTCTAAGATCAAGGTCACACCTAATTCTCATTCACAATGGAATGCTGCATATATTTAGGACATAGAGTTAGGTGGTCGTGTGTGGGATGTAACTTTCTCTTGTGGACAAATTTTAAAATAACTTTCCAAATGTGTTCGACATACCAAGACGATGTGTCAC
Organism: Mya arenaria; assembly: GCF_026914265.1. NCBI lineage: Eukaryota > Metazoa > Mollusca > Bivalvia > Myida > Myidae > Mya > Mya arenaria. The sequence goes on from NC_069126.1 coordinate 52,926,191, forward strand.
ATGCAAGATACATGTATGTGTTTGGCATATGAAGATAATTTGTTGTATGGAAGATCCCTGTATGGAAGATCCCTATGAATACATAAAAGGTCAATGTTTGATTTTTATAGAATGCTGCATAAATGCACATATGATATTATTATTATATACTAACAATAAGGTGGTTGTTTGCAGGCTGTAAATTTATCATGCAAGGATGAAATTTAAAATAACCTGCCATTTGCTTTCTGCCCATAAAGGAAATGTGTTCCATGTAAGACCCACATCTGTAAGTAAGGTCATGGTCAAGCTTAAAAAGATAGATTGAATGCTACATGATATCTGCTTGTGTGTACTAGGAGGCCATGTCTGGGCTTTTTCATGTACTGACCTTGTTCATTGATCTCTCCCTTCCCTAAATTTGACACCAACTTACACCAAATGCCATGGGTTTGGTGAAAATTGGTAGGCACTTGGTGGAATATCATGAATTTCACCAACATGAAATTTCCTCTCAACTGGATGTGGCATTTGGTAAATAGTTGAACTCAGTTTTTTCATGTGGCATTTGGTAAAAATTTGGACAATAATCTGGTACAACTATCTTTGAGATTTTCTTCAAGGCCAAGGTCACTGTTACAAAAAAATAGAGAAAAAAACATATCTTGACAATTCATTTGTTGAAGTAAATGTGGAAAATAGTGAAAATTAGATCAAAGTCCCAATTTCTTCAGTTTTTCATTGTTTATTACCTAATGGCTCTTGTTCCAATACTCCACCACTGCATCCCATTTTCCCTGTGAGATTCATGGCAAAATTAGGGAAAGAATGTCACATTGGGGGGCATTGGTCATATATATTGTGACAGCTTTTGTTTTGGAAAAAATTCTATTGTTGAAAGCAATCAGATAATATATGAAGCAGTAAGCTAATTTCAGACAACAAAGAATTTAGAACAACTTGTTACAAATAAATCATAATTATAGCCATTTATTTAATCTATTTTACAGGATGGAAAAGTAGATGAAGCCCTGGACTCTAGATTTGAAATCTACAATGAGACACAAAGATCTACATGTGCAGATACATGTGGCACTGACACTGATGCCAAGATGGTCATTGGTTGTAGATACACCCCTCCTTCCAATCCTGGAACTGGGTTTCAGATTAAAGTGGAAGTTATCCATAAGGCCTACACTGACAAGTTATCCTTCACATTTGACGGCACCTATTATGATGAAGGTAGGTTGTTATTTTTATGCCCCCGAAGGTGGGCATATTAAAATCGCACCGTCTGTCCGTCCGTCCGTGTGTCCGGTTAAAAAAAACGTGTCCAGGCTGTAACTTTCCCTTGTAGGGACAGATTTTAAAATAACTTGCCACATGTGTTCCAAATACAAAGACGACGTGTCGCGTGCAAGACCCGTGTCCCTTCCTCTAAGGTCAAGGTCACACTTAGTGTTTATTCACAATGGAGTGCTGCATATAAGGACTTGGAGTATAGGTTGTCGTGTCCGGGCTGTAACTTTCCCTTGTATGGACAGATTTTAAAATAACTTGCCACATGTGTTCCACATACCAAGACGATGTGTCGCGTGCAAGACCCGTGTCCCTACCTCTAAGGTCAAGGTCAACTTTTCATGTACTGACCATGTTCATAGGTCAATGTCACATTCGGGGGCATTCGTCACATACTGTGACAGCTCTTGTTTAGTCATTATTGATATAAAACAGAAGTTTGAAATTAACCATTGTGCTTGGCAACAGTGATCTCATACAGCTCAATGGATTTTAAGTTGTAGTTTATGACCATCTATATTAACCATTTCTCGATGAATTATTGTATCATCGAATTATGCTCTTGCAAGCATGTGATTTAGTGTAGGAATAGTAAAGCAGTTACATTTGACTGTTAAATAATGAAGTAAAATGTAATTGTCAGTTGTTAAATTTCAAAACACATGGCACTTATTGGTTAGATATACAGTTTTGCCTTTGCTATTTAAAACAGTATAATTTTATTGCATTAATAAAAAGAATCTCTATGTACATGTAGTCTGTGTAAAAGGCATAATGCACACACAAACAGTCTCGAGCCTTAAAAAGTCCTCAAGCTAAATGCCTAGTGGGCAAGTTTAAAGTTACATCTTTGAAAGCTTTTTGTGTTTGAGACTTTGTTCTTACTTCAGATCCATTTTTACTTAAATAGAAAATAATCGTTTACTCACCCTATGGAATACTGTCCTTACATAATGAAATGCATGATCACTTGTGTTGTAACATAGTGTCAATATGTCAGTGCTTTCAGCTAGTCTTTGATGTTTTGGATATTTTTCATATATGTATTGGAAGTGTTGAAATGAAGGTATTGCTTGAAACTTGATTTTTTTACTGAATGTATATTGATAGTTGTGCCGCCAATATGTCTCATATGATAAATGTTGCGCAAATTGAACACTATTTCAAACTATGTTTTATAATGAATCTTGGTAAAACTATAGCTCTTTTACAGCATAATTTATGCATTTAAACAAGTAAAACAGGTATATTTGCTATCATTTATTTTTGCTATTTTAACATGACTTTGTATTTTTCACAAAGTTGAAAAAAAAATTTTGGGAAAGAACAGGCGGTGAAAATAATTCCAATAAAAATCACTGCATTTAGAAGTCGAAATTATATGACTACAATTCGCATCTGCTCCATATCTCTGAACAACTTGAAAGATTTTGAAATAACTCCCGCAAATGTTCACCAAATTGAGATGATATACAGTGCGCATGTTATAACCACAGGGGGAGATATCTGTTTTTAAAAATCAACTCATAATAATAATAGTAATAATAATAATAATCATAAGATTATATGCAGCAAACATTAATTTTTACGCCCCCTTATTGGGGAGGTGGCACATAGATGTGCACTTGTCCCTCCCTCTCTCCCTGCGTTCACCCATGATTAAGTCTGTAAATATTATAGAAAATTGTATCATTCAAAACTCCAAAACTATTTCACCTAGTTAAAACTATTAAAGTGACACTCTTATTTAAAACCAATACAATTACACATGTATAACAAACATAAATTTTGAGTGATAAACCTTTAACTATTTACTAAATAATGCATTTATTCAAAATACTAATTACTGATAACAAGATTGTAACTGTGTATTTAATAGCTGAAAACGCAAAAATATTAAATGATTGGTGAGTGCTAAAAGATTTACTGTGATCTACTATAGTTTCATATGGTAGAAATACCGTGTTTTCTGCACCTTTCTTTCAAATTAGACATCGTATCTTTCATAAGAATCATTGTTTTCCACTTTTATTCAACCTTCTTGGTATATTAAAACAATTGTTTTAATTGTGGTAAATCTTATTTGGGAGTAAGAGTACATGTATCTTTAAATTATAGGGTTTAATATGTAAGTCAAACTGCATGGAAAATTTCCAAAACATCAATGATTTTTCCAAATTTTGAGTTGGTTCCTTATCCCAAAATAGCTGGAAACCCTGCAGGAAAATACTTCATGGAAGCCAGGTTGACCATTTTAAAGTATCATAACCAGTCACATTGCATTTAGTTTGATCATGCTGGCAGGTGTAAGTTCATGACTGAGACTTTGTAACATCTGTGGTGGTTGTGTGTTGGTAGATCTGGTGGTCTTCTTAGGTCTGTTTCTGTTTAGAGCCAGGAGACCTGGACATGGACATGGAAAACAAAATCATAGACACAAGAGAAACACTACTCAACATATACATTATAGTCATTATGTAAGGAGACCAAACAGTATTCAAAATGTGGAAATGGGCCAAAAACATGCCTTTAAGATGCTTATCCTAACTCTAGCAAATGATCAGGACCAAGAAAATACAGCTGATAGAAGTAAAGGCTCTTTTATGAGAAATAGAACTGTAATAGACTAATGATGTCTTGTTCTAATAACAAATAGATACAGAAATAATTTAGAAATCGTTTGTTCCAATACTGTCTTTTAGTAAGTTGGGTACAAAATGATTTCATCATTGATGACAAAATTAGGAAGGAATAAACTTTGTAGTAGTCACTAGCGTTTTGTTTCTACATAGTATTACATGGATGCAAAATTCCAAATCATGATTATTATTTTTAGCTCGACTATTCGAAGAATAGGTGGGCTATACTACTGGCGTCGGTGTCGGCGTCCGGTTAAAGTTTTAGGGCAAGTTGGGATTTTCACTTGGTAATATTACACTGTTATTGTATTCAAGTCAAAGCGGCATAGTAGAGCGCGCTGTCTAACGACGGCTCTCAATGTTTATTATGAAATTATGTACAATTTTAGACTGTTGTATTTGTTTAAAATAACCATTTTATAAACAGCAGAGATTTGTGTCCTAAAGGTACAAAGAGCTTGATAACAGCTCTTCCATTTTTCCTTGAATTTATGTTAAAAACAACAATGTCAAAAAAAATCATTATCACAGTAAATAAAACACATTAATTTATAGGATAGCAGATAGAATACATACTTACTAAATTGTATTACACAATCACAGAAAGGCGTTTATACTCTAATTTCTGAAGAATTTATACATACAAAGAAATTAAACCATATTGTTGCAATATTAATAGATTATCTGTTTTTACAAAGAAAGTTGTAAAGGTATTATCATAGCTGAGATGTTACTTTGACAATAACTCAAAAACTCTTTAAGATTTTTAAATAAAACCTTGTATGAATGTGGCGAGGGAAAATGTACACATGTATAGCAAAGGCCATAAACTCTGACTTAAATAATTGTCAAGTTATGCCCCCTGTTTGGCTGAAAAAAGCAAAAAGTTAAGAATTTCAAGTGTCAGAGCTTTAAAACAACATAATTCTAGGCAGCATTTCCCATTTCTTTCAAAATGTTAAAAAACAGAAACAAAAATCATCATGGAAATGGTTGTTTTGACATGAAACGAAAATGGATCCTTTTTTTCATGAAACATGCTTGCTCTTGGATACACTTGTGAATATTAAGGGTGGGCGATGCAAAAGTCGATTAAACGACCAAAATTTTAAATGCTGAAAAAAATCAACTTCTATTTAGTTTTGAGGTTCAATATTTAACAAGCATGACTCATATATCTGATGCAACATGAAAAGCTGTACTTAGGAGTTGAGCATTTCTTACGAAAGAATATTTTATCAGATTTCCAATCAAAAAGCATTTACGCTTTCCGGAAATGTCTTAATACAAAATGAATACGTTTGTGAGTCAAATTTATTGGAACTGCCCAATCAACAATGTCTTTTGGCTTTGTGTTGAATGCAGCTATTTTTAAAAAGATATATGCATTTGTGTAACCCGGAAATGTCTTAATCCATTGACATCATGGAAAACACTTGTAAGCATAATTTTTTTTCTGAATAAATTTCTTATTTGAAAAGATACCATCAAGATCTCTCAAGACATTGGTGAATAAGTAGTCTGATGCTTTTAGACATAAAAACGAAGTACTAATGTTGACAGAATTGTGAATGCTTTTGATCCAAAATCTGTTAAAATCTTTTTTTGTAAAATTTGTTTAACTCCTTAAATTACTAACACAAAACATGTTGCCAAGAATAATGTTCCACTCCCAAAAAGTTTGTTTCTCAAAGCTAAATCATGTATTTTTTAAACATTTTAGTTTTTGACCTTACCCACCCACTTTTGCATCGCTGCCGGCCCTTAAGTGATAATTTATTTTAAATGATGTCAACATTAATAAATCGATTTTTGAAAGGTTAATCTTCATATCTCATCCTATTGAAATTCCCATAGCAATATATCTTGATTTGGTTGCTAAAAGTGTATTCTTATAAACTAATAATGGATAGTTACCTACAGTTTGGTGATAAATCTTTGTTGAGTACCAGACAGCATTGTAAAAATGTTTTCCTGTTCATTGTCAGGTCAACCTTATTTAACCACCACAACCACCACCTCAAGCACAACAACCACCACCACAACAACATCTACTACACCTTCTACCACCACGTCTTCTACTACAACTACTTCGCCTTCCACTACAACTACTTCGCCTTCCACTACAGCTACGGCACCTTCCACTTAACAGCTACTGCACCTTCCACACCTTCCACTACATCTACTGATGCCATTACCACTACCTTAATAGCTGAAACAACTGAAAGTGACACCAATACAGCTGCTGTTTCAAATGAAAGGACAGTCATTATTGTGGTGGCCTCAACAGTTGGTGGGGTGGTGTTGGTAGGTCTGGTGGTCTTCTTACTAGGTCTGTTTCTGTACAGAGCTAGGAGACATGGACATAAAAAACACAAGCATAATCACAAGAGAAACACCAGACGACAACCATCTGGTGGTGAATATATCTATAGTGGCCAAAACAATGGTCATAGTATGGCAATGCACCCCAGTATGGCCTCCTACATGGATATCAGGCATGGTTATCCTCACTCTATGAAAGATAATCAGGATAGGCGCATTCGGGTAGACCATCACAAACAAGCCAATGGAAAACATGAAGGAAGTCAGATGAGGAACACAAGCAATGTTAAATCAAGATACAGTGTCCATCCTAGGAATATGTTTCCTTCTCGGAACACACAGAACTTCTACCCCCATCATTACCCCAGACAGGACGAATGGCAAAGGCCTGCAAAACTTGGCAACATACACCCAGGCCATGTTAACCTTTCCCTTCAATCTGGTTCCACTTATTATCAGCCTCGAGATTATTCAGATAACTGGAATATGTACTGATGTCAATGGATTAAATGGCAGAGTTTGAGTTGACATTGACAAAGTATAGCTTTTAATAGATTCAGACATGAGCCATGATGTTGTGAAAAGCAACAAATTTTAAAATCCTATTGAAGCGAAATTATGTACTATTACTAAGTTAAAAATAATGAACATATTTTCTGCATAGCCAATAGATAATAAGCCCCTATAAGTACCCCTACTGCATAGGAGATTATTAGAGAATATTGAAAAATTGCCCCCTATGCATTTCAAACTTATTTTTCTAGTATTTATTTTGGTTTAATCAATTATAGTTCAATATAAAGTTTGTAGGTAAATGAATTTCCAATCCAGTGGTATAATTTGTATTATGTTGTCTAAATTATTTGGTTGAATATTTATAGAGAAACACAACTCCAGTGAAAAATTGAAGATGTTTCAATTGATTTCATATTATACTATATATATTTCAATTGACACCTATGCATAACAACTTTAATATTTTGTAGTATTTTTTTTGATTAAATTAATGTTAGAAATTCAAATAATGAATATAGTATTTATAGTGTATTAAATTTCGAATCTAGTGATCATAGTTTAATCTAAACAGGTTTTGACAATAAACAAATATTCAAATCACAGAAATCATGCATTGTTAAAAAATAAACACAATTTTATTGGGCAAACAACAAATGTTATTTCTGATTCATTGTTCTCATAAATAAAATTGGCATGTCCGTTGTTTTGAAATGAATTGAATAAAATAATTGTAAATGTCAAAATAAAAGGCTGGGTGTGCTACTGGCACAGTTTTAAAAACTTTGGGAACGTACTAGATATTGCCCTCAACAAGCCCAACAACTCGAATTTTTAATAGTCAGAATCGCAGAAATTAAATTTAGGGATTCCGTAATAATATTATAATTAAAATCAGTCAACACAAGCAAAGGCAATAAATCAAGGTCTGAAATGCATAGACAATTACGACAACATTCTTGTGTATTTATCGAGATCGAGAGAACACGTGTTTTAACAGCTGTCAAATTGGGTCATATCACATATAATTTTATTATTATCCGTGTATTCACAACAAAATACTCACTTTGATTAACAGATGTAAGGGGACATTTTAATTACCAGATTAACATTCCATTTTTGGAAACAGAAGTGACAAATGACATGTGTTTATTCAAGCCAGACTCTTGTTTACTACATAAATCAGCCATTTTGACACATTTCTAAACCATGACAGGTGACGGCATAAGCGCATGATCAATAGGATATATTTATATGATATTAATTATTGGTAGCTTTAAATAGCTAGTGACGTGTATGGGGATTTTCCATTAAAAAATCGAGACAAGCATGCGCTGTGAACTTTTAAGGCGTGTTTGACCGCTGTCTCTTTTAGTTGCGATTTTCCGAAAATCTTGAATAGTAACATCATCTTTTTTCATTATTTATATAATTATCGATGTTTATATTACACAAAAATGCATTTGTTGCGAAAAAATAAGCAACAGATATGTTAATAAATGACCGTAAATAAGCATGGCACATTTTGGAACAATCATGCGGGAATCGATAGAGGGACATTTTGGAACAATCATGCGGTAATCGATAGAGGGACATTTTGGAACAATCATGCGGGAATCGATAGAGGGACATTTTGGAACAATCATGCGGGAATCGATAGAGGGACATTTTGGAACAATCATGCGGGAATCGATAGAGGGACATTTTGGAACAATCATGCGGGAATCGATAGAGGGACATTTTGGAACAATCATGCGGGAATCGATAGAGGGACAATTTGGAAAAATCATGCGGTAATCGATAGAGGGACATTTTGGAACAATCATGCGGGAATCGATAGAGGGACATTTTGGAACAATCATGCGGGAATCGATAGAGGGACATTTTGGAACAATCATGCGGGAATAGATAAAGGGGCAATTTGGCACAATCATGCGGGAAAGGGATAAATAGGCCAAATATGCACAAAATAATAGAAAACAATGTGTGAAAGTGGTAAACTGAACACTTAAAATAATTTCTTTGTGCATTAAATGAATATATATACCAGAAAAGCAATACTAAATCAAGTCCAAAATGTATAATAACATGAAGAACACCCCTTTATGAATATCTTCATAACAAATAAGAGTACATTGTAAACAATAATCATTTATATAATTAGTATCAAAAGTGTCTAGTTTAAAGTGTGTTTTCATTTGCATTAAATTAATATATACCAGAAAAGCAATTATAAAAATCCTTAAATGTATAAGAAACTGAAGACAACAAAGAATAACACCCATTTATGAATATCTCCAAAACAAATCAGAGGTCACCTAAACAATAATCATTCATATAATTAGGATCAAATGTGTCTAGTTTTTGTGTGTCTGTTCATTATCTTTAAATGAGCATCTTTCAAGTGAAACTCTTATTTGAAATCAATACATATAATTGTATTTATAACACACATCAAATTGACTGATAAAACAATAACTACTTACTAAATAATGCATTTACTGAAATATTGTTTACTGATAACAAGCTTGTGACCCTGTTTATAATAGCATAAAGCATGACAAATATTAAATGATTGGTGATTGCTAAAGGATTTACTGTGGTCTTCTATAGTATCACAAGGCAGAAATACCATGTTTTATGTTCATTCTTATTAGCAAATTGAACTCAAGATCCTTCATTAGAAACGTTGTTATTGACATCTATCAACCCATTTTGAAAAATCAAAACACTAATATTAATTGTGATAAGCCTTATTTGGGAGTAAGAGTGCTTCTTTAAAAATAGTTTTTTTTTTTTCACTTATATGAAATATTAACAATTCAATTTGACAAATGAGACGATTTTTTTAAGTTAGGAAATAGAAGTAGTAATTGTACATAATACTAAACAACAACAAAATTGACAAAGCTCAATATAACATGAAATCTATATGAAAACAAAAATCCCTAAAGGCCATAATTATTTAAACTGAATTAAGGTATTAGTAACACACACCTTTAAAAGCGTTCAACGACAGCATAGTTATTATCATGGTACACTATGGGACTTTTATCCAAATTTTGAAGATTTTTTACCATGAATTAAAAAAGTTATTTAAGTTTCATTACACCCACCCCCAAACTCCAAGGGCTACAAAGAGCGACAAGTAAATATTTTGTCTTTATTTGATTTTTTTTCACATTATCAGAGATTATGAAAAAAACAACAGTTTCTGGTAAAATAAACTTCAGTTAACAGAAAACTTAAGTTTAATCGAACACATTATTGATACGCATGGAAAAAAATCATTATACCCCCACAAACGAAGTTTGAGGGGGTATATAGGAGTGAGCTTGTCAGTCGGTCGGTCGGTCGGTCGGTTGGTCAGTCGGTCGGTCTGTCAGTTTTTATGGTTTCCGGAAGATAACTCATGAAAGGCTAGACAGATTTGAAAATTTTTTGGTACACAGGTCCAACATCAGAAGATACAGGTCAAGTTCGATATTGGGGCTGGTGGGGCCAAGGTCAAGGTCATTGTTACTAAAAATAGAAAAACGGTTTCCGGACGATAACTCATGAAAGGCTAGACAGATTTGAACAATTTTTGGTTCACAGGTGTAACATCAGAAGATACAGTTTGGTACACAGGTGTAACATCAGAAGATATAGGTCAAGTTCGATATTGGGGCTGGTGGGGCCAAGGTCAAGGTCACTGTTACTAAAAATAGAAAAACGGTTTCCGGACAATAACTCATGAAAGGCTAGACAGATTTGAACAATTTTTGGTACACAGGTGTAACATCAGAAGATACAGGTCAAGTTCGATATTGGGGCTGGTGGGGCCAAAGTCAATGTCACTGTTACTCAAAATAGAAAAACGGTTTCCGGACGATAAATCATGAAAGGCTTGACAGATTTGAACAATTTTTAGTACACAGGTGTAACATCAAAAGATACAGGTCAAGTTCGATATTGGGGCTAAGGTCAAGGTCACTGTTACTAAAAATAGAAAAAAAAACGGTTTCCGGACGATAACTCATGAAAGGCTAGACAGATTTGAACAATTTTTGGTACACAGGTGTAACATCAGAAGATACAGGTCAAGTTCGATATTGGGGCTGGTGGGGCCAAGGTCAAGGTCACTGTTACTAAAAATAGAAAAACGGTTTCCGGACGATAACTCATGAAAGGCTAGTTTTTCTTGTCAGCAGTGTAACTTCTAAATTACTCAACAGATTTAAATAAAACAATACATGCATGATTAAAGAAGATGCAGTGTGCAGTAACCTTGGAGTTATGGCCTCTTTTCAAAGGAATGGTTTGCCATTCCTGTGTCCAGGCGGCATTTGGGGGTATTCGTCACTCCTGTGACAGCTCTAGTTTTGATTGATCTTGTGAGTCTTCGGAACAGAGCAGTATTTCGATGTTTGAAAATATATAGCAGTTTTATAAATTCATGAAATATTTTCTATTATGTCTAATGAACAATTTAAAAGACAATTTATGATAGTTTACCGTTCAGTTTTGAGGAAAATATACATAATGTCATGTAACCATACATTTTTATAGCTAATAAAATGCTTAAAAATCAACCCTTTTTTGTAAAAATTTATAAAGCTTTATTGGACTTATTCATAAAATATAATCATTCAAATAATTGAATTTTACTTATGATACTAACTAGAATTCAGATTAAAAAACAATGAATGTACTTTTAAATTAAAATATGTAAAGAAACAAGAACACTAAGGCCAAAAAAGAAATACCTGTGTTTCCGGTGACCCAACCGACCCTATTTTTTCCTCACCGACCCTAATCTTTTTTTTAGACATAAAAGTGAAAAAAAAAAAATTACATCGTAATTTTTTTTATATTTTTTTAAATATATCGTCATTATTTTCATTCTTCTTTATTTCTATGTACCCGGAGAATAAACTTTCATTCCTTATTATGTATTACCGAGACAGGAATACAAAATGGCGGAGGGCGGCGAACCCTGTCCGATATCTTCAAATTGGCAAACGCATGTTTACGATCCAAACACGTGGTTAATCACAAGAGACATATTTTGCAGTCTTTAAAATGAAAATATTTAGGATTATAGCTCGCGGTGTTATTTAATCATGTCCAAAATAAAACTTTCTTTTTACGATTAGGCATTGCGTATATCATGCAGGCTTCTTACGATTAAGCTTTGCTCCATCTAATGCAGGCTACTTGCCAGGTTCCAATACACATTTCACTAATAGTTACATTAATTTATCCGCAATTATCAATGGTTATTTATTTCGCCTTATTAAAAATAAGTCCCATCAACTGAAATCCAATTAAAAACCTTCGAAAGTTAATGACACATTTGTTGGAATGTGTCGGCTGCAGATCAAACGGTACTATTTGTGACGTCAGTGCACGAGCGGTGATAATATCAAAGGCGCGTGGCTATGGTTTGTATTTAATTCGGTCAGTCGGATACCGTACGATCCCATTTGATTGCCAAGATTTCGCCTAGGCTGGTAAATACGATCGAAAAAATAATAATCAATAATCGTCGTCTGGGAATCTTATAACAATGACCGAAATGTTTGAATTCACTATAAATATGAATGAAACTTTGATTGTACGAAAATAAGATAAGTAAAATAAATCCATATCTGAGTTTACTTGTTCTATTTCTAACCTACCTCCACTTGAAGGCCTAGTTTAAGGAGCTCACAGTTGACAAGAAAATCGGCGATTTTCCTCATGCAAATTAACAAATTAGTTGATAATTGACTGTTTGGGTAGAACATTATCACAGATCTGTAGAAATTGAAGTGCTGGATTTGTTTTCTAAAAACCGACTTATAAACGAGTATTGTATACAAAAAAAACACCAGATTTCATGGGCAAAATTGGCGGGAAAATATGGTAGTCGAAAGTGTTTTTCTGTGACTTTTTGTAAATTATGAAACGCTTAGATATAACATAATTGTTATGATTCAACAGAAAATTGCATGATATGGTAACTGTAAAAAAAAAAAAATCCCGACCGACCCTATTTTTTTTCGCCATGTCACCGGAAACACAGGTTGTTGTTTTTTTGGCCTAAGTAGGCGGTAATGCCCCTCCAAAAATGTCAGAGTGAAAGTTCTCAACTAATGTCTTTTTAATATTATAACATGTAAACAGTCTCTGTGGGTAATCGATGTCTTATAATTTGTTTTATTTTGTCAATGTATGGTATTCGTAATCGATGTCTATTTGTTTTATTTTGGATGTCTATTTGTTTTATTTTGTCAATGGTATTCTAACATTTAGAATTTTTCACAATAATTCTTCACTCTTCAACATTTGAAGTTTGGTCTGTTCCCATGCGTTTGTACTTGTAGTGTGTGCACAGATGATAATTACTTAATGCTGAATCAATGCTGATTTGGTTTTTATGCCCCTTCAGGTTCTTTACCCATCTAGAATGTTTAGTGCTGTAAAGGGAAAAAAATGTACTTTAAAGCCTTTCTAACTAATTAGTAAGATAATAGTACTTCCATACATATACAACATAAAATATAAACAGTTTAATTATAATATTTCTCGACATTATTTAAAAAAACAAAAACAAGCTGATACATACATGTAGATAATATAAAGAACATGTATATAATATAAAGAAAATTACTAAATTTATCAATAAAATTCATCATCATCATCATCATCATCATCATCATCATCATTATCACCACCACCACCACCACCACCACCACCACCACCACCATCACCATCATCATCATCACCACCACCACCACCACCACCACCACCACCACCACCGCCATCACTTGATTATTGAATACAGTGAGTTTATAAAACAACAAACACCAACTCAAATATGTTTTATATGAAATACTCACATCATCTCTATCAGATGTGACGGCCTTGTGGATGACATGGATGTCAAATCTGTCTCAATGATCCAACATAGTATTTAATGCAGGCTGGAATTCTTCATAACCCCGATTTGTTGACTTAGTAATATTCAGTCATTTTCCTGCCTGAAAGAAATTAGACTTCTGATTATCAACCAGCAGAAACTACAACTGTAAAATATGTATTAATTATACATTCTGCACTAATATCCGTTTTAGCCAAGAGTAAGGGTTGGTAGGCACAAATGTGTAGTTGTTGTGCATATGGTTGATTCACAACAGTATGGGGTTTTAACGAGACCTACACCAAGCAAATGAATGTCGCTAGTGTCCAAGCTGTCGTGGCTTCCAGCCCGAAACCATGTACATCTTTTCTTACAGGTTTATTTTGAAAATATGCAGTTTGTAAACAAATAATGGGTATGTTCGTGTATTATGGTATGTTAGAAAAATGTCACATACCAAAACACATCATTTTTAAACAGAATTTTAAGTCTTATATTTTTCTAAGATAATGCAATCAAATAAAAGATTACATACTCGTATCATATACATAAATAATGTTCATAAGTACATTTAAAAATATGAAACATGTACATAATGCACCAGTCAACTGTAACCACGCCCCCCAGGTCAGGGGTTATGCCGGGGATACACGGGGAAATGGGCCGTGTTTTTACCTTTCAGGTGGCCCCGAAGTGTCGGGTGAGTGCGGTTGTTTTGTCTTCGAGCAAAATATAGCGGGGAATATGCCTTGCCTAGGCTCCCTGGGGTGCGGGGGCATATGGCGGGGATTTGAACATCAGTTTGTCCCCGCAGGACGAGGATTTTACCAGGGGTTGGCTGGACCGAAAGTCAAAAGTCCCGGCTATTCCCCAGACCAGGTGGGGCCGTGGTTACAATTAACTGGTGCATAAGTAGATGTAAAGTATGTAACATGTATATTTATAGTACATGTAAAAATATTAACACGCTGTCTTAACTTTTAAGAAATAAAAATGAATTAAGAATTCCAAAGATAAATTAAAAAACAAACATTTTTGAACACATCAACGTACAAAACTACTCAAGGATACTTACATTCATAGCCCTTTGATACGAATATCCCAGTTCCATGCTGATTTTTGACATTCGTTTTTCATCACAATCAATCTGGTTGACGATAAAAATGTAGGAGCGCACCAAAAAAATATTTATTTTTTACATTTTCAAAAAAATATTAGCGGTAAATCCACAGAACGAAACATCAATTTGGTGTGACCTAATTATGCTGTTTAAGTTTGGGCTAGTTAAATTGGTTTCGGGCTAGTAAAATTTCTTATCTGGTAGCCCGAATGGGTACGTGGATTTGAATCCAAATTTCGTACACTGTTGCAGTAACTGTAAAACATCGGTGGTAAATTGCTTTACCTTTAGTGCTAAAATGTTTCCACTTATGCTTCATTTGGCAGTCATGCTATTGTACATTGTGGCCGAAACTAAAATAGTCATGACATGACCTTGATGTGTAGACATGACATGACCTTGATGTGTAGTCATGGCATCACCTTGATGTGTAGTCATGACATAACCTTGATGTGTAGTCATGACATGACCTTGATGTGTAGACATGACATGACCTTGATGTGTAGTCATGACATGACCTTGATGTGTAGTCATGACATGACCTTGATGTGTAGACATGACATGACCTTGATGTGTAGACATGACATGACCTTGATGTGTAGTCATGACATGACCTTGATGTGTAGTCATGACATAACTTTGATGTGTAGATATGACATAATCTTGATGTGTAGACATGACATAACCTTGATGTGTAGTCATGACATAACCTTGATGTGTAGTCATGACATGACCTTGATGTGTAGACATGACATGACCTTGATGTGTAGTCATGACATGACCTTGATGTGTAGTCATGACATGATCTTGATGTGAAGACATGACATGACCATCAAGTGTAGACATGACATGACCTTGATGTGTAGTCATGACATGACCTTGATGTGTTACTAGGTCATGACATAACCTTGATGTGTAGTCATGACATGACCTTGATGTGTTAATAGGTCATGACATAACCTTGATGTGTAGTCATAACATAACCTTGATGTGTAGACATGACATGACCTTGATGTGTAGACATGACATGACCTTGATGTGTAGACATGACATGACCTTGATGTGTATACATGACATGACCTTGATGTGTAGTCATGACATAACCTTGATGTGTAGTCATGACATAACCTTGATGTGTAGTCATGACATGACCTTGATGTGTAGTCATGACATGACCTTGATGTGTAGTCATGACATAACCTTGATGTGTAGTCATGACATAACCTTGATGTGTAGTCATGACATGACCTTGATGTGTAGTCATGACATGACCTTGATGTGTAGTCACTTGATGTGTAGTCATGACATGATCTTGATGTGTAGTCATGACATGACCTTGATGTGTAGTCATGACATGACCTTGATGTGTAGTCATGTCATGACCTTGATGTTTAGTCATGACCTTGATGTGTGTAGTCATGACATGACCTTGATGTGTAGTCATGACATGACCTTGATGTGTAGTCATGACATGACCTTGATGTGTAGTCATGACATGACCTTGATGTGTAGTCATGACATGACCTTGATGTGTAGTCATGACATGACCTTGATGTGTAGTCATGACATGACCTTGATGTGTGTAGTCATGACATGACCTTGATGTGTAGTCATGACATGACATTGATGTGTAGTCATGACATGACCTTGATGTGTAGTCATGACATGACCTTGATGTGTAGTCATGACATGATTGAGATGTGTAGTCATGACATGACCTTGATGTGTAGTCATGACATGACCTTGATGTGTAGTTATGACAACTATGATTACATTTATCCTTTCTGGTAACATTTCATATTAAATTATGTTAGCTTGAATAAAATGTGTAATTGAAAGGACCCCTGACAGGGATTTGTTGTGCATTTTTTTCATGTGGTCTGATGATGCTTGTGTGTTTACAGAACCCAAAAAAAAGGCCAGCAGTGCTCCACCAATAGTTGAGAGGACTACCATTGTGACTGCCCTTTTATCTGGTTATTTGGGATGGAGGCTGTGCTGAAAAACCTGGTGACAATAAACAATTTTCTAGCATGCCCTTAAAATGAACTGGGAGAACTTTCTTTTGTATTTGTATATATAAAATACTGCATTAACAGACATATTTTTTTAGATTTGGCCCTAATGCATGAAGATCCTTTGATGCTTATAAATATAGATTTTAAGGAAGGTGGTAAATTATCATGGGCTAAAATAATGATTTTTTGGGTGAACAGTTGTTAAAAAGTTGGTTGACTTAATTATGTGAATCATTGAGGCACTTAATTTACTTTCGAAGGACAAATACAACAGCATGAAGATGATATCCAAGTTAAAAAACAACAACCTGAAGATGATACTCGATTTTGAAACATGTTTTGATACAATGAAAATGATGGGGAAACAATCAGTTCAAATTGTGCATGCCAAGGTCTATATGGCATTAAAGCACAAAAATAAATGAGTTTTCCTATTCTTACCAGGGTCAACCACTACAGCTGCTGCTAGTACCAGAACTAGCACTACTACCAGAAATCTTACTACCACTACTACCACTACTACCACTACTACCACTACTACCATTACTACCATTACTACCATTACTTACCCACCCACTACTTCAAGTACCACTACTACATTTACTGCAAGTACCACTTCTACCACTACTAGTACCATTACTACCCCACCCACTACTTCAAGTACCACTATTACAACTATTGCAAGTACCACTACTTCAAGTCAAGTACTACAACATCTGCTTCTTCTACTTTAACAACGGCATCCAGAGATGAGGAACTTTCTTCAACACAACCTCCCTCCTCTACAAGTAATGACAATGAAATAAGTGAAAGGACAATCATAATTGTGGTATTCTCAACAGTTGGTGGAGTTGTATTGTGTAGTCTCCTCGCATTATTATTAGAACTGTTTCTTTACAAACAAAGGAAATTTGGAACAGCTACCCACAAGCAAGGCCACAAGAAAAAATCTTCACGACAAGCACCTAGTAGCTCATATTTCTATCGGGGACCTCAGGGTCATAAAACCTATTTTATGTATCTGAGCTATGACAGGAACAGGAATATGGCACCCAGAAACCATCATTCTACAGATAGAGATAACAACTAGACCAGTTGCCCACAGGCAAGATGGCATGACAAACCATAAATCAGCTTACAATAACTCCAATTATACTGTGTATCCTACTAGGTCCTATCCTAGTAATCCACAAGGGTGCAGGTCAGGTAGATTCATACCTAATGAGTACCACATGAATGAGCAAAGGCTAAGGCCTGCAACTTCTAGTAGAGTTCACTTGGCCACATATTACCCATCTGGAACATCTGACAATGATAATCGTTCTAAGAAATATATGTATTGAAAACAATGAAAATGGTTAAAAATCTAAATAGATAAAAAGTAAATTTCTTACTTGAGTTATGGCACCACAAATACTAATAATTTCTACTGTTTGCAGATAGAATTATGTGATAGTGTGAACTAAACTGCTATCAATGATATTGCCTGCTAAACAACAGGGTTCGAATTTAACTTTGAGGAGCACACCAAAATTTTGCGAGTCCTTTTTAGGCTACTCGCAAAATAAAAAAACAACTTGCAATTTTATTATTTGCTTTATTCCCTTATAGAATTGTCTAATTAAAATAGAAATTTATACCTAAGACATATTATGAATATTAAAAAGTATCAATCTTTAGTGACTCGACTACTAGAACTTTTTGATGGGTTATTCTTTTGGTGGGGTACAGAAAAACTCAGATCAGATGCTAGACGCTTTTTAATAACAAAGCTTTCAAATAATATGACTTTTTTCACTTTGTATATTTACCCTCGTCATCGGGTAATACCCATTCGGCAAGCACGCTACAGATTTCATTAAGTCTATAAGTATAAAAAAAAACAATACCATTGTGTCACAGGGTGAGAAAAGTGTGCAGCCAGACCGGGGCTCGAACCCGGGACCCCTCGCTATCAGGGCGAGTGCTCTACCGACTGAGCTACCGGACCGCTTACACACCTCCTCACCACATGTGTAGGTATCGGTACCGTGACATACTTCCCCGCAAACTGGAAATTCGTCCTCGAATTTGAGGAACACCAGTGCTAAGGAATGCACATAATTAACACTGAGAGCGCATTATGCTGCCAAACAGTGCTGCCACGGTCCCTCGTTGGGCGCCAAATGTCACAGGGTGAGAAAAGTGTGCAGCCAGACCGGGGCTCGAACCCGGGACCCCTCACTATCAGGGCGAGTGCTCTACCGACTGAGCTACCGGACCGCTTACACACCTCCTCACCACATGTGTAGGTATCGGTACCGTGACAATTGTAAATTTAAAATAAATAATAGCAACAGTAAATGTAGCGTGGTTGCTTTGGACCATGAAATATATATGGATCAACAAAGTCTATTCACTTTCACAATTGGGCGGAAATATATTCAAAGGTTGATGGGGTTAACATATAGTGCGCAAAAGAGCTAAATTTAGCCAATGATTGAGCTAGGTGATTACGTCAGTTGTATTCATTTTGTATTATGCATACCTCGAAGCATCCTGGAAAGATAAAACTCGGCCTTTTCCGTATTTGTTCTATTTTTGAAAACTTACTAGAGCGTGACTCCGTACTGTATTCTTTTATACTGGTAGTGTAAACGTGCCACTTATAGGCTGTTTACACTCGACTATGTAGAGGAGTTAAGTTCATGTTTATTCTACTCTCCATTTAACATTTTGTGGTCTAGAAAAAGCCACTTGCAGAATTTTGCGAGCTTGAATAAAAGTCACTCGCAATTTGCAAATGTCACTCGCATTTTGCGAGTATGCGAGTCTAAATTCGAACCATGAACAGTGAAAGTTTCAGGAACACTGAAAGACCGGTAACATGTTTTAATAAGTACCATGTCAAAACCGCTAAATTATTGAACTGCCAGACCTCTATCATATGTTATCTGAACAAAACTACAATGTGAGCATGCATTGTTTTACTGATTTTGCTTTTTTGAATTATTGCTTTTTTTGTTCATTTTTTAAACTTTATTATTGTCCATAGTTAATGTTTCTAAGATATTGACTAAAAAAAATGTAGATTTTTTTTTATATATCATATTTAGGGGAAATCCAGTGCACCGGAACCTTAATACTGGCTGCAACATACTTATTGCCCTTTTTTAGCTCACCTGAGCACGAAGTGCTCAAGGTGAGCTATTGTGATCGCCATGTGTCCATGGTAGTCATCCATCCGTCATCAACAATATGACTGTTAACACTCTAGAGGTCACAATTTGGGCACAATCTTAATGAAACTTGGTCAGAATGTTACCCTCATTACAATCCTTTACAAATTCGATATTGGGTAATCTGGGGTTAAAATCTAGGTCACCAGGTCAAATTAAAGGAAAAGCTTGTTAACACTATAGAGGTCACATTTATGACTATATCTTCAGGAAACTTGGTCAGAATGTTAATATTGATAATCTCTAGGTCAAGTTCGAATCTGGGTCATGTGCGGTCAAAAACTAGGTTACCAAGTCGAATCATAGGAAAAGCTTGTTAGCACTCTAAGAGGTCACATTTATGACCCAAAGTTCATTGAACTTACTCAGAATGTATATATTGATAAGCTCTAGGCCAGGTTCGAATCTGGGTCATGTGCGGTCAAAAACTAGGTCACAAGGTCAAATTTAAGGAAAAGCTTGTTAACACTCTAGAGGTCACATTTATGACTGTATCTTCATGAAAGTTGGTCAGAATGTTTATATTAATAATCTCTTAGTCAAGTTTGAATCCGGGTCATGTGTGGTCAAAAACTAGGTCATAAGGACAAATCATAGGAAAAGCTTGTTAACACACATTTATGACTTTACTTTCATGAAACTTAGTCAGAATGTTTGTTTTGATTAGCTCTAGGCCAAGTTCGAATCTGGGTCATGTTCAGTCAAAAACTAGGTCACCAGGTCAAATAATAGGAAAAGCATGTTAACACTCTAGAGGCCACATTTATGACCATATGTTCATTCTGAACTTGATCAGAATGTTATTCTTGATGATCTTTTGGTAGAGTATTGAAACTGGGTAATCAGAGGTCAAAAACCAGGCTACTAGGTCAAATCATAGAAAAACTTTGTAAACACTGTAGAGGTTTCATTCTCTCTTTGATCACCATGAAACTATGACATTTCAAATTCTCGTAAACTGTAATACCCTCAACTATAATATTTAACATGTACACATTCCCTCCCCCTGTCTCAATTGCCCTCGCCCTGAAAAAACTTCACTCTTGAATTGGATCAGGTAAGCGATACAGGGCCTTCAGGGCCCTCGTGTTTAAAAAAAATGGTGGGAGCATCACTCCAAAAGCCTTAAGTTTTAGGTATTGACTCCAAACTTCAGACTCATACAACTAGTATTTAATAGATTTGTGCAGTCTACAAGAACCATTATACTAGCTGCAGTTGTTTTAACCAGGTTTTCACATAGTGAAACCTGGTTATTAGAATGACGAACGTCGTTGTTTGGGCGGGCGGGCAGTCGGGCGGCGTCAAACTCACCAATAAAACTGAATAACTTTAGTAAGGGTTGACATATCTTGACCAAACTTGGTCTTTAGAAAGAGTTTATGGGTACCTTTCATGGGATTGCATTTGGGGTCCCTAGAGTCAAGGTCAAGGTCACTGTTATTAAAAATAGAAAAATGGTTGAAACTGAATAACTTTAGTTTGCGTGGACATGTTTTGACTAAACTTGGTCTATAGGAAGAGTCTATGGATACCTTTTATGGGATTGCGATTGGGGTCCCTAGGGTCAAGGTCACTGTTACTCAAAATAAAAAAATGGTTGAAACTGAATATCTTTAGTTAGGGTTAACATATCTTGACCAAACTTGGTCTATAAGACTTTTAAGAAGAGTTTATGGATACTTTCATGGGATTGCGTTTGGGGTCCCTAGGGTCAAGGTCACTGTTGCTAAAAATAGAAAAACAGACACAGGCTGAAGTTCTTCTGTCAATCATTAAAAACCTGGTTTCGTCGCATTGCGTTTCTTGTTTTTAATTATTACCCTTTGTTCAATTTCCATCCTCCAACTTAATGTGAAGGACTGGTACTTTACTTCATTTGGTTCAGGATATGGCAGTCTGTGACTGCTCTTGTTTGTAGAGCTTTATAAACTGACAGTTACTGGTATCTTACAAAATCATGTGCTGCCTGATGCAAATAACCTTGATGTAAATTATAGCTGCACATAAACTTGTAGCACACAGTCCTAAGTCTGAACTGTCTATATGCTATAACTTTTTGTCTTTTAATGATTTATAAAAGGAAGCTGAAACCCGGTGACATAATTATATTATTTCGAGAACTCTTGATTGTTTCACATATAACTTTTTTTTCTTTTTTTTTTTCAAAATAAAAAGTTAGGCGTCTGATTGTCACTCTTGTATCTGTGACCTAGAATTGGTCCCAAATCATACTCTATCATTGGAAACAATGGATCAAGCCATTTTGAACATAAATGCAATCAGATTAAAACTCTATAAAAATGATTAAACTAAATGGTAAAAAAGACCCACAAGCTGCATTTTGATGTTTTAGTGTACTTATTAAACAAAGAATACATAATCTAAAGCTTTATTTTGTGTATTAAGAGGTAATATTTTAACGATAATTTTGATTTAGCTGAATTACAAATGATTTTATGCTGTTTTTGTACACATTTTAAGCTCGACTATTCAAAGAATAATGAGGGCTTTACTACTTGCCCCAGCGTTGGTGTCGGCGTCCAGTTAAAGTTTTAGGGCAAGTTGTGATTTTCACTAATAACTTCAATACTCTTCATTCAATTCACTTAATACTTCACACAGTTGTTCAGGGACATCACCTAATGAGGTTAGATTACTCCATGTTATCCTTTGTACAAATTATGGCAACTTGGTGTATATAAAGAGTTTATGGAGACCTTTCATGGGAATGTGTTTGAGGCCCCTTAGGATCAAGGTTAAGGTCAAAGTTACTGTTAATAGAAAAATGACTGATATTAAATAAGTTAAGTAAGGGTCTACATAAATTATTGTGACCAAACTTGGTATATAGGAAGAGTTTATAGGGGCCTTTCCTTAGATTGTGTTTTGGGCCCAAGTGTTATGGTCTAGGTCGAGGTCACTGTTGCTAAGAACAGAAATATGGTTAGTACTGTATAACTCAAGTAAGGGTTGACATAGTGTAACCAGACTTGGTATATACACAAGTTTATGCATAGCTTTCATTCGATTGCCTTTTTGCCCCCTAGGGTCAAAGTCACTGTTACTAAAAATAGATAACTGTTTGGAATTGAATAATTTTAGTTATGGTTGACATTCCTGTGACCCTACTTGATACATAGGAAGAGTTTATGAAGGACTTCCATGGGATTGTGTTTGGGGCCCTCAGGATCAAGGTCACTGTTACAAAAAAAAAGCAGTTTAAACTGAATCTCTTTTGCCAATCATTAAAAGTCGGCGGCAGTGGTGGTCACGTCCCGTTTTCACTTATCTGGGGCATATCTCATAAACTATAAGTGGTATCAACTTGAAATTTCATATGTAGATATATCTCATTGAGGGCAAGTGCAGTGCAAAAGTACTGTTACTCTTGCTTCCATATTTTTAGAGTAATCGCCCTTTGTTAATTTTCATGCTTAAAGTTTTGTCTGGGGCATATCTTGTAAAATATAAGAGTTATCAACTTGAAACTTCATAGCTAGATAGATCTCATGGAGGGCAAGTGCAGTGCATAGAACTCTTGCTTCTATATGTTAAGAGTTATTGCCCTTTGTTAATTTTCAAGCTTAAAATTTGAAAGGGGCATATATAGTAAACTGTAAGAGGTATCAACCTGAAACTTAATAGGTAGATAGATCTCATTGAAGGCAAGTGCAGTGCATAAGAACTGTAACTCATGCTTACATATTTTTAGAGTTATTGCCCTTTGTTAATTTTTATTGTTAATTTTTGTCTGGAGCATATCTCAAAAACTATAAGAGTTATCAACTTGAAACATTATTGGTTGATATATCTTATTGAGGAGGAATGCAGTGCACAAAACTGTATCTCTTGCTTCCATATTAGAGTTATTGCCCTTTGTCAATTTTCATGTTTATCTTTACCTTTGCATTTTTTGTCCGCGGCAGTTCAAATGCCACTTACACTTGAAAGTTAAATGGCAACATCATTGTCTATAAATGAATAAAATGCCAATCTAACAGCTATAATGTCGACAGTAAATAATAATAATTTTTGAGAATACAGCCACATTGCATTTATTAATTCTGAGATTTTGCTTTTGATTTTCGACAATACTCGTTGTATCTTCATCACATGATAATTAAGATAACTTGATCTGTATTACCCAATTTTGGGTTGAAATTCAATTATAATACCACCACAAACGAAGTTTGAGGGGGTATATAGGAGTGAGCTTGTCGGTTGGTCGGTCTGTCGGTTTTCATGGTTTTCAGACGAAGACTCATGAAATGCTTGACAGATTTGAAAAAAATTTGGTACACAGGTGTAACATCAGAAGATACAGGTCAAGTTCGATATTGGGGCTGGTGGGGCCAAGGTCAAGGTCACTGTTACTAAAAATAGAAAAACGGATTCCGGACGATAACTCATGAAAGGCTTGACAGATTTGAAAAAAAATTTGGTACACAGGTGTAACATCAGAAGATACAGGTCAAGTTCGATATTGGGGCTGGTGGGGCCAAGGTCAAGGTCACTGTTACTAAAAATAAAAAAATGGTTTCAGGACGATAACTCATGAAAGGCTTGACAGATTTGAACATTTTTTGGTACACAGGTGTAACATCAGAAGATACAGGTCAAGTTCGATATTGGGGCTGGTGGGGCCAAGGTCAAGGTCACTGTTACTAAAAATAGAAAAATGGTTTCTGCTTCATAACTTTAATTGGGCATGGGATATTGTGATGAAACTTGCTGTATAGGCAGCCTCTGTGAAGACAATGCTTGTGATTGAAAATGGGGCCAGTGGAGTAAAGGTTTTAGTGCACTGTTAAGAAAATAGAAAAATGGTTTCCGGACAAACAATACATGCATGATAAAAGAAGATGCAGTGTGCAGTAACCTTGGAGTTATGGCCTCTTTTCAAAGGAATGGTTTGCCATTCCTGTGTTCAGGCGGCATTTGGGGGTATTCGTCACTCCTGTGACAGCTCTAGTTTTTTTATTGATTCTAGTATGATCTGCCTGAGGTTCATTCATGTGTCTAGATAACTGTTTTGGTGCACTTATGATATATTTTATGATTATTTGATTGAGATTATGATATAACCAACATTGAACTATTTACAGTTCTTTTTATGAAGTGTTCTTTTTTTAATTTTATGTTATTACAGTGGGAAAAAATAAATTGTGCGTAATATGGCTTTTACTTTGGTTTCTTCTTGTCATTTAATGAAAAAAAACCCGGATTTGTTTCTGTTTTGGAACCAATCTGGTAAACAAGTGCCCGGAGCAATTAACACAATGTTGGTTGTCATTCAGTCATTCAATTGACCAATATAAAGGCACAATAGTTTGGTTGGAATGAACTGCTGCTTATGGTGTCATATGACCTGTAAATATTTAGTAATATTTAACCTAAACTCTGGTTCACTGATCAACAACACTATGTACAGTTAAAAGGGACTGTACTCCTGACCGGGAGTAAATTCTTTTCAAATGACTGTACCAGGGTGGTGTCAGGTCAGTAAACTGGATCGCTGTGTTGATAATTAAGTTGTTTTACTTTCAGATATTAAGGCATTCTGAGATTTTCTGACATTGTTAAACTGAAGTAATTTATAGTTTTTATGCAAGATCATTAGAAGAAGTGACCCATTTAATAAATCTGATTTTTTTTTTATATTTTTGGTTTAATGTCACCAAACTTTTACTCGCCATATGACACCAAAGTAGGAGTTTATTCCAATCAAACTGCTGTGTATACGGAAAATGAATTTCATTAATCAATCAGAGCATATGGTTGTATTATCCAATAGATTTCTTTTACCAATGAATACAAACATTACATAGGATAATTGACTAGTTTCCAATGCAAGTACCTCAGGAAGTGAGGTTTTGAACCAGGTTATGTTAATCATCATATAATAGATTACTTTAACCAATGAATAAAAACATATATGACAATTGACCAGTTTCCAAAGCAATTACTGCGAGTGTTGAGATCAATTGGTGAGGTTTTCAACACAAGCTGGGTTATGTGTATTGTATGTCACTATGCAGTCAGACGGGCTCTCAGGTTGGCGGGCGGTAGTCATACTAGGGTTTTTTAGCGAATAACTTTATTTGTGTTAATCATAAGGACAAACATTGTGTATAGTAAGAACATATGGAGAGCTCGCTTGTGATTGCTTTTGGGCCTGTTCCTTCAAAGGTCAAGGTCATTGTTCCGAAAAATGGAAATTTGATTTCTGTCAATTAATTAGAGCTTCATTCATCATATGGTGTATAGTAAGAACATGTGGAGAGCTTGCTTTGGATTGCTTTTGGGTTAGTTTTGTCAAAGTCAAGGTCACCGTTACATTTTGTATTTCATATAGGATTTTGTTTCTGGTGAATAACTACAATTTCTTTCAGTATATGGACACCAAACTCGGTGTATATTAAAGGGACTGTACACCAGATTGGCACCAAAAAAGTTTTTTTCTGTAATGAATCTCAGGACAATTATTTAATAAAATGTTTTACTCGTTGACATCATAATTGTAAAAAAGATTACCAAAAAAAAAAAAAAATGTGGCGAAGACCGGCATCGAACCCGTGTCGCCAAAATTGCAGTCCAGCGTTGTTTCCACTGAGCTATAAAGGCTTACTCTAAACGGTTGATATAACTAAGCTATACACCTAACTCGGTAATATCACGTGATACCATCAACTAGCCAATCACGCATAAGGAATGAATTCTAGGTAGACATACCAAGTAATATTTTTTAATGGAAAAATACGAAAATACTGCGAAAAATAAATTAATTGTAAACTATATGGTACTTCACTTACTAAGTTTCAATGCATTGTACACATCGATACCAAGATTATGTCAGTTTTCGACAATTTTCTTCTTTTTTTCGCTATTTCATCATACGGAGTACAGTCCCTTTAAGAACATGGGATAGCTCCCTTGGGATTGCTTTTGGGTCCGTTCCGTGAAAACTCATGGTCACCATCACTAAATCAGTCTTCGTCGTAACTGGGTTGCCCGAAGCCCGGGACAAGTAAATTCAGTTTCCGACAAGTCAAAATTCCCAGGTGGTTGCCCGAACGGGCAAGTGCAATTTCCTGAAATTTAAATCCCTCAATTTCATAATTTCTTCAACAACAATTCTCAAATTCTGAATGAACTTTCTAAATATTGGCTTTTGTATCAAATTTGACGCATCATAAATTTGTAGTATGCGTCTGTTTTGACCCGGGAGAATATTTCAGTGTGAGAGTCGTTATCATCTGAAAGAAGCGTCAATGCATGATCTGAATGTTTGTTTAATCCGCAAGTGTAATTAACACCCGAAGTGACAAGTGATTATCGATCTGAAATCTGATCGGTAACCGTGTCAATTAGCAGCACTCAAACTCAATGACGTAATATTAACTCTGCCCATTATGAAAATTAACGGACACCTTCCGCTTTTTCTCTGTAAAGGTGGTTTTGAAAAACAACAATGCTAAGATATATTTCTTTCATTTATTTTAAGCTGTTTTATTATATCTCAGGTTAATTTAAAAAAAATATTCTTATAAGTTTTTAAAGTGTGACAGAAAAATAATCATTTTCGTACCACATGGTGTAAAAAGTGCAGGAAACAGGTGCACGCTAGCTTCCTGTCAATTTTAATGAAAGTGAAAGGTCACCAGGTCAAGTGTAAGGAAAAGCTTGTTAACACTATAGAGGTCATATTTATAAATGTATCTTCATAAAGTTGGTCAGAATGTTTATATTAATAATCTCTAAGTCAGGTTTGAATCTGGGTCATGTATGGTCAAAAACTAGGTCATTAGGTCAAATCATAGGAAAAGCTTGTTAGCACTCTAGAGGTAACATTTATGACTGTATGTTCATGAAACTTAGTCAGAATGTTAATATTGATTAGGTTTAGGCCAAGTTCGAATCTGGTGCGGTCAAAAACTAGGTCACCAGGTCAAATAATAAGAAAAGCATGTTAACACTCTCGAGGCCACATTTATGACCATATGTTCATGGAACTTGATCAGAATGTTATTCTTGATGATCTTTAGGTAGTCCTAAATTTGTTATTCCCGCCTTGAAAAGGCGAGGGGATATAGTAATGGTAGGCGCGATTCCGTGCGTCTGTGTGTCCGTGCATCTGTCCGTCTCACATTCATTTCTTTGCATCTCCTCTTACATTTCTCATGCGATTTCTACCAAACTTTCACAGATTGATGATCATAAAGTGAAGCAGCGCATATTGTCCGGCTTTCCCGATTCGACCTTTTTTGAAAGAGTTTTGGCCCTTTGCTTATTTTACATTTAGAATTGGTTTCTTCGCAACTCCTCTCACGTTTTTCATTCGATTCTATTCTATTTTTAGCCAAATCTACATGAGCAAAGTCTATTTTTAGCCAAGTTTACATGTAAAGTCACAATTGCTTGTAAATGTTTGTTCACATTATGCCCCTGGGGTCATAACTTGCCACACCCAGAGTTCACAGGTTTGGTATACTTAAATTGGAAAATGTTAAAAACCTTTTTGTCTGAAACAGCTATGCAGATCCTTGCTATTTTGAACAAGGCTTTGTTTATTGGTCCACTACCATGGTTGTTCAAATTATGCCCCTTGGTCAAAACTGGCTCTGCCTCGGGGGCCACAAGTTTCCTAGAGACTTATTTATTTATTTTCAAAATCTTCTTGTTTCAAACCACAAGGCCCATAACTTTGATATTTGTTGTGGAGCATCATATGATGACCGTCTAGCAAAACATTTGAAATTATGCTCCTTGGGCAAAAGCTGGCCCCACCTTTTTTGACTTAATTTTTAATTTTTAAAGCTGCAGCAATGAAATTTTGACCATGTGCACAGTTTTGCAAATGAGCATCAATGTTGTCCTCGAATGTCCTTGACTTTGACCTTCTGACCAACTTTTTTATTTAAAAGCTACAGACATGAAATTTTGACCATGAGTACAGTTTTGAAAGCAAATATTTTTTACCCTTAGATTACCTTTACTTGGCACATATTAAAATAGTTCATGCAACTTATCTGCTTACAACACTTTCTGTCCTCAGATGTTGAACATGCAGCATTTTTTAGCTTACCCAAACACAAAAAGTGAACTATATTTTTGTTGCCTATTAATTACTCATACGTACATGCTCTGGATTGAAAATGACCACAAGAGCCATGCCAGTAGAGCATAGGCCCTCTTTGGCCTCTTGTTTTATAATTTCGGTCCCAAAGCGAGTAAGTCAGTACAATTTGTAGAAATTACAATACGCAATCTTTCTATGGTCATTCACATATTCAAAATTACTCCCAATAAAATTGTCCTGGTTACCTTCAGACCAACATGACCAGCTGTTTTTTACGCTACGCTGAACACTTGATATCTGTTAATTATTAGCAGACGCCTGCAATCAGTCCTGCCCTTGTTCTATAGGACATCAACAGTGACGCGCTTAATTAACTAGAGTCTCAAAGCTGAGTGTGCTGCGTCATTTTAATAAAATATATTGGGGATATTTTGAAAGGACGCTTTTCTGGTGACCTGTATCACATCGAGTTCGGTGTGTAAACACGGATACATGTTTACTCACCGAACGAGACGTGATGCAGGTCACCAGAAAATTATTTTATCGTAATATTCCATTTATTACATACCTGCCTATTTAATTATTCCTTTTTTGGTTTCAATTTGATATAATTTTACCGCCATCTGTCAAATGCGCGTATGAATTTGAATGTGTTAACGTAGTTTTGTGTAATGAAGTCAAGGGAGGCTACTACAGCGAAACGAAGTCAGAGATTAAAGAATTCACTCTATTGGGCAAAATAAGAACAAAATATTTTATGTTTTAGTAAAATTAACAAATGGCTAATAGATACAATTATCGTCATTTCCTGTAAACGTAACGCTGCCATTTTTAACAAAGTAAATATTCGTGGGATTTTTTGACGATCATAATATGCAGAATTGAGGGAAGTTTGTGAGATCAATCACTATTATTATTTCTATCGATGATGTGAATTCCATGGGTGAAAGTTTTCCGTATTAATACGAAATTTCGTATTTTCGGTCTTCTCAGGGGTCATTTTTCTAAAGCGTGTAAATCCGGTGAGTTTTTCGGGGGGGGGGGGGATATCTCAGCAACTACTTGATTTATTGCATTGAGACTTTATACAATGGTACTCAACCATGCAATCTACTTTAATAACAAAGTAAGATAACTCTTGTTTGCATTAAATTCAAATAATGGCCCTTTTTTATTTGACATAGAAATTCTGATTAAAGTTTTGCATGTAACCACTTTTAAGTCAATACCTCAGCGCATCATGTATTACATTGAAACTTTATACACAGGCATATATAATATTTCTGGCAGCTTTTGTCAACATACATAAGGCCCCTGACAGAAACATCCCTCAATACTTCAATTCTTGCTCATTAATCAAGAATTCATTTAACTGTAACTCATTCAATAAAAGTTAAAAAATGAAAAACAGAATAGGATTAAAGATATATATTGAACTGTGTTTTTTTTTTTTAACAAGTTACCAATCTGACCATTTCACAACGTTCGAATCGACTTTTGACAGCCATTGCCACCTCCATTTGTTTTTCGCAGGCTGTTCAAGCTCTTTAGTATTATACCCTGGGGTTACAAACTTTATTGTTTAATTTTGACAGCAGTTTTTCAATTTATTTCTTTGTTTATTTTTGCCATTTCTTTGTTTATTTTTGCCTACAATTTGCGGTATGTCTTAAAAGTCGCAAAGGATACTGACCGTAAATATTCGGCAAAAACCGGCTTTTTCCGCCATCCAAGCTTTTGTTGGCGCAGAAACTGCTGAGGTTATTCGGAGATCATCTGAATGACGATGCTTTTTAACAAAAAGAAACAACTATTTTCGGAAACGTTCGGCTGATATCGCCGTTAGTAACGGTTTAAGCCATAAAACATTAATTTTCGAACAGAAATATGAAAACCTGAGATCAGATCTTTTGTCAGCAATCTTTTATCATTGGTTTGCAGATATTTTCGCAAAAATTTGCTCTTTCCTAGACAAAAAATAAAAAAGTTGTAAAAACGGTATTTCTGTGAGAGTGCAGCTTTAAGAATTGATACTCTGGCCAGAATACAAGTTATCTATTTTTATGGTTTCTACATCATTGATCTTAACAAAGAGCATGTTGACAAGAAATGGGTTAGAACAGACATGAAAATGTGTAGTTCTTCAGAGTTTGCATTCTTAAGACCATCTGCCCATAATGGGCTTATGTAAGATTCAATATCCACCCCAAAACTTAAAGATGATAACTTCCTGTTAGTCAGTGCTGTTAACAAGCAATCCCAGCATTCAGCCATTGACAAACTAGACACAGGTGCTAGTTCTTTGTCATTTTATTCGAGATCAAATAATTGACTACAATATTGTATTTGTGTTAAAACTGTATTTGTGTTAGGCTAAAAAAATATTAGTGATATTTTGATGCTTTTTTTAACTGCAGAATCTGTAGCCTGGTAGTTAATAATACCCCCGACAAATGAAGTTTGAAGAGGGTATATTGGAGTCACCCTGTGGTCTGTAGGTCAGTCGGTCCGTCGGTTTGTCCATCCGTCCGTTGCAATTTACCTTGTCCGGAGCATAGCTTAAAAACTTCTGGATGGAATTAGATTAAACTTCATACAATGATAGAGCATTATGAGAGGAAGTGCAGTGTACAATAACCATAACTCTATTCTTGCATATTACTGAGTTATTGCCCTTTGTTACTTTTTTTTGTCCGGAGTATAACTTGAAAAGTACTGGTTGGAATTCATTGAAACTTCATACAATAGTAAAGCACAATGAGAGGAAGTGCAGTGTTCAAGAACCATAACTCTACTTTAGCTTATTACTGAGTTATTGCCCTTTATTTGTTTTTTTCCATACAAAACTTGCAGTCTACAAGATGGAATTTATTAAAACTTCATACAATGGTAAAGCACAATGAGAGAAAGTGTAGTGCACAAGAACCATAACTCTATTTCAGCTTATTACAGAGTTACTGCCCTTTGTTACTTTTTTCTTGTCCGGATCATAGCTTGAAAACTATTGGATGGAAATTAATAAAACTTCATACAGTGCTAGATCATACTGAGAGGGAGTGCAGTGTACAGGAACCGCAATTCTATTTCAGCTAATTACAGAGTTATTGCCCTTTGTTACTTTTTTCTTGTCCGGAGCATAACTTGATAGGTATTGGATGGAATTTAATAAAACTTCATACAGTGATAGATCATAATGAGAGGGAGTGCAGTGTACAGGAACAGCAATTATATTTCAGCCAATTACAGAGTTACTGCCCTTTAATAACATTTCCAAGGTGTATCTACAGTGTATAAAAAATTTCAACATTTTGGCGGGAAAATTAACATACACAATTCTGCAGTCATCTGCACTTACACTCCCTGATTTGATTTATTAGCAGCTCTTCTGAATATACACTTGTTTTTACAAGTCAAAGGTAATATTCATTCTGTTTCTCAATCAAAAACGCTGACATTTGACAAGACTCTTAACCATGTCATGATGATGTATTTTATGCGTATTTTCCGAAAATCTAAAACTAGTAACAAATATCAAGTTTTTGTCTACATTGTTTCCATCATTGTTTTTGACTGAAAATTAAAGGAATTAGAAATTCTACCACTTTTGAACCCAATCTACCGCTGTTGAGACCTAAATCTACCTCTCTGTCATTGCCAAAGGTTCACATGTCTGCTTGTTAAAGCTGCCCTCTCACAGATTGAACGTTTTTTTTTGTCTTGGAACGAGCCAATTTTTGCGAAAATCCATGGAAACTAGTAATATAAGACTGCTGACAAAAATTTGTTCGCAGATTTTCATATGTTCAATAATTAATGTTTTATGCACTTTTCTTAAACCGTAATAGTACCCATAAAACATTGATTTTCGAACGGAAATATGCAAATTTGCGATCTGATCTTTTGTCAGCAATCTTTTATCATTGGTTCGCAGATATTTACGCAAAAATTTGCTCTTTCCAAGACAAAAAAAGTTGTAAACCGGTAAATCTGTGAGAGTGCAGCTTTATACTCTACAGGTTACATTTTCAATCCAAATATCCTGGAAATTTGTCAGAAAGGTTGTTTTGATAATTTTTATGTCAAGTTCGAATATGGGTCATCTGGGGTCAAAACTAGGTCACAGAGTCCAAATATGGAAAAACCTTGTTAACTCTCTAGAGGTTACATTTTTCAGCCCAAATATTCTGGAAATTTGTTTGAAAGGTTGTTTCATTCATTTCTAGCTCAAATTTGAATATGGGTCATTTGGGGTCAAAAAGTAGGTCACAGGGCCCTAGTATTGAAAAGCCTTGTAAACTATTTAGAGGCTACATTTATAGCCCAAATATCCTGGAAATTTGTCAGAAAGGTTATTTTATTAATTTTTAGGTCAAGTTCAAATATGGGTCATTTAGGGTCAAAAACTAGCTAACAGATCTCAGTTCTGCTAATAGTAGACTTCTAAAAAGTTTTCTTCAAATCCTGACCCTTGTGTCAAATTTATCCCTGCTGAACAGTTTAGACCATTTTACAGGTTAGCCATCTAGGGCCATCATGGCTGTTTTTTTTTTATTCCTGTGCAATTTTGACAACCAAAAATTTCAAATAATACTAACGTACACTATACTATACTGGTATGAAAGGAAATGACCCTTTCTTGGGGGAAAATGGTGTGTGTTTGGAAAGGACCTGCACAATTATACTAGTGAAAAAATTTAGATAAAAAATGTTCCACATTTTAAAACTGATTACAATTATTGCAATAGTCGAAATTAACACAAGCCTGCAAGCCCTGCACTGGTAAAATGCTATCCGGCCTTGCTTAAATTCTGAATCTTATGTAGCAGGTCTTGTTCAAAAACTTGATGCCAATTAAGCAATAGTTGAATAATTCAGGCTTGTATTGCATTTGACTTTCAGTCAGTATGTGGATGTAATAATATTTTATTATTAGACGCAATTACAAGAACAATTTTAGTAGAATGAAAATTTGTCTATCACTGATACTCATTTGAAATCCTGTGTAATAATGAAATGAAAAAACAAACTTGACATTAAATTATCTAATGCTGTTTAATGGTTGTAACCATATGAGTAAAACAGCCCAGCAGGTATTCAAACAAAACAAGATGTATGTTAATGCATTAGGTATCAAAAAAGCAGCTGAATGGATTTTATTGAATATAAATGTAGCAACCTTATATTGTATCATCGGAATGAACACGGATATATCCAAACTCGGACGGATTCATCACAGGACAAAATAGCAATACTTTATTGGGGCAGACAATATTTTTCACAGTTTTTCATTCATCTCTGGCATTGAATTTTTTGCTACCACAAACACAAAATATTTATATTGGTACCTTGCAGTATCAACTGTGTTGACAACTATCCAACTTAAATATTCATGTAAGATGACCCTATCTTGCATATATTGCTAACTATGGCCCTTTATTATTTGACTTAGAAATTCTGGTTTAGGTTTTGCATGTAACCAGAATTTAGTTAGTAACAGTTCCTAAGTCAATCAGGGGCCATTATTTTGTATTAAGAATAATCTGGAGTTATGAAACGTCATTGTGTGATATGGTCCTGAAGAACAATATGAAGTATGAAGTGAATTAAATAAAGGGTATTGGAGTCAATATAAGTGAAAATGTTAACATGCCATAATACTTAAACTGGATGCAGACAGCGACCGCAGGTCGAGTACTGAAGCCATCTTATTCTTTAAATTATAAGTCAAGCTAATCATTATCTGCTTATTTTTAACTCCATGTTATTATCCCCCGCCTATGAAATAGGGAGGGGGATATTGAAATGGCGTTGTCGGTCCGTCCGTCCGTCCTTCCTTCCGTCCGTCACCTGCGTTTTCTCAGTAACTAGCCGGTAGAATTTCATGAAACTTAAAATAAGTATGAACCACTATACTGGAATGATGCCCGTGCAAAAAAAAAATTGATTGGTCAATTGTCCTTGGAGTTATTGCCCTTGATTTTTTGAAAAATGCACATTCACAACCATTTCTCAGTCACTAGCTGGCAGAATTTCATGAAACTTAAAATAAATATGAATTACTATACTGGGATGATGCCTGTTCATATTTTTTTGGATTGGTCAATTGTACTTGGAGTTATTGCCCTTGATTTTTTGAAAAACTCATTTACAGCCATTTCTCAGTAACTAGTTGGTAGAAATTCTTGAAACTTGAAATAAATATGAACCAACATACTGCGATGATGCCTGTTTATTTATATTTTGGATTGTGTAATTTCTATATGAGTTATTTGCCCTTGATTTATTAAAAGATCCATGTTTGCAGCCTTTTCTATGCAACTAGCTGGTAGAATTTCATGACACTTGGAATAAATAAGAACCAACATACTGTGATGATGCCTGTCTATTTTTCTTTTGGATTGGTCAATTTTCCTTAGAGTTATTGCCCTTGATTTATTAAAAAATCATTGTTTGCAGCCGTTTCTCAGTAACTAGCTGCTAGAATTTAATGAAACTTGAATGTTATATGAACCAACATCCTGCAATGAACTTCTTCGGTGAATTTCTACGGCTACATTTTTATCTCAACTATTGAGTACTTTTTTGCAAAGATTGATGTTTCCGAGTAAGCAGTTTCGGAAAAGACAGTTTCATTTAATCATCCCTCTGAATTATTTTGTTAAAAAAATTTATCATAAAGTAGTCCCGGTCGATATTTTATAATTTGGCTCGGAAAGGGATAAACCAATGTGCTTATCTTATTCTTTCTGAGATTTTTTTTAACCTTCAAGCACAAACAAGCCATCAAGCACAAACAAGCCATTTGTTGGCGGGGGATATCTTTTCACTGAAAATGCTTGTTCTGTTTTGCAGTTGCACGGAAAAGCATTATTTCTGTGTCAAAGGCTCTTTCAACGGGCTTGACATGTTGCCATTTTGGTGACTAGTTTTTACAAAATTATGCCCTAAATAGCTCTATTTGGCATTGCTTTTCTACATTGCGCCTGAAGTTAAAAAAACTACAGTTCAAAGGCAGGATAGGGCTATCATGTAGTTGTCATTACTCCATTGTTGAATTTAAACCATGTTTAAAAGATAGCTGTGTCAAGAATTGAGCCATTATAAATACACATTTGATTGACTTTTAATTTAAAGGATGGTGAACCCTGTAATGACTGTATAGTCATGTTTTCAATCATCATATTACATATTTCCTTTCTGGTCACATTTCATATATTAATGTTAACTTGAATAAAATGTGTTATTGAAAGGTCCACTGAAAGGAATTTGTTGTGCAAGTTTGTTTTTCTGTGGTCTGATGATGCTTGTGTGTTTACAGTTCAAGGAATGTTCAGCACTGCTCCAGCAATGATTGAGGGGACTACCTTTGTGACTGCACTTTTATCTGGTTATTTGGGATGGAGGCTGTGCTGAAAAACCTGGTGACAATAAACAATTTTTTAGCATGCCCTTTAAATGAACTGGGAGAACTTATCTATTTGTATATATATATATAATATAAATATTTAATATACTGGATAAACTGACATATTTTCTCAAATTTGGTCTGATTTTGCCCTATCCCCTGCGAAAATGATGGCCAATAACCATGGACTACCATGGACTACCATGGTAGTTCATGGTCATATGACCATGGACTACCATGGACTACCATGTTACGTCAAATGGCCGCCCCACGGTTTATGACCATGGTCTACCATGGTGTGCTACCATGGTCTACCATGGTGTGCTACCATGGTCTACCATGGTGTGCTACCATGGTCTACCATGGTATCAAACCATGGTAGACCATGGTAGACCATGGTATTATACCATGGTAGACCATGGTGTGATACCGTGGGGCGGCCATTTGACGTAACATGGTAGTCCATGGTAGTCCATGGTCATATGACCATGAACTACCATGGTAGTCCATGGTTATTGGCCATCATTTTCGCAGGGGTGCACACTTAAAGAGTAGTAAAAGTACAGTTCTTGAACAGTTCAAGAACAATTCATGCACATTTCTTAAATAGTAGTAAAAGTTCAGTTCTTGAACAGTTCAAGAACAATTCATGCACATTTCTTAAAATGTTCTTATCATTTTCTAGTGGTTCTTGTACACGTTAAGAATAGATCAAGTACGGATCTAGAAATGTTCTTGCATGGATTAAAATCTTGAAATCTACCCAGTACATTCCTGACTAGATGTGATAACAATTGTTAAACGATAACGTTTTAGGAACAAATCTTGAACAATTGTTACATTATAACTTTCTTGTTTAAAATGTCAACCACTATTATGAAAGAAATAGTCAACAAGAAAATTGAAAACACTTTCTTATAAGCTCCAGTTTTAGGTAACCAATTTCAATTCTTCATGAAAAGTAGATTACTTTTCTTAACTGCTTCTGTTTTACCACAATGAACATTTTTTTCATTTATGATTATGTATTAAAGTTACAAGTATTGCTCACATTTTACTGCGCTTATGCTGTATGAACGCAGTAGGGTAAGAAAGCAAATGACCCAAGATGCTCTAACATGCTAAATATGAAATTTGCTCACATGCCCTACTGCGCTCTTACAGCATAGACGCAAGTAAAACTGTTATCTCTCCTTAATTATATCATTATATTTTTCAAACATGTACTTTTAACCAATGTGCATAAAAACATGGATAAAAAATTCAAACTAACACAGTTGATAAAGTTATTGTATTTAAGAAACAAAAAGTATGCACCTGTACATTAATGGTTCTTAAAGGTAATTCTGGAGTTTAAATGCATAGTTATTAATGACTTAATTTTTTGCATCAGCGCGCCAAACTCAGTTTTGTATTTACTGATAAAAGTTAGTCATACAGTTGTTATTTTGATTCTAGAACGACAGCGTATTAATTGATTCGCATTTATCATTTTCCATGTATCGAGCTTCTTTAGTCCAGCATCCAGCAAATTACTTATCCATGTCAGTGACGTCAAGCGTTTGATGAGAATAACATGAACTATTCATGAATGACAATTTGGACAAATCATGTTCATGAACTCCCACTAAGTTCATGAACTCCTGCTTAGTAAATGAACTTGACAGTTCATGAACATTATTTTTTCAAAATGTCATTCATGAACTAAATTCATGAATAGTTAATGTCACTCGACACAGGGTGATAATTTCATCATTACTACACATCCATTTATAACAGTTTTAATTTCTTATGACGCATATAAACACAATTAGTAAGAAACCATTGAATTGCTCATTTCAGTCCTTGACATTTACATCTAGTCTCTGTACCCAGGTCCCTTTTCCTTATACACTTGATGATGAAACGCATCTGCGAAAAGATTTTTTGCAGTCATTCTTTGCATGATTAGTTTTGTTGAAGTGGTCTTTTCTTAACTCTGGAAGCCTTTCGTTGTCTGAGACTTTGACATCCATCTTCCAACCTGAAAAATATTTCTTTTATTTATTTGTACTGCCAACATTTTCAAATAACTAACGGCCAGTTGGTTATCAAATCAGTGCGAATTAAGATTTCAATGTTGCAGGTATATAAATTAATGATAGCTTATTTAATTCTTTCGAACCAAAGAGCTCAAATTTATTGAGTCTGATTTTTTTTAAAGATTCTCATTAGTGTTTGTCTGTTACATATAAAATCCACTCCACACATCCAACCATATTGTTTTCAAAACCAGAATGAAAATCTTACCATTTGCTTTAAAAAATAGTCTACTCACTGATGGATTTGACAATTTACGGCTTTGAATGTTTTTCTCCTTCACTGGTTGATTCTTTTGAGGACTGATGATTTATTTGTTAGCTCCTTTGGGTTGGCTAAAATAGACGAAACAACATTTCAGACACTTAACCATAATTTGCTTGCATAGTGGTTATTTAAAAGGTCAAGGGTTGGCAGCGATGCAAAAGTCCATTGAAGGACCAAAATTTAAAAATGTTAAAAAAATCAATTTCTTCTTAGTTTTGAGGTTCAATATTTAACAAGCATGATTCATACCCATTTATCCATTGCAACATGAGGAGCTGTAATTAGGATTTGAGCATATTTTATGATATAAGATTTTATCAGATTTCAAATCAAAGCTACATTGTCTTTAAACAAAAAGAGTATATTTGTGACTGAGTCGAAGTTATTGAAACTGTCCAATCAACAATGTCTTTGTTTTGATTGCAGCTATATTTAAAAAGATATTAACATATTTGTAACCCGGAAATGATCTCTCATCCACTACTTTTCATTATTAACCTGAAGAACTTTTTTTTTTTATTTGACAAGATATAATAACGAACTCACAACATTGTTAAATAGGTAGTCTGGAGCATTTTGACATGAAAACAAAGTGATAATGTCAACAGACTTTTTAGAATAAATGTGAAAGTTTTTTTATAAAAAATATTAATATTCTATTGTAAAATTTGTTAACTCCCTACTAACATGTCGCCAAAAATATATGTTTCACTCCCCTAAAAGATCGTTCCTCAAAACAATAAAAACTTTTTTAAAGGTTTTAGTTTTTGACCTTCCCCACCCACTTTTACATCGCTGCCGGCCCATTACAATTGATCCTTTTTCTCGACAAAAATAGCTTACCAACGTTAAGAAACAAATTTAAAAGCTGCTTTAATATATATATATATATATATATATATATATATATATATATATATATATATATATATATATATATATATATATATATATAAATTAAGTATTAGCTGAACGCTAGTCAAAAACAAGCATTTAACTGTGTTTCTACACAAACGTATTTCGTATGTTTGTCGCGAAAATGTATTACAACAAAACATATTTGCTCATTACTTCAAAATGTTGCTATGTTATTTTAAACAATAATATTAGCGTAAAAGATCGTTATAAACGTTACTGAATTATACTCCTTACATCGCTTGAACTTACCTTAAATAAACGAAACAAGACATCAGTTTATTTGGCGCATTATTTCGACAAAAATGGCGGGCGTTCGAAACTATCTCCGCCAGTGAAGAGCGTTTCGTCTTAAATGCGTAACCGTTAGAATATAGTTATATCGCTACGTTAGAATATGGCTATAGTATTTTGTAAATATTATATTTAACCGGTTTAACAACTAATTAACCAGTGTTGACCACAGGTGCTCGTCACATTGCCTGGATACAGTAATTTTATATAAAATAATTTTTTTTTTTTTTTTTTTTTTGACAAGATAGTGAATATATGTCATTTTAAAAAAATATTCCACATTTTTCATGAAAAAAAGTTACTAATAACTTGACAAAATCTTGACAAAAAATAAATAAAAAAATCTATTAAAAAAAAATATATATAAAAAATATAAATTACTGTATCCAGGCAATGTGACCAGCAATCCATGGCACCTTACATGATACATATGATATATGTGGTGCTTTAATTCAAATAAATTTAATTTTAATGTTCATGTTATTTTGATATGGAATTTTCTTTACGTTTGTTATGCCCCCTTTTGAAAAAAGTGGGGTATATTGTTTTGCACATGTCGGTCGGTCGGTCGGTCGGTCTGTCTGTCTGTCGGTCGGTCGGAATACCAAATGGTTTCCGATCAATAACTTGAGAACGCTTTGACCGAGGGACCTCATACTTGGTATGTGTATTGGTCATCACCAGCAGATGAACCCTATTGATTTTGAGGTCAGTGGGTCAAAGGTCAAGGTCAGTGTGACCTTTACATGAAAAACGGTTTCCGATCAATAACTTGAGAACGCTTTGACCCAGGAACCTCATACTTGGTAGGTGTATTGGTCATGACCAGCAGATGAACCCTATTGATTTTGAGGTCAGTGGGTCAAAGGTCAAGGTCAGTGTGACCTTAACATGAAAAACGGTTTCCGATCAATAACTTGAGAACGCTTTGACCCAGGGACCTCATACTAGGTAGGCTTATTGGTCATGACCAGCAGATGAACCCTATTGATTTTGAGGTCAGTGGGTCAAAGGTCAAGGTCAGTGTGACTGTAAGCTGAAAAAAGGTTTTCTGATTGTCCATATTTTATTTAAGTGTCCAAATCCTACTAACAATTTGGCTCCCAAGGGGGCATAAATGTTTCACTAACATCTCTTGTTATTTTTTTATTTATAATCTTTGGGTTATAACTGGGCCAAATGTGTTACACTAAATGCACCAGCCACTTGTAACCACAGCTACCTCAACTTCCTGCCTGTTGCTGATGCAACTACTTGTTTTTGTACAAGTTTCCTTTTAAAGACATATGCAGAACATTTTAAGAACTTGCCATGTTCATAAGCTGTTCCTATGATGTGCCAAATTGTTTAAAAAGAACATTTCAAGAACATATTAAGAACATAAAAGTTCATAAACTATTCTTTAAATGTGCCAACTTGTCTTTATGAACAGTTCAAGAACATTTTAAGTGCAAACACTATTCATGAACTGTTCTTATATTGTACTAGACTTTAATATAGAACAGTATTAGAACAACAATAGTCTTTAAAAAATTCAAGAACTGTTCTTAAAAAGTATTCTTGAACTGTTCAAGTACAACTGTTCTTAAAAGTGATCAGTTACTGTTCTAGTACAGTTTTGCATAGTTCTTGAACAGTAATTAAACACAAGAACATCATTTCACAGAGGTAATGGAGCATAGATGCTCGGTAATGAGCAAATGCTCTATTTCCCACAATGTTTTCAAAGGTTTTCAAATTTGGCATTCTTCCTTTCCAATAGATATTCTTCCTTTCCATCAGATGCTTTCGTTGTGGATGAGTCTAAAATTAGCAGAACAGCTGGTAAAGGGTTAATACTGAAACACAACTTCTGTTGTTGACAAGTTGTGTGTTTACTAAATATCAGTAAAGAATAAGACCACATTTATTAAGTTGCTATTTCTGTTATTTACCAAAATCAACAAATCATTTTTAGACTTATCCAAAGTAAAGAATCAGATAAAAAAGGATGATGGTAGACTATGGTAAACTGTCACAGTGGCTGACCATGGTCAACCTTGGTGTACCATGGTAGACCATGGTTGAAATGGTGACTCTCGGAGTAAAACTTTTATACCATGGTCTACTGTGGGTTTTTTCATGGTACTTGATGGTTGACCTTCAAAAACCATGGTATACCATGGTGATCTTTTTTTGTACCATGGTAGACCATGGTCGACCATGGTCAAACCATGGTATACCATGGTGATCTTTTTTTGTACTATGGTCGACCACGGTCGACCGTGGTCGACCGTGGTCCAGGCAATGAGTTTCCCACGGTACTTGATGGTTAACCATGATAAAACATGGTTGACCGTCAAAAACTGTCAAAAACCGTGGGGACCATGGTCGACCATGGTCATTATTTCGCCGGGGATTGCATGAAGAACATTTGATGCATATAGATTTTCAGGAAAGTGGTAAATTGAACAAAATGTTTTATTTACATTTTTTTTGTTTCTTAAAATTTTCAGGGAAACAGTATTTTCATTGGCTAAAATAATATTTTTTTGTGTGAACAGTTGTTAAATAGTTGGATGACTTAATTATGTGAATCATTAAAGCACTTAATTACTTTCTAAGGACAAAAATAACAAGATGAAGATGATATTCAAGGACAAAAACAACAACCTGAAGATGATACTCAATTTAAAAACATTTTTTGATACGTTGATTATGAAAGTGATGGGGAAAGAATCAGTTCAAATTGTGCTTATCAAGGTCTATAGCATTAAAGCACAAAAATAAATGAGTTTTCCTATTCTTACCAGGGTCAACCACTACAGCTGCTGCTAGTACCAGAACTAGCACTACTACCACAACTCCTACTACCACTACTACAATATACTTTTCATTTACTGTCAGAATGTAACCATTCAACAGAAGTTTGCAGTTTTTTAAATTGCAATTTTTTTTTTTCAAATCTTACGATCAGCAATTTGAAGGAATAATGAGGTGTTATCTTGAAAGACTAAACATTTGAAACACTCCTCTACTAAATGCGGCAATGTAGTTGTTTTATTTTAAAATTGATTACATTTATATTAATTATACTTTAATTGAATGAAGTTAAATGTGTCAGCTTTATGGATCTTTTTAGGACAAGAGAATTTAGATCTTAAAACCAAAGATAAAGAAAAGTTAATATATATGAACATGTGTCACCGTGTGACTTTCTCTTCCAAATTCTGTTAGAAAATTTATTGTTCTTTTTTTTGGTTACATCTTATTTTTCTATGATATTTACTTTCATAATTTCCTAAAGAGACTTTTGTCAGTCATTCTAATTGCAATTGAGTGTTTTGACATTTCTGATAAGATTTTACTGTTTCCTCTTCTTAATTATTATCAGTTAATTATCTCAGATCATAATCATAAACCTTACTCTTGGAGACTTTGACACTTCTCAATTATCTCAGACTTAATCTAATTGTAAATTTTATTTTTGACAATAATTATTTTTGAGTGACACTTTCTAAAATCTTCGATCATTATCTTTTTATCACTTAATTCTGATTGGTAACTTCTACTCTTTAAGTAAGTATATAAGTATGTACATTTTTCATTTAGAAGAGAGAAATATATACATTAGAGATACATATAGACTAGGAACTTTGTACTTCTTCTTTTACTAAGGAAATATCTTTGAACTACTTTTTTTGTGACTATATAATTAATTCACTTACTTTCATAACTTAATATATCACATGGACTATTGAATGTTTCTTGTTAAATAAGTCTTTGGATTTATCTTTGTTAACTATTCAACTTAAATGTGGAATTAATAAAGAACCAACTTTTAAACATCTTAATTGGACTTGAGTTGTTAATCAAAGTGAACCATTAAACGTGATCTGAACTTAAACGGTAACTCGCAGTTGTGCCAGCTAATTCCCCAAATTAATGGTTAACTGCACGCGCCCCTTAGACAGTGTGGCTCGGGCTCGGTGACCACCCCTACTATACCGGAGTGTATATACTGGCCCGATCCCGACGCTGCACGACTTAACTGGGGTGCGCAAAAAAGACTTTCATGTAACCTCATCTCCTCATGAGCACAAATTAAGAATAATTTTGACAAAAATTTCTTGACACAAGGAGATGGCTGATTTACAATTGCTTGCAAGTTTTACATGTCTATGTGCTTTATATAATTAACCACTTCTGTAACTGCCAAATTGAACATAGAAAGGTCATACAAAT
Source organism: Mya arenaria (assembly GCF_026914265.1). NCBI lineage: Eukaryota > Metazoa > Mollusca > Bivalvia > Myida > Myidae > Mya > Mya arenaria. The sequence goes on from NC_069126.1 coordinate 52,970,454, forward strand.
TTGAATACCATAGTAGAGATAAAATTAATGTGCAATATCTTGTTTATTGATGCTGCCCACAAAATAATGATGTTACAATTTATTATTATATTTATGCTGCACCAATTTACTGTAAAATTTATACTAATAACCTTAAACGTAAGGAAAGTATAAATGTTGTAGCAGTATGCATATTCGTGACAATTATTTTTATATGTTTTTGTGTTTCTTTGCATTCTGTATTTTGACTTGCCATTGACAATTCCATAAAATATCTTCAAACTTGTATCATACAAGTGCTTTACAATTGATCTACAAACTTAAGACAAGTGGATAATCTATTCTTCGATTTTCTAAGGGTTAATTTTTAATTTTTGAGTCAACGCTCAAAATTCTAAAATATGCTAAAGATATTGAAACTTTATTGCGCAAAAAGTTTGTTTTATCGCATACCCTTATGATATCGGATATTGGAATCAAAATAAAGTGAAATGAGTTAAACTGTATAATTACTTCATAATCTTATATACATGTATATGTTCTTTAAAGCTATTTTGTATGTGGATCCACACTGTACATATCATTGTTTATAGCAACTTGTATTGTCATTATTTTTCATTTGTATTGTATTGTTACATGGGTGAAAATTCGTCATATAATATTCATGTTATGTTAAACTTCAATTATAGAATTAGAAAAATCAAAAAAAAAATTCTACTTATGTTAAAGTTATAACTGTTTTATTAAGTTCGGGACGAACTTTTTGTGAGCAAGGAGGAATTTGTCACCGTGTGACTTTCTCTTTCAAATTCTGTTAGAAAATTTATTGTTCTTTTTTTTGGTTACATATTTACTTTCATAATTTCCTAAAGAGACTTTTGTCAGTCATTCTATTTGCAATTGAGTGTTTTGACATTTCTGATAAGATTTTACTGCTTCCTCTTCTTAATTATTATCAGTTAATTATCTCAGATCATAATCATAAACCTTACTTGTTGAGACTTTGACACTTCTCAAGTATCTCAGACTTAATCTAATTGTAATTTTTTTTTTGACAATAATTATTTTTGTGTGACACTTTCTAAAATCTTTGATCATTATCTTTTTATCACTTAATTCTGATTGGTAACTTCTACTCTTTAAGTTAGTATATAAGTATGTACATTTTTCATTTAGAAGAGAGAAATATATACATTAGAGACACATATAAACTAGGAACTTTGTACTTCTTCTTTTACTAAGGAAATATCTTTGAACTACTTCTTTTGTGACTATATAATTAATTCACTTACTTTCATAACTTAATATATCACATGGACTATTGAATGTTTCTTGTCACCGTGTGACTTTCTCTTCCAAATTCTGTTAGAAAATTTATTGTTCTTTTTTTTGGTTACATCTTATTTTTCTATGATATTTACTTTCATAATTTCCTAAAGAGACTTTTGTCAGTCATTCTAATTGCAATTGAGTGTTTTGACATTTCTGATAAGATTTTACTGCTTCCTCTTCTTAATTATTATCAGTTAATTATCTCAGATCATAATCATAAACCTTACTCTTGGAGACTTTGACACTTCTCAATTATCTCAGACTTAATCTAATTGTAAATTTTATTTTTGACAATAATTATTTTTGAGTGAAACTTTCTAAAATCTTCGATCATTATCTTTTTATCACTTAATTCTGATTGGTAACTTCTACTCTTTAAGTTAGTATATAAGTATGTACATTTTTCATTTAGAAGAGAGAAATATATACATTAAAGACACATATAAACTAGGAACTTTGTACTTCTTCTTTTACTAAGGAAATATCTTTGAACTACTTTTTTGTGGCTATATAATTAATTCACTTACTTTCATAACTTAATATATCACATGGACTATTGAATGTTTCTTGTTAAATAAGTCTTTGGATTTATCTTTGTTAACTATTCAACTTAAATGTGGAATAAATAAAGAACCAACTTTTAAACATCTTAATTGGACTCGAGTTGTTAATCAAAGTGAACCATTAAACTTGATCTGAACTTAAATGGTAACTCGCAGTTGTGCCAGCTAATTCCCCAAATTAATGGCCAACTGCACGTGCCCCTTAGACAGTGTGGCTCGGGCTCGGTGACCACCCCTACTATACCGGAGTGTATATACTGGCCTGTTTATCGAGGCTGCACGACTTAACTGGGGTGCGCGGTGCCACATGTATGCCCTATATATACTTTTTACTTTGAGTGTATTTGTGGGGTATTGTATGCATGACCCTATTTTCCTTAGGATTGCTTCTAAACATCATGTATCTTCTTCCAAATGCCTGTCCCATGCAGTGATTGAAGTTAATTATAATTAAGGAGGTTACAAATGACTGTCTTGTTTGTGTTACCATGTTGAATTCCAGTCTCCAAAAAAAAGTTTGAGGGGGTATATAGGAGTGAGCTTGTCGGTCGGTCGGTCGGTCGGTCGGTTGGTGGGTCTGTCGGTTTTCGTGGTTTTCATGATATTGGGGCTGGTGGGGCCAAGGTCAAGGTCACTGTTACTAAAAATAGAAAAATGGTCTCTGCTTCATAACTTTAACTGGGCATGAGATATTGTGATGAAACTTGCTGTATAGGCAGCCTCTGTGAAGACAATGCTTGTGATTGAAAATGGGGCCAGTGGAGTAAAGGGTTTTGTGCACTGTTACGAAAATAGAAAAACGGTTTCTGGACAAACAATACATGCATGATAAAAGAAGATGCAGTGTGCAGTAACCTTGGAGTTATGGCCTCTTTTCAAAGGAATGGTTTGCCATTCCTGTGTCCATGCGGCATTTGGGGGTATTCGTCACTCCTGTGACAGCTCTAGTTTGTAATGATCATAAATATTAATGCATACGCAAATCAATAAAGGAACGAGTTTTATTTTTATTTATTTGTCAGGAAAAATATAAGTTAATACAAGTAAAGATACCAGGCAAACAATTTTATCACTTTCACTACAACTTTGAGTATAAAGTGAAGGACTTAGGACTAGCTAGTGGTAATGATGGTTCTAACTTAAAAAAGTTTGATAGTCTACATACTGTGATATAACTTCTGGTGATCATCTGATACACATATATTAACAAAAGTACTAATAGAATATACATGATGTAAAAAAAGCAATAAGATAAGTGTCTCATCTAATTGACAAACATAAAACAGTTATGGTTTACATTTACAGGAAAGCCTTAAATTGGAATTATATTTTATCATGGACCTATGGTTTATAGGTCCGTGATTTTATTGAGATAAATATATTACAACATTTACTACCTTCAATTTTGATAAAGCTGGCATAAAAATAGATTAAGGTTAACAATTAAAACCTAGCAAATTAAAGAATATGTTCGCTTTGGTATTATGCCTGATTTTTATCCTTGAAAAACAGTCTTTAAATGTACAATATCTATTGTCATTGTGCAATTCAATGCATATTTATCGTAATCAGAGACAAAAGAATGTGCCTAAGCATAATAGGATAGGTAATTGATAAATCTTGCCAGCACATCAATGACTGCAATTTAAATTCTGTTTAAGATACTCTTTAAGTTAAACTTATTCACAAAGCTAGATCAGTTATCTGTGCCAGAGCATTTTGTAAATAAAACGATAATCTAAGATTCTTAATATAAATCCTTGGCAAAAAAGTCATGCTGCATGGTATATAACTGAAAAAATATGTATAAGGTATTTTAAGTCTGAAACTTTCAGGTTTTATATAATACAATTAAAATATTTTAGCCAGTCACTATGCTACCAAATTCAAAATGATGTATTGTTATTTATTATGCCCCCCTTCGAAGAAGAGGGGTATATTGCTTTGCACAGGCATGTCGGTATGTCGGTCGGTCGGTCGGTCGGTCCGTCGGTAGACCAAAGCTTGTCCGAGTGATAAGTCAACAATTCCTGGATGTATGGTCATCAAACTTTACATGAAGGTTGGGCCTGACCAGTAGATGACCCCTATTGATTTAAGGGCTCATCAGGTCAAAGGTCAAGGTCACAGTGACCTTTAATGGTATATAATTTTAAAGCTTGTCCGAGTGATAACTCAACAATGCCTAGACCTATGGTCATCAAACTTGATATGGAAGTTGGGCCTGACCAGGAGATGACCCTTATTGTTTTTGGGGGTCATCGGGCCAAAGGTCAAGGTCACAGTGACCTTGAATGGTAAAAGGTTGTCCGTGTGATTACTTGACAATGCCTGCACCCATGGCCCTCATAATTGACATGGAGGTTGGGCCTGACCAGTAGATGACCCCTTTTTTGGGGGGGGGGTCATCGGGCCAAAGATCAAGGTCACAGTGATCTTGAATGTTAAAAGGTTGTCCATGTGATAACTAGACAATGCCTGCTCCTATGGCCCTCATACTTGACATGGAGGTTGGGCCTGACCAGTAAATGATCTCTATTGTTTTTGGGTGTCATCGGGCCAAAGGTCAAGGTCACAGTGATCTTGAATGGTAAAAGGTTGTGGGTGTGATAACTTGACAATGCCTGCACCCATGGCCCTCATACTTGACATGGACATTGGGCCTGACAAGTAGAAGACACCTATTGTTTTGGGGGGGGGGGTCATCGGGCCAAAGGTCAAGGTCACAGTGACCTTGAATGGTAAAATGTTGTCCGAGTGATAACATGACAATGCCTGCACCCATGGCCCTCATACTTGACATGGACGTTGGACCTGACCAGTAGATTGCCCCTATAGGCTTTAGGGTCATTGGACCAAAGGTCAAGGTCACAGTGACCTTGAATGATAAAAGGTTGTCAGAATGACAAGTCAACAATGCCTGCACCCATGGCCCTCAAACTTGACTTGGAAGTTGAGTCTGACCAGTAGAAGACCCCTATTGATTTTAGGAGTCAAAGGTCAAGGTCACAGTGACCTTGAAAGCAAACTCGCCAATTTCTTGACCTATGATCATCAAACTTGATTTGAAGGTTGGGCCTGACCAGTAGATGGCCCTTATTGATTTTGGGGGTCATCGGGCAAAGGTCAAGGTCACAGTAACATTTAACGCACAAAAGTTAACAAATCTTCTCCCTGTGATATCTCAACAATGCCTGAACCTATGATCATCAAACTTGACATGGAAGTTGGGCCTGACGTGAAGATGACCCTTATTGATTTTAGGAGTCATCGAGTCAAAGGTCAAGTTTACAGTGACCTTGAATGCGAAAATGTTTCGAGTGATAACTTGACAATGCCTGCACCCATGGCTCTCAAACTTGATTTGATGTTGCGTCTGATCTGTAGATGGCCTCTAATGATTTTAGGGGTCATGTGGTAAAAGGTCAAGGTCACAGTGACCTTGAACGAAAAAAATCTTGTCTGTGTGATAACTTGTCAATGCCTGCATCCATGGCCCTCAAACTTGACATTTAGATTTTTTGTGACCAGCTGATGACTCCTATGGATTTTGAGGTCAAAGGTCATGGTATCTTAAAACTGCCTCAACGGCATCCAATGTCAGTGACAAACCAGCTGTCATTTGGGTCCATGCATATTTCATTCAATTGTCCATATAATCCTGACAACATGGCGCTCAGGGGGGCATAATGTTTGACAAACATCTCTTGTTTATTCCTGTTATACACAAAGAGGTAAGACATGAAAAGTCACAAAACAACTGTCATTTTGTTAATGTCCAAACAAAGTTCAATTTAAAGTACACATTAATCGACCAAATGACAACAGTAAGGCCACTGAAATGATTTGACAACAACAATTAAACGCAATATTAAAAATAATGTTGTAACATGCTTTGCATTCATGAAGTCAACTTCCTCAATGTTGCATGTAGTTAGTTTTTTAGGCTGTAGGCCGCTAGGACTGCAGACTTTTATAACCGTATCACGCATCGGCAGATCGACATAACATTTTTAACTTTTAGCGAATTAATGCGCGCACGGGAGTATTGCTGCGTGGGTCAACGACCTAATTTACATTAACATTTACATCGCAAATACCTAGTAAGCAATCTGCTCTAATTGCTATGGACTGCATTCTGCATATTGATCAGCTTGCTAAAAGTAGCGCCGTAATGAGTCTTCAGTCTATGTTATGCGGTTAATATAGTTTGGAAACGCTGCGTTTTTCGTCATATAACGCACTTGATATATATTTTGATATCTGCGAGTTACAGAACGCAATATAGAAAAGCCGAATCTGCAAATAGTTGCAAAATTACTGCTTACTGAATCCAATAAATACATGTATTTTATACCTGTGTTTAGATTTGGCTTCGGCCGGGGACCAAAACATATCTACATGTACAATGTAGTTAAGAATAGAATGTGGGTCATCGCATTCAGACAGGTTTATTCACCGGAAATATCCTCTGAGAAGTCGTTAAAAGACGGAAAAATATGGATCGTAATATGATGCTACAAATGCTAATTAGGCGTAAGATATCAAACCATAATGTTTTAAATGAAATTATGATAATTCATTTTATCCTACAATCAGTTTTTTTTCAAGTATAATTTCTTCGTTTTACATTGCCTAAATCTGCTATTACTTGACGTTTTTATTGAGATTGTTAGTTTTTAATTGTGTTTTTAAAATGTGTGTCGCATAAAACCATTCTCTTGTGTAAGTACATACTAACAACCTTTTAAACATTTACAAAATGAATATTATACACTTTAAGAATTCAAATCAAACCGCGTAAAGCGTTGACAGGCCATCGACCTGCTACAATTTTTGTCAAAGTCATGTAATGCCGAATGAAATGGAAAGTATGTGAATATTTCTAAATTTGTCTCAGTAATTTCAGTCCAATATCTTGAGCGTGTAGCAAATGTATAATTGTATATGCATATGCATATTTAAAAACAAAAAACTGATATAAATCTGTTCATTTTGTCCACGAGTGACATATGTTGAGGGCATTATTAAGATACATGTACATAAAGCATATAGAGAGAAATAGTATGTGGGTGATTCGATCCAGAGGTATTAGGCGTTGTAGAAAGAAGCCTTAAATATAAACCTAATTAATATGTCCAATGCATTTTGTTGGGATGCATTTTGTAAAGCCTGCATACCCTGTTAGTGAATTAAATACGCCTCAAGTCAAGTTTGAAGTGTAGAGTAGATTTGACTAAAAATTCCTTAATGCTTTAGCCGTGGCAGTGCATTGTTTATGAAACAAAAGCTCAAGATAAGGTTTTATATGATTTTGAGTATAACTCCATATCTTATAAGTAACTATTTGGCGTATCCCACATTTCAAGTAACTTCTACTTCATGATCTTATTGAGAATCAACATTAAACATAAACGTTTTTGCGAAGGAAATTATGAGCGAGCATATACTATCTTTAGATGTTTATGTTGATACATATGTTTTACAATTACATGACTTTACTCACAAAATATTGCAGGCCGAAAGCCATTCAACGCTTTAAGCGCTTTGATTTTGTATATTGAGACACATAGTGTAACGAAATTATTATTGTTAACATATGTTATTGTCAGTTGAATTTTTATGCTCTTTCAGTTGTTGAAAACATGTTAATACAAATGCTTATCAATAGAAATGGTTTCTATGATATATCAATTGATATTCAGTCAGTCGTTTAAATCTTGATTAAAATGACAAAGAGCTAGTGCCTGTGTCCTGTCTGACAATGGTTGATTGTTGGGATTGTGTGTGAGCTGCACTGACTGACAGGGATTTGTCTTTTTCAAGTGCTATGGTGGATCTTGTACCATAGATTAGGCACAGCCTCACATCATTTTGTTTTTGAACCAATCAATAAGAACTGAACAATTAGGGCTAAATTGAATAGTTTCATTATGTCGCTTGCTTGACACTGGTCAAACATTGCACCAATTATACATAGTCATTAAAATGACTGACGTTGTATATCAAAATTTGCATTTTTTTAATATTAATTTTAGATTATCAAATATGTGTCAAATAAAATGCAATCTCCAAAAAAACTCACAACCATGATCAATCTTGGATTTGGCTTTGCTGCATATATATGGGAAAAATGTATTTTTTTTTTACTTTTGATGTCAGTCCCTTACCCATATCAAGTATGTTTTTGATGCTGTAAATGCTTGTTGAATAGTATTTCACCTATATATTAAGGTAGGTATAAGTTTACATTTTCCAAAAGTGTAAAGTAATGCTTTTGACTTTGAAATATCTTGATTTAAATGTGTTGTCACATGACGTTTTTGCCGAGTATATGTAATTTTAAGACACATGTAAAAGGTCAAGGAATGAAAAGTTGACAATTTAAGTACCATAGTGAGAGGTTATTATAATGTGATATTTATGACAATAAAAATGGGACAAAAGCTTAATTAGGCCTAAAAAAGTGTTTGGTCAGGGTAACATCTTTTTTCAAAAACAGGTCGGGTACGTAGGCTTTTCCCTCTTTTTTGTTTTTATTAGGTGTATATAAGAATGTCATTTTCATCATAGCGGAAAGGTGTTAAAGTTGCCTTCTGTATACACATTTAAGGTTTTGAACTACATATTGAAAAGCAATTAAAAATAAAAAATAAATACATTTTTTTGTTCAAACTGACTAAAAACAAAAGGGTCAGCGCCTATTCCGTAGGTAGGGTCGGGTTACCCGAACCAAATATATTTTTTTAGGCCTTATGTAACTTCCTTATTGATTGTACTACACTGACAGTTTATTTATTCATGTTTGCAAAACCTCTCCTAAATACATCTCAAGTACAAAACATAAAATGTAGAGTCATTATGTAGAACGTATATGTATGGTGGCGTGATTGAGTGAAATTCCCCGATGATTGTGGGGAATTCTCCTGTTTGTTCCGTAACAGCCGGTTATTGATTCTAAGCTACTGATGTAATACCTGCAATATTTCCCTACAGATATGTCTGGTAAGGTTGCTATTGACTGTATGGAGAGCATATTGAAAAAACATATTATTCGTAATAAACATAAAACGTAATATTATTATTGTTGTCATCTGGTTGTGAGTTTGGTATCCAAGTGTCATCAAGTATTTATTTCCTATATACAGACATCAGTGTATTTGATATCATGATGATGTATATCAAGAGCATAATAATCATAACCAAGAAATTTGAGGACAAACTGATACATTTCAAGACAAAGTATAGTAAATCTTTTTACATTGTACAACAATGGTTTAAGTGTGAGATTACTGTTTGTTTATTTTAGTATATTAAATCTATTTACATTGTACAACAATGGTTTAAGTATTTGTTTATTTATTTGTTTGCTGCTTTTGTCCAGAAAACATGTGCTTATGAAGTGCCATAGTTTCAAATTTTGTAACATAATTATATCATGTATGTATATAAGTTGACAGTTGACAGTTTAAGTTTGTTATTGGTGTTAATGTTTATTATTTGCTATATACATGTTTTGAATGTTTTAATGGCCTTACATGTTTTATAGCCCTTTAAACCAAACACAAAATAATGTTATACTTATTTTGTCATAACTCACTGTGCTTAAGTTAAAAATGTTTTACAACACGTGAAGTGCAATACTGTACATCACTCATAGAGTAATTCATAGTTATCTTCATATTCAATAAGATTCATTGATTGACAAAGGCAAATGGAATAGTATCAGGTTGTCACAACCAAAGATATCCCAGTGCCATGGTATTTACCCAGTGTCTTGACGACATGAAAATAAACAATGTTAACCAATTTGAATGGAAATATATTTGAAGTGTGGCCTTGAAATTAATGAGGTATTTTTAAACATGACAGTTGAAACCAATTGCATGGCAATGAACATTGATAATAATGATTGTAAGACATTTTAAATGATATATAGTAATCAATGATAATATGATTCGGAAGTTTCATCCAACATTTAGTCACTTGACAGAAGTGTAACACCCTATCTTGATAGTGCAGTCATATCTGATATAAACATGCATGTTTTATAACTAAAGTATATTCATGATGCATGGGTTGAGCAGTATGCCTTATTGTTATGTAACTAAAAATACATTTGTTAATGCACTGCATGCACTGAAAGAGAAAGAACGAGATATTTCCCTGTTATTTCATTCAGGAAGTAATTTGATATGCGTACAGTCTGTTGTAAACAATGCATTCATTGTGCAGCATAAGGCAAAAAAAAAAATACCTGTGTTTCCGGTAACCCAACCGACCCTATTTTTTCCTCGCCGACCCAAATCTTTTTTTAGACATAAAAGTAAAAAAAACTTTTTTTTAAATTCTTTCGTAAAACATATATTTCTTCAAATATATCGATATTATTTTCGTTGTTTGTTTTTCAATGTCCCCGGTAAATGTACTTTCATTCCTGATTATGTATTACCGAGACGGAAAAACAAAATGGCGGAGGGCGGCGAACCCTGTCCGATATCTTAAAATTGGCAAACGCATGTTTACTGTCAAAACACGTGGTTGATCACCGGAGATATATTTTGCTGTCTTTTTAATGAACATATTTTGAATTATAGTTCGCGGTGTTATTTATCCATATCCATGTCCAAATTAAAAGTTTCTTTTTACGATAAGGCTTTGCGTATATCATGCAAGCTTCTTACGATTAGACTTTGCAAATTCATGCAGGCTAACTGCCAGGTTCCAATACACATTTCCTTAATCGTTATATTAATTTATCCGCAATTATTTATGGTTATTTATTTCACCTTATTTAAGTCCCATCAACTGAAATCCAAACAAAAACCTGTGAAAGTTAACACATTTATTGGAATGTGTCGGCTGCAGATCAAACCGTACAATTTGTGACGTCAGAGCACAAGCGTTGATAAGATCAGAAGCGCGTGGCTATGGTTTGTTTCTAATTCGGTCAGTTAGATACCGTATGATCCCATTTGATTGCCAGGATTTCGCCGAGGCTGGTACGAAAATACCATACGATCGAAAAAAATGATAATCAATAATCGTCGTCTGGGAATCATAAAACAATGACCGAAATGTTTAAATTTACTATAAATATGAATGAAACTTTGATTGTAGTAATGTACAAAAATAAGATAAATCCATTACCGCGTTTACTTTGTTGTTTTAATAACCTACCTCCACTTGGAGGCCTAGTTTAAGGAGCTCAAGTTGACAAGAAAATCGACGATTTTCCTCAAGCAAATTAAAAAAAATAGTTGATAATTGACTGTTTAGCGAAAACATTATCAAAGATTTGTTAAAATTGAAGTGCTGGATTTTTCCTAAAAACCGATCACGACATATAAACGAGTATTGTATACGAATAAAGCACAAGATTTCATGGGCAAAATTGGCGGGAAAAAAGTAGTCGAAGGTAAGGAAATGATTTCAGACATTAAACAATGCTGTTTTATCAGACTTTTTGTAAAATAGGAAACGTGTAGATATAACATAATTGATATGATGCAACAGAAATTTGCATGATATGGAAAGTGTAAAAAAATAAATAAAAAAAATCCCGACCTACAGCCCTTTTTTTTCGCCATGTTACCGGAAACACAGGTTGTTTTTTTTCCTAAGTTAAGTTGTGCTCTATTGAAATTCAATAGCTTGTAGAAATGGGGGGGGGGGGGGGCTGTTATGGGGGTTTCCCCTGAAACGAAGAGCGTATGAAAATGCTCCTTCAATCTGCATACCTTCGATATCTAATTTCATGCCAGGTTTATATACAGCAAGTTTACTGCATCTTTAGGTTAAAATTAATAGCAATGTTTGAACACTGTATCAGTGATTTATAGTGGTGATCGTTACAGTACTTGCTTTGCACATAATAAACTCTTTATCAAAAGATATGATAAAGCATTTTGCCATCTTGCTATTCTTGTGACCCTAACATGAAATATGTATTTTATTAATATGAATGTATCTTTTTAACTGTGTCTGTCAAATGTATTATGCATGTCCATTGCATCTTGTCCTGTAAATAGAGCTTTTGTTTAAGCTGTTTGAAAAAGCTTTTATAAATCAAAACATGACAGCCTTTTATGTTATAAATGAAGAATTGTGTTAAGTGCTACCGTGTTTGTTTTTATTGTGTCATAGTTACGTGAATCTGTGTCATTACGTAATGTGTGTGTTTATATTGCCTTGAGAAAGTACGTGCTCAAAGACATAAACACATGAAGCCATAACACGATCAAGTGTGCATAAAATTCTGGCCTTTAACGTTTGCACATTGCATAAGTAGCTCTAGATCAAGGTGTTGGATATTGCTTGAATGTTTTTGAGTTATTAGTTTGATTATTTGTAGTGCAATTAGTATTTAAATAATTGTTTTATGCAAAATGTTGGATATATTTGCATTAAATGCTTTTGTTATTTTATGTTCCTTTAGGGCCAAATATAGTAATCGAACTGTCCCCACGGTTTACGATCAATGACTTGCATATACGTAGGCCCAGAGATAACAAACTCGGTAGGCAGGTTGGTAATGTCCAGCAGGCGGATATTATTAATTAAGAAGTCACTGTGTATCTGTTTCTGGTCAATTATATGATAAATGCTTGGGATTAGGGAACTTCCACTTCGTAGACCTGTCTGGTCATGACCATTAGTTGAACCGTATTTATTTTGAGGTCAGTAAATCAAAGGTCAAGATTGAAAATCTGTTTCCGACCAATAACCAAAGAATGCCGGGACCTAGGGTCATCAAACTGGGTAGACAGGCGAGTTACGTAATAATGCCCCGAGAACTTATGCTTATTGATTGCCATAATTTTGTACAACAAATTGTGTAACAAATTATATCATTTATGTATATAAGCTAAAAGTTGACAGGTTAAGTTTGTTATTGGTGTTAAAGTTTGTTATTGACTATACATCTTCTGAATGTTTTAAATGCTTGCATGTTGTTGTTTTTCAACGGAAACCAAACGCAGTTTATAGAAGGCATACTAATTTTGTCACTGTGCTTCAGTTAAAAATGGTTTACAACATGTAAAGTATATTACTGTACATCAATCATAATGTTGAATATTTTGTGAGCATAATCTTTATGTCATAAGAAAAACGATATGATACGTCAATGAAAATGTTTATATGAATTATTGAATGGCATTTGCAGGCAAATAGAATGATATCAGATTGTCAAAACCTAAGGTATCCCAGTCCCATAAATGTTTACGCAGTGTCTTGACGATAAGGTTTAATAATTTTAATGAAAAATATACGTTTTAAGTGGGGGCCTTGAAATGAATGAGATACATTTATACACAACAGTTTAATCAAATGACATTGAAATACACATTGATTTCATAAAAAAATGATCGTGAGACATCTCAAATGATATAAAGTAAACAATGATCATATGATTCGGAAGTTTCATCCAACAATTGGTCAAAATTCAAGTGTATTACTCGTTGATAACCAGTAAACAGTGCAGCATTCATGTACTTGACAGAAGTGTAACGCCCTATCTTAATAGTGCAGTGATATCATCTATTTAAAAAGGTGAAGTAATATCCGACATAAACATACATGCTTTATTATTAACACAGTACCTTTATGCTGTAATGCATTGCTTAAAGGGGTAACAGGACTATATAAACCTCCAGGTGGCGCTGGGGCAAGCTTTTGTATAATTTTATGCATGTTTCACATCAGGGACACTTTTTCCAAATTTATGCAATGCTTACAAAAAGTTGAGACATGAAACTTTGCAGGCATGTAGAATGAAGATTAAACAAATAAAAAATCCTTAATTTGTTTTTGAAACATTACTAGAAACATGACTTTGAGAAAAAAATCCAACTCTCAGATTGAAAATTTGAATTTGCCGGGGGAGTGGCTAATTGGTGTTCTGGGGGTTATGAACTCTCTGTTGTAAACATTACCACGTGCTGGTGTTTACATCCCTAGCAGCTTGCTTGTAGCAGACGACATGCCTCACTATCAAATACTGTAGTAATAAAAGTTAACAAACCTTGATAAGTTTTTAGTCCACCTGCATATCCCAAAATTATTGATATATATCATCAGCTTCAAATGCTACATTTTAGTCTAATTGTTTTCTATGATATTAACACTTTTTCCTTTTGAAGCGTTACGTAATTAATATGTCTGGTGAATCATTCCCAGGTTTAAATATGTAACATTGTTTTCATATTTGTCGTTTAAAAAAAATAATATGAACCTCATTGCTTGAATGTTAGTTGCTCCTTCGCTTTCTATCAAAAGCTCTGTCATCATTACAAATGTTTATATCCCAGCAAGGTAAAGTGAATATCTCCTATTGTTCTTCAGTCATGTAAACTATATATAATTTATATCTTTGTCCTAATTATTTTGTTCCATATTTTGAGTCTTCTTATTCTGCCCAAAGTTATTATTTTAAAGGAAGGCAGTACCTAGTTCCATGTCTTGCAAATGTTCATGTATAACTGTGTTTGAGTTCCCTCCTTTTTTACTCAAAATGTGCATTTGACTTCCAGTTATCAATACACAAACCAGATTCCAGCCAGTGACATTTAATTACCAATTAAAGGTGTCAACACTATCTGAATTGTTTCCTTGCTAAACTCGTTTACAATAAGGTTAATTTGTACTAGGGTTGTGGATGCATTCAATAAAGCATTATTATTGTTTGTTGACAAGATAATTAGTTTTGGATTCCAGACTGAGAATAAACCTTGCTATTTTGGACTGGAATGAGAATGTTGATTCTAAACATTTGAGAGGGATGTCCCATACAGAAAAAAAGATTTAGTCGAAATAACAAAATGCCAGTCAGGGACAAGAAAACAATCATTTCAAAGAAAACATCTGTTAAAGATGGCTTGGTCATCTTTATTTCATATAGAAGATCGTAGTGTGGGGAAATACATCGTCTGCTCATATCAGCCCTGTTTGTTTACATTTCTCTTGTGTGTGCTAAAGATAGAACACTGAGCTTAACAGACAGGTACATAACTGAGGGAAATTACAATAAGCCACTCCCCATTTACTCGCTACCGAGGTATTCCCCTTTGTTTTGTAAATTATAAGGTTTAACAATCTGTAGTAAACAGTGCATTCATTGTGCAGCATAATCTATTTGTAGGAATGTTGGGGGGGGGGGGGGGGTCCCCTGATACGGAACGCCTATGAAAAATGCTCATTCAATCTGAATACTTTATATCCCATTCTATGCCAGCGTTAACTGCATATTTATAATGTAATATTAAAATGCAATGTTTGAAAACCTTTTCGTGGGTTATAGAGGTGACTGTGTTGGTACTTGTTATGCATGTAATAATCTCTTTATCAACACGCATGATAAAGCATATGGTTCTATCTAGCTGTTCCTTTGACCCTAACATCACATGTGTATGTTTATTAATGTTTGTTTTGTCTCTGTCAAATGTATAGATAATACATGTGTTTCCAAATGTATAATACATGTGGTTGTCCATTACATGCTGTTCTGTAATTAGAGCATTTGTTCAAGTGTTTAGTATCTGTTTTAAAAAAGCTTTTACAAATCAAAACATGACAGCCTTTTATGTTAAGAAATGTGTTGAGTGCTACCATGTTTGTTTTCATTGTGCCAAAGTCGCGTGAATGTGTGTCATAACGTAATGTGTTTTTTATTGCATTGAGAGAGTACGTGCTATGAGACATAAAGACATTGATTTTAAGATCAAAATATTAAAGTCGGCACATTAAATTAGTATGTATATATCAAGGTGTTGGTTATTGCTTGCATATGTAGTTGGCTTGATTGTTTGCAGTGCAATAAGTATTTTAATAATTGTTATATGCATTATGTTGGTTATATTTGCATGAAATGTTTTTGAATTCTGTGTAATTGGTATGAATGATTCTTGAATAAAAGTTTTTTTTTTATCTTGAGTCGTGTTTTTTACGTCACTGAAGGGCCGACTATAGTAGTTGAATCGTTCCCACGGTTTCCGATCAATAACTTACATACACCTTGGCCTAGGGTCACAAACTTGGTTTGCAGGTTTGTCATGAACAGAAAATGAACTCCATTGATATAGAGGTCAATGTGTATGAAGTTAATGCTGGGATCTAGGGGCCTAACACTTGGAAGACGTGTCTAGTCACGACAATTAGATGAACCTCATTCATTTTGAGAGGTCAGTAAGTCAAAGGTCAAGGATGTGGTGACTTCAAGCTGAATTCCGTTTCTGATCAATGACTAAAGAGGCAGGGTCATCAAACTTGGTAAGACAGGTGGGACACGACCAGTATATGAACCTTATTGATTTTAAAGTCAGTTGTCCGAAGTATTAAGGTCAATTCCTGATGAACACTTGGATCTAGTAGCCTCGTACTTGGTATGCAGATTAAACACTTCCAGCGGATAATCACTATTGTTTATTGAAACCAGGATATCAATAATGAAAACATGATAGAGCCATTAACCTTCGTCGTTCACTTAAAATTATCAAATGCTAGTTATTTGGTTTCTTCAGTCTCGTTAACATTAAAATTCTACCACCAAAAGCGGCAATATTATAATATTACCGTCCGTTCGTCCGGTTCAATGTCTAGTGTCCGGGAGGTTCTCTTGTATTGACTGATTTCAAAATAACTTGACTAGTGTGTTCGACATTCCAAGACAGCGTGTAACGTGCAAGACTCTTGTCCCAACCTCAAAGGTCAAGGTCACACTTAGTGTTTGTTTTCTATGGAATTCTGCATATAAGGACATATGGTATAGGTGGTCGTGTCAGCGCTATAACGTTCTTGTATGAACAGATTTTAAAAAAACCTGGCCTAATATGTTCGACATATCATGATGAGGTTTTGCGTGTACGACACGTGTACCGACCCCTACAGACTACGTCACACGAAGTGTTTGTTTACTATGGGATGCTGCTTATACGGACATAGAGTATAAGTGGTCGTGTCAAGGTTGTAACTTTCTCTTGCTTGGACTTGTTTTAGAATATCTTGCCACAAATGTTCGACATACCAAGATAACGTGTCGCGTTCAAGACCCCTATCCTGACTTTTAAGGTCCGTACGTCCGTACGTCTGGCTCGAATCCATTCTTCACCCACACAGTTCATTGCTAAATGAACTTTGAGTCGCACTCGAGTATTACTTCAGGGGCATTTACCACTCATAGTGAAAGCAAATATTTCAGAACATTCTTAGCTCACTTGAGCACGAAACGGTCAAAATGAGCTATTTTGATTGGTCTATGTCTAGCGTCCGGTGTCAACAATTGCATGACGCAACATCTCCTAAAATGCGTGAACAATTATTTTGAAACTTCACAGGGATGTTACTTGGGTGGTACCCTTTCAAAACGTTCAATTAAACAATCAGCAGAACCCTGTTTGCCATGGCAACTTAAAAGAAAAAAAAGAAAAACCTTGACAATACCCATACGGACTAGAGCTTAGGTATATTTTGTGTAATATTGTATATTGGTCCTATATCAAGATTATTCAAATTTAACCACTGGGATCAAAAGTTTGTCTCTGGGGGTCACCTGTCTTACATAACGATAAATACGAAAATGTTTGGAAAATATTTTTGTCCAAAACAGCTCGGCCCAGACCCTTTATGTTTGGTATATAGCAACATATAGGGTTCCTGTACCAATATTTTTCAAATCGGGGGCACAAATTTTCTAAAGACTGATAAAGGAAAATCTTTGAAAATCACTTGTCTGAAACCGCTAGCCACTGACCCTTGATGTTTGTATGTAGCATCGTTCTTTTACTCATGTGAGCGAATTTGGGCCAAAATGGCCCTTTTGTTTCTTTACTAAGTTATTATCAACAACTTGAATCCTTGCAATCAATTTATGAGTTACCGCAACAACTGCAAGGGGAGTTGAACATATGCTAGGTACTAAAGGCTTTCTGTTCATATAGCCCTAAATACTAATGGCTGGCCTTTCGGGGGCATTAGTCACGTTCCTGTGGCCTTGTATAAAAGCACAAGGATCATAGGCAAACAGACACCATTGGGAGACACGAAACCACACAAGATAACCAACATAGTTTACAAGACCATTATTTTACATAAATAGAGTAGGTACCTTCCTAAAACCACCAGAAAAGAGGAGTGTGGGTTAAAAGAAGTTTTCGTGCTCGTAATTGTTATATCTTTGATGGTTGAACAACTATAGCAGTGTTGCCTTCTTGAACATTACTGTTATGTGTCATTTTAATCATAACCACGTTATATTGAAGCTTTGATATTTTATCTTTTAAATCGGGGTTTAACCTACTGTGCTGTTCTTGTCCCTAAGGTTAGAATTTGTCAGTTAGCAGAGGTTCACCATGTACAGAAATTACCTAAAAGAAATTTCAATTACTTAACGGCTAAATACAGACAACGCCTGAAAACGAATGAACCCAGCCTATACAGAACTGCTAGTAATACAATAATAATAGTACATTGTAGTAAATGTCAAGTACAATTAAGACAGTATATTGAACAGGAATTATGTAATTTAGCGCTCGGATCGGGGTCGTCTCAAAGAGTTTTGAAAAAGTTCAAGAGAACCGTTTCTGTATTAACCGATGATTCACAGAAACATAATACACATAAAACGCATCAATACAGATGTCTTGGAGCATAAACATCATTTACAAGAGACCTGTATGTCGGAGGGTTTAATTATGGTTCCTTGGAAAAGAATGTTTTGAGATAGTCCATGTTGTCAAACTAAAGACTAACATTCTAAAATCGCCACGAAGACTATTTTAAGCTGTGTTTTATTTTTAGAAGAAATCACACTTAAATGAATCATAGCACTGGTATTTGGACGCCAAACTAAAACGAAATTTATCGAGTTTTTTTTATTAAATAAGGGCCTTAGCGAAAGTGCCTTGACTTTTAACATATTTTTCTCCACTTATAAATAGTTATGATGAAGGCTGGCATTGAATATTAAAAATTGCATATACCAGTATGTAAAGCTATAAATAGACATGAACTTATCCTCTAACTTATATCGTGGAGAAAGCTGTTTGATCTTTAAAATGATGTAGTTCAATTTTCCCGCCCTCATAGGTTATGTTCCACCAAAACAAACCATTAGAAGCAAATATCCCGACATATGCAAAACGCAACTTTATTGTTCTATGTGCGGTAAGGACATGCACTGCGCTTACCTTTTAAGGATTGAATGTTTTGGTATTGTGGTTCATCGGTGTATAAAAACATTTGGTCAGTGCATTGTGCGCTGACATTATTTATTTGCAAATTTACTCTTTTATAATTCAACTATAACGCTGAAAATAACACTTCAAATATAACTGAAAGTAGCATTTATTTGGCTTTTTGAACAGCGGCGGCTTCAATGATTACCCTTGTTTTGTAGACGTCACAAGCATTTTACAGCGATAAAACCTCATTTGACCATTCACAAAAGTTGTTATCATCAGACGGTTTTCGAAGATGTTGCGTTTGTCGAAATAAATATACAGTTAAAATATCGAACGAAGAAAAGTAAGAGTGTATATATTAATTTACGAAACCAAACATCCCGAAATGTATAATAATTGGTAAAACACAGTTTTACGGTGTAATCATTTTGCTTCCTGAGCTGTATTCCAAACAATCTTTGTTATGAACAAGAAAACAAACCACGTAAAAAAACGTGCTCCTGTTGATTCTGTTTTTATAAATAGTAAATGAAACTCTTCCTGATGCAATGTGCCTGTTATATATTTACAATATAGACAAACTGAAAGTCTACTTGAAAACAATGCATGCTTTATAATTATATCAGGAAATATATCATCTAAGAATTGATTGAAGTTACATCCTTGTATTTGTATGTTTCGAGTGCTTTAAGGAAGCTCTCACTAACAGGACGTATATCAAGGACTTTCATTCGGGAAGGACATATTTCAAACCACATAATTTTTCACGTAAGCAGAACTTATCTAAAATTTTAAAATAGGGGTTAGTTCAAACGTGTTGATGGAAATAAAAATGATAGTTTTGTCAAACACGTCCACACTTATACGATTTGTTACAAAATTATTTAACGCAGTAAAATAGGTTTTCATTGGCGTTTATAATACACAAAGTCATTTCCGTTTTAATCAATAAACAAGAGAATTGATCTCAGCTATTTGGTCATGGTCCCCTGTTACGAGGTTTTCTTCCTGGTATATGCTTGATAATGTACACACTCGCAGCGTGATTTATGAACGGGACAAAACTCGAACTACGTCGATCTGAAAATATGTTTGTATTCATGTCCCATAGAAAAGTGAGCCTATGCTTTCAAGACAGTTACCATTTCCCCCGATGTCCGTACGCCCTCTTATGATTCCTCTTGTAACTGCTAGAAGGATTAAGAATTTCCATGGCAAAATATTCACCACACGGACGTGGCATTAAGAGTACATATATCGGCCCGGTAACTTCAAGGTCAATGTCACACGTCATGACTTCAAGGGTCAATGGCCGTTTTTGAGTGCGCACTAGAACTTATTTACCGATCAAATGATGCAGAATAATTTGTTGCAAATGTTCAAACATCGTTCAAACATAAAAAGCACATGTTTCCTCGATCTTCAAGATCAAGGCCACTATAAGTCTTATGGCCGCTGATCATTTCCGCACATGAACACCTCAACAAATTGAAGAATAATAACTCGTCATAATTGTTCACAACACCATGAAGACACATGATCAAGCCTTGTAGTTCTCCTAGAGATAACCCTTTTTAGCTGTCCGTTCAACAACTTCGAGCTATAGTGTTCATAAAACGTATAACAAAAAAGGTAAATCTACACGAATAAAAAGAACCAAAAAAGTAATATTGAAATAAGGTATAGTGAGAACTTATCACATTATTTGAATAGTATAGCTGTATTTCCCCTTCTTGTGGCTGTGGTTTCCCGCCAAAACAGTCCGCTTAAAAAGCTCCGCCATTGTGACCGGAAACTCAGCCATTTTGACCGGAGAATGAAGCGGCATCATTTTCGCACCGATAGTTTACATTTTTGAGAAATGTTTCACAGACTTTCAGGAAACGGTGCCGATGAAGTAAACTGCCATTTGTAATGATTCCGGTTCAATTTTTCATCGTATGGAACGGTCTGTGACACTTGGAAGTAAAACTCGCAGACTTCAAGGAATCTGTGCTGATGATATTAAGTCGTTTTGAAGATCTGCACATAATTTAAAATTGTCTACGATCGACTCGTTAGGAACACTTAAAGACTTGAAGTAATCGGTGCAAATGCTATTATATGTATTTATGATGGTCCCGGTGCAGTTTTCAACGCTAAGAATGATCTGAGACAATCCTTGGAGGAACTACAGGCTTTCAGGAACTGGTGCCAATGGTTCTAGAGAGGTGCTATGTCCTTAAAATCAGAGGAGGGACATTGAGAAGATAACGAACAAATATTGTTCAATCTATATTTTTCCATATTTTTCCAAAATATAGCACAGGGTGAACTGTGTTACCAGCGAAGCAGAAGCTGCAAACACTATTGTGAACTGTTCAAATAACGCCGCCCAGTTACGCCGATTTTGGGCACAATTTTAATCACCTCAATTTCGTTTTTCGCCCAACATTTGACCTATTGCACGGGCTGCGTCGTTTTACGTCCCCTCCAACGCCTCCTTCTCCTCCTCTCTGTCTGGATGATAATGGACGGGTAATCCAGTGGTTCGTATCACTAAAGAATCGTATCAAACAAGAACTAAAATATTTAAAACTATGATCATAGAGTTTCATTATATAAACATCATTGCATGAACACTGGGAATAAACAAAGCAAGCCATTATTATAATTAACATTACAGTACAATATTTGCTGATGTTTTATTCAAAATGCCAAACATCAGTAAATTATTGGAATAAAATGACTTAATACGCTGAATCATTCTAAATTAATCGAAACAGCTCCAAATATTTATGTTTTAAAAATATCACGAATCTGCACATGTTCACTATTGACTTCAAAGGACAGAGAGCTTAGTTATGTATAGACGCAAGATAAAACTTGATATTTTTAAAGGAATTCATCATCAAAGAAGAGCAGTCGCAGGCTGCCATTTCCCCCATCGAATTAAGGACAGTAAAGGATACCAATGGACATTTAACAAAGCGCAATAACTCAAAACGTACTGCAGTTAGAGTTATGGTTCCTTTGGACTGCACTTCTGCCCACTAAAATATACCTGTATATGAAGTATGAAGTAAGTAACACAAACAGATCAAATTATGCTAAGGACAGTATTAACAGCGAGCAATAACTAAAATAATCCTGCAGCAAGAGTTGTTTTCTGTGCACTGCACTCCTCTTCAATGAGATCTATTTGCATATGAAGTTTGAAGTCAATACCTCAAAACTTGTCCGGACAAAATATGAAAATACAAGAAGGGCAATTACTAAAAACATTACTACACTCAAAGTTATAGTTATAGTTTCTGTGCACTGGACTTCTCCGAAATAAGGTATGTCTGAATATGAAGTGCAAAGTCAATACCGCAAAGACTTATGCCATGGAGTTATGGTTCCTGGTTAATATTATTTGGTATTTGGATTTAAGGCAGTCTACACTCTTTTTAAAGAGCAACATATCTGGTGCAATAAGGAAGAGAGAAAAAATACGAAGGAATATAAATAACAGAGATTTGTTGAAATTCCGTTGGCAATTTTACCAAAACAAATTAATGCTTTTCGACAGTATGAGTATGGTTTGTGTCAGAATGTTGCAGACCATCCAATATACATATCTTGTGGCTCCATGGTGATCTTTTGTTTCTAAAAAAAAGAAGTTATTTAATAAAATAGCGATCCATAAGGACTTAAATTTATTTAATTGTTTCAAAAATGCAAATATGTTTCTTGAAATAAATGTCATCACCACAATGGCAAAATACAGTATAGAATTTATAATCAGTGTCAAACATTTGGTAACATGAAACCATTCCTAATATTGTTAAACTTTTGCGTTAAATTATTTAAAACACAACTTAAACAAGATACACATATGTTATACCAAAAGAAACACAAAGAACCCATATTCAATAAAAATACACAAATCCATAATAATGGATGCTGGTTTTTAAAACCAAAATACAAGTGAAAGAAAAAAGAAGCATATAAACTATTATAAAGATGTCCTGGACCCTGTTTCGAAAATATATCTTTGCCGCTGCTTAAGAGTGCTCAGGTTAACCTGTAAAGTTACAAGCAGAATCTATGTGATAAATACCCATACGATATTTCAATAGAAACGCAAATTGCGCCAAAAGCGAAGTTACGCCAGGAAATGTACGATCTTAAGCCTTGCGATCTTTATTGAAATGGGACCCTGGCCATCAAGAACATAACGGTTACGGCACAAAGCATTTATCAAAATTACACGAAAATCATCAACTAGACTTCGTTCATTTGTGATAAATTTCAATTTTGCAATTGAAGCCCGTGTCTATATTTTGTTGCGATACGGTTTCACAGACTAGATAAAGAACGATGTTCGTGCCATGTCATGATTTTTTTCCGCAGATGAACGTTTGATTTTCATTTGATTTGGCATTTCAATTTCCAGTGTATTGGAGCATTGCCCTTTATAATACCCATAAGTGTTGTTATTATGATTCATTATGTGTTGTCATTGGATCCTCTGCATGCTTAAAGTGATAAATTATCACGCGCCTGATGTATACTTCACCGGCGATTTAAGGACTGTGGTGACTTCCAGCGTACTTCAAGATACCAATTTACATTTTCCTTAAGGTTTCTGCTTTACTCGTACGTCGTTTAAGAAAGTGGCTTTATATCTTCAACTACAGCAAGCATGCTAATGGCCTGAAGCCTCGGTTTTGTCAGCTCTCCCGAGGTCCTGATTCCCGGTTGTCTAAATTGGACTTATCTACAAGCTTGGTACCAGTATTGGATGATACCACACTCTCCCCCGTCCTATTATTAAGGTTGAGGATACGTGACGCTGGCAGACTTGTTTGACCCCGGTTGGACCATGTGACTTCAAAGCTTATGACCTACTTTGAAGCTTCAGACAGTTGAACCCCAGAGAGAACCTCTGCGATACTGTTGGCATGACTAGGACCCTTTAAAGCAGAACTGGACGGACTATTTTGAGGCTTCACACGATACCTTAAAGTGTCTAATTTTAGAGAAAACCTCTGTACTAGTTACTGAGCTTCACTACTCATCAGCCCACTACCAACCGCAGCATCTTTTCTTTGAGAAAAATTTGCCAGTTTGAAAATATAATTACATTATAAGCACTAAATTGTATTAGTTGAACCCCATAGAGATCCTCTGCGATACAGGATGACATGACTATGGCCCTTTAAAGGAGAACTGGGCGGACTAACTTTAGGTTTCTCACTATACCACAAAGAAAACATGTCTAATTACAGAGAGAACCTCTGTATAAGTTACTAATGAGCAGCACTACTCATCAGCCCACTACCAACCACAGCATCTGTGTCTTGGAGAACAATTTGCCAGTTTGAAAGTAGAATTACATTATAAGCACTAGATTGTATTAGTACTTCAAAAGACAGAACATCCCTCTCAGTTTGAATATGTTAAACTTAGTTTAAAAAACACTCCTACCTTAGTATAAGACAGAACATCTCACAGAGTTGGGAGCTTTATTTTAGTTTACAATACTAAACATCTCTTGAAAATACACTCTTAACTCATGGTGGGACAGAACATCTCACCAAGTATGATCTTGGAAATACCAGTATTATGACAAATGAGTCTCGTTATCTTACTTAAAAAGTTAAAATATAAAAATGTGAACATTGTGACATACATCACAATAGCTCATTTTGACAAAAGGTAAGTTGCTATATGACCGAAAATGTATTATTAAAGTACAAAATAGAATTTTCCTCCAATACTTATGATGTTACAACCACCCCTATAGACCCCATGTAAGAATCTTTCTCTCAAAATACAGTCGATCAGTGTTTCGGTTGTGGATTTGGAGGACAACCCTCAGGGGTAGTCTGAGGACCTCACCAACGCTTTGCGCAGTAACCCCAAGGGAGACGAGAGGTGACCTCTCGTGCCACGTGAGAGACCAACGACTGAAATATGGAGAGTCCGTCTCCAGCAAGAGACGGCCAGCTTCCATACCTTCATTTGCTCAGTCTTGGCATTCTTAGAGGCACACACAACTACCATATTGGTATCACAAAGGAGATGACAGTGACTAGCAATGGACACCAGCAGCGAGGGAAGCACCCATTCTCTCTCTATTTGTGAGACAGAACATCTCACAAATTTAAGAGACTTGTTGTGCTCCAGCATAGAAAGAAGATGGGTAACCATCTAACAGTGCAGCAATGCTGTGACTGCATTGCCAGACAATACAATCTGCTGGTAGGACAACTGATATCGCTACACAGATGTTTAACTTGGAACTACTTTACGGCTTTGGACACTGCTACATTAAAGCTAATCTTACACTACCAGAAAACATTATTCTGGCTTGGTTTCTACTAACCTTCAGAACTCTTGTTAAGAGCATAATCCTCCTATGGCTATGGATAATTGTCTATCGCCCCGCCATGTTTTTCATTTCCTCTGGGTTTCCCGGGCTTTATGTTTTCCCGAACAGTCCTGACCATTGTCATTTGCAAATTTATACACCGGGCTTTAAACGACACAATGTTGTCCACTTACTGAGTCTCTGCGCAATACTAGCACCTTCCACCGGGTTACTTTGCTGCCCAACCGTGGCAACCTTTGCACTATCTATATAAGTGTAACCTTAGTCATCTATGCGAACCATAAGCCCAGCTTTTTTATCCAGCATACTCTGGCAAACCCACCTGATAGTATGGGAATTCATAAACTTTTCAGGCAAGAGCCAAGGGTCATAACTCAAGTTCTGCCAGCTCAGTAATACCAAAATGTCCCTCCCAAATTGGAGTACGAAATTGGCTTTCAAAACGTAGTAATCAGCTGCTTTGCACCAGCAGAGAGCACACAAACATTCTTCATCTGTCCTACCAGAACATTTAGCATAACGAGTAGATTTTACACTAAACACACTCCACTTAATCTGTCCAACCAGAACACTCAGCATAACGAGTAGACTTTAAACAAATTGCACCCCAATTCCCCTCCCATACAAAAATTATGGATTCTGAAAGGGATTTTATTAATGTTTGCTGCCTATTATCACGTAACCGAGTCAGAACATCAGTGACATGAGGGTCGCTGCAACTATGGACAGATTTTGGTGAAAATTCTGCCGAAGACATTAACTTCAGGCTTTGTTTAACCATTCTGTGGTTTGTTATTGACAGGCTTGTAACAATCGGCCTTAAATCCGATTTACCTGACAACACACAGTACTCCTTACTGGGGATTTAGACTCATTTGTAAACTTTGTAAACAAATAGCAAAAGTCCAAAACATTGACGAATTGCAATCATATCTTGGTCAAGTAATTCATTAAAGAAATACTCGTAGACATATTATATTGTCTAGAGCTTTATAAGACATATATTATCTTGAGCTTTATTGCATTGAATCTTGGAAAACAAGCTTACATGAAATGTGACCAAGGCAAAACAGCTGAGTCACAAAGCTTCCGAGTGGTCTAAAATTACAAATGTTCTTTTCGACATCCGCTGCCACCTTTGTGGAGATTTTCAGCTTACTTTAAGAAACCAATTTACAAAGGTTTCGTCTCAGCTTTCCCGATGCCCTAGTTCCCGGTTATGTTGTCATTAGATCCTAATCGTGCTTATAGTGATGAATTTAATATTTTTGCACATTTTTCAATTTTAAATGGGTTAAAGACTTAAGCACGCTGCGCGTCGGAAATATTCTCCATCAGCGATACAAGGACTCAATTAAACAGACATACAACCAAAAGGATTGCAGTCTCTATATAAAAATGAGCTTATTTTGCAAAAAGTGGGAAAACTGTAAAGAACGGTAACCCCGCTAGAGAGTTTTTGGGTACCGCTTATAACCGCATAGTAGACATAACGTTTTTTTGTTAACGGTGCTCGAGGTTATTTTTCGTTGGGTTAAATAAAATAGAAAAAACTGGCGGCAAATTCGGACACAATTAGTATCGGTCCAGATAAGTAACCTGTTTATGAACAAACCGTGTAGGAATAGGTGCATTGTTTCATGTTGCATTAGTTTCATTGGGTTATTTTAATTTCTGTATACTATTTTATAATTGATATAAGAGCGTTTAGTTGAAGATGGATGACTTTCAATCTTTTGAAATACATGTATCTAATTACACTATATCTTCACAAATGATCAAATGTATCCATCTATTGTAAGACATATGCATTAAAGGACTTTGAAAACATTTTATTTCCGCTGGTGTCGAACCCTGACATCTAAGTTCCTGGTCAGCAAAGTTCGAAAAAGGCTGACCAGCAGTAGGGTTTCGAATAAGGCTGACCAGGTTGGTCAGCGATAAGAAATACATGTTTCTAAATGCACTATGTCCTTAAGTTTCTCAAATTATCAAATGTATCCATCTATTGTAAGATATATGCATCCAACAGACTTAAAAATCATTTTATTTCCAAAATTAAACATCATCTAAGTTCCTGGTCAACAAAGTTCGAAAAAGGCTGACCATCAGGAATTACGGACACTACGGACCATGGACATTACGGACCAGACATTACAGACCAGATTTAGGGACATTACGGACCAGATTTAGGGACATTACGGACCAGATTTAGGAGGCTTCTTCCGCTTCCGGTCTGATAAGGTGGACAAAAATGAAAGCTGATTAACATTATTATTAATCAAGTGTAATCTTGGATTATAATATGAAATATATTAAATTACCTTTGCAGAAATGTGTTTTGTGGACTTATCTTACATTTGGGCTGCTTAGTTTTGTTACTGTATGTGAAATGGCGGATGATCAGGATTCTGCAAAAACGTGCAAGGATTGCACTCAAGCTTTGGGAAACAAACTTAAGGGCTTACAGTGTAGTTTCTGTGAAAATTATTACTGTCAAAAGTGCACCAAATTGAAAACAACCTTGTTTAATGACATTTCAAAGGAGCAAAGTGTCTTGTTCTCCTGTGTACATTGCAGGATTGCAATGCCGGCCATGAGGAAAATGATGGCGAAAATTATCTCGTTTGAACAGAGGATTGAAAAATTAGAAGAGTCAATGGTTTCTTGTGACAAGGATATGGTCAGAAATGTGATTCTTGAGGAAAAAGAGGAAGAGCTGGAGAGAGATAGAAGGAGGTTGAATGTTGTTATTTATTCCTTACCGGAAAGCACAAATCCTAGCATTGAACAACGAAAAGAAGAGGATATCAGGGAAGTAGACTTTATTATTAACAATACATTAAACTTGAATGTGACTGTTGACAATGTATTTAGGTTGGGTAAACTCGCGCCAAATAATGCACGGCCTAGACCGGTACGCTTTACAGTTAAGGACTTTCCAGCTAAGAGGAATGTCTTGAACGCTGCAAGTAAATTGAAAAATCATGAAAAATACTCTCGTATTTATCTGACAAATGATCTCACCCCTGTTCAGAGGAAGGCTGCTTTCGAGCTGCGCGAGGAAAAGAGGCGTAGAGAGAGAGGAGGCGAAGTTGGCTTAGCCATTCGTAAGGGAAGAATAGTTAAACTACCACCTTACAAGGCTGGTGTAGGAGACCACGACTATATTCTAGCTAGAGATAAGGCTGGTGTAGGAGATCACGACTATATTCCAGCTAGAGATAGGAACTCTCCACCCAGTAGGAGGGGTTCTTTTCACCAGTGACACTCAGTCAAACTCTTCTACATGTATATATGTTAACAGTTCAAGTTTTGACAGTTCGCTATTATCAGATAGTTCATTTTCTTTAAATTCTATAGACACTGAAGAAAGTTTGAACACTAGGTCTACCAATATTTTTTCTGAAAGTTATTTATCAGAAGAAAAATCCTCGGTCGCAGAAAGCTTGAACACTAGTTCTACAAGTATTTATTCTGAAAGTTCATTGTCAGAAGAGAAATCCTCATGTAATTTGAAAATTTATTATACAAATGCAGATAATTTGTTAAACAAAATTGACGAGCTTGAAATATTAGTTTCAATAAAAATGATTGACGTTATCATTGTAACTGAAGTATTCCCAAAAAATATAAAAGCTATGAACATTGACTCTAGAGAGTATTCTTTGAAGGGTTATCAGTGTTTTAGTGCTAAAGTTCAAGAAAACAGCCGTGGGGTAGTTATTTATGTTAAAGAGACTATAGTTGCAGATTATTGTGACATTTTGTGTGAAGCTGACTTTTCGGAGTCTGTTTGGTGTGAATTGAGACTTGCAAATGCTAAAAAACTTTTAATAGGGGGAATATACAAATCTCCTTCAAGTAATTTGGTAAATCAGAGGAATTTGAATTTTCTTTTATCACAAGCATGTAGTTTAACTTTTGACCATCTGGTGATTCTGGGTGACTTTAATTTCCCGGAAATAGACTGGTCCACATGGACAGTACACAGAAATGAAACACATCCTGCTTTCTCTTTTGTCGAATGCCTCAGGGATAACTTTCTTAATCAACATGTACAGGGTGTTACAAGGTATAGACAGGGTCAAGACCCTAGTTGTTTAGACTTATTACTAACTGATAACCAGACTGAAGTTGAAAACTTAACTTTGAGTAGCAAACTCGGCGCAAGTGATCACATATCAATAATCTGTGAAATTCCATGTGTAGTAAACAAGGACAGGAAACCAGTAAATAAAGTAAACTTCTATAAGGGTGATTATGTTAAAATTAAAAACTACCTAAGTAGGGTAAACTGGAAGGAGATGGCGGATATGAATGTTGAAGATTCTTGGTCCTTTCTATTGCGGCATATGGATTTCTGTGTTGAGAATTTTATTCCAGAGTGTAATACTAAGAGGGGATGTAAAAAACCAAAATGGATGGACTATTACTGTGTGAGAAAGGTCAAGAAAAAGTATCATGCATGGAAGCGTTACACCTACAGCCGTAGTTATAGGGACTCAGGGTTCGAATTTAGACTCGCAAAATGCGAGCGACATTTGCAAATTGCGAGTGACTTTTATTCAAGCTTGCAAAATTCTGCGAGTGGCTTTTTCTAGACCACAAAATGTTAAAAAGACAGTAGAATAAATATGAACTTAATTCCGCTGCGTAGTCGAGTGTAAACACCATATAAGTGGCATGTTTACACTACCAGTATAAAAAAGATAGTACGGAGTCACGCTCTAGTAAGTTTTCAAAAATAGAACATATACGGAAAAGGCCGAGTTTTATCTCGAATCTTTCTGAGGCGTGCATAATACAAAGTGAATACAAATGACGTAATCATCGCGCACTATATGTAAACCCCATCAACCTTTGATATATTTCCGCCGAACTGCCAAACTTCGTCGATCGATATATTTCATGGTCCAGAACATCCTCGCTAATTTAATTTTACTGTTTCTTTCATTTATTAAAATTTATAATGTTATTGCTTTTAATACTTATAGATTTAATGAAATCTGAACCGTGCTTGTCGAATGGATATTACCCGATGGTGAGGGTAAATATACAAAGTGAACAATGTCAAATTATTGGACAGCTTTGTAATCAAAAAGCGTCTAGCATCTGATGAGTCTTTCCGTACTCCCCAAAAAGAAAAAGCCATAAACAAGTTCTAGTAGTTGAGTTACTCAAGATTGATACGTTTTAATATTCATAATTTGTCTTAGGTGTAAATTTCTACTTAAATTAGACAATATTACAAGGGAATAAAGCAAATAATCAAATTGCAAGTTGATTTTTCATTTTGCGAGTTGCCTCAAAAAGCACTCGCAAAATTTTGCGAGTGCTCCTCAAAGTTAAATTCGAACCCTGCGGACTATCAATCATACTGTAAAATAAGAAATAGTACAACTAAAGCTATTCGGTTCTCTAAAAGGAAATACCAAAAAGGTGTAGCAGAAAGTTCAAAAACAAGTCAAAAATCGTTTTGGAGTTTTGTAAAAGGGGAGACAAATACCAGGAGTGGGATTGGTGATCTAAGAGATAAGAACGGTAACATTGCTACTGAAATTAAAGACAAAGCTAACATTTTAAATGATTTCTTTGCATCAGTATTCACGAGGGAAGATAACTCAGAAATTCCTAATTTTGAGGATAAGTTGGAAAAAGAAAATTTCATCTCGGATATTATTGTATCACCCCAGTTGGTGTTAAAACATTTAAAAGCTCTAAATGCTTCTAAAGCGTGTGGTCCAGATAACTGCCATCCTTTCTTTTTAAAGCAATGTGCTGAAGAAATATACATAGCGTTGAGCGAAATATTTCAGAAGTCGGTTACCACCGGGATCCTACCATGTGATTGGAAACTAGCAAATGTAACATGCATTTTTAAAAAAGGAGACAAAACAGACCCAGGAAATTACCGCCCCGTGTCATTGACTTCTGTGATTTGTAAACTGCTTGAGAAAATAATTCGGGCTGTTATAGTTGAACATTTGTCACGTCATAAACTTCTGTCAGACTGTCAGTATGGCTTTCGTAAGAACAGAAACACTATTATCCAACTACTGTCAGTATTGGAGGATTGGACTGAAGCAGTTGACAATAATATTCAAGTTGATACAATATACCTTGACTTTAGAAAAGCTTTTGATAGTGTACCTCACCGTAGACTTCTCAAGAAAGTAAATGCATATGGTATTTCTGGACAAATTTTGAACTGGCTTGAGAACTTTTTAAATGGACGCAAACAAAGAGTAATTGTTGATGGTCAAAAATCTGAGTGGAATCCAGTTTTGTCAGGAATTCCCCAGGGCTCCATACTTGGGCCGATTCTTTTCATAATTTTCGTGAACGATATACCGGATGTAGTTGGATGCCTCTGTAAAATGTTTGCAGATGACTGTAAAATCTATAAAAATATTCTTTCCGCAACTGATCAACAACAGCTTCAGGAAGATATTGACCGTTTATGTCAGTGGAGTAAGGACTGGTTACTGAAATTTAATATTAAGAAATGTAAAATTGTGTCATTTGGTAATGAAAAATTTTACAATGACTATAACATGATAGATGAGAATGGAAATGTTCACAAACTTGCAAGGGATTTTTCTGAAAAAGACCTGGGTGTGCTCTTCACAAATAATTTGAATTTTGAAACCCACATTAATAATACAGTCAACAAAGTAAACAAAATCATTGGGCTTATTAGAAGGAAATTCACCTTCATGGACAAATCCTTGTTCTTAACATTGTACAAGTCTCTTGTTCGTTCCCACTTGGACTATGGAAATTTAATATACTTCCCATACACGAAGAAGTGTAAGCAAGTTCTGGAGAATGCGCAACGTAGAGCCACAAGACTAATACCTGAATTTCGTGGACTTTCCTATCAAGAACGATTGAAAGAACTGAATCTCCCAACATTGGACTACCGTAGAAAAAGATTTGACATGATACAAGTTTTCAAAATTATTCACGAAGTTGATGACATCAATGCAAGTGTATTTTTCAATTTTGCGGACAATAGTGGAACAAGAGGTCACTGTTTGAAGCTTGCAATGCCTAAAGCTCACAAGTCTATTCGATTAAATTCTTTTGGACATCGTACTATATCCATTTGGAACGGCCTTCCACATAATATTGTTACATGCAGCACCGTGAACAGTTTTAAATCACAACTGGATAAGTTATGGGCACACAAACGTTTTGATCTAAGTGATGTGTATTAATTTCATCAGCAAAAAATCAGACTGGAGTAAATTTCAATATTTTCATTGATAAACAAAATCAGATCGGAGTGGAGATTTGCATAGAAGTAGTCTAAAGGGATCAACTAGCCTAAAGGGCTAAACATTTCCCTAGAAGACACAAGGTAGGTAGACATTACGGACAAGATTTAGGGACATTACGGACCAGATTTAGGGACATTATGGACCAGATTTAGGGACATTACGGACAAGATTTAGGGACATTACGGACAAGATTTAGGGACATTACGGACCAGATTTAGGGACATTACGGACCATCTTCAGAAACTTACAGACCATGATTTAAACATATTTTTTTTTAATTATTCACTCATTAGTTTTTAATTTGTTAATAAATACTTAAATATTAGTGCTCAGTATGACAATTATCTTTAATGTAACTGAAAAATCCCATGAAATTCTAATGTTAAACATCAATGTATTTTTAATAAAGTATAATAATAATTTGAATAATAATGAACGTAATATGTGTTTATCTTATAATTGTAAATGTGAATATTAATGTTTTCATATGTGATCGATTGCTTTTTGAAATTTGTACCCAAATGAACACAATATTATGGGCCGAATGCAATAGGCCAAATTGACATAAGAGTGTTAATGTTAATCGTGACAGTTTTATTAGGTCCAAGTGACAAATTCTCGCTTGAATGATCATAATGGAAGGGATTGCAATATTTATAATACTTGGCAGATTCATAACTTATTTCATTATTCATTAAATACCAGTTAGTATGTGACCTAATTCAAATTTAACAATTTTAAAAACATACCTTTAAATAACCAAACAGTAAATGACATGTCAGCACTGGACATTGAGTTAAACCATTTATGCATTTTGTCTAAGAATGTCCAACTATTAAAGCCGTAATGATTTTTTTAAAACTTGAAGTCAAAGGTTAAACACACAAATACTGAACTGTCTAAAAATCAACTAAACAGAAATCCAAGCAAATTTATAAATGAATTCACAATTAGATCCAAATCACATGACACAATTTATCTAGAGCAATACCTGAGTTTTCACTTTTTTTTTGAATACTTGAAAATTTAATAATATCAATTCAGGAGTATTAAAATATATATACTAATCTTAATTACTCATAAACAACGGTTGGTAACCCGTATATCTTGTACTAAGGCAAAGTCCACAATTATAAAAATTGTTTAAATCTTATATTGACTTAATAACGCCAATAACGCTTGGTTATAACAAAGAAAACTTTGACAGTATCTTATCAATTATCCACACTCTCACCAAACCAGTACCATGCATTAGTCACTTTTATTTAGGGGCTTATTTGTTTTTTTTTTCATTTACTCATATTTACAGTGCTGTACAAAGTTATACAAAATTAGACATTATTAACATCAAAAGTTACCTATGAGTTATTTATTCAACAAAAAGAAAAATGATAAAGAATGTAATTAATACGTCGACTTGAATTATTGTATTTTTCAATATAAAATCACTATTTTATAACATTTTTTCTTAAAATACATATAAATATACAATATTCTTAGTGGATAGGTACATAATTAAACATAAATCTTAAAAATAATAATATCAAAATCTTTTCAAATCCATTTTTATTTTACTGGTCAGCCTTTTCTGGCCTGGTCAGCCTTTTCCCTCTATATTTTTATGGTCAGTGCTCTTGTCAGTCTTTTAGTATCGCCCATATATATATATATATATATATATATATATATAATATTAGACAATGTAAACATCAGATCAGAGCTGCAAATAACTTTTTATGTAAACTTTGTTGTACACCCTTGTGTAATTTTGCGATTTGAAGTGTTCATGTTAGTTTCATTCACTTAAGTATAATGTTTTTAAAGCTTCCATGACTAAAATTGTCACTTTTTGTAATTCTGATGTCTCACATAAACTGAGGGGTATGAGCAAACAGAAGTCAATGAGGCAGGGCATGCTACTTAAGTAAACAAAACTGTGTTGAACCATTTTATATTTGATATAATTTGTTATTTGTAGGTGTATATGAACATTTATTGTTTGTTACTCATCAGGGCTTTGTTCAGCTGTTATTAGCCATTATTTATTTCTATTCATAATGCCAAAAAGTTTATATTTTTTACAATATGAAGCTTAAGAAAAAAGAAGGTTTAATTTGATCCTTAATTGACACAAAAATATACTTTCAGTTTTAAATAGCAATTTTAACTTTTTTTGTGTATTACAAATTTGTAGTAAAGCATTATACAGTGCACATAATATATAAGTATTGATTTTAGAACCAAGATGAACAGAGAAAGCAAGCTACCAGGCAGTTACAAGAATGGACAACACAAGAAATACACTTCAACTTACAGTCTTCCCATTCAGCAGTGTTATATCCAGAGAAGTTAAAAGTGTATGTTCCTTTTGCCGCTTAGATGTTGGTAATAATTTGTGTAGTGTAATTTCAGTTTACAAAATAAAGATTTTCTTCAACAAACCCTAATACTTAATGTCTAGTTAGTACTCATTTTTTACTTAGTAGATGTTCATATAATATTATATTAAAAAGTAAATACCTAAATAGAATGAACATACTCCCCCCCCCACTGACTGCCACCCCTCCTGGTATAATAAAGTCCACAATTTGTACAGGCATTATGCTTGATTAATCTTTTGCTGATGGAAGATAATGTTTTACGCCTTGCATAATCATACCCAAATTTGCTTCCTGAATATTGTGCATTTTTTGTATTTTATGAATCTGTATTAGTAAACAGCAAACATAGGCCACTCGGTGATTAACTTAAAATACTGCGAAAGGCGAAACAATCTGGTGGGATTTTGTGACTGATATCAACGAACAATGAATAAGGACATTTTCACATGCCTTTTTGAAAATATGTAAATATGATAGTACATATTGTTTCGTCATAAAAATGAGTAAGAGCATTGATGTATCTGTGCACTTTGGTTTATTTTGTAAAAATAATATGGTTGCTTTAAAAAAAATGGGCTGATTTAAAAAGTATGCTTTACATTTTAAGTTCTGCTTTACAGGCTGTGTAAAGGGCAAGGAGCTGCAATTTGGCAATGGGTGGCACAACATGTCAAGTCTACAGAGTAAGTCCTACAAATTACCAGAGATTACATAACAACACAAAGTCTTACCACTATGAAGTTTTACCATGCTATTTGGAGAAGTCGTCCATTAGGTGTATTAGATAGTAAAACATGAAAAAGTATGTTTGGCCCTACAGACCCTTTATTTGTCAAGCAATAACTTTTCTTTCTCAATATCATAACTTTTCTTTTTCAATATCATAATCATACAAGAATGTAGATAAAATTATGTATGTTTGCAGAAAAAACATTCAAAGAGTCTTTTCTGCATGCTACATGTTTTTATTAATCCCCCACCACCTAGTGGGGAGGAGATTATAGGAATGCACTTTGTCCGTCTGTCAGTTCATCCGTATGTCTGTCTGTCTGTCCGTCACATTCCGTGTCCTGGCTATAACTTACTTATGCACTGATGGATTACCATATAACTTGGCACAAATGTTGTCCACATTGAGACATTGTGCAGTGACCTTTACCCGGGTCCATACCTCAAAGGTCAAGGTCACACATGACACTTAAAGGTCAGAGTACACATGCTCGTGTCCGCGCTACAACTTACTTATGTATTGATGGATTACCATATTACTTGGTACAAATGTTGTCCTCATTGAGACGATGTGCAGTGACCTTGACCCGGGTCCATACCTCAAAGGTCACGCGAGACATTTAAAGGTCAAAGTACACATGCTAGTGTCCGGGCTATAACCTACTTATGCATTGATGGATTACCATATTACTTGGAAAAAATGTTGTCCTCATTACCGATCAAACAACTTGTATTTCCTATATTCCCACTCTTGACCAGTTGTTGTGTACAATTTTGGTCAGATTCAACGTACCAGTCAAGTTGCGTGAAAAACAAAATATGCTAAAAAAACAACGGCGGGGAATATAGCCGTCCTTTGGACTGCCATGTTCCTTGTGAAGGCAGAAGTACCTCAGCATTGTATCCTAAAGGCTGCTGCCTGATAGCGAAGATGTCAACAGAAAGAAAGCTTTGTTCTAAAGTTAGTTTTTAAAAAAACAAAAACAATAGAAATAAACATTCCAATGTTTAACAAATTTTGTTTCAATGTTTACAACTTTCGTTCCAATTTAAATTAATTATGCCATATTTTTTTAATTCAGTTTAAATAAAACATTTTGAAGTCTATCTTTCTGTAGTGGTGTAATAATACAGAATCAGACTGCAGATCGAAGTACTCAATTCCTACCGCAAGCATCTTTTTTTATCATACTGTATAACTTTTAACCCTAAAGATGCTAAGATGACAAATTAGGGATGCAATAAGGCAAGATGTACAAGCCAGAAAGCAAGATGTACATGTCTGAAAGCAAATTTTTCACACATTCACACTTAAAATACTGGATAGGTTTTTGTAAGGATAATCCAATATATGCATACATACGGCTTATATACATGCAGTCATCCTTCATATATATATACTATTGCCACATTGAGCAGATTCGTTTGGAAAAGAAAGAAGTGCAAATCAACATTGTCTGACTGATTTTTTTTTCGAAATGCACATGAAGATTCTGTTAACATACCACTATGCTGTTTCAATCATCCATTATGTACATCATGTACCTACATACCAGCATGCTGTTTCAATCACCGTTATGTACATCATGTACCTACATACCAGCATGCCATTAATGAACCTTTTCATCATGCACCTAGAGGCCATCATAATCAAAGCAGTGCAAAAAGTCTCGCAGTATTATATTTCTCCTGTGTCGTCACTCACCTGTCTGGGTCAGCTTTGCTGTGATTCTCTCCACCTCATTCTCAAAATGGCCGACATATATCAATGTTGTAGTTATCTCCCCTGTGAGAGCAGCTCTTTGCTCCAGTAAGGCTTGTTTGGTGTCCTCAAACTGTTCCCCACCCATATTGCAGTTCACTTTGTAACCGGGAGCAGATGTCTTGATTTAACAACAATTTATTTAATTTAACTACAATTTAACTACTACTACAGATTGATTGGACAAAGGCTTCTAAAGTTATTGATGGGACAAGACCGATTTTAGATAATTTCTATAATTAAAGGGGGATTACTCTTGAGTGACTAGTGACATGGCTGGTTATCAAACTTGTCCAAGATAGTATGCCCATACACATTTTGACCAAATTTGGTGATGATTGGACAAAGCCTTTTAAAGTTATTGAGTGGACAACATACTGGCGGAAGGCCACCGCTTGTCATATGCTGCAGGTAAAACTATAATACATTCCATGTTATGAACAGCTGTATAAAACAGTTCTTAACTAGGCATATGCTACGTTATGTGTACACTACACCAAACTTCGGACATAATTATCAGAAAATAGTTAAAATAGCTAAAAGTTATAGTTGCATTCTACCTTAATAGCTAAAAGTCTACATCTTCTCACTTATTTAGGTGACATAAAATGAATATTACTGTAACTTTAACTTTTCTCAAAATGAACACTGTCAGTTTATTACAGCCCCATTTGCGGATGATTTTATAAAACCAAATGTAGAACTTTTCTAAAAAAAAATTAAAAACATATCAATGTGATAAAAATCAAGACAAGAAATAACTTCTATTGATAAGTAGTACTGTATTGGTCATGTTGATTGATGCTATATTCTATTCAGTTTATAACGATTTTTAGCTCACCTGTCACTTTGTGACATGGTGAGCTTTTGTGATCGCCTTTTGTCCATCGTGCGTCGTCCCTCAACAATTTACTTAAAAGACATCTCCTCCTTAACCGCTGGGCCAATATTTATAAAACTTCATAGGGATGTTCCTTGGGTGGTCTTCTATCAAAGTTGTTCAAAGAATTCAATTCCATGCAGAACTCTGGTTGCCATGGCAACCAAAAGGAAAAACTTTAAAAATCTTCTTCTCCCAAACCACAAGGCTTAGGCCGTTGATATATGGTAGGTAGGATCAACAAATGGTCCTCTACCAAGATTGTTCAAATTATGGCCCTGGGGTCAAAATTGGCCCCGCCCCGGGGGGTCATGGGTTTTCTCTATATGTTTATAGTGATAACTTAAAAAATCTTCTCCTCTGAACTTACTTGGCCTAGAGCTTAGATATTTGGCATGATTCATCGTCTAGTGGACCTCTACAAAGTTTGTTCAAATTATGGCCCTGGGGTCAAAATTGGCCCCGCCCCGGGGGGTCATGGGTTTTCTCTATATGTTTATAGTGAAAACCTTAAAA
The DNA here is from genome assembly GCF_026914265.1 of Mya arenaria. NCBI lineage: Eukaryota > Metazoa > Mollusca > Bivalvia > Myida > Myidae > Mya > Mya arenaria. Next base: position 53,009,420 of record NC_069126.1, read on the forward strand.
AATCTTCTCCTCTGAACTTACTTGGCCTAGAGCATAGGTATTTGGCATGATTCATCGTCTAGTGGACCTCTACAAAGTTTGTTCAAATTATGGCCCTTGGGTCAAAATTGGCCCCGCCCCGGGGGGTCATGGGTTTTCTCTATATGTTTATAGTGAAAACTTAAAAAATCTTCTCCTCTGAACTTACTTGGCCTAGAGCATAGGTATTTGGCATGATTCATCGTCTAGTGGACCTCTACAAAGTTTGTTCAAATTATGGCCCTTGGGTCAAAATTGGCCCCGCCCCGGGGGGTCATGGGTTTTCTCTATATGTTTATAGTGAAAACTTAAAAAATCTTCTCCTCTGAACTTACTTGGCCTAGAGCTTAGATATTTGGCATGATTCATCGTCTAGTGGACCTCTACAAAGTTTGTTCAAATTATGGCCCTGGGGTCAAAATTGGCCCCGCCCCCTTTGGGTCATGGGTTTTCTCTATATGTTTATAGTGAAAACTTAAAAAATCTTCTCCTCTTAACTTACTTGGCCTAGAGCTTAGATATTTGGCATGATTCATCGTCTAGTGGACCTCTACAAAGTTTGTTCAAATTATGGCCCTGGGGTCAAAATTGGCCCCGCCCCGGGGGGTCATGGGTTTTCTCTATATGTTTATAGTGAAAACCTTAAAAAATCTTCTCCTCTGAACTTACTTGGCCTAGAGCATAGGTATTTGGCATGATTCATCGTCTAGTGGACCTCTACAAAGTTTGTTCAAATTATGGCCCTTGGGTCAAAATTGGCCCCGCCCCGGGGGGTCATGGGTTTTCTCTATATGTAAAAATCTTCTCCTCTGAACTTACTTGGCCTAGAGCTTAGATATTTGGCATGATTCATCGTCTAGTGGACCTCTACAAAGTTTGTTCAAATTATGGCCCTTGGGTCAAAATTGGCCCCGCCCCGGGGGGTCATGGGTTTTCTCTATATGTTTATAGTGAAAACTTAAACAATCTTCTCCTCTTAACTTACTTGGCCTAGAGCTTAGATATTTGGCATGATTCATTGTCTAGTGGACCTCTACAAAGTTTGTTCAAATTATGGCCCTGGGGTCAAAATTGGCCCCGCCCCGGGGGGTCATGGGTTTTCTCTATATGTTTATAGTGAAAACCTTAAAAAATCTTCTCCTCTAAACTTACTTGGCCTAGAGCATAGGTATTTGGCATGATTCATCGTCTAGTGGACCTCTACAAAGTTTGTTCAAATTATGGCCCTTGGGTCAAAATTGGCCCCGCCCCGGGGGGTCATGGGTTTTCTCTATATGTTTATAGTGAAAACTTAAACAATCTTCTCCTCTTAACTTACTTGGCCTAGAGCTTAGATATTTGGCATGATTCATTGTCTAGTGGACCTCTACAAAGTTTGTTCAAATTATGGCCCTGGGGTCAAAATTGGCCCCGCCCCGGGGGGTCATGGGTTTTCTCTATATGTTTATAGTGAAAACCTTAAAAAATCTTCTCCTCTAAACTTACTTGGCCTAGAGCATAGGTATTTGGCATGATTCATCGTCTAGTGGACCTCTACAAAGTTTGTTCAAATTATGGCCCTTGGGTCAAAATTGGCCCCGCCCCGGGGGGTCATGGGTTTTCTCTATATGTTTATAGTGAAAACTTAAAAAATCTTCTCCTCTGAACTTACTTGGCCTAGAGCTTAGATATTTGGCATGATTCATCGTCTAGTGGACCTCTACAAAGTTTGTTCAAATTATGGCCCTGGGGTCAAAATTGGCCCCGCCCCCTTTGGGTCATGGGTTTTCCCTATATGTTTATAGTGAAAACTTAAAAAATCTTCTCCTCTGAACTTACGTGGCCTAGAGCTTAGATATTTGGCATGATTCATCGTCTAGTGGACCTCTACAAAGTTTGTTCAAATTATGGCCCTTGGGTCAAAATTGGCCCCGCCCCGGGGGGTCATGGGTTTTCTCTATATGTTTATAGTGAAAACCTTAAAAAATCTTCTCCTCTGAACTTACATAGCCTAGAGCTTAGATATTTGGCATGATTCATCGTCTAGTGGACCTCTACAAAGTTTGTTCAAATTATGGCCCTTGGGTCAAAATTGGCCCTGCCCCGGGGGGTCATGGGTTTTCTCTATATGTTTATAGTGAAAACTTAAAAAATCTTCTCCTCTTAACTTACTTGGCCTAGAGCATAGGTATTTGGCATGATTCATCGTCTAGTGGACCTCTACAAAGTTTGTTCAAATTATGGCCTTGGGGTCAAAATTGGCCCCGCCCCCTTTGGGTCATGGGTTTTCCCTATATGTTTATAGTGAAAACTTAAAAAATCTTCTCCTCTGAACTTACGTGGCCTAGAGCTTAGATATTTGGCATGATTCATCGTCTAGTGGACCTCTACAAAGTTTGTTCAAATTATGGCCTTGGGGTCAAAATTGGCCCGCCCCCTTCGGGGGTCATGGGTTTTCACTATATGTTTATAGTGAAAACTTAAAAAATCTTCTCCTCTGAACTCACTTGGCCTAGAGCTTAGATATTTGGCATGATTCATCGTCTAGTGGACCTCTACAAAGTTTGTTCAAATTATGGCCCTTGGGTCAAAATTGGCCCGGCCCCGGGGGGTCATGGGTTTTCACTATATGTTTATAGTGAAAACTTAAAAAATCTTCTCCTCTGAACTCACTTGGCCTAGAGCTTAGATATTAGGCATGATTCATCGTCTAGTGGACCTCTACAAAGTTTGTTCAAATTATGGCCCTGGGGTCAAAATTGGCCCCGCCCCGGGGGGTCATGGGTATTCTCTATATGTTTAGAGTTAAAACTTCAAAAATCTTCTCCTCTGAACTTACTTGGACTAGAGCTTAGATATTTGTCATGATTCATCGTCTAGTGGACCTTTACAAAGCTTATTCAAATTATGGCCTTGGGGTCAAAATTGGCCCCTTGGGGGGTCATGGGTATTCTCTATATGTTTATAATGAAAACTTAAAAAATCTTCTCCTCTGAACTTACTTGGCCTAGAGCTTAGATATTTGGCATGATTCATCGTCTAGTGGACCTCTACAAAGTTTGTTCAAATTATGGCCCTTGGGTCAAAATTGGCCCCGCCCCGGGGGGTCATGGGTTTTCTCTATATGTTTAGAGTTAAAACTTCAAAAATCTTCTCCTCTGAACTTACTTGGACTAGAGCTTAGATATTTGGCATGATTCATCGTCTAGTGGACCTTTACAAAGATTGTTCAAATTATGGCCTTGGGGTCAAAACTGGCCCCGCCCCGGGGGTCATGGGTTTTCTCTATATGTTTATAGTGAAAACTTCAAAAATCTTCTCCTTTGAACTCACTTGGACTAGAGCTTAGATATTTGGCATGATTCATCGTCTAGTGGACCTCTACAAAGATTGTTCAAATTATGGCCTTGGGGTCAAAATTGGCCCCGCCCCCTTGGGGGGTCATGGGTTTTCTCTATATGTTTATAGTGAAAACTTCAAAAATCATCTCCTGAACTTACGTTGCTTAGAGCTTAGATATTTGGCATGATTCATCGTCTAGTGGACCTCTACAACGTTTGTTCAAATTATGGCCTTGGGGTCAAAATTGGCCACACCCCGGGGCTGATGGGTTTTCTCTATATGTGTTATAGTGAAAACTTAAAAAATCTTCTCCGAACTCACAAAGACAAAAGTAACGTCTTAATTTAAACTGGATAACATATTTAGTACACATACCAATTTTCAATATGGGCCACATACAACAATTAATAACAAATATACATATATAGATACACACGTAAAATCAAGTAGTGACAAGAGCTTAGATATTTGGCATGATATATCATCTAGTTGACTTGTACCAATATTGTTCAATCTTTGGCCCTGGGGTCAAAAAATGGCCCCACCCGGGCGGTCATGGGTTTCCTTATATATGTATATGATGAAAACTTAAAAAAAATTCTTCTCCGAAACCAAAAGGCGAAGACCTTAGATATTTGGTATGAAGCATCGTTTATCCGACCACTATTAAGATTGTTCAAACTTTAGCCCTGGGGTCAAAATTGGCCACGCCCCATGTTCATAGGCTTAGGTTTTCAATATTTGTATATAATGGAAGAATGTGCAATATATGACAGGTGATTGATTCAGGGCCATTTGGCCCTCTTGTTATATATCTGTTAACTAAAGTTGCATGGTGCTTTTTAAGGAGTATACCAATGACTAAGAAACTTCACATCCTCCTAATGACTGAAGAGCAGATGTAAGCAAGCACTTTGAGACAAGCCACAAAGCAGAATGAAAAACAGCTCCGTCTTTTGACACCAGAGGGGGCAAGTTTTGGAAAGTTATATGGAACCGCGCAGAAACTCTTGAACGTAACTCTTGAACTTTGTATTAAGCAGCCTGTTGCTATCCCGTATTTAAAATATATTTCTGGAAATTACAGAATTGACCAACATTATTAGCGAAGAGCCACCTGGTGTAATAATATGAAACTCGTATTATGACTAATTGTATGATGCTTGCTATATTCGGCTATGCAGTATTCGTCCTGATTATTGCTGACATTCGTCATTCATGTTGAGTATTGGTAAACAAAGCAAGGGAAGAAAGTTAGTCAGGAAGTAAGCTGTAAAGCTAGCTAGAGTTAAAAGACAAAATAAGAATATTACACTGACATTAATGAATAAATTAATAAATAAATGTCAAGGAATTCAGAAAACATGCATGCACATTTATGTATAGGCAAACGTTGGATGTCACTTTACACCAACCAAGATACCAGAAGGAACTTTCACGAAGCTAGCATAAACAGTTGCCTAAATAACGAATTAAGGATGCAATAACGCAAGATGTAAATGTAACAAGGCAGGATACACACATGTATAAGTCAGAAGGCAAGATTTTTGCTTCAATACCCTTCCATAATCCTGCACTTGGTTTTGCTGCATTGGTCACATTGGGGAAATAGTGATAGGGGAAATCACTCATGTCCGGCTGAAAAATGTCAATGTTCTGTTTAGATATGATGTAAAATCATGTGGTATGCACAAGCGATGGGGCATTCCCCGCTTGAATGCTTCGTTCCAGTAATCCTTGTTATTCTAAATCCCATTTTAAACCACTATCATATTAACGATATACCCCTTATTATCAATTAATACATCAAGTTCTGCAGTATATGAATAACACTGAAGTTTTATGTAAAGAGACATAGAGAAACAAAAATAGACAACAACAATAAGAAAGGTATAAACAATAAATCTAAACTTAGGAAAAATTTAAATTAGCCAGAATGCCATTTGAAACGTCCATTTAAGCCAGCTGTCGGTTCTTATTGAGAACATTGTTAAATGTTGCCTGACTGTTTTTTGAACCGTGGGGTGGATGGTTATTTTCTTTGTCCATCTTTAAGGAAAGTTCTATGAGCCCACAAGCTCTTCACTGGTTAAATGCTTTAGTAGAGACTTGCTTAAATTCTGGATTTTCTAATTTTTTAGCTCACCTGTCACGTAGTGACAAGGTGAGCTTTTGTGATCACTCTTCGTCCGTCGTCCGTCCGTCCGTCCGTTCACAATTGCTTGTGAACACAATAGAGGTCACAATTTTGACCTAATCTTTATGAAACTTGGTCAGACTGATCATCTCTATAAAATCTAGGTCAAGTTTGATATTGGGTCATATGGGGTCAAAAACTAGGTCACTAGGTCAATTAGTAGAAAAACCTTGTGAACACAATAGAGGTCACAATTTTAGCCTAATCTCAATGCAACTTGGTCAGAATGGTCATCTCTATAAAATCTAGGTCAAGTTCAATATTGGGTCATCCGCGGTCAATAATTAGGTCACTAGGTCAATTAGTAGAAAAACCTTGTGAACACAATAGAGGTCACAATTTTAGCCTAATCTCAATGCAACTTGGTCAGAATGATCATCTCTATAAAATGTAGGTCAAGTTCGATATTGGGTCATCCGCGGTCAACAACTAGGTCACTAGGTCAATTAGTACAAAAACCTTGTGAACACAATAGAGGTCACAATTTTAGCCTAATCTCAATGCAAGTTGGTCAGAATAATCATCTCTATAAAATCTAGGTCAAGTTCGATATTGGGTCATCCGCAGTCAATAACTAGGTCACTAGGTCAATTATTAGAAAAACCTTGTGAACACAACAGAGGTCACAATTTTGACCTAATCTTTATGAAACTTGGTCAGACTGATCATCTCTATGAAATCTAGGTCAAGTTCGATATTGGGTCATCCGCGGTCAATAACTAGGTCACTAGGTCAATTAGTAGAAAAACCTTGTGAACACAATAGAGGTCACAATTTTAGCCTAATCTCAATGCAAATTGGTCAGAATGATCATCGCTGTAAAATGTAGGTCAAGTTTGATATTGGGTCATTCACGGTCAATAACTAGGTCACTAGGTCAATTAGTACAAAAACCTTGTGAACACAATAGAGGTCACAATTTTAGCCTAATCTCAATGCAACTTGGTCAGAATGATCATCTCTATAAAATCTAGGTCAAGTTCGATATTGGGTCATCCGCGGTCAATAACTAGGTCACTAGGTCAATTAGTACAAAAACCTTGTGAAACACAATAGAGGTCACAATTTTAGGCTAATCTTAATGCAACTTGGTCAGAATGATCATCTCTATAAAATCTGGGTCAAGTTCAATATTGGGTCATACGCAGTCAATAACTAGGTCACTAGGTCAATTATTCGAAAAACCTTGTGAACAAAATAGAGGTCACAATTTTAGCCTTATCTTAATGAAACTTGGTCAGAATGATCATCTTAACATAAGCTAGGTCAAGTTCCATATTGGGTCAACCCAGGTCAAAAACTAGGTCACTAGGTCAATTAGTAGAAAAACCTTGTGAACACAATAGAGGTCACAATTTTAGCCTAATCTCAATGCAACTTGGTCAGAATAATCATCTCTATAAAATCTAGGTCAAGTTCGATATTGGGTCATCCGCAGTCAATAACTAGGTCACTAGGTCAATTATTAGAAAAACCTTGTGAACACAACAGAGGTCACAATTTTGACCTAATCTTTATGAAACTTGGTCAGACTGATCATCTCTATGAAATCTAGGTCAAGTTCGATATTGGGTGATCTGGGGTCCAAATCTAGGTCAGTAGGTCAATTAGTAGAAATACCTTGTGAACACATTAGAGGTCACAATTTTAGCCTAATCTCAATGCAACTTGGTCAGAATGATCATCTCTATAAAATCTAGGTCAAGTTCGATATTGGGTCATCTGCGGTCAATAACTAGGTCACTAGGTCAATTAGTAGAAAAACCTTGTGAACACAATAGAGGTCACAATTTTAGCCTAATCTCAATGCAAATTGGTCAGAATGATCATCGCTGTAAAATGTAGGTCAAGTTTGATATTGGGTCATTCACGGTCAATAACTAGGTCACTAGGTCAATTAGTACAAAAACCTTGTGAACACAATAGAGGTCACAATTTTAGCCTAATCTCAATGCAACTTGGTCAGAATGATCATCTCTATAAAATCTAGGTCAAGTTCGATATTGGGTCATCCGCGGTCAATAACTAGGTCAATTAGTACAAAAACCTTGTGAACACAATAGAGGTCACAATTTTAGGCTAATCTTAATGCAACTTGGTCAGAATGATCATTTCTATAAAATCTGGGTCAAGTTTGATATTGGGTCATACGCAGTCAATAACTAGGTCACTAGGTCAATTATTAGAAAAACCTTGTGAACAAAATAGAGGTCACAATTTTAGCCTTATCTTAATGAAACTTGGTCAGAATGATCATCTTAACATAAGCTAGGTCAAGTTCCATATTGGGTCAACCCAGGTCAAAAACTAGGTCACTAGGTCAATTAGTAGAAAAACCTTGTGAACACAATAGAGGTCACAATTTTAGCCTAATCTCAATGCAACTTGGTCAGAATGATCATCTCTATAAATGTAGGTCAAGTTCGATATTGGGTCATCCGCGGTCAACAACTAGGTCACTAGGTCAATTAGTGCAAAAACCTTGTGGACACAATAGAGGTCACAATTTTAGCCTAATCTCAATGCAAGTTGGTCAGAATAATCATCTCTATAAAATCTAGGTCAAGTTCGATATTGGGTCATCCGCAGTCAATAACTAGGTCACTAGGTCAATTATTAGAAAAACCTTGTGAACACAACAGAGGTCACAATTTTGACCTAATCTTTATGAAACTTGGTCAGACTGATCATCTCTATGAAATCTAGGTCAAGTTCGATATTGGGTCATCTGGGGTCACAAACTAGGTCAATATCAAATAAGTAGAAATACCTTGTGAACACAATAGAGGTCACAATTTTAGCCTAATCTCAATGCAACTTGGTCAGAATGATCATCTCTATAAAATTTAGGTCAAGTTCGATATTGGGTCATCCGCGGTCAATAACTAGGTCACTAGGTCAATTAGTAGAAAAACCTTGTGAACACAATAGAGGTCACAATTTTAGCCTAATCTCAATGCAACTTGGTCAGAATGATCATCGCTATAAAATGTAGGTCAAGTTTGATATTGGGTCATTCACGGTCAATAACTAGGTCACTAGGTCTTATATAGGAAAAAACTTTAAAATTTTCTTGTCTGAAGCCACAAGGACTAGGTCTTAAATATTTGGTTTGAAGCATTGCCTACTGATAGGGTCATGTGGGGTAAAAAACTAGGTCAGTGGGACAAATAAAAGAGTGGCCTCTAGGGGCCATACTTTTCATTGGATCTTTATGATAATAGGTCAGAATGTTCACTTTATTTAGCAAAGCTACAGGTGAGCGATACAGGGCCATCATGGCCCTCTTGTATGACTATATGTTGAGGTACAAGTTTGTAGTTCTTCAGGCATTTAATCTTGCTGCACATCTGTACACAGTGTTCAAAATTGTCAAAAAACTTGGTCGTATGCATGTTGTATGTATTGAAGAAATTTTTAACATGGCTGCTGGTTTCAAGTATAGTACAACCATTACTAATTTTATATAATATATAGCACTTGACGTTGAATTTATATTTGTCTACATATTTAGCACTTAAAGTTAAGAATACTAAATTTGTTGACATTTTTTTATGAAATCTGTTGCAGGAAAAGCTCATTAAAGGCTCACTTAATAACTTTTCCTAAACTCATTTCATATTTGTTTGTACAGTTTAAATGGCAGCTCATGTAAAATATTGTTTGTCAAATGTATGTTATGTAATGATTATCAACAGAAAATATCCCTTCTTTAAGAAGTAGTTGAATTCTCTGCTTGATTGCCTTCTTATTCTCCTTTCATGTTACAGAGCGGTAGTACCAGGAGGTTATGGAAGTCATCAACAACTCCCGTCAAGGGGCAACCGTTACTGCTGACAGCTGCCTTCAAATCCAGGGTTCAGTAATTTTGTTTGATACATTGTTTTACATATCCTCATTTCATGTTACAGAGCGAAAGTACCAGGAGGTTATGGAAGCCATCAACAACTCCTGTCATAAGGCAACCTTTACTGCCGACAGCTGCCTTCAAATCCAGGGTTCAGTAATTTTGTTTGATACATTGTTCTACTTATTCTCATTTCATGTTACAGAGTGAAAGTACCAGCCAGTTATGGAAGCCATCAGCAACTTCGGTCATAAGGCAACCTTTACTGCTGACAGCTGCCTTCAAATCCAGGGTTCAGTAATTTTGTTTGATACATTGTTCTACTTATTCTCATTTCATACTACAGAGCCGAAGAACCAGGAGAATGAAGAAGTCATCAGCAACTCCAGTCATACGGCTGCCCTCCTGATTCTGTTCTGTGTGAAATCTGCTGACACCGCTTCACAGTATTCGGAATATTTGGGTTGTGTTCACATCAGGACAGCAGCCATCAAAGCCAGCGCATAGTATGTGTGTTTGCTACATTGTTAATTGTAAAATTGCCTCAATGTTTTGTGAATCTTTATTCATTAAAACTCAAAAATCATTAGTTTTATGCTTAAAACAGCTATTAACATTCACTACACAGCGATTTACATGATGCCAATAGGACTAAGGAGTATAGCCACGCCTGAAGGCTGTTTGTATGAGGTAGACAAAGTAATCCATCAAGATTATACAGACATGTGCTATTATATATTGATGAAATATCATCCCTTAATTGGTCAATTGAATGGTTCAATTACAACAAGCATCGTTATTTAATGACAATATTGCATTAAATTATGCCGGTTATATAATGGATATATTTTTAGTTACTAGTTATTTTATGACAGATATACTCACAAACCAGAGGAGCATTTCACCAAGAATCTATTTCATAGTGATTTTCAACAGTACATTTCTACTGCTGAGTCTCTTCTAGGTATAAAATAACTACTAGGAGTTTTGATAAACGCCCCGAGTTCTTTAGATCTCAGTTTTTTATGAATCAAACCTAAATGCATCTAATCCTTATCATTTTGCTTTTGCACATGTACAATTTTCCATTGTTATATCAGGAAAGGCTTGGAGACAGAAGAGTATTATAGTCGAAGAGGCAGCAGGTGGAGATAGTGAAGGGGAGGAAGAAACAGAGGGAAAGACACCTGCACTGGAGACTGCTTCCATGGTAAGTAGGGGGAAAACGAGGTAAACAGTTTTGTATTATAGTGGATAGTTGCACAGGATGGAAGGAGAAAGAAGGAGGAAATGGAAAGAATGTCACCCATATTGGAGACTGCTGCCATGGTAAGTAGGAGAAAACGAGGTAAACAGTTTTGTATTATAGTGGAAAGTTGACCAGGATGGGTGGAGATAAAGATGAGGAAGAGAAAACTGAGGGAAAGACACTTGCAGATGGAGATTGCTTCCATGTTAAGTGTGGAGAAGCGAGGTATGGGTATGTATTATAGTTGGCCAAGATGGGAGGATAAAGTGACGGGGAGGAGGAAATGGAAAGATCACCCATATTGGAGACTGCTGCCAAGGTGATTTTGGAGAAAAGGGAGTAAGTTGTTCATATTATAGCCGACAGTTCACCAGATTGAGTGGAGATAAAGATGGGGAACTAGAGACAGAGGAACACACACCTTCATTATAAACTGCTTCCGCTGTGAGTGGGGAAAAATATAAATCTTTTGGGGTGGGGCATGGGGTGAATTGTAGTGGTCCAAGAGCTGGGTTAGGTAGGAGAAAGTGAAATTCCTATTTCTTTCAACATCCAGATGTTGTAGCTTTGGTGTTGTTGGCTTGCCAATGTCATCTTTCTTGGATGTTGATCATAGCCTTTAATTTGTAAAGTTTCTTAAAACTGTATGCTTACTTCACCAAGGAGGATAACATTTCTACTGCTGAGTCTCTCCTATGAACTAACTCCTAGCAGTCATGATGAAATGGCTCCAAGTTCTTTAGATCTCAGATTATGAATCAAACATAAATGAATTAAATCTTTGCTTTTGCACATGTACAGACTTCCATTGTTTTATTAGGAAAGGCGGAGGAGTATTAAAGTCAAGAGGCAGCAGGTGGAAAACTTGACAGAGGTGTTAGTTGGCCAGGATGGGTGGAGACAGTGAAAAGGAGGAGGAAACTGAGGGAAAGACACCTGTAGTGGAGACAGCTTCCACGGTGAGCTGGAAGAAAAGGGAATAAGTGGCTTTAAGATCACCTGAGCACTTTCATCGAGCACATAGTGCTCAACGTTTTGTGCTCAACGTTTTGTGTTCGGCTCGAGCTATTGTGATTGGGAGATTGTCCATCGTCTGTTGCCGTCCCTCTTGACTTTCGTCAACATTTTCCTTTTCTCCTCCTAAACCACTGGGACAACTTCAACCAAACTTTACAGGAATGTCCCTTGGAATAAAAGTGATTCCATGCAGAATTCTGGTTGCCATGGCAGCCAAAAGAAGAAATAAAAAATCTTTTCACAAACCCCTGGGCTTATTTTAACATAATTCCTTTAGTTAACTGTTGATCAAATTCCTTCACCTCATATTGTTTCGTAGAAAAACATGGCTAGGGTGATGGGCTACTTTGAAAATCTTTTCCTCAGAATCCACTGGCACAATTTAAATTGATTTCACAGAAATGATCCTTTGGTGACCCTCTATTGAATACTTTCACCCCATGTTGGTCGTTAAAAAAACATGGTCACCAGGGACAGGGATATTTTTTACTATATGTCTTTATGGAAAGCTTTAAAAATCTTTTCCTCTAAATCCACTGGCCTGATTTAAAATAATTTGACAGAAATGTTCTTTATGTGACCCTCTATCAAATTTCATTACCCCATGTTCATTTGTAAAAAACATCACATTTGTCTGTATGGAAAACTTCTCAAACTACTGTTCAGTAACAATTGGCCCAGTTTCAAAATAATTTTACCGAAATGTTCTTTTGTTGATCAATCATACATCAAATTCCTTCACCCCATTGTGATTCATAAAACTTTGTGAAATAATTCACAGTATCAATGTGCACCTATGTTACATGTTATATAAATTAAGAACCCTTTATTCAATCAACACCAAATTTGGTCAAAATGTGTATGGGTGTACTATCTTGGACAAGTTCCATAACCAGGCATATCGCTTGAGTGATCACCCTTTAATTATAGAAATTACCTAAAATAGGTTTGTCCGATCAATTACTTTAGAAGCCTTTGTCCAATTAACAGCAAGTTTGGTCAGAATGTACGTAGGCATAATATTTTGACAAGTTTGATAACCAGCCGTATTATTTATTCACTAAAGATTAATCACTATCTTATTGTAGAAATTACCTGAAATTGGTCTTGTCCAATCAATAACTTTAAAAGCCATTGTCCAATCCTAACCAAAGTTGGTCAGAATTTATATTGGCATTATATCTCAGTAATGTTGATAACCAGCCTTTTGGCTGAAGTCATTCAAGAGTTATCACCCTTAAATTATAGAAAGTGTCCAATCATCACCAAGTTTGGTCAGAGTGAGTAGGGCATAATTTCCCAAAATTCCATTGAATCATACAATCTGACCCAGAGGCACTTTCTAAATAGATTGTCCCCATTTAGAATTGAATTTCTTCCTTGTGTGCTGAAAAAACAAAACTACATGTACTATCACAAATTTGAATGACTCTTTTCTTCTTGGCTGTGACTCCAGGACTGTATATTTTTAACTTATGTTTTAACAGTAGCAAAATCATAACCATGAAATTCCACTGAAAAAACAGTGTCACAAGTTATGTATTATTGGTAACTGTTTTGCTGTGTTTACAGGTTCAAATATGATGGTGGAGAAGTGAGGGATCTGGCTAGTCAGCCATTCTTATACAAGAGTGTACATCAGTTGTCATCTAACACTGGTAACTGTTATATTGTGTTTACAGGTTCAAGTTTGATGGTGGAGAAGTGAGGGATCTGGCAAGCTGGCCGTCTTGTGCAAGAGTGTAAATCAGTTATTGCAGGTACATATAATATACCTATTAAAGTTACAAAAACTCTGAAGGATTTTTGCATTCAAACATAAATGTACCAGGAAGTTATGACCTGACATTGTACAAACAAATTTTACTCTAAATACTGGTTAAGTTTTTGACAAATCATAGGTAATCAATCAATAAATTAGTTTGCATGATACTGATTTTGTATATTTTATCACTAACCGAAATAGACCCTTAAGATATACAAATGCTCTCAAATTTTCACCAAAATCTGGTGAGTAGTTTTTAAACTAAGAGATATCTCCCATAAAGAAATTAAAACTAGATGTATGAATTTCCTTTGTATCAAAGTTTTTCTCTGAAATCTGCAGTTTTTGTCTCATGGAACACTTTAAAATCCACTATTGTTGAACTTTTGTGTTTAAAAAAAACTACCCGGTACATACATGCCAAAATTGTGCTTGCTTCCAGGCTTATTAAAACATTGAAAGTATTTATTTATTTTCGTTAAAATAGTGGAAGTACCGGTAATACTACCACTTCATAATGTGAAGACAAAATTAAGATGGGAATATCAGTTATGAATTAAACCAACTCATTTTTTAACATTTCAATTTCTATACATATAGAAATAACAGTGTTGAAATATTTATTACAGTAGCAAGATAAAACATAAGTGAGAATTGTTCAACAAATAGGCAAGGGAGGCAAATATATCAATGTATAATGAAAAAATGAAAATCGCAGTGACCTCCCTTTGACTGTAGAATTTATTATCTGGTATTAATGTTATTATTATTATGCCCCCTTTTGAAAAAAGTGGGGTATATTGTTTTGCACATGTCGGTCGGTCGGTCGTTCTGTCTGTCTGTCGGTCGGTCGGTCGGTCGGAATACCAAATGGTTTCCGATCAATAACTTGAGAACGCTTTGACCGAGGGACCTCATACTTGGTATGTGTATTGGTCATCACCAGCAGATGAACCCTATTGATTTTGAGGTCAGTGGGTCAAAGGTCAAGGTCAGTGTGACCTTTACATGAAAAACGGTTTCCGATCAATAACTTGAGAACGCTTTGACCCAGGAACCTCATACTTGGTAGGTGTATTGGTCATGACCAGCAGATGAACCCTATTGATTTTGAGGTCAGTGGGTCAAAGGTCAAGGTCAGTGTGACCTTAACATGAAAAACGGTTTCCGATCAATAACTTGAGAACGCTTTGACCCAGGGACCTCATACTAGGTAGGCTTATTGGTCATGACCAGCAGATGAACCCTATTGATTTTGAGGTCAGTGGGTCAAAGGTCAAGGTCAGTGTGACCTTTACATGAAAAACGGTTTCCGATCAATAACTTGAGAACGCTTTGACCCAGGGACCTCATACTTGGTAGGTGTATTGGTCATGACCAGCAGATGAACCCTATTGATTTTGAGGTCAGTGGGTCAAAGGTCAAGGTCAGTGTGACCTTTACATGAAAAACGGTTTCCGATCAATAACTTGAGAACGCTTTGACCCAGGGACCTCATACTTGGTAGGTGTATTGGTCATGACCAGCAGATGAACCCTATTGATTTTGAGGTCAGTGGGTCAAAGGTCAAGGTCAGTGTGACCTTAACATGAAAAACGGTTTCCGATCAATAACTTGAGAACGCTTTGACCCAGGGACCTCATACTAGGTAGGCTTATTGGTCATGACCAGCAGATGAACCCTATTGATTTTGAGGTCAGTGGGTCAAAGGTCAAGGTCAGTGTGACCTTTACATGAAAAACGGTTTCCGATCAATAACTTGAGAACGCTTTGACCCAGGGACCTCATACTTGGTAGGTGTATTGGTCATGACCAGCAGATGAACCCTATTGATTTTGAGGTCAGTGGGTCAAAGGTCAAGGTCAGTGTGACCTTAACATGAAAAACGGTTTCCGATCAATAACTTGAGAACGCTTTGACCCAGGGACCTCATACTAGGTAGGCTTATTGGTCATGACCAGCAGATGAACCCTATTGATTTTGAGGTCAGTGGGTCAAAGGTCAAGGTCAGTGTGACTGTAAGCTGAAAAAAGGTTTTCTGATTGTCCATATTTTTTTAATGCATGCACAGATGATTGGGATTGATGTATAAATGTTTGTATAGAAATGATTTTCTTTTATGTTACTATTTTAGTTGGGTATTTATTTGCCTTCTTAAGTTATCATAAGTAGATGACCTGCCTCATATGCATCCAATGACAAATCAGCTGTCATTTCAGTCCATGCATATTTCATTCAATTGTCCAAATATTTCTGGCAACTTGGCGCTCAGGGGGCATAATGTTTGACAAACATCTCTTGTTATAATTATTATTAACAGCTCATCTGTATTTTGAAGAACAAAAAGTCATTGGCGTAGTTGTGGTAAACGTTAGCTTGGTCATAAATGAAAAAAAACTATGACATTTTGTTTTTCAAAAAACAGACAAGTTTATAATAATATTATTGATATTCAAATGGAACTTTGTACACATGAGACAGTATAGTAAGGCATATGTACAGCATGTACCATAACTCTTGCTTTACTTATTGTAAAGTTACTCTCACAACTTTTTTAATTTTTGTCTTGGAAAGAGCAAATTTTTGCATAAACAGCTTTAACTTAATTACCATTCAAGATATTCATATAATTTTAATTTGTGACAAAAATCAATGGTTGTAGGAGGAGTCTTGCGGTTCTATAAAATCGGGAGTCAAGGGGAGCTGTGGGCGTAGCCTGCCTACTGAAAATGAATTTTAGCCTTTTTATATTGACAGTTTGAAGAGGCTTTACTACAGCAATGAGCATAGGCATTGGCATCCAGTTTAAGTTTTAGGGCAGGTTGGCATTTTACTTATTCATTTAATTCACTTAATGCTTCACACAGTTGTTCAGGACCATCACAGAATGAGGATTCATAACTCCATATTATCTTAAATACAAATTATGGCCCTGGTTGACTTAGGGACTTTGGTTAAGTTTAAGGGCACATTTGGACAGGTTAAAGTTTTAGGGCAAGTTGGGAGTTTTACTTATAACTTCTATACCCTTCATTAAATGACTTAATGCCTCACACCTTTTTTAACAGCCATCACATAGTTAGGTAACAAAACTCCATATTACCCTCAAATACAAATTGACTTTTTTCATTTCTTTTTTGTTGCTTTCGACAGGCACAGTTTTATATTTTTAACCAAAGTAAAACCTGTTTATTAGATTGACGAATGTCATTGGGGTGAGCCAGCATAAGAGCGGTGTCAAACGCACCTATAGTATCAAATATTTTTGGTAAGGTTTGACATATGGTGGCCAAGAGTCATGGTCAAGATCCAGGTCACTGCTTCCCCCCCTTCCCAATTCATATTTGTAGTGAGTTCAAACATTTCGGCAATGATATGAAGGTTGTCAGAGACGATTATTTATTATCATTTTTCCCCATCATTTTTTTTAATCAGCCTAGACTGAAACATAGTTAATACTGTAGTTGGTTAACCAGTGTGAAGTAAAATGGGATGATACAGTATTCGACTGACCGATTTAGGTAGTATATACGCAAAGCCTGATTGTAAGAAAAAAAGTTGCTTTTGTTTTGGACATGGACAAAACAAAAAGGCGACCCAATATACAAAGAATTTGCATTATATAATTAGCAAAATATGTCTCGTGTGATCTACCACGTGTTTGGGCCAATTACAAAATTCTGCCAATTAGAAGATATCGAGTGTTCATCATAGCAAAACAAAGCAGCTGCTCGCGTAAAACTGATGGTTATCTTGTCATTATTATTGGGATGTTTGGGGATGTGTGAATGACAAACCAGGTTTTCATTATTATTGGGATGTTTGGGGATGTGTGAATGACAAACCAGGTTTGTGTATTACAATTTTTACTGATTTAGCCATTTTGGACCGAAAATATATATAGAAATGAACAATTTCAGACAGCTTTTTAAGCCATATTTTGTTACTATAAGTACTTTCCATGCATTTCTACCGCTGAAAAGCTGTTCAAGGTATGAAATAACTCCTTGAAGTCTTGATGAAATGGCCCCATGCTCTACAGTATTGCAATTAAATATTTAGGTGCTTTATACAACTTGTGCCATTGTTATTTTAATTTATATTTTATCATTTATGCTGTGCTTACTATTTAATAAAACTTGCTATGTTCATTATTTAAAACTCATCAAAACTTTTATGGTTTCTGCCAATTTTGACATTTTTTCACTGCGTCTTTACTGTGGTATATGTGTTATAAAGTATATCTCCCATTTTTTCCTCGAATCTTTTGCCTGCGTCCTATCTGTGGGAGCGTCGTACACACAGTGATTTATGGTAAATCTCAGTTTATGAATCAAACCAAAATTATTGTTAATGATCCTGCTGATTGCGCAGATATTTTAAATCGTGATCTCACGACCAGTCACGATTGATTAAAAGCATGGCTTGTCTCCATTAACCCTGCTAAAATAGTTATTCTTTGATAATACCCAATTACATCATGTTTCTGAACACAAACAGGACTTTTGACAACTGTAAGTGGAAGTTCCTTATAACATAGCTAGTCAATAATACCTGGCAAAGGTTAAACTCAACCAAAATGAATCTAATTCTATTCATCTTGCTTTAGCTCATGTACAAATTCTATTTAATCAGGAAAGGCTTGGAGAAGGAGGAGTATCATAGGCAAGAGGCAGCAGGTGGAGATAGTGATGGGGAGGAGGAAACAGAAGGAAAGACACCTGCACTGGAGATTGCTTCCATGGTGAGTGTTGAGAAATGGGGTAAAGTAGTGTGTATTATAGTGGCCAGATAGTTGGCCAGGATGGGTGGAGAATGTGATGGAAAAGAAGAAATGGAGGGAATAAACACCTACACTGGAGACTGCTTCCACGATGAGTGAAGACAAACAAGGTAAAGGCGTGTTTATTGTATTGAAAAGTTGGCCAGGATGGTTGGAGAATGTGACGGGGAGACATTAACTGAGGAAAAGACCCTCTTTAGACAGCTTCCACAGTAAATGTGGAGAAACAGGGTAGGGATGTGTATTATAGCTTATACCTGGCCAGGTTAGGTGGAGGAGGAAATGGAGAGTTAGACGCCCCCACTGGGGACAGCTTCCGCAGTAAATGTGGAGAAACAGGGTAAGGATGTGCATTATAGTTTATAGTAGGCCAGGATAGGTGGAGGAGGAAATGGAGGGTAAGACGCCTCCACTGGGGACAGCTTCCATGGTAAGTGTGGATAAAAAGGGTAAGGATATTTGTATTAAAGTTTTTTAGTGGACAGTTGGTGAGATTGAGTGCATATAAAGATTGGGAGCTGGAGAATGAGGGACAGACACCTGCATTGAAGTCTGCTTCTGCTGTGATTTGAGTGACATTTAAATAAGGTTGGGTGGAGTGTGGGTGGGCGGTCAAATTGTAGTGGACAGATGGCCAGGTTGGTTAGAGAAATTGAGGATGAAAGGAAGAGAACATCTACACTGGAAACTGCATCAACAGTGAGTTGTGAGAAAATTCCAACTACTAAACTGATATACGCTTTATTTAAAAAAAATAAAAATAATATCTAGAATCTGATGTTGTAGCTGGATTTAATGTAAATTTTTGTGTTTAAAGGTGATGATCATAGCTTTGATTTTGTAGAACACTAAAAATTTATCTTACCAAGGAGATTTGGTTTGATCGAATCAAGGGGAAAACTCCGGTGACATTTCAAAAAGGTTTCAACCCAGGAAATGATTCATTTCAGCTAATAGCTGTCTGAATGAAGGGTTTGGCTGGGATAAATTACTAAAAAAATCTTAAAAAAATCTTCGATGTATACACGTGATCACAAGTTGTCAACTTGTGTATACACCAAAACCGAGTACTATTATTCCTTCTGACTATCATATTTGTTATGCCCTTTATAAATCAATTGTTGAAAACAGATCAAGCTTGTATGAGAGGGTACTGGTATCTTGTGCCTGTTTGAAATGTTGAAACATATCTCCTGTAGAAACATGTACGAGAGAGCTGTTCAGAGATTGGTACATTTCTACAAGACACATTGATTGGAGCCTTCGCGAACGATAAGGCATTTTTGTAAGTATTAACTTTTGCTACTAAAATTGAAACAATAGTATCCACTGTCTGCTGGTTTCGTTTTTGAAGTAGTAAACTAAATTTTAAGCAAGGCCTTTTTTATTTGATTCTATGTTTTACGAACACCGCCGATCCAAAAAACTCATTTTTGAAATAAAAATAAAATTGTGATTTCGTTTATTTTTTATTTCCACCGATGGAACTTTATCGCAGCAAATCATTAAAAGCAGAGGACATCACAATAGCTGTAAAAATATTGGTGTAAACATTTCTGAAAAAGTTTAAGCCAATGAAAAACATTCATCGGATTTACAGGCTGGTGCTAAAAACCTGGTATCCAGTACCTGGTATCCCCGGTATCCGGTATCACTTTCTGATACCGAATTACGTTGATATTAGGGTTAATATCAGATGATAAATCCAAGTATCCACGGTCCGTTATAAATTGCCTTTTGACAACCAATTTACTTTAAATAACACGGTATCAACATGATCCGGTATCATAAACTGTGGTAACGGCTTTTCTCGATATCGATACATGTTATCAAGTTTTAGCTCACCCGGATAATCCTTTGCGGCAGGGTGACTTCCGGTTTATTTCCGGGTTATAACGAAGTATAATAACTGCGATAAATATGGACTAATTATCGTTCCAGGTTTGTTATTATTTATTTATTTTTATTAGATTTGTCATTTAAATGAGTTTATATTACATTATTGTGATATAATTTGAATGTCATGAGCTATAAATCGCTTGACTGTTTACCTGGACAGTTTAGTTCTGGTGGGTGGCGTAGATGGTTCAGAAAAGACTGCGATTACTATTCTTATTGGAGTATTATTAATAACAAAAAAAATATCATCTATTCTAAAACATTCGTTTTGAAAATTAACACAAATAATACATTGGGCTGTTTTACTATCTGACAGTGATAATCTATAATGAGGAATCTGTATGTACATTACCAGGTACAGTATAACTGTGTAATAGTCTTATGAATGAACATATATAAATCATCACTAATATAAATTATGATATTTATACTGCTCTGTGTGTTTTATTACTATGTAATAAAAATTTTACTTAGAAAGAGTAATTATGTTATGCTGTCACCTTTGTAGTGTTCTCAGCTTCTGAATGATTTGTTACTAGTTAGTTATGTTTAAACATTATGATGGCCACCGGACATACACCCAGGCCTGGAATTAAATCGGGGTCCAGATTGTCTTAAAACCCATCCATAAATAAGTCTGAGAGTAACTTATTTTTTTTATAAAAAATATACTTTTAATGTTCCATTCCTTTCTTTACAGATATGATTCAAATATGCTGATGTTATCTACTGAGACCAATTCACTTTCAATGAAGAACATCACTACAATCGGTTGGGCTGCTAGATTGGTAGAAACATGATGTAAGCTAGTGCCTGTTGAAACTCTATTGTTGGTCGGGCATCTATTGCTTACTGGACCGCTATATTGGATGGACCATACCTGTTGGTTGAACAACAGTTACTATAAATGGTTGGACCGGAAGTGTTGGTTGGACCACCAGTGTTGTTTGGACTGCTTGTTGGACAGAATGTGTGATGGACAACTAGTATTATTTGAATCACGGTTGGATAGACAGCTTTTGTTTTATCAGACAGCTATAATCAGTTGATTTACAAGTTCCTGGATCGCTAGTTCCTGGCAGATAAAAATTCCCTGTATAGAAGGAAACAAAAAAGCTCTTGCTAACTGTAACAATGACATGGTTGGTGAATTGGTATCAGACAATTTGCAGCCAAGACAACACAGTGAAGTGATAGCCGATTACTTTAACTCTAAATGGCAAATAAATTTACCGAAAATAGTTCATTTTTTTATGTCACTTGTCTATTTTAACATGCATTTATAAAGTATAAAGAGTGATTAATGAAAATATGTAGTGAACTTGTCAGATAAAGCAAAATCAAATGTGCACACACTTACATATTGACTTGACATTAAAATAGAAAATCATAGAGAATACATCATAGCTTTTGCTTTTCTGTGTGTGTTTTTTTTCCCTGACCAAAAAATATAAAATTCCAGAAATGTAATTTTATTTTTATTTTTATTTCCTCATCCTCTGACACTTCACAACTCTGGCCGTTCGTAAAACATATAATTAAAAAAAAGGCCCAAGGGCAGGGGTTTCAATAAGCGGACGTAGACGTATTATACGTCTGGAAAATCGCCAAAAACGTCAGAATTTGACCCCGGGCATTTTGAAAATTCCTTATGATAGCCTTGTACGCCTCTTGTAATGAGACCGGACGTTTTCATATGCTGTGCACCATTGACTGCTTAAAATATGCCGTACTGCCCTTTCGTCTTCCCATATGCCTTGTACGTGTCATAAATTATGACATCTTATTGTGTGTAATGAGCAGACGACCTGTGTATTCATAAACGGCCATCTTCTAATCCGATAATTAGGAAGAGCCAATTAGTGAAACATCGCCAGGAGGCGGAGTTTATATTGGATGTCAGCCTATCAGAATATACAATGAGAAGTCGTTCATTCAAAGATGAAAGTTCGCAAAATGCTATAGAAAATGCGAAGAGATGGTGAAAAATGTTGTCAAACACTATTAAACCTTTTAAAATAATTGATAATTGTATTGTACAGACGAGACTTGCTATTTTAAATATTGTTGATTGGAAGCAGACGGTCACTGCCGTTTTGTAGACATAGGAAAGCTGGCGCTAATACAATCAATTACATCGATTTATTAGTAAATGTTTTGAAAGTGTATTTGTAAAATATTCATGATGAACATTTCTTTGTAACCCCCAAAAATATTTTGATGCTTTATGTAGCGTTTACCTATCACGTCTACGATCATGTCAAAATTCGCCGAAACCTCCATTTTGTCGGAACAATTGTTGGAGTTATTTTATCAATGTTCTATGCTGTATAAGTGTTTCTTTAAGCAAGGGCAGTGATTTGTATTGTCATTTTAATCTAAAACATCAACATATTAAGCATAACTTTATAAAAGACAATTAAATAACAGCCAGGCTGAATGTAACATTCGTACCAAATCCCGATCGTACCAACTAAAATTCGTCCCCTACATACTGTTTTTTGTGTGTATTTATGCCATTATAATTGTTTCAAATGCTTAACTGTCTGTTGTTGTTTTTATTTTACATAAATTCTATGAGAAAAATGAGACATTGCACTAAAGAAGACTCCAGACAAGTACAGTCATGTTACCACACAGACTAAAAGACCAATTTTAATTTTGATATTTAAACACACCCTTCTAAATTTTGTGGAAAAGCAACAACATTTTGTTGAAGTCTGAAAATCATGGAAAATGATTAAAATTGAGTATGAAAACAAAACATTCTACGAGAACCCCCCCCCCTTGTGACAGGAGTGGACCCCTCCCACTCCCATTCCCATGCACCCCTACGCTAGACTCTTGTTATGGTTGAATATAAACAATAAACATAAATATAAAAATTTTGAATTGTGCACCAAACGGGCTACTTTACCTACAAATTCTATGAAAATTCCTGAAAATCAGACATGGAATTTTAAAAAAATCCTGATTTTGGGTCTTATTGAAACCCCTGCAAGGGTTTTCATGATATTTATCAAAATTTTAAATGACTTAATAAACTAAGTGTATAAAAATCATCAGTTGAATATTACCTTTCCTGTTTGTCTTTACCTGTATACTTGTTACTGGGGTCTTTTCTCAACCTTGATTGTATTTTGAGGAAGATAATATGCTATGGTGAAAAAAGATGATTATCTTATGTATTGTGAAAAGGAAACCGCTCATGTTCTGGTGGAGGAATGCCCAGAAACACCACTTGGATACACTTTGGGGACAAGAGTGTACATGAGTTGTCATCTAACATTGGTAACTGTAATATTGTGTTTACAGGTTCAAGTATGATGGTGGTGAAGTCAGGGATCTGGCCAGACAGCCATTCTTGTACAAGAGTGTACATCAGTTGTCATCTAACATTGGTAACTGTAATATTGTGTTTACAGGTTCAAGTATGATGGTGGAGAAGTCATGAATCTGGCCAGACAGCCATCCTTGTACAAGAGTGTACATCAGTTGTCATCTAACATTGGTAACTGTAATATTGTGTTTACAGGTTCAAGTATGATGGTGGTGAAGTCAGGGATCTGGCCAGACAGCCATTCTTGTACAAGAGTGTACATCAGTTGTCATCTAACATTGGTAACTGTAATATTGTGTTTACAGGTTCAAGTTTGATGGTGGTGAAGTCAGGGATCTGGCCAGACAGCTGTCATTGTACAAGAGTGTACATCAGTTGTCATCTAACACTGGTAACTGTTATATTGTGTTTACAGGTTCAAGTATGATGGTGGTGAAGTCAGGGATCTGGCCAGACAGCTGTCATTGTACAAGAGTGTACATCAGTTGTCATCTAACACTGGTAACTGTTATATTGTGTTTACAGGTTCAAGTATGATGGTGGAGAAGTCAGGGATCTGGCCAGACAGCTGTCATTGTACAAGAGTGTACATCAGTTGTCATCTAACACTGGTAACTGTTATATTGTGTTTACAGGTTCAAGTATGATGGTGAAGAAGTCATGGATCTGGCCAGACAGCTGTCCTTATACAAGAGTCTACATCAGTTTTTGCAGGTATCTATCAGAAAAATATTAAAGCTACAAACTCTTCCAAGGATTTTTTCAAGGATTTTTGCATTCCTACATGAATTCCTACATTAATGTACAAGGTTAGTGACCTGACTTCATATTAACAAACAAGATTTGTTCTAATGATGGTAAAGTTTGTAATTTCGGAAAAAGCATAGTTATTCGACCAATAAATAAGAGTTTTCACCATACTGATATTTTATTTGTTACCGTAAATGACTGAGTATTAGACACACTTTTTTCCCTCAGATGTCAATGTAAAAAAAATGCCTGCGTCTAATAACCAGTAACAAGCTTTTGAACTTTTTTTCTTAGGTCGATTTCAGGCCAAGAGTTTGTTTAGATTTATGTAGAAAGGGATGTTACTCACGTCGTATCGATCGAGTGTATACGGGTTAAAACGGCAATTGAGGATCGGGATACGGTATATCGTAAGACGTTTATAATAAAAAAAAATATATTGTATTATTAAAATTATTAATATTATTTAATATTACTTTGAATAAAACAATAATTAAACATGCATATAAAAAAGCAAAGTTGGGCATTGTCAAAATAATATTTTTTGTCAGTTCTACGATAAGGTGTGAAAAATTTGCACTGCCTTTAGACCTGTTTAACATACCAATACTACAAACTGATGCGATAATGGTCTATTTTTTTGCACTTTTCCACGTTCTTTATTCTTTTCTGTAGGTGTTGACATTTTGAGAACAAACCCTTACAATGTACTCAGTAAGGTTTTTGCATAACTTTTCATTCTCGACAAGTTATCATTTACGATATACTGTCAGAAAGAAATCTTACAAATAGTCATAAAAGGTACTTTTCAGTGCCATCTAGAAACAAATTGTCACACAAAGTACTTTTCAGTGCCTATCCTAACATGAAACAAATAAAAATGAAACATATTTTGCATTATCATTGTATGGTTTTAAAGTTAACCATCGCCATTTTCACAAAAACATTTTTTTTCGTCACTGTCAACAAACATGGTGGCCAAGATTGGCAGACGATTTTGACATTTTTTCTATTCGTCCTTTAACCCAAAACATAGATTAAAAGTTTTTTCTCAGATTTTTCACAGAGTTTTTTGCCTTTGTCTAATACCCCCTATCGTCTTATACCCAGTCATTTACGGTATTACTTATCAATGCAGACCAGTTCATTTACTGATGCAGACTCATTTTCACCAAGATCAGGTGTGTAGTTTTTAATCTTAACAAGGATATATTACTGCAGAACTGTTTAAAATTTGAAACTGAATATTTCCTTGCCGTCAATTTTGGAAGATTATCTCTGTGTAAAGATTTAGTCTCAACGCTAAAAAAACCCCCAGTATTTTGCTGGTATTTTGTATTACACATGCTGTGTAACATATAAGTATTTTGCAAGAAAACCATTCAAAATTAATGTACTCAAAGTCATATATTCCCCCCACTAGATCTAATACTGCTTTTTAGTAGCAGTTTAACCTAGTTTATGGAAGTTTTGCATTTACAAGGACTAATTTTGGTAGTTTTAGCCCATTTTTTAGGGAGAAATTCTCCGACCCAAACTTCCTTTAAAGACTCTGAAGTTTTTACCTTCAACATTTTAACGGGCATATTCGTTGTTTATGTCTTAGTGCATATGCACAGATTTAAGGCCCATCCAGGAAATAAAGAGGAAGTATAACTACTACTTCATAATCTGAAGACAAAATAAGTTGGCAATCTAGTTATATGAAATAAACCAACTCATTATTTTTTGATATTTAAAATAAAAAATAACTATATCAACATTGTGTTGAAATAATTATAACAGTAGAGTTAAAAAAGATAATTTAGTGAGAATTTCAACATTTAAGGCAAGGGATACAAATCCATCATGAGAAATGGTAAAAATGCAAATCTCAGTGACTTCCCTTTGACTGTAGAATTTATAACCTGCTATCATTATTGGTATTATTATCATTATAAGCTCATCTGTGTTTTGAAAAACAAGAAGTCAAGTTATTGTTATGACCTTGATGCCGTAGGCGTTGTTTTATATATTTTTTTTACTTTTTGTCATAATACCAAAATGTTCAAGATATTCAAATGCAACTTGGCACATATTTTGCAGGAAACACTAGACACATGTACAGCAATTCCCATAATTCTTTATTTAATTATTGTAAAGTAATGTCCTTAAATAGTTGGAAAAAGTCATGCAAAAATATCACTTGGCCAAAAGTTATTTACCAAGATATTCACATAAAACTGTTTTCATCACTTTTTGTGTCGCCTGAAAAGACGACATATAGGGGTTACTTTTGTCGGCGGCGGCGGCGGTGGCGGCGTCCGCGTCCCATTTTCGCTTGTCCGGGGTATATCTCCTAAACTATTAGTGGTATCAACTTGAAACTTCATATGTACAGAGATCTAATTGAGGGCAAGTGCAGTGCACAAGAACTGTTACTCTTGCTTCCATATTTTTAGAGTTTTGCCCTTTGTTATTTTTCATGCTTAAAGTTTTGTCCGGGGCATATCTTGTAGAATATAAGAGTTATCAACTTGAAACTTCATATGTAGATAGATCTCATGGAGGGCAAGTGCAGTGCACAATAACAGTAACTCTTGCTTTCTTAGTTTTAAAATTATTGCCCTTTGTTAATTTTCATGCTTAAAGTTTTGTCCGGGGCATATCTTGAAGAATATAAGAGGTATCAACTTGAAACTTCATAGCTAGACAGATCTCATTGAGGGCAAGTGCAGTGCACAATAACAGTAACTCTTGCTTTCTTAGTTTTAAAGTTATTGCCCTTTGTTATTTTTCATGCTTAAAGTTTTGTCCGGGGCATATCTTGTAGAATATAAGAGTTATCAACTTGAAACTTCATATGTAGATAGATCTCATGGAGGGCAAGTGCAGTGCACAATAACAGTAACTCTTGCTTTCTTAGTTTTAAAATTATTGCCCTTTGTTAATTTTCATGCTTAAAGTTTTGTCCAGGGCATATCTTGAAGAATATAAGAGGTATCAACTTGAAACTTCATAGCTAGATAGATCTCATTGAGGGCAAGTGCAGTGCACAATAACAGTAACTCTTGCTTTCTTAGTTTTAAAGTTATTGCCCTTTGTTAATTTTCATGCTTAAAGTTTTGTCCGGGGCATATCTTGAAGAATATAAGAGGTATCAACTTGAAACTTCATAGCTAGATAAATCTCATTGAGGGCAAGTGCAGTGCACAAGAACCGTTACTCTTGCTGCCATATTTTTAGAGTTATTGCCCTTTGTTAATTTTTTTGCTTAGGTTTTGTCCGTGGCATATCTCGTAAACAATAGGAGGTTTCAACCTGAAACTTATTCTGTAGGTATATCTGATTGAGGGTTCAAATGCCACCTACACTTAAAAGTTAAATGGCAACATCATTGTCTATAAATGAATAAAATGCCAATTTAACAGCTATAATGTCGACAGTAAATAATTCGTCAGGCGACACATCCGACTCGCGGAGTTCTAGTATTCTGTTACTTTATACACAATCAGGGTTGTAGAAATGTTTGGAGTAGGAGAGTATATCCCTTAAAGTATGTGGGAGTGTCGGGGTCCTCCCTCATTGGGTGTTAAGGGGTTCTTGGGGTGTAGCCTGTCGGCCCTAAAATGAATTTTAGCCTTTTTTGAACATGAATCTTGCTGCATTTTTTCAAGATTTTATAACAGAATTGTGTAATTTCAATTCTGTATTAAAGATTTGCCCTCTTTCAGTTTCTACAGGTTATTCACATGTCAAGAATCTATTAAACAATGTTTCACAATGAACATATTCAGGAGAGGAACAAGGAACATTTCCTCAGTTTCGTCCAGTGTCAGAAGTCTGTCAACGATGCTCGGAATTTAGAGCAGTCTGTTTCCATGGTGAAGTCACACATTGAGAAGAAACTCCACAAGCTTTTCTCACAGAAGTCCACAGACCTGAAACTGGCCAGGTAGGTTATGTTAAAAACATGTTTTTGTTCACATAATCGTATTTAATCAGAATTATGTTTCCCTTCATAATTTAGGCCTCAAAATTCATATTCTCCTGAACAAGCCTTATAAAAATATATTCATAACGCTTTTAGCCATAAAAACCATCAATTTTCAAACGAAAAATATGAAAACTGCAATCTGCATTTTTGTCAGCAGTCTTATTTCACTGGTTTCCAAACATTTTCGCAAAAATTGGCTCATTCCCAGACTTAAAATAAAAAAAGTTGCCAAAACAGTCAAACTATTTTGTTTTGTTTAAAACTTAAATATAATAACACTTACCAACATACTTGACATATTTGCCGGTTGAAACCCAATATTACTTACAATGAAAAACAATACTATTATTTTCTGTTAAAAAATCATGATGTTGAACAGCCCGATACAATGTGCTGGCTTCTGCAGAACCATGTCCTTTCTAAAACCTGGTTAAAACTCTACCAGTGGCAATATGGACATGTTTAGCAAACTTTTATTAATTGTTAAGTTATGCCCCTTGATTGACTTAAGTGACAAGTGCATGGCACCATGGTACTATAATGTTATTAATTAGGTGATTTAATATTAGCCCAGTTATTTGTACAAGGTCAGCTGTATTGGCCTTAGCCTGAAGGGGAAGGCTAATACTGCTGACTGAGGGCAAATAACTCGGCCAATATGAAATCACCTAAGTAATGAGTATATTATTAATTAACTATTACGCATGCTATGACATTTTGGATAAAACATTCTTATACCTTGTAACCTTATTATTGAAGTTTATTTCCCTTGTTCACTCATGGATTCTGCTTTTCTGGACTGGACTTGGCTGATTTTGATATTTTAAAGTGACATTGCACAGACTTATGAATAAAGCTGATTGCACTGTATAGTCTAAGGAAACATATCTTTCTGTGATTATTTCATAAATCGTTTGCCAAAAGTTCAAAATTGTTTTCTCCTTCTTCGTCCATTCTGTCAGTTTCCAAAAATATACTGGTAGTTGTCATCAAATCCACCAACAGGTTTAATACAATTGTTATATCAAACCGTACAAAGTGGTTAAGTATTTAGGCTAGTAATTCCAAATTTGTTTTAAACAAGGCACACAATTTTTTAAAATAAGTTTTATTTCCATCATGACATATAATATGCATTTGATATCTTAACAACATATCAAACACAAAAAGAAAAGAAAAGAAAAAACCTTTACTTAATGATATTAGTGAAAATATGAAGTAATAAGACACAATGGAATGGTATTGTTATTATGAACAGTTCTTGTAGTTAATCGGAGTATGGAGAATGAGACATCTGAATTTCAGTATTTAAAGATAGTTTATTATTTAATGCTTCCATATTATTATTGGATACATCAAGTTCGTATACGCTGACATCTGTTACCATGGTGCATAATAACATTAACATGGCATTAACTATGTTGGCATTAATTTGACTTTTTCATGTTCAAAAGTTATGTTTGTCTCTCTGTTTCCAATTTAGTTCAACTAAATACATATCTAATGTAAATTGTACCATAAAAGAAACACAAGAAAATATTGCTTTCTTTCAGCATTCTGTGTAACAGGCATTGGTCTTATTATTCTTATATGTAAGTCAACAAATATCCTCATAACTAAAGTATAAATTTGATCCTTTTCTTAGGCTCCAGTGTGTATCCTGTCCAAATACAGGATGATATACAATGTAGGGGACATTCTACACAGGATAAAAAGGGAAGCAAATCTAGCCTCTAGAACAGCAGAAGAAAATGTGGTCACCTATATCTCAGGTAGAATAAACACCACTGGCAGTTTAAGCATTGCAATGTATTAATGTTTCTTCTGATGTTACAACCAGCTCAGTTAAAGGTCAAAGGCCATACCACTACATTTGGTGCCCGCTCGGTATCTCTTGAACCGCTTGAAGGATTTTAAAATAACCTGACATAGATGTTCACCATATTGAGGTTATGTGCAGATCGTATCTTACAACCAACTCAGTTTAAGGTCACCCTTAGAGATCAAAGGTCACATGACTATCATATGACTTTATTTCTGTCCAATGATCACCATATTTAGACAATGAACAGGTTGTATGTTACAACCAGTGTGGTTCCATGTCAAGGTCACACTAAGAGGTCAAAGGTCATAAGACTGCATTTCGTGTCTGCTCTATATCTATTCAAAGCCTGGAAGGATTTTTAAATAACTTGACACAAAATGTCCACCATATTAAGACAATGTGCAGGGCGCATGTTACAACTTGCTAAGTTCAAGGTCACAATTAGAGGTATAAGGTCATATGACTTCATTCTGTGTCTGCTCCATATCTGATGAACCACTTGAAGGATT
This sequence comes from Mya arenaria, assembly GCF_026914265.1. Taxonomy (NCBI): domain Eukaryota; kingdom Metazoa; phylum Mollusca; class Bivalvia; order Myida; family Myidae; genus Mya; species Mya arenaria. The sequence goes on from NC_069126.1 coordinate 53,039,916, forward strand.
TGAAATAACTTGCCAAACTTTTAACCATATTGAGATGATGTGCACAGTGGGTGACATTTGTTTTTAATTACAAAAACAACTGTCTGTTTAATATGATAATTCCTGAAGGTAAATGTTATTATGTGAGGAACAAAAAAAGAGAGAGAAATATTTGCATGCATGTATACAGTACGTTTAAAATAGGTAGATAGTGAGGAATCATCCCATTTCAGTGAAACATCTTAATATATTTATTTACAGATATTGTGTTGAAATGGACTCTCTGTAATAAATGGTTATTAGTTGAATATTGATCCACTCTAGTGCTCTTGTTTGTAAACAAAGTTTTGTAAACTTAAGATGTGAGTAATGTTAATAATACATCTCCTGCAGGGTATGTGATTGTGCACGTGAGAGTGACAGCCAACAGCTACGACAGACGTTACCACGGTTACAGGAGAAGATTTCCCGCACCAACCAGGCCCTAGACAACTGTACACATGCCCAGCAGGCAGCAGACTACTGGTATAGAATAATTTACATATATATACAGGCTGAGTATTGTGTCAAAAGAAGATAAGATGGTGAAGGTTGGTTTTATCTCCAACAAGTGTAATTTCTCATGGCCCCAGTGCTGGTTTCTACCCAGATAATGTACTTGGCAATGATTTTATAAGTTATCAGCTTTTGTGACCAATGAACTCCACAGAACTTATTATGAACTAAACACTTGAATTGTATTTTCTTGATTGGAATATTTTGTCTGTTATTATCACCAATATAATACTTTTGGTTGGGGGAGCTATCCTGCAAATACCATGGGAGTTAGACTGAGTATGTATCTTTACACAAGCTAAATAAGAATATAATTAAGAATATTGAGCTCTTGATTACCATTCATATCTTAAATGCTGATTTTTAAATGGATTAAATCACTAAAATGGGAGAAGTGTTGCTATGAAAACCTATGTTTCTCAGAGCACTTAATTTTTTTTTTACTGCCATTCAGAAGTACAGTCTTGGTTGAATATTAATTCCTAGATTTAAGCACTAAAACGCCTGACGATTATGTGATGTTTTGTAACCTTCTGCTAGGTTTGGATGTCTTCTGAGGTTGAAATAATTCGAAAAAAGAAAATTGAAATAGGTGCTTTTAACCTTACTGTTAAACAAACGATATCAACTTCATGCACGGATCAGTATGCTGTTATGAGTTTTTTTGCCAGTATTTAAAGAGCATAAAAAAACAAGTACCATTTCTTTTTGTGCGTTATATTACAACTTACATGTTTATACATTACTATCAACTGTGAAATGTGATAGACCATGTTTTCTATACCAGGTGGTTGGAGCCCAGCCAGAACTGTGTTTCCTGGGTGACTGTAGATGACCACACCTTACAGCAGTTCATGGACAGATGGACAGTCCTAGTGACCATCTTTAAGACAACAGCTTCTACACAACCAGTGAGGGAGACCAACTTACATCTGTGATTGCACATAGACAATTAAAAATATACCTCCAATTGCTCTGACAGAATGATGGCATGTGTGCTGTGGACAAGTTATAAACTAAGAAAAACTGAGTTTTGCCTCATTAAGCTTAAAGAGGCTTAATTTCAGAGCCCTACTGGATGAGCAGATCATTCTTAATCGGAAAACCTCACATACGCAATCATCAAAGTTAACCTCTTAAACAGTGCTTTAAACAAACTAAATTAGTGTTAATGCAGACATCAAGCGGCCTTGAAGGATGTGGTCAAATGCTGACATATATATAAATGTTTACATAATTGAATACAAGTCTGTTACTTTAATATATAAAATTATGTAAAATGTAAAAATAAGTGACAGATGAAAAGTTAAAGGACCTAATTGCGTAAACCATAATTACATACTTGATCCTAGCACTGAAACAGATTAAACAATAATTGAATGTACAAGTCGACTGTTTGTAATTTCTTTGTGTTTCTGCTTAGCTCACCTGGGTACCAAGTGCTCTGCATGAGCTATTGTGATGGGGTGTTTGTCCTTTGTTCATCCGTCGGTCATCAACATTTACCTTGCTACAACTTCTCCTAAACCACTGGGTCAATTTAGCCATACTTCACAGGAATGTTCCTTGGGTGGTCCTTGTCCTGATTCTCTTCAATAAAAATGGTTACAGAACTCTGGTTGCCATGGCAACCGAAAGGTAAAACTGAAATTCTTCTTATCAGAAACCGCTCGCCCGATTTCAACATAATTTCAGGTGACCCTGTATCAAATTCCTTTATTCTTTGACAGTTAAGGCTGCCATTTTTTGAAGGCAGTTGAAGTTTATGGCATGATCTGAATTTGCAAATAGATGTGTAATCAGCTTACAAATCTTATTGACATCTATTCAGTGCACAATTACAATATTTATGTGACAATATTGAAATACAAATCTTAGTTACATTTCTTCCCATTAAATGCTCCTTATAATATACAACCAATTAAACAAATTCAGTAACAAAAGTTGCAATTTTGTGTTGATCATTATGAATAAAAAAACTTAACGAGGTCATCCCAGTAAAGTGCTGTACTATGGAAACATACCACGGTAATTCTAATAATCTAAATATCAACAGTCTTTTAAAGAAAAGTACCAGAAACGTTCATGTTTCAGTGCTTCCATTTTTTTACAAACATTAATAGATATTATTTGCTTTTATAAGATATTCAAAAAGCCACAACAACTTACCATTGACCGACGCTAACGCCTGGGATGGTTTTACTTTCGCGCCAAAGTACAACATGACTACCCAAAGGGTGGAGCTAGTGATTCAACACAGCGGTATTACAAAAACCAAATAAGTTGGCTCCCACACCATTTTCTGAAGATTGCCAAAATGAACTCTTAGCATACATACGAAGGCGTTAAACGTCACCCTCCGGATTGTTCATCATGGGAATAAAACCACACATTGCATTTATATATGAAGATGTTAGTTTGTGGTTAACTACCTTATGCGTTCTGCCCACAAGAGGCAGTGATGAGGACATGGCTTGTTGTTGCCGACAAAATGTATCAAAAGCTGGTTTTACAAACTTGTACTCGTACTGATGGGCCCATCTTGTATATATATATATATATATATATATATACATTAACGTTAACCACTGAAGATGTTTCTTGCCAGTGGAATAACATTAGTCAGGGTTCACATATCTTGACAAAACTTGGTATAAATGAAGAGTTTATGGAGACCTTTCATGGGATTTCGTTTGGGGTCCCTAGGTTCAAGGTCAAGGTCACTGTTACTAAAAATAGAAAAACAGTTGAAACTGAATTACATTAGTCGGGGTTCACATATCTTGACCAAAGTTGGTATAAAGGAAGAGTTTGTGGAGACCTTTCACTGCTTGTGTTTGGGGTCCCTAAGGTCAAGCAAGGTCAAGGTCACTGTAACTACAAAAGAAAAACGGTTGAAACTGAATAACATTTGTTAGGGTTGACATATCTTGACCCAACTTGGTGTAAAGGAAGGGTTTATGACTACCTTTCATAGGATTACGTTTGGGGTCCCTAGGGTCAAGGTAACTTTTACTAAAAATAGAAAAACAGTTGAAACTGAATAACTTTAGTTAGGGTTCACATACCTTGACCCAACTTGGTATAAATGAAGAGTTTATGGAGACCTTTCATGGGATTGGGTTTTGGGTCCCTAGGGTCATGGTCACTGTTACTAAAATAGAAAAACAGTTGAAACTGAATAACTTTAGTCAGGGTTAACATATCTTGGCCCAACTTGGTATAAAGAAATTATGGAGACCTTTCATGGGATTGTGTTTGGGGTCCCTAGGGTCAAGGTCACTGTTACTAAAAATATAAGAATGGTTGAAACTAAATAACTTTAGTCAGGGTTCACATGTCTTTACCAAACTTGGTATATAGGAAGAGTTTATAGAGACCTTTCATGGGATTGCGTATAGGGCTTCTAGGGTCAAGGTCACTGTTTCTAAAAATAAAAGAATGGTTTAAACTGAATAACTTTAGTCAGGGTTGACATACCTTGACCAAGGTTGGTATGGGCGGCGTCTAACTCACCTATGAGACTGAATTATTTCAGTAAGGCTCGACATATCTTGACCATACTTGGTCTAGGAAGAGTTGGTGAACAAGTTCCTTTAAAATCATTTCCATTTTCCAGCAACATAGTTTGATGATTTACTAAAATCACTGATTATAACAATATCTAGATGTGCCATGACAAAGTAACATACACATCTTTATGAATTGATTAACATTTCCCTTTAATATTCATTTCCACTCTTATGCATGCTTCCTGGCTTCTGTGTATATCCTCTTACCAATTTGGCATGTTCTTATACATACACAAAACACACAACAAATCAACTTAATTATAATTCTCAAAACACAGGCTGAAGTTCTTCTGTCAATCATTGAAAACCTGGTTTCGTCGCACTGCGGCATTTATTGTTGTTTGTTTAAATCGTAATTTTGGGATAAAGTTAGCTTTTTACATTATTTATATGAAAAACTACAGAAACAAGCTCAGTAGCCTAAAGTTTAAACATAAACCCACTTTTATGGCACGGGAAAAAGCCAAAGAAATAGAACGCAAAATCAAACAATCACAAACCAGAAACATGAAACAACAGCACAACACAGTACATATATTTACTACATGTATGTTAACAAACTAGGTTTTACTTTTAAACTGCATATAATTTATCATAACACTATTTTAAGCTTGCCCGTTGTTGCGCGTGAATTATTTCCCATTGGGGTGGAATACTGATTTGTCCAGCATTGGTCACAGAGACACTTGTCATGTACATGTGCTTCCAAGATTAACATTAAATATCAAGTTTATTAGTAATTATTAAACACAAAACCCTTTTCTCAAACATCTATGTTATTGAGTGGGCATATGATTTATCTTGTAAAGGAGAGCTTGATGCTCTACCCCTAAATGAAGTGTAACATTGACCCTGATGATACCTGGCTGGACAATTAACTCTTAACGTCATTTCGATGTGGTTAGGATTTTTCCATGGTATTTTGTAATCCTTTGTGCGTTTTCAAGAGTTGTTACAAGCGGATACGAACTGTACCCTGATCTGGATACGGTATTAACCTTTCGGGGAGCACACACACGATTACAATCACAATGTTTACAATGGGACATGAATGGAAACATATTTACGGATGGACGTAGTTTGAGTTTTGTCCCCTTTAAAGATTAACGCTAGATATATGTGTACATTATCCAGTACAATTCATATTGGGGGACCATTACGAAATGCGTGATATCAACTTTATTGTTCATTGACTCTAAACGAAATGACAAGGTGCATTGTAAACCATAACTTATTCTCTACTATTTTGTGTTAAATAATGTTGTAATACATAATACGGTTATGTACTTGTTTGACAAAATGGCAAATTGTATTCACATTTACTTGTTTGAGCTAACCCCTGTTATAAAATTGAGGTTAAACTTGTGCGTTTGTCGTTTTAATGTGCTTTATAATGTATTAACTTCCTGATTTAAAGTGCTACTTATTGTGCTACTTCAACATTGACAGGTCATACACTTGATTTAAGAGATGCTTTCAATTGTATTTAGTGCAGTTAACTTCCTGCTTGCTTAGATTTGTAAAAAAACAAAATACAAGGATGCAACTTAAATACATTCCTTACAAAGAGTTTCAGTAAAATATAATAAGTACGGTAAAATAAGACAGACCTTATGTTTACGTGTTTGGTGCATCATGCTTTTTATATTTAATATACAGTTATTGATAATAAAAAAAACACAAATATCCATAAAGTTTATAGACACATTTGTTTTGACCCTTATAATAATATATGGTAAAACAGAGCGATATGATTGTTATATTTTTTTCGAATGTGTTTGGTTCCATTGATATAATACATAGAGGATATTTGTATATTTCAGTGTAAGATCGTATTTTATTTCACGAGTGTCATAGAAAAACATATTTTCACGAGGGGCAAAGCCACGAGTGAAACTGTAGTTTTTTCATGATCACGTTAAATTTTCTGTTTCTTTTATGCTTATTTTCGGAGTTTTATTTGTTTTTATGCCCCCGAAGGTGGGCATATTAAAATCGCACCGTCCGTCTGTCTGTCCGTCCGTCCGTCTGTCTGGCTCTGTAACTTGACCTTGTATGGACAGATTTTAAAATAACTTGCCACATGTGTTCCACATACCAAGACGACATGTGGCGCACAAGACTCGTGTCCCTACCTCAAGGTCAAGGTCACACTTAGTGTTTATTCACAATGGAGTGCTGCATATAAGGACAAAGAGTATAGGTTGTCGTGTCCGGGCTGTAACTTTCTCTTGTATGGACAGATTTTAAAATAACTTGCCACATGTGTACACATTCCAAGACGACGTGTCGCGTGCAAGACCCATGCCCCTACCTCAAAGGTCAAGGTCACAGTGTTTATTCACAATGGAGTGCTGCATATAAGGACATAGAGTATAGGTTGTCGTGTCCGGGCTGTAACTTTCCCTTGTATGGACAGATTTTAAAATAACTTGCCACATGTGATCCACATACCAAGACGACGTGTCGCGTGCAAGACCCGTGTCCCTACCTCAAAGGTCAAGGTCACACTTAGTGTTTATTCACAATGGAGTGCTGCATATTAGGACATAGAGTATAGGTTGTCGTGTCAGGGCTGTAACTTTCTCTTGTATGGACAGATTTTAAAATAACTTGCCACATGTGTTCCACATACCAAGACGACGTGTCGCCTGCAAGACCCGTGTCCCTACCTCAAAGGTCAAGGTCACACTTAGTGTTTATTCACAATGGAGTGCTGCATATAAGGACATAGAGTATAGGTTGTCGTGTCCGGGCTGTATCTTTCCCTTGTATGGACAGATTTTAAAATAACTTGCCAAATGTGTTCCACATACCAAGACAACGTGACGCGTGCAAAACCCGTGTCCCTACCTCAAAGGTCAAGGTCACACTTAGTGTTTATTCACAATGGAGTGCTGCATATAAGGACATAGAGTATAGGTTGTCGTGTCCGGGCTGTAACTTTCTCTTGAATGGAAAGATTTTAAAATAACTTGCCACATGTGTTCCACATACGAAGACGACGTGTCGCCTGCAAGACCCGTGTCCCTACCTCAAAGGTCAAGGTCACACTTAGTGTTTATTTACAATGGAGTGCTGCATATAAGGACATAGAGTATAGGTTGTCATGTCCGGGCTGTAACTTTCCCTTGTATGGACAGATTTTAAAATAACTTGCCATATGTGTTCTACATACGAAGACGACGTGTCTCGTGCAAGACTCGTGTCACTGCCTCAAAGGTCAAGGTCACACTTAGTGTTTATTTACAATGGAGTGCTGCATATAAGGACATAGAGTATAGGTTGTCGTGTCCGGGCTGTAACTTTCCCTTGTATGGACAGATTTTAAAATCACTTGCCACATGTGTTCCACATACCAAGACGACGTGTCTCGTGCAAGACTTGTGTCACTGCCTCAAAGGTCAAGGTCACACTTAGTGTTTATTCACAATGGAGTGCTGCATATAAGGACATAGATTATAGGTTGTCGTGTCAGGGCTGTTACTTTCCCTTGTATGGACAGATTTTAAAATCACTTGCTACATGTGTTCCACATACAAAGACAATGTGTCGTGTGCAAGACCCATGTCCCTACCCTAAGGTGAAAGATACACTAAGTGTTTATTCACAAGGGAATTCTGAATATAAGGACATAACAGTGTCGGTTGTCAAGTATGGGTGGTATTTTTTTATGTTCAGAGGCAATTTAAAATAACTTGCCATATGTATTTGACACGTAAAGGCAAGATCAACTTTTCATGTACTGACCTTGTTCGTAGGTCAATGTCACATTCGGGGGCATTCGTCACATACTGTGACAGCTCTTGTTTATTTATTTATTTCTGAATAACCCCCTTTTTTGAAAAGGGTGGGCTTTACGCCGCTACCTGTGGGGCACCCCTCATGCATAGTTATAGCTGTCAACTTTTCTACTTTCGGTTTGCTGAGAAATAGTTCGTTGCTATTCATTCTTATAGCTTAATATTCGCTCGTTTTTTATTGCAAAGCTTTATGAACAGTAAACAATGAAGTATTATTAGTGCACATACAGTATTGTTAAGACCAAACTTTACACCCTTGTGCACTAGGAGTGAACTACTAGTGAACAATTTGTGCACTATTGATAAACTAATGTAGTCTGTAGTTTATTAGATAAGCCAGTATTGACTTTTCTGGTCCACTGAGATTGGCCTTACTATATTGATTTAATATCACTGATAAGATCTTTTCCTCTACCAGTTCATTTCAAAACTTGTGATAAAATCTTTTAGTATTTACTGATGACTTTATGATGTAAAGCCATTGTAATAGGCTAATACGACAACGGGTTTCTATATTTTATTTTATTGTTGATAAAAAAAGAATATCACATTTCTTAAAATAAATACAATAAGTTTATTTGTAAGCCAATATTTTACTATTGTAACATCTGAACAATTATGACAAGGGGTTTCTATATTTTTCAATTTTATTTTATTGTTGATAAAAAGAATATTACATTTCTTAAAATAAATACAATAAGTTTATTTGTAAGCCAATATTTTGAAATAGTTGTGTTATATAATATATTTGTGTTACTACTATAACATCTGAACAATTATGACATTTTTTGGTAATTAAGACATTTGATTAAAGTCATTAAGTGATAATAAAATATTAATTCTGAATTAACTAATTAAATAATGCATTTATGGAAAAAATTAATTACTGATAACAAGATTGTAACCCCGTGTATTTATAAATAGCAAAATATGCAAAAAATATCAAATGATTGGTGAATGCTAAAAGTTTTACTGTAAAGTATAGACAGTAGAAATACTGTGTTTTATGTTCAATTCTTTCAATTTTATCTCTATATTCTTCACAGAACAGAACAGAACATAATTTTATTCGACGTATACCAACAAGGTACATAGTCATAGAATATAAATACATTTATATAACGTGAATTCAACATGTCACATAATACAGATTCGATACAGGCAATGTCTATATGTAGATATGAATAATTGTCCATACGTGAAAAAAATAATATGCAAATGATAAAACATGAGGATGAGCTGATATAAACTAATCACTATATGTAATGGAAGTTCTATGTTTAAGAGCTTCTTTTATATATTTGGATAATTTAAATACAGTATTTTTTGTTGTCTGACTTAAGCAGTTCTATAAACTTGTACATGCTTGGTCTGATATAAAAATATTTTTTAATGTATTTCCTTCAGATGTCATTATAACAAGGACATATTAATATGAAATGAAATTCATCTTCTAGATCATTTGAATTACAAAAAGTACAATAACGTTCATTTCTAGGAATGTTGTTATTTGCATATCTACCGGTGTGGATTCTTAATGAATGAGCAGACACTCTTAATCTAGTAATATAAAATCGTAAGTCATGCGGTAGAATGTTCAAATATTGTTCAAAGTCTAATGTACTTTTAATATTATTATGCAGGTTTAGAACACTACTTCTAGCGTTGTTATTACCCCATGTTTGCTTAAATGTATCAATTAATGTGTCTCTGAATAGACTGACAATTGTATTAACATTATATAGCTGTGGATTATCGAACACATATGCAAAGCCATGTTTGCTTAGAATATCTTTAACATCAGTAACCCAATTATGTTTACCATTTTGACAGTCTTTAACAGACATATTATATATTTCATTGATTATAATATTATCTGTTTCAATAACTTTGAACCAATACTTTAAAATTCTAATATATCGTAATACATACAGGGGATAACGGCCTAGTTCCCCGTATAAGAGCCATTGTTTTTTACATTTATTCAACTCTTGGAATATTTAAACAATATTATGAATTGTGGTAAAACTTGTTTGGGAGTAAGAGTGCATCTTTAAAATAAATTGAATTTGATAACAAAAAGCTTATTCATGCTTTTGTAATGAGATTACCATTTGTTACAGTGTCAATAGGTCAAAGCCAATAAACAATACACTGGAAGTGTTAGGAACCCTGCTATGATAACATTTAAAAGGGCACGAAAGGGAATTATCCTACTGTTACTTTTATTTGATGTAAAAAATGCATGGTAAATACTTAAAAAACAGCATATTATCCCCAATTTGAATTTTATGTTTGTTAAAAAATCTGTACTAAGTCTTTTTGCTTAATAAGATTAATGATCTGTGATAGACAGCAGGAGGCAATAAAGATAAAGATCAATACACAGAATTGTGTACTATGGGGAGGGTTAGTGGACACTTAAAGGCTAAAATTACATTGGATAGTATTTCATTTTAGGATGAAGCTCCAACACTCGATATACTAAACCTTTGAAATATATGTTTATCTATATAATTAAGAAGTTACAAATTAAAATGCAATTATTAAATCTGGGTACATTGTAGAAAACACACTATAATTTAGTACGGTGTACTTACTTGATAATGATTGCTGTCTAGTTTATAAATACTAATCTAAATGATATTGCAATTGTCTGTAACTTTCCTGTATAGATGTTATGTAACTATATTCACGATTAATTTCATTACTTTCCATAAATAAACATCTTAAAAGCCTAGTTTGAGCATTTGATACTAAATATATCGATTTATCTTTATCTATAAAAAGAGCACAAAAGGGAATTATCCTACCAAATGACCCACTAACTAGGCATAAAATTTGAATTTCAGAAAATGATAAAATGCTTATTCATACTTTTGTAATGAGATTACCCATTGTAACAATGTTAGCCCCAATAGGTCGAGGCAATAAACATTTGTAATGAGATTACCCATTGTAACAATGTTAGCCCCAATAGGTCGAGGCAATAAACAATACACAGGAAGTATCAGGAACCCTGCTGTGATAACATTAAAATGGCAAAAAAAGGAATTATCCTATGCATCCAACCATTAACCAGGCATTCCAATGAATATGAGTTCAATTAAATTTGCTTTTTGATGTTAAAATACATGATATGCATGGTAAATATTAAATATCTCTACTCTTAACAATTTGATTAACAAAGGATGAAAAGTGTCCTAAAGAAATAATCCAGTTGCAACACAAAATGTAATAAATATAAACTATTTTCCATCTTAAATAAAAAATATATTTGTTAACATCTCTTAAACCAAATTCGTAAAAAAATATATTGAGTTTCCTTCAAAGGCCTAGTTTTAAGAAGATTGTCATGTTAATTCTCTGCTGTGTATCCCTTGTTTATTGCACAAGTGTCATTGCCGGGCCAATTTCCTGTATATTTGTTTATTGGCTCGGGGCCATTTGGAGGTGACACCATTTAGAGCAGAAAATAGCATTGTCTTATTAATACACAACCAATTCTTGCATAAATAATATATGCATTGTTAGCCACTGTATTAATTTGACTGACGAGAAGTAAATAATAAACAAATCAAGTAACATTTAATACATTTATGTTGTATGATATAAATCATATAAATGGGATATTATTAATAATATCTAACATTACTCTTATTCTTACTCTAAAGCATTGTTATAATGCGTTTAATATGATTTAAAAAAATATCAAAATGAAACGATAAGTCAAACACTGACAGATCTGAGATTTGATAGGCAGCAGGAGGCAATAAAGATAAAGATTAATACACAGAGTTGTGTACTATCGGGGGGGGGGGGCACTTAAGGAAGGCTTATGGTAGTCTTCAATAGAAAGTATTTCATTTAATAATGAAACAGCAGAACCAATTATACAAAACCTCTATAATATATGTTTATCTATTATGTGTTTCAAATTAGAAATGCAATTAATAAATCTGGGTACAATTTACAAAATATACTATATTAATTAATGGTGTACTTATTTGATAGTGATTGCTGTTAGGCTGTCACCTTAAATCATAATATACTTGTTAAACAAAAATAAACATAAAATTGAAAGTTTTAAAAAAGATGGAAGAAAATCTTGGTTTATATAACCTTTGAATGAATCAACAATTTCACAGTTTGAGCTTGGAACAATAAGGTGTGAACCTTGATGATTAACTTTTTCAAATAACGAACAACTTGTAACTATCACCTTGTGAAACTTATTGTTATAGTTTAAATAAAGGCTCATGAATTCATTTCATCGTTATGTTCAATAAGTGTTTGAAGATGAAACCCTTTAACCCAGAACCAAAGTGATATCATTATATCAAAATAATGCAATGCATATATATAAAAAAACAAAAAAACATTTGTATATCTTTGTTTGACAATTACTTTTTTATAAAACAACATCAGTTATTTAATTTAATAAATCTATATTATTTACATGAAAGGTCCAAATGGATTATAATTATTCTCTATATATTGATTAACATTAAAACATCTGTTTAAACTACACACATCATTCTAAGTTTGACTGTAAAGATAGCTTTTATAATAGACTGAAGAAGCCTTATCTGGTCAGCCCCTTGTCTCCATTTAGTCTTTCCCTTGTCTTACCCTAGTGCACTACGAAGTGAACTGATAGTGAACACGATGTGCACTTACTGTCAAGTATGGTCTTAACAGTACTGTATGTTCCAAAAAATAATGAAAGCACTTTTATTTTAAGATGGGCATGAATACATAACCAAATTACTACGCCGCTATTTAAAGAATGAAAATTTGGAAGGTCAAATGTGTTAGCAAAACAAATGTAGATACTTATTGGATTTTAACCATTCTTCTTAGTTTAAGACTGTTAATATTCAGTCCTCTTACTGTCAGAGACCAGTCTGTTTCGCTTTAAAATGTTTGTTTTCCAGATAAAGAGTAAATGCCACGCTAGTTTTTTGACACATTTTGAGGTGTGGGTGGGGTAAAAAATATCGGATCTGTCTGTAAATTGTTGTGTGAATTCTCCAGGAAGCTCATTTTACGTACTACAACGGTTAACGGTTCAAAATACATTTGAACGATGATGTAAAATTTTATTTGTTGTTTTTGTCTGTAATTTGTTTGGTATGAAAGCATATGTTCGAACATTCAGCTTTAAAGATCAGTAAAATGTTTGATAAACGGGATAACCGGTAATAAACGGTAAGTTGATCATTTCCAATTATGTATTTATTTAAATTTATAAAACATTTTTTGACATAATTTACTGAAGTCCAGTGTTCTGTTTTGATCAAGGCAAGTACATGTAACAACAAAGAATTTAAAAGTAGTTCCGAAAGTTGATATTTTCTCTCCTTATTTTGCAGTGAAAATATCAAATTGATATTTTCACTGTTGTTATTTCACTGTTAAAACCCCATATTTTATCGTAAAGCATGAAAGCAATATGTTTATATGATCAGATCAGATCATTAATTTACCACAAGATCATAGACCCATGTGACCGAATATCATACACAAATGGCGACAAGTACAAAACATGTGTAAATATTCATGCATATGTAGTGCACTTTCGTGCACTACAGACAACATATAACATACCAAAACTTATATACTTCTGAATTTTAATATTTCAAATTTCAATAATCAAAATTTTAACAATACAATGAATGCTATATAGGTATTTATATTTATATGCATATACATATACATTAAACATAAACACATACATATACACACATATACACACACACACACACATACTTATGTTGGATATAATGCAACATTTCTAAGTTCGAAAGCCTTGTATATATAAACATACTCAGATTTGTTTTAAATAGTTTCATTTTTTGTATTGATCAACGCAATTAATTTATACATACTAGGATGTTGCCTATAATACCTAGGTGTAAATCGCATTCTTAGTTCATTAAATAATGTGCATTCTAGAAGAAAATGTTATTCATCTTCTAATACGGAACAAACAGTTCATTTACGATCATTTAGGGGCGGTGATTGCAGTCTATTCCATCGTCCTGTTTCTATGCTTAATCTATGTGAAGATAGCCGCAATTTGGACAACGACAAATTTAAATTTAGTAATATTTATTATGTTGACAAAGTCTATATTGAAAAATAAATGTGCATGAGTTAGATTCTGATTTTAATTCGTCATGTCATCGTCGTGTACATCGTCTGATGGAGTCGTTGGTCCCAGTCCCGTCAAACGCAGGGACGATGTGTTCGATCGGCAGGTAGGTTAGTGACATAACCTTCCGAAGGAACTCAAACTTGTCCACTTTCTGGATGTAGGCAGTCGCCAGGCCATCCTCTTGGATTTTCCTGTATATCCGTTGCGTCCAATGGAAGACACAACCCTTTATTATGGTTCCCGGGAAAACTTCTCGGATTGCCTGCCATGTGGCGGCCTCGAAGTCCAGTACGAACCACTCCAGCAAGGGCTGGCCTATGTGTCGTAGCAGACTTATTCATGTAGACAAGTGGGACCTGCTTTGTGTCCTCACCATTCTTAACAAGCAGTGAATGGTGGCGAGCTGATAAAACGGATGTTTCACCAGCTTGAAGGTCCCATCTATGAACCATCTAGACTGTCGGAGGTGGTGTAGCTGCTGCTGCGTCGCGAAGATGATATCGCGCTGACCGATGTCTTAACATTATCACATTAAAGCCCACACACACGCTGACACGTGCGGTTAATTTAGTCATCAAATGATTCAGCTAATTGGATTCGCATAAATGTGTGAAATAGTTCTAAACAATTAAGTTGACGAAACCGCTTATAGGTGTGACGAAACATCTTGGCAATTTACTATATAGAACAAGTGTGACGAACTGGAGAGTCGATGAAACCTCCGTATTGTAGCAAACATACAATAGCTCCTACTCCGTACGACTCATACGCATATACAATGGAATTTAATATCAATCAGTAAAACAACGCTTAAATTGCTTTGTGTCTCTTAAGGGTATTACTCACTAATCTCCTATTAAATATACAGAGACAGAAGCTTCTCAAAGTCTTATTTTAGCAAACACTCTCCGAAGAGTTTTTCCGGAATACGTGTCCTTGTTCAGAGAGACGAGTGTGGATTTGTAAATGTGGCCAAAAAGGACTCATTTCCCATATCGCGCATTGTGTACTGCATAGAAATAGTGTGAACAGCGAAAATTGATCTACTTAAAAGATTCTGGCAAGTTCCCCTTACAGATCAAGCTAAAGAGATATCACCTTCTATAGCAACTGATGGTTTATACCAGTACAAGGTTATATCATTTTGAAAAAAAATGCCAGCCGCATTTCTTGTGCTTGTTAAGCTTGTAAAGAATCGTGCTCTGACACATTGATTGACCATCTTCAGAAAATCAGGGCTTTCTTTGATCGACTAACGATAAATTAATTCAAACCATAATTTGTTTATGTTGTACAGCCAAAAAACAGTAACAGGTGGCAGTTCTGGGCACTTTCAAGCCAGGATATTCAGGGTGAGGAATCACGTGACTTCAACGGGGGGTTCTCACATGTGTCACCACTGTTCAAAACCGATGTAAACAAGCAAGAAAGTGACAGTTATTTCTAAATAACTTTTTTGAAAGAAAAAATAAGAACATATTTCTTAGCCTATAAAAGACTATGCTATTTTCTGCTTTTACAAGGGTGAAATAATTTGGATTTGCTTGTATTTTAACGATCGAATCCTTGGCCAAAATTTCAATTCTACGAAATTTTGTAGAACGATACAATTCTTCTAACATGCTTATTTTATTTAATGAGTAGTTTGAACTACTCTCATCTGTGGCGTTAATGCATTCAACATTGAAATATTTATTCCAAATGATATTTCTTTCATGAAATGAATGTATATCCACACATTTGATCGATTCTAAATGTTTTTATGTTCTAGGTGGGCCGTCATGGTGATACGTACAAATTATCCATTGTCCCTCTATAACAGACGGAGTCAACCCTCATATGTTTCACGAAATCTTGATAAAAGATGAATAAATTCAATTGATGCAGTGATGAGTACATTCAAATGGAAGACAAGATATACTCCAGCCAACTCCGTTTCATGTACATTCCCTGGTAAAAGAAAGTCAACAGTCAAGAAATGATTGAACTACCTTTTAATGTACAATTATTAATTAAACTATTGATTAGAAAAAATAAATGATTACGTGTGTTGCTGGTTGGATCCATTTGTGTATGTGACGTCATTATAAACTACTTATTTCTTTTTCCTGATGACTGTTTGAGTCAAATGATTCAAAACGTCGTGCTCATAATGTAAAAATTCAACCCTTTTAAGTTATAGATGTAGTGGATGCAATAACAATTTCTTTGATATGAGTTTGCATATTTCATAAGTAAAGTCATGTTGTTGTTAACATAATTATAATCATTTACCATTGTTGTTTGGCATGGCTTTCGTACAACTTTGAATACATTATAGATCGGAAATGTGTACACAAATGATAAAACTATCTTAATTTTTAAAATCGGTTAAGCTTCTTTTTTCAAAAAGAAAACGTATTTAGGGCAGTCTATTTTATCAAAATCTGAAAATGAGTTACAAAATGGCCTGTTGTTGTTATAAGATTACTGATATAGATAGTTTTTCACATAAATATTCGTGTAAATGCAAATAAAACAAAGGTAATAATTTAAAAAAAAGCGAAATTTAATATTTTTGTATCAAGGGCTTGAGTTTGAAATTGTGAATAAATTGACTTATCTAGGAATAGTATTTACCACTGGTGGGTTAGCACAACGTTTGACACTTGGTCAGGATGCTATGAATTCTTTTTTACAAGCTTAATTCAGACCTAGTAAATTTTTTTTGCTATAGCAACATGCCATCATTTATCTTTGTTTCATAAATAAATAAATATATCTTGTTTTAAACTATGGTGGTGTAGTTTTGGGTCTACAAGATAGCATTAAGTTAGAAAGAGTTTATTCCAAGTTATGTTAAGAAATACTGCGTGTTAGAACCAAACTCAGAACAATTTTGAGTATGGAGAACTTGGTAGAATACCATTACTAATAATAGGAGTTGTAAATGTGATTACTTATTTGTTAATGATTTTTCAATGCGATGATATTAAATATGTTAAAGCTGTTTAAACAAAATCGTATACAGATTTAGAATGATAGCCAAATTGTTAGTCATTAACAAAAGTTATTTTAGATATATTACAATCACTAGGATTTTATGATGTATGTTTATTTCAAAGTGTTGGTGATTTTAATATTTTAATATATATTTATTTGTGAAATGTAACAAAGACTAAAATGTAAACAAATGGTTTGCTGAATTAAATAATTTATCTAAAGCAAAAAATGGTTGTGTTGTTCGCAGACTGTAAGTTGCAGCCATTTTTGTGTGCTGTAAATATATACTAAATAAATACAGATGCAAGACACAGGACGGACTGCATTTCAAATAAAATGACATTTGGTTCACAAGGCTACATGTATTCTATGAATGAGGTTTATATGATTAAATATAAGTTACAACTACCCGGCAAACTGTAACTGTGCATTATGATAAGCAAGGATGAACGAAAGTTTACACATTATGTTATTTGTGTTAACAAAGAGGCATATCTAAGGGGGCGAAGGGGGGAGGGGAAGGGGGCAGACGAGGATTCATCCATTATAGGTGAAATATTAAAATTCAGAAGTATATTAGTTTAAATTTTATATCAAATATATCCCGCCATGTGGTAATAAGCGCATGATGGAAATGGAATTGCCCCTCAAATTTCAAAGACAGATTAAAAACAATGGAACAGCAAACTGATGCATTTTCATGATTTGGGCAATCTTAATTTTTGTCTTAGTAAAAATGGAACAGCAAACTGATGCTTTTTCATGATTTGGGCTATCTTAATTTCAGTCTTAATAACAATGGAACAGCAAACTGATGTTTTTTCTTGATTTGGGCAATCTTAATTTAAGTCTTAGTTAAATTTTTTAAGGGGGACTAACTTTCAGCTTAACACTGGTCAACCACGCCTGAGAACGAAGTTCAGATCAGAAAACTAAACAATGAAGTTGTTCGCGAATTTGTATTACATTGACAAATTCAAAACATCACATTATAAGTTACACTCGATAGATGTAAAACATGTTTTTAATGTTTTTAATGTAAAGTGTTAATGCATTGTGATATTTAACTCATTTAACTTAAATGATCCAAGCAAAGCAAAAAAGGATATGATTTGAGTACAATCATATAAGCGATATTTTGGCGCTTTTTAAGTGTGTGTTTTAAATTTTTAAATGTTCAAAAATCTTATGTTATTCTTTGTTTCGATCAACAAAGTCAAATAAGTTAAACAAAGATTAAAAACATTTTTGCTTCAAACTTTAATGTTAGCCTTTGGTGTTTGTTGGGACGTATCATGACAATACAATCTTAACACGGTTTCTTATCCTTAATGTTCCTTGTTTTAGTTGTTTCTTTCACTTAAAGAACTGTCTGCACCTGGGTATTTGGAATGATGTTGTTGCACACTGTTGTATCTCCTGCAAATATGTCGAAAAATTCAAATATACCAATTCTACAAATAAAACAATCAGTTTTATATCTTGCTAATATAAAAGCTAAAACACTGTTTAAAGGAAAAAGAGGTAATACTTATTTAATCAGTTCCTGAAGAATAATTGATTGTTTTATAAAAATCATACAGCAAACAATATATACCTGTTTGGACATTCCCGTAGTATGGAAGTGGCTTTGCACTAGACGCATTCAACACGTCTAAGTGATTTGCTCTGAAAGAAATAGGGCATAGTTTAAAAAAAGAAATGTCCACCAGGGTATGCCTGTCTTGGAAATTCTGGAATGATACATACAAATTAGTAGGATATTGTTATACACACAAAACAGAGCAACGCTCTTCAAACCTTAAACAGGTGCATTGCTGCACTTTTGCATTTTTTATACGCTCATATTTATATAATTTATTCACATAGTGAAATGGAAAAAATAAATTTAACTCTTTAATTGTATCAATCAAAATACTTTCACGAAAAACGAAATTAAAAGAAGACAGGGAAAAATGAAATCCTGGGGTTACTTATTACCTCATTCAACTTTTATCAAATCACAATTGTTTATGTTGTATATACGTTGATTTAGTGCTTACCCGTTGACTCCAATTTCTGAAACGAAACGAATGTAGGAACACAAAAAAATGTATAAAAAGTACGATTACATACTATTTATGTTACCTTCACATAATTGACCATATACTAATACAACATGGAAGTTATCCTTAATGTCAGTGGAAAATATACTAATATTTTAGTTTGTCTTAAGCAATAGGTATTATCGATATTAGTAGGCAATTATCCGTGTTTTCAAGTCAACAGCAGAACTAAACGGTTCTAAGCAGAATCATAAGATATATATATATATATATATATATATATATATATATATATATATATATATATATATATATATATATATATATATATATATATAGATATACAAAACGAGCTACTTACTAAGTTCATCATACGCCACGGTGTCCATTGTCATAGATAGGGCCTCATACGTTTGAGTTGTGTTAAGTCCAGGATCGTCGGCACTATGTCTGTTATATTGACAGAATACTTGATTTGTAATATGTTATACTGAATTTGTTATTTATCTTATCATGAACAACGTGTATCATATTATCAGATATCAATAATTGCTTTATAATATGCAGTGTTATACTTTGAAAACGTATATTTTTGTGCATTTGTGAACTTAAATTATACACTTCTAGAGCGTAAGTTCAATATTAACTATTAATAGAAAAACTCATTTTATATTGTTTTATTTGGATGTATATTCAGTTTTTGTACTACACGTTGTTTTTTATCATATTAACTGATGTATCATTTCATGTTAATGCGCCGATGAGCACTTACGTATCAATTCTATTGTCTGTATCTGTGCCCTCATATACATCTGAAAACAAAAATATATTAACGATTCAAAAGGACATCGGACATTTTCTAAATGTCAGTAAGCAAGCAAATACAAAATGTATAATATGTTTTATTGTAAAATTCTTGCTCATGTAGCGGAAACAAGAAAGTTAAAATGTAGCATTCACGTCCAATATTGTTAATGAGAATAACAAATATCAGACATGGCATGCGAACATTACATTTTTCAACTAAAAAAATATAAATAAAATGAGCATTAATTATTTATGGCAATATACCAAAAGATTATAACCCAAAACTAAGAGTAGTACACGTAATAAGACATTATATCATCATTACAAAAACACAGAACAAATCAAATAACGACAACATAGAATGGCTCGATAAAAGTACGATTAGATTTTTGAACACTATCAGATTGTAATTGCTATCTAAATCATAACGATTCAAAAGTGATGAAAAACCAATCTCAAACAAGAGTAGGTGAAGTATTTTGGCCTAAAGTATATTGATGTGGTAGTAAAAAGATATTGCTTGAGTCAGGCCAGGTGATCAATGATCACGGATCATTGTAGCTGGTTTATGAATGCAATTGCTCGAACGGTATATGTTATTATATTTGAAAATAAATACCATGTGACTTGACATGTTAAAGGTTTCAAATAGTTCAGTTTCGATCCAGAGGTGTAACATTAACATTTTTGAAATATGTGGGAGTCTGCGAAGCTACTGTTCGAGATTAGATGGTATTTTTTTAAATGCATATAATGCCAAAGTTTTAATATGTTTATATGGTGTGTGTTAAAGGGACTGTACTCCATATGATGAACGCGCGAAAAAATTTTTTTGTCGAATACTGACTTAATCTTGGTATCGATGTTTACAATGCATTGAAACTTACTTACTGAAGTACCGCATAGTTTACAATTAATTCATTTTTCGTATTTTTCCATTAAAAATATTACTGGGTATGTCTACCTAGTAGAATTCATTCCTTATGCGTGATTGGCTAGTCGATGTTATCACGTGATATTACCGACTGAAGTGGATATAATAGTAATATCACCCTTGCCGGGATGCAATTTTGGCGATACCGGTTCGAACCCGGTCTTCGTCACAATTGTTTTTATAATTTTGGTATTCTTTTTTACACTTATGATATCAACGAGTAAAACATTTTATTAAATAATTGTCCTGAGTTTCGTTACAGAAAAGACTTTTTTGGTGCCAATCTGGTGTACAGTCCCTTTAAGTTCTCGGAGGAGAAAAGCACTGCGCGAGTTGAGTGATATGGTTAATTGTTATTTGAATACTTATAGAAGATGCTGGACAAAGGCACACACGCTATGTAATGTTCTAATATTATCTAATTGTAATAGTTCCCAACATTACAATATATTAAGATTTGTTCGGAAATAGTTACTGATATACTTAAATCTATGTTCAATTTAGTTACTACAAACAAAAAGTTAGTGGATCATTAACCCACATTTCTTTTGACACATAAAAAGCAATATATTTTCTCACACGGAACATTATTTTCATGGTTCTAAGGCTTCAAAAATAAACTTCTTGTGTTAAAGAAACCAATAAGGTTCAAACTGCATTGTATCCTTAAAGACATTAAATTTAGTCCTTGCCTTTATATAAGATTGGCTTTGACTCTGATCATGTTGATTAAAGTGATCCATCAAAGTTTTATGACCATGTCTATCTTCTAATGATTTTTAAATGTGCTGATCTTAAAATATTGCTATTGAGAAAATATTTGATTACTTTTAATCATTTACATTGGATTAGAGAGTGGAGCTTTGCCTAACATACAAATACAGAGTAATTTAATATCACATCAACTTATCCATAATTTATCATTTTACCCTGTGTTGTGAGTCTCATGATATATCAGTTCGGTTCGCCATATAGCATATAGCTGGTGTTAATTTTTTAGAATTTTGTGATTTACGCAAACATTTGTGGATTTTCTCTAGGCAATCTTTGATTTATTCAAAGTCCAATTTTACTTGAATGGAACTTATCAACCAAATAAATACGCTTGGCTTTGTTGCACACATTTGCTTTGATACGACAGACTCGTCCGAAACAACATTGGTCGTAGCGGAATTAACGATGTGTGTTAATACTGGTACTTTACTTGTTTCTGAAAAGCTGAATACCACTTTTACGTTTGAAAGCAGATTGTTTACAGGATAACTTACATTGGTATTAATTATAAACGCTAATGTTGTCATTTTGCAGTATCTGGTGTGAGCGACTAATGTAGATGTTTTTAAGAAGAAATCTTCAATTTAAGATATGTAAATTATGATGTTTACAAATATCCAACAAATATCGACCAATTAGTTTGCTTTTCGCTTAGGAATAGAACACAGAACAGAGCAGTTTTTTTAGATACAAGCATATATAGCTTATGATCATCAATGCAATCATCATAGCATGCAAAACCGCATAAACAAACTAACATGATTACAAACAAATAACAACACGAGAGCAATAACATCCAGTTTAAGTTAGACTGTTATGTTCACTTTATATTCTCTTATCTGATTTGCCTTTATAATAAATATAGCCATTTTGTGTAACAGTGACTTCTTTGTAGAGTTAAGAAGAGTAATATATTTTGACATCTTCTGCATGATGGAGACTGTTCCTATAACAGCATTCTTCGATTTTAAGCCTCATATCATCAATCATCAATATATGAGGATAATATTAATTTGCTTAACGCATGTCTGTGTTACACATTGTCAACAGTGTACCGATAGCAAGACATTCATTTCAAACGTGGATTTCATGGACGAAATAGAGTTAGACTTGTTGAGTAATTAACACCTTCATTACATTTGGTAATACAAGTAACTTTCAGTGTTGTTTTAACTGACTTATAAAACATGATGTATTAATCACTATTAATCACTTTGATACAGCCAAACCCAAACCTCATTAAAAGTGACTCGCTCATGGTTTGTAAAATGCACTTTTTTAATTACGAAAGTGTGGCAAATCATAAGAATTATTAGAACAAAAATACCAAAAGCTCATTTAAAGTGACTCGCTCATGGTTTATAAAATGCACTTTTTTAATTACGAAAGTGTGGCAAATCATAAGAATTGTTAAAACAAAAATACCAAAAGCTTGAACTCTTCAGCAAATTTTGATATTTACTCAAATATCGTCTTTGAAGACCACAATTTTCTTTAGCTATACACTGTTATCCTTCCTCGCACACCTCGTTTAAAAGTCATTCTTTTCGTCTTGTTGACACTTGCGTTTTCCATCGATCACAGTAATCCCGTAACAAGTCTTATTGCTTTTGTAATCCCTCGGCGGTTTCCCTCAATAGGACACACGCTTAGATAATGCTACTGGTTGAAATTATTTATAGTTTCACCATCATATCAAACTACTCAGAGAAGAGGAGCTCAACATTAATAAAACCATTTAAATTTGAGATTAACAAGATCTGCAAGTTTTACTTTCTGAAATAGGAGAAATATTGTTACTTATAAAACATTTTTTACCGCCAGATTTGCGACAGTATTTTGTAATTTTATTTAGCCAGAAACATTTAGAGAGCCAATTGGTAGACTTTGTTCATTAAACATTGTCCCCTGTCTACCTTAAGCCTGGTTGTCAACATAAAACGTAGGTGGCTGGCCACCACCGGAAGCACGCTCTCGCATAAATAACAGGGGCCATACTATTGCTATATGGACAAGGTTTATTTGGTTAACTAGAAAAGTCCTGGATGGAAGAGACGCCCCATTGCGCAGAATCAACTTAAGTTCATGGGCGGTTGGGTCACGTCAGGATCATTCGAACGATATTCAAAATACGCTCCTTCCGACGAGGAACATCAGAGTTCCTGCTGCTCGACATGGTATTGTGTCACCAGAGAAAAATGGTTGCGTACGGGACACCCATGTTAAAGGATGGCCGCTGGGTATGCCAGCTTCACCTGTTTATTGCCACGGTTTGTTTTTTCTCTTTCGGGTTGTTCCGACAATGCGATAGGCCCTGTATATATGTAATATTTAAATGTATGCAGGACAATTCATATAACTTCACAAGGAAGAATTGTAAGATATATCAAATATATCTTTCGCATAAAAACTAACAGTTTTCCTGATTTTTCGATAAAAAAGGTGTGTTCGAAAAATGCGTATAAAATATTTTTGAGAAACAGGCTGGCTCTCTAAAAATCTATTATATTTCTGATAGTTATGAGAGAAAAGCCTGTTGTTGTCAATAGACATTAAGATTGTTTCACAGCTATTTCACGTTCAAAATTAATTCGAATATGTAGGTATTTTTCAAACATTCGGAAGTTAGGAATTACTTCTTTGTATTTTTGCACAGAAAATGTTGAATTTTAGGAACAATACTTTAGAGTTAATACTGCTATTATTTCTTACATCGTTTCTTCCTATTATTTGTTTTCAAATTCAATTTAATTTGAATAAACTCTTCGACCTGAGAAAGCTCTTTAAGTTATTCCACAGGTCTTGTTTGATAAAACACTCCAATAACTTGTAGTTAATTGTTTCATCATAACTCGAATACAAGCTGCATAAACTAAAATTGTACTATTCGCATATGAAAAGTTGTTTGTGGGTTTAGTTTTGTTTCTTTGTTTTACGGGCCTTCCATAGTGCAAAATTCACTTGGGACCAACAGTTAAAACGTTTAAAGACTTGATGTATTATTCAGTTTTAAGGAACAATCGCTTTAGCAAGAAAAACAAACATCCTATGTGACATGTTTTGGGGTCATAAACAAAATTTAGGAAAACATTTTTATCATATTTTGGACAATAAAGCATTTGCTTTTTTTTCGAAATGATCTTTCAACAATATGACTATGTCTTGTGTCAAAATGACTCAGACTTCCAACGAAATGCTAATATCTAAAAACATATTCATTTTGTGTAAAAAAATCCGGAAAAATGCAAAGGCTGTTTGATTCGAAATTT
This sequence comes from Mya arenaria, assembly GCF_026914265.1. Lineage (NCBI taxonomy): Eukaryota > Metazoa > Mollusca > Bivalvia > Myida > Myidae > Mya > Mya arenaria. The sequence goes on from NC_069126.1 coordinate 53,064,796, forward strand.
GATAATATCCTCCTTCATAAAACTTGCTCAAATCCTACTTACAGCTTCACTTGTCGCAACGGATGTATTTTGCTTGATAAGAATTGAGCCTAAAAACTAAATAAAAAATGATTTTTTTTAGTAGTTTGTTTTTATACAGATGATATTCCGAAATCTTGAGTTGAATGTATATTTTATAGGCCCTTTCATTTCCGTTATTGAAAAATGTAGCATTGTCTGCAAACATGTTTGTTTTAATTGAGCGTTTAGAGCTTCAAATATATAGTTTATAGGTTAACGTTTTTTTTAAAGACCCAAGAATGCCTAATAACAATAAGAGCCAAGATCTTTACTTACACTCATTCTGTTTAAGGCATTTTAATATTTATGTTCTCCTAAAAAACTCCCTACTTTGTTTTTTCGTCTTTGTTTTTAAATTTGTCGAGAGAGATTCAAATAACTTTATATCATTATTGTGTTGTGTGTTTTGTGTGTATTTTTGTGTAATTTTTCGTAAAAATGTCTTTGTTCTCTCACAAATTTATCTATGTCCGTTAAAACTCTATGCTTATAAGTGTTTTTTTTTTCTTTTCGTAGTAAAGTCTCACAAGATCAGAAAAATGTTTACTGTTCTTTTCGTAAATTCTACGTGTTGAACTTTTGAACGCAATATTATTCCTTTGATTTTTGCTGAAATAAAACTAACCTAGATTTTTTTTTGTTTTATGGTAGATAATTTTTCTGCATATTTTTTATTGCTATTTGGCTGTTTTTGATAAGGAATTTCATTTAATTCTTCGATTTTTTTTTCTTTCTATCCTTTCTCTTTTTTAGGCAAGTTGTCTATTTTATTTAAACGTTTCTCATAGTATCTTTGTTTAGTTCCAGAAAAGTATTTGAATTACACTTGTAGTACATTTAAAAAGTTTCCCTCATGGCAGTTTTGATTTGAATTTGATATTCTATGTCGTTTAAAATGCTGTTAATAATTTGAAAGTAACTAGGTCGTATTTTTAGCTGATATTTGTTAAGAATTAGTACTACTGTGGAGTGGTCTGTTTTAATTTCTGGTTTAATATTGCATTTAAGTATTGTATTACGTAACTAATCAGAAATAAGAAAGTAGTCCAAGTGAGAATAAACGTATTGTTGCAAATACTTTTTCGCCCTAAATATCGATCATGTTGAAATGAGAAATAACTTAAGTAAGTATAATTTGACATTATTTGATTATTTCTAGAAAATACAAAAAATATTTGTCCTTATAACATTTCGACTACTGTTCTTGGATAAAGTATGTGTTTTTGTTTCATTAATTAACAAGTTAAATAGTTGGCATGATTTCATAGTATTATGCAGGTTATTAATGTATTGAAAAAATACGTATCAAGTTTGTTATAAAACCGGTAAATAATTCATTTGTCCTTTTTCGATATTGACCTATCCTAGTCACCCGAGTGTCGGCGTAACCACTTATGTTAAAGTTTTTGTAAGAGTTTTTGTACTACCTCAAATATTTTCAAAGTCCATTGACATGCACCCAACCTGTACACCGGAGGAGGTAACTCTATCAAGCATTTTGACAAAATTATACCCCTTTTTCTACTTAGAATTTACGTTAAAGTTTGCGTTCCACCTCAAATATTTTCAAAGTCCATTCACATCTGGCTTTGAAACTTTGCACACTTGTTCACCATCATGCCCCCAACCTGTACACCGGAGGAGGTAACTCTATCAAGCATTTTGACAAAATCATGCCCATTTTTCTACTTAGAATTTACGTTAAAGTTTGCGTACCACCTCAAATATTTTCAAAGTCCGTTAACATCTGGCTTTGAAACTTTGCACGCTTATTCACCATCATGCCCCCAACCTGTACAAGCATTTTGACAGATTTATGCCCCTTTTTCGACTTAGAATTTACGTTAAAGTTTGCGTACCACCTCATATATGTTCAAAGTCCATTGACATCTGGCTTTAAAACTTCACACGCTTGTTCACCATCATGCACCCAACCTGTACACAGGAGGAGGTCACTGTATCAAGCATTTTGACAGAATAATGCCCCCTTTTCTACTTAGAATTTATGTTAAAGTTTGCGTACCACCTCAAATATTTTCCAATTGTCATCTGGCTTTGAAACTTTGCATACCAAGACGTACACAGGAGGAGGTAACTCTATCAAGCCTTTTTACAGAATTATGCCCCTTTTTCGACTTAGCATTTATGTTAAAGATTGCGTACCACCTCAGATAATTTTAAAGTCCATAGATATATGGCTTTGAAACTTTGCACACTTGTTCACCATCATGATCTCAACCTGTGTACAGGAGGAGGTCACTGTATCAAGCTTTTTTACAATAATATGCCCCTTTTTTACTTAAAACTTACGTTAAAGTTTGCGTACTACCTCAGATATTTTCAAAGTCCATTGACATATGCCTTTCAAACTTTGCACACTTGTTCACCATCATGATCCGAACCTGTGAGACTTTATACAATGGTATTCAACCACCCAGCCTATTTGAATAACCAAGTTAGATAACTGTATTTTGCAAATAATGGCCCTTTATTATTAGACTTAAAAATTCTGGTTAAAATTTTGCATGTTACCAATTTATGATAATATCTCAGCACATCATGTATTGCTTATCTAACAGTGATCCATGCATGTTTCGCCAAAACTTTTTAATCCTTACACTGAAAAGCGGCGGAATAGTCGAGTGCGCTGTCTCTCTGACAGCTCTTGTTTGTATTTCACATCGAGGGGTGGATGCGAAAAGGTTCTAAGTGACATTAAATAAAGAAGAAGATAAAACGTTTTCGCTTTCACCCCTCGACATGTGTAATATAACATTGTTCTATTTTTAATGGTCAGAAAGTATATCTAACCGCGTTTTTGTAAACTAATAATTGGCAAACATTATTGCTTAATTAGCAATATTCGTGCAAATCATACGAGCTCATTCATGATAAATTAAAGTTGTCTATTTTCAATCTGAATCTTAAGAGGAAAGCGTGCTATTTCATTTTTGGGTTTATATTTACTTTTTTAATATCCATAAAAAATAATTTTCTTGATACAAATTATCACAAGGTGATCTTTATTGTCTTTTTATACTTTTTTAATGTTCACGTGATATTTACATGTTTGTCCTTTAAGGGTGTATTTGAAAACACTCGATGCATTGATATAAGACATTACAGATATATGGTTAATATATGTCTATCGATATTAAATATACTATTATTTCAAATTATATGATTAATTTAGATCCAGGGAACTTATGTTGTTGTTTTTTTCCGTTTGGGAATTCGTTAAGTCAATCTTAGCCCCTTTTAACATTTAATTGGACTGGTATTTGGGGATTCGCGATATTGGCTTGTGGTCCCTCGAGATGTGGTATCTATGCGCGGCAAAAATGTTATACTGGCCTTTGTTTTTGACATGCGAGAGGACACCAAGAGAAATATACTTATGATAACATCATTTAAAGTTTGGACCAATTTTAGGGATTTTCTTTAGTTAACATGTTGTATTGTTTATAGTTTGGCGTGTATCCCGCTATTTACTTTTTTCTTATCAAGTATGATTTTGAGAAAATGGAACTATATTGAATATTTTAAATGTTGTTATATATATTTGATAATAAATGTGAACATTTCATTGTGTCAACGTCGATATTCGACCATACACAACTCAAAACCGAAGAACACTGACATATCATTGCCCATCCCCCCACCGTCCCTCGCCCCGATTAATAAAATCCTATTGACCTTATAAATCTACGTGCGTTATAAAACATACAATTGTGAAATATGTGCATCTCATATTTATTGTATAAAGTTAATAATTTGTTTCGTTATTTTATTATTTGATAAATGACTTGTTCGCATTCAAACTCTAGCTTGATTATTTTTTTTGTCCATTATGAAATAAAGTACATGAATACATTGTGTTATTGATAGATCGCTAAAATGGGATATTTGCTAAAATAACTCATATTCGTAACAAAATGGAGTGCTTACTTTAAAATATTAATGAAAAATAAGTTTGCGCGGACGATGGCTTTCACTATGTAAAAACTCATGTTTTCAAGGGCGAGTTTGTCACTTAGAATACTAAGTATTGTGTCAGCCACATGTTCGCCAACTGTTTCGGGAATCCCTACAAAATAAGGATTTTCTCCCTCACTGTACAGTCAGTACATACATGTATGCTTTGAAACTCAAGTAAGCGTGACCTTTGCCCGACTTGCTCCACGTTATCATTATGTTTATGCGTGTCACGGCGCACGCGCTAAAAATATTATTTAACATTAATTGTCTGTGTCCATGAACAAGAGTTGTTCTATATTAATTAAAACGCTCAGTTGCATAGTACATACATCCGTAAAGGGTTATTATTGTATAAAAACAACCTGATCATTCATTAAACTTTTCTTAAAGTGTGTAGTTTTATTTAAAAAAAAAACACAAACCAACATTAATTAAAATATAAAGTATCAAAGTGACAACAATATAGAACAATTTTCACTAAAACTAGTAAGGGTATATGTAAATCAGGTATTACTGATGGCTTAACCACATTCCTTGTTTTTTTTTACTGATGTAAAACCGTGTTTAACATGCCTTAACATTTAACTTTGTTTATAGGTTTTTGCAACTGAGTAGTATATAGATGACCATAGATAGATTTTGTGGAAAAAAGTACAGTTCCTGCCTTTGCATAAAGAAAATATTTCCACACAAAAATATAATTAGATATAATACACGTAAATAAAAAATGACGTCTTGATGAACGGAGGAAACGATGTTGAATTTTATAAAAATGAATTCATAGATAACATATTATGCAAAATTATATTTTTGATGTAAATCAGTGATTCAATTTTTTTTAAGAGTTTACAAAATTGGATCACATGAATTCAGCCGAATAAAGACTGTGATTTTTTAAGTTCGTTTTATATTATTATGATAATCATATTCATATAGATAGTGTCAGAGGTTCTTTGAATCACATTATGGTTTGTGTATTTCCTTTACAAGTATACCTTATTATGTAAGGTAAACAACGTAACCCAGCAGTTAAGCCTAATTGTCACATATTCTGTACGTGAATAGTATGTTCCGCCTAAAACTAATCATTTTAAACAAGGGACTATGGATACGGACATACGTGTTTACATTATTCGTTATGTTACAATTTTTAACCTCACAAGATGAGCACATGTTCCGACACAAACAAGCATGTATATCAATGTACTTAGAATTAAAGCTTTACCTTCCCGCTTGGCCAGTTTACATAAGCAGATACAGGTGTACTTTTTTCTAATGACGAGTATGAGTAATACCACCACAACTAGTGCTGCGATTATTCCCCCAACAGTTCCTCCTATAACTGGCCCGACGCTGGTTTGATGTGTAGCTTCTAGATGCATCGCACATGTAACATAAAAACATTAATGTTATTTGTACATATCCAGTAATCATTATATGTACGAAATTTGTCATTGTTTAGCCGAAGTAAAAGTTAAATTACTTAATCAATTCTCAAGTTGATTATTGTTTTAATGAGCATGATTTGTTGGCATTTTTTCAACACTGTCGCATCTTTTAATTTAATTTATGTTGTTTTTTGATGCGCTGAAATTCATCAACCTCATACGAAGTAGTTAAGTAGTATCATTGTTAATTATCTTCATATATTTGTATTAACGATTTTAGTATTGTATCTTCTTTTTTTTATTTCAACATACTAAAGAATTGGGGAAAAGATTGAAAAAATAACAACACATCCAATTAAAACTAACTTAATTAAATTTGTTTAATGATTCTAATATACTTGTTTGGTGTCATAATTATTCATAAGGACTTTAGATATAAGGACGCAAAATAAACATACATGAAAGATGTATACGGTGTCATGGAATTCATCTAATATCTGAAATCTAGTGTTAAGAGTTTCCTAGGCGACACTACTATCATAACAGAAACTCGCGAAACCATTTAGCATTGATAAACACAAACGAAATAAATAAAAGGTACTGCACGCTTTCTTTGCTCGTTTTACCTTCACTCAATTCCACGACCTCAACTGTTTCTTTGAACGTAACTGGATCCGCAGCTCCAATACGATTAACAGCCACAAGCCTAGCATAGTATATTCCTGGGTCTAGGTTCTTAAGATTTACTTGATACCTTCCAGTGTATTTAATATACTTTGATTCCGATTCCATAATGTTGGTTCTATTTACCCAGGGACCATCTGGATTAAGCGACATCTGCAACACAAATGTCTGTTCATGTCCGCCGTTGAAACCCTTTGTCCACTCAAAAATCACGGTGTCATTCAATGTTGTAAGCTTTAGCTCCGTTGGAGGTGACGGTTTTCCTGAAAACAAATGTACCCACAACGTCCCGTTTTGAGGAAGCGTTATAAATGTTCATTGACTGGGTAATATAGAGCATGGTTTATATTGTTGCTCAATTTATACTTATTTTATTCCAAAGATGACAAATTGAAAAATTGTTCAGAACATTACATGTTGGTTTATTTATAGCATAATTGTCTATCTTTTATCTGCGCTCACACATTAACGACATTTATATAAATATACATGATTGATATCCAGCATAAGTATGTTTACTGTAAAAAACTGGACATACTTGTATCCATTACATGGATGCTGAAATTTGCCGTATTTATATCATTCGTAATCTGTACGTTGTATACACCAAACTCTTCTTCTGACAAGTCGTTAATTATCATTTCAAGAACGTTTCCAGCTAAAGTGACTTCTTCTCCGTAGAACACAGCATTAACAAAATCTTTTTTTATTAGTAAAGTATATTTTTCATTCTTAAAAATCGGTTGTCCATCGTGTTTTAACACGCTGTAAGTTGTATATTCAGGAATGCTGACAAAGGGAATAACTATGGTGATGTTTTCTGACGTTTCTCCGGCAAAACTACTTTCTGTCAAGAATATTACTGGAGATGCTGAAAAATGGGAATATTTCTCAACATAAACTAAGCAAGGTACACACATTAAATTTATTACAATCACTATGTCCCAGAATTCAGGTATAGATCCTATACACCATGAGGTAAACACAGCTACTAATACTGCGTTTCATTTGTAGCATCTAGGGGTCTCTTCATGTGTGTTTAAGTTTGAAAGTATAACATGCGATGATCAATTTATTGAAAAAGTAAACAAAACGTTGCAAATATTTCATCAATGATAAACGAGAAAGAGAATTCCATTTAAGTGTCATGAACAGAAAGACGTTCTTATTTTATTCAAACATTCATTCGAATTACAATTGCAACACATTTTGCGTTAAGTGTGTTGAGTAAAATTGGTTAATAGACAGATAAATCGATATTGCTGTATATAACACGATTATACAAGTAATATGAATACGGTGAAAGTTTTGTTTTAACAATTAAGTGCCTTCCAAAGTCCAAAAGTCGTTTGAATGACCAAAATTTAAAACATGTTTTATTTAGTTTTGAGGATCAAAATTTAGCTAGGATAATTTATATATGCGTTGCAACATGTGTAGCTGTAATAAGCAGTTGAGCAAATTTTATCCGATTTCCAATTAAATGCTTTAACATTTTCCGGAAATGTATTAATAAAAATGAATATGTTTTGTGACAAAATTATGATTACTATCCAATCAACACTGTCGTTATTTTAAGATATTTGCAATTTTGTAACCAGAAAAAGAAATCAATCCTTTAGTTTTCATTATTTTATTGATTATCTGTCTTATTTGAAAAGATACCATCTAGAACCCACAAACCATTGTTAATTAGGTAGTCTGGGACAAAGTTATTTTGTCAACAGAGGTTTCCGAAAAAATATGTTAACAAAATGTTTTGATCCAAAATCTGATAAAATCTTCTTTCGTAACATTTGGTCAACTCGTTGCTACTCCAATTTATTCTTAAAAAAAGTATTCGGAGAAAGTTTCCACAATATTGAAAAAGCGCAGTTTGCTCCGCAAAAAGGGAGCATAACTGGTAAAAAGCCCTGTCTTTGTCACCCTATCAAGATGATTATACTGATGGAAAGGATGATTTGCTTGTTATTTACTTGTTTTTTTTTCCCCGCCGAAAGGCGAAGAAGATATAGAAAAGGTAGGCGTGTGTGTGTGTTTGTGTGTGTTTGTGTGAGCGTGCGTGTGTGGTGCGTGTATGTGTGCGTGCGTGCGTGTGTGTGTGCGTGCGTGCGTGCGTGTGTGCGTGCGTGCATTCGTGCGTGCGTTTGTTTGTCCGGGTAATACTTTCCGGAGCATGACTTAACAAACCGCAAAATAAAAAAGCTAAACGAAACTTTCCATTTTCAGCATGGTAACTTTTAAATCCAACATAAACCCTTTGTAAACCCCACAAAGGAATATTACCAAACACTTCATAGTACAGTATTGAAAGTTATAGCGGGGTTTTCAACATTTCTGGGAATATTCCCAAAATTATCGATATTATGCCGAGATTTTTTTAAAACATTTCTTAATTAAAAATAGTCACATAATATTTGGTAGTATTCCCAAAATATATTATGAACATTTACTGCGAACATTCTGGAATTCATCTGGGATATAATGTCCAGGTTTTCTGTGAATATTACCAACTTAATCTTAAAATGTTTGGTAATGTTTGGAACTATTATCAGTTAAATAAAGACAAAATAATCCAACAGAAACCTTTGTTTACACCACAAAGGGTTTATGTATGTCTTGAAATATGTCTGGGAATATTACCAAATACTTCATAGTATAGTATTGATATATATTGGGATTTTCAACATTTCTTGGAATATGCCCAAGATAATCCATACTATGCCGAGATATGTTCTAAACATTTCTTAATCAAGAAATAGTCACAAATATTTGGTAATATTCCCGAATTAAATTATGAACATTTTCTGCGAACATTTTAAAATTGATCTTGGATATAATGTCCAGGCTTTCTGGGAAATTTACCAACTGGATCATAAAATGTTTGGTAACATTACCAGAACATTTCGGGAATATTACCAGATGCATTGAAACAAAATAATAAAAACAGAAAGCCTTAAGTTTGTAAACTCCACAAAGTGCTTCTGCACGACTTTGGGAATATTACCAAACACTTCATAGTATAGTATTAAAAGTTATAGTTGGCTTTTTCAACAATGTTGGTAATATTTCTAAAATAATCCTTATTATGCTGAGAGATGTCCCGGTTTTCTGGGTATATTACCAACTGGATTTTGAGATGCTGGTTACATTACCAAAACAGTTGGGAATATTACCAAATGAATTGAATTTTTTTTTTTATTATATACACATTTCACACATGCTGGTAAATGTTTTTGTTTCTGACTACTTAAAGACATGTGTGCGGCAATATGGCATGCTCTGTAAACTATAACTTTGCACTTACTGACCACAAAACATAAATCCCAAGTAACATTACTACAATTGTTAGTTAACATTCCTGTGAAGAATTGTGACTCTGGCTCGTATTCATTTTGGAGAGATGCGCAACACAAGATTTTGTGACCGATTAACAGACCGACAGACGGACAGAACCCGAGGTGTAAAACTACAGATGCTGATGAACATTCCTAAAAGCTTTACGAATCTTGCTCTTTAACTGTTGGAGATAATGTGTGTCGAAATATTTTGTGACAGAAAACGGACGGACGGATGGAGAAGTGGAAATCTGGAGGTGGGAGAATTAACGTGTTTTAGCAGTATAGGAAATTTGTATGAAATTAGACAATTAATGTGTTGAACAATACATTCACAACATTCATAATAAAAAATCATTATGCGCTATATAACCTTCAGTATACATTTTCATATTTGTTACTATAACATCATTAAAAAGCACAATACTGAACGTTGATTTTAATTTCATATAGGGATAAAACATATCACACGATAAGTCAGCCATTGCTGAACACAAATGCCATTGTTGCAATAATTACTTTATTCCACACCGCTTAAATAACAAAATAAAAATGGTAAAATAGTCATAATAAAGAAACAAAAGATTGACAAAAGGATGATCGCCTATGCACAGTCAATTATCAAAAGACAAGAGGGGGTATATATCTGGTTTTAAGGTGCACCAAACCTCACCTAATGTCATGCTTTTGGCATAGAACGGTGTATCAATGAAAACATGGATTTTCAATTAGTAACTAATCGAAATAGTGCATATAGGCTGCCAGTCATAAGTATGATATGGACATTTTATAAATTGTCTTATTATTGTCCGTGTTTTAAACAATACGTCAATACAGACTGATTGATACTTTGCATTTTACGCTCTGTTCATTGTATCATGTTCTCTTCATTGACTCCAATGGATTTTGCTATGAAATATTTAGGATCATTGTTCATTTTTTTCCACTGGATTTAACAATACGCACTGTTTGTTCCTCAATTTGACGCAACTGTTAAGGTTTTAAGTTGCCGACGGGCGAATGTAATGTTGCTACTCTCCAATTCCCTTATATATATGTGTATGCTTTGATTGGTGTATTCAACAACTGTAACCTGAATTAGAGCCAACAAATAATTATTGCATAGGTTGATTTGCAACTGCACTAGATGTGGAATCTTCTGGCTTTGGCATTGTGAATTGCATATTGCCAAAACAGCTCAAATCCGTAACCCTACTACAGTTTCAGTTCCCCAAATACTATATTGTTTGATGACGGGCAGATTTGTGACTTGTTTCATACTTGAATAGATTGATGGCATATATTTCTTTATTTGTTAATGAAAATACCGTTATATTTCCTGCTGAATTGTTTGTTTCCTTTTATGAAAAATATAATTTGAATACTGCTGTGCTACAAAACAGTTTTCTGTTTGAAACGCATATAATTAATAAGTATTAAATACTGACAAGAGGCAACAGATGGCATTACACAACATTTTAATAATTTAAATGATTTGACTTATGCTTTCTGCAGGAAAAGAAGATTCATTCATATGTGCATGTGTGTTTCTGTTTAGGTTTGGTTAACATCCTATTAACAAATGTGGATACTTAAATGCAGTCAGTCTTTTGAAGGCTCTACCTGTGTTCCTTTCCAGTGCTGATTTCATTGTACTGCAACTGACTGACATGTTTCCCTTCTAAATCAGAGGTGTGACGCCATACTTAACACATGCTAGATGAGGACGGGATTCAAACCTAGAAGATCCGCATTATCAAGTCAATGTTCTAACCTCTACGCTCCTGGGATGAGCTCTAAAGCAATTGCAAAAGTACATTTTACTGTTAACTCTAAGTTACGCAACTGCGACAGCGAGATTCTAGGCACAAATAGGAATTAATTTACACACTTTAACTTTAAACTTATCTTTGCAATAAACAATTTTTGTCTTTTAGTTTAAAGTTTTTTTCTAAAGTCAGCTTGGTTACAACTTTATGCATTTGTCTACCAAATATGATCAGGTATCTCAATGTAATCTATAGTTTTTAGTAATATATTTCTTTAGACATATTTCTTGAGACAAGCATACCTTACATAAACTCGCATTGATTGCTGGTGAGCCGAGTGTCACTTTTTCCTACAATTGATTCATCTTTTAAAAAACCAGCGATTTATGCACTTCGTATTATTAAGCATACAATTTTATTTGAGTCATCAAAGGAAATATACAGCGCTTTAAAAAAACTTTGTGTGTCTCTTTCAAAAATGTGTATCATTTTACAGTACAGTTTGTGTCAATTTTGTAAGTATGCTATCTGTTAATTTAAACAAATAGGATTAATAATTGACAATATATAACACTATATTATTGGGTTCAAAATGATAAAATGTTTTTGATCCAAAATCTGATAAAATCTTCTTTCGTAAAATTTGGTCAACTCGTTGCTACTCCAATTTAATCTTAAAAAAGGTATTCGGAGAAAGTTTCCACAATATTGAAAAAGCGCAGTTTGCTCCGCAAAAAGGGAGCATAACTGGTAAAAAGCCCTGTCTTTGTCACCCTATCAAGATGATTATACTGATGGAAAGGCTTTTATGATTTGCTTGTTATTTACTTGTTTTTTTTTTCCCCGCCGAAAGGCGAAGAAGATATAGAAAAGGTAGGCGTGTGTGTGTGTTTGTGTGTGTTTGTGTGAGCGTGCGTGTGTGGTGCGTGTATGTGTGCGTGCGTGCGTGTGTGTGTGCGTGCGTGCGTGCGTGTGTGCGTGCGTGCATTCGTGCGTGCGTTTGTTTGTCCGGGCAATACTTTCCGGAGCATGACTTAACAAACCGCAAAATAAAAAAGCTAAACGAAACTTTCCATTTTCAGCATGGTAACTTTTAAATCCAACATAAACCCTTTGTAAACCCCACAAAGGAATATTACCAAACACTTCATTGTACAGTATTGAAAGTTATAGCGGGGTTTTCAACATTTCTGGGAATATTCCCAAAATTATCGATATTATGCCAGAAAACCTTGACATTATATTAAAGATTGATAATAGAATCTTATCTGAAAATGTTCAAAAAAATTTTTGGAACATATCCAACTATTTGTGACTATTCCTATTTTTGGAAATGTTTAAAAAAAATCCTCGGTATAATATGGATTATTTTGATAATGTTACGAAACATTTTAAAATCATGGTAATTTTCCCAGAACACCTGGACATTATATCCTAGATGATTTTCAGAGTATTAGCAGAAATGTTCGAAATTTCTTTTGAGAAAATTACCAAATATTTGTGACCATTCCTAGTTTTAAAAAATATTTAGAAAATCTCTCGGCATAATATTGATAATTTTGGAAATATTCCCAGAAATGTTGATCACCCCGCTTTAACTTTCAATACTGTACTACGAAGTGTTTGGTAATCCTAGAAATATTTCAAATCCTAGAGAAACCAGTTATGGAGTTTATAAAGGGTTTTTATTTAATTAAAAAGATACCATGCTGAAAAGGGAACGTTGTGTTTTCCTTTTTATATTTTGCGGTTTGTTACTTGTAAAAGTATATTTGAGATATTGAATAAAATTATAGTTATAAAATTATATCAAGGAGAAAAGCAGTGCACAGAAACCATACCTCTGGTTATAGTACTTTTGTAGTTATTGCCCTTTGCTATTTGTGTTCTTAATTTGTTGTGCGGAGCATAACTTTAAAGCCTTTGAGGTATTGACTTTAAACTTCATATACTGTAACAGATAAAACATTTTGCGGAGAAGTTCATTTAACTCATTTCGAATTATTTTTTTGGTTGTCTATGCTTTTATCCCTTTCCGGTTATATTCATGAAAATCCCGGACCTATATTATTTCTGTCGACCTCCTTTTCCGAAGCCTCTACTGCGGTTGATGGCAGTTTAAGTATAGTACATTTTAATTTGCAGAGTTCTTACGGCAAAAAAGACATTTTGTATGCTGACTTTCATATCTTTTACTGAAACATGGCTTCCGTCTAACGTTGAATCTTCTGAGTTGCATTGTCCTGTCTTTCAGAAGAGACAGCCCATATGGAGGTGTCATTGTCTTCATTAAATCTGACATATTTGTATTCGAGCGAAGTGATCTTGAAGTTTATGATGTAGAATTTCTTTGGCCCGAATTACGCATTAAAACTAAACGACTTCTTTTGGGTACCTTTTACAGACCCCCTAGTTCAATTTCATATGAACTTAAATCCATTACCAACTCAATATCACTGGCGGTTGATACTGGTATAAAAGACATAGTATTGACATGAGATTTCAATCTGGATATGAATACAACATTATCTGGACAAAAGATTGAGTCCTTATGTCAATAATTCAATCTCTCACAAGTCATCCGTGACGCTACTCATTTTACCGAAAACTCAGAATCTCTTCTCGATTTCTTAGCTCCATCATCAGATATTGGTTAAAATGTGGTGTAGGGGAACCATTTCAGGATCAGTTAGTCCGTTATCACTGCCCTATTTATTGCATGTTGAAATTCAACATTTAAACGGAAAATCTGGAAATTTTACAAAGGGATTAACTTCGATCGCTTGTGTCATCTTTTGACTGGGGTGCATGTTTTCACACAAATATCTATATGTACGCTAATCATTTTACTAATAAACTTATGGAATTTTGTGAAATAGGTATAATATCGTCAAAGTTTATTACGATTCGCACTCAGGACACCCATGGTTTCATATTGAAATTCGCAAGTTAATCGCCAAAGACAAATAGCATACAAAAGAGCCAGACTCTCGAACAATGAACACTTCCGGCGATCTTAAAAACGATACGCAATCATGCCAACCATATAATAAGAACTGCAATGCAAACACGTTATGAAAATCTTGCTTCGATACTACGGGATAATACCTTCTCCTTAACAGACTTTTGGAAAACTATTAAACAAATTATTATTCCTTCGTCGGTATCAAAGCACACTCCCCCTCTCATCCTACAATGGCACCGTCTACGAATCAAACATTGTTATCACAGACCCTTCTTACTATACCTAACAGACCTCTTCCCGTTGTTTATGATGTCCTTTCCCTGCAGGATGTTGATATTTCCAATCAAGATGTTCTTGACTCAATAAAGGTTCGGAAGACTGGCAAGGCAACAGAAGCGGACTCTGTAAACAGTTATGTTCTAAGGGAGAGAGCAACCGCAATTTCACAGCCCCTTCGAGACCTTTTAATTACTCTCTTCGTTCTGATAAGGTACCTAACCAGTGAAAACTGGCTTATGTCTGTGCGATTGTTAAGAAGTCAGATCTCCAAGACGTCAGTATTTACCGTCCAATATCCCTGTTGAGCAAGGTACTAGAAAGAACTACATGTTCAATTATTCCGTCATAACGACTTCCTAACACCATTTCAGTCAGGCTTTGTTCCAAAGGACTCCACTGTTAATCAGCTTCTATCTATCTTTCACTCATACTGCCTCGCTCTAGATGAGGGTAAAGAAGTAAGGGCAGTATTCTGCGACATCTTAAAGCCTTTGATCACGTATGGCATAAAGCTCTCATTTTCACAATTCGAGAGAGTGGTATTTCCGGTTCCATTTTATAATGGCTTACTGATTATCTCAGTGAAAGAAAACACTATGTTGTCATGTCTTGTACAATGTCAGATAAGGTTTCAATATCTGCCGGACTTCCGCAAGGTTCAATCATTGGATCCTTACACTTTCTTGTCTACATAAATGATATCGTTCGTGAAATAAAATCACCGATACGTCTTTTTGCAGGTAATACTACCATGTATCATTTTCGATGAGCCCTTTTTTGCTGCTCAGCAACTAAATGGTGACATGAAAAAGATACATATGTGGGCAGAAAGGTGGCTTATATCATTCAACACAGCGAAAACTGAATAACTTCTCATCTCTCGAATAACAAAAAGACAGGAACATCCACCATCTTTATGGATAATGTTAAAATAGTGGAAGTTACTGCTCACAAACATCTGGGCGTCACATTCTTCAATAACTGCTCATGGCATGAACATATTATGTCCGTCAAAACCAAGGCCTGGCAACGTATTTACCTCATGCGATCATTCAAATACGTCCTTGATCGCAGGTCGCTAGAAGTGTTATATAAAACATTTATTTAACCAATTTTAGAATATGCAGATGTTGTTTGGGAATTCCTACGCAAGCTGATGAAGAAAACCTAAAGAAGCATGAGGCAGCGCGAATCATGTCCGGTATAACACGATGTTTCATCATCTTAAGCCAGCCTATCTCACCTCCCTTATTCCATCCCAAGTTGGTGATACAACCTCTTATTATCTTCGGAATTCTGTTAACCATCGTATAATATTTCTTACAAAACTAAATCGCTTTTGAAATCATTTCTACCAACTTCAATATCGTCGTGAAGTGCACTTCCGGAAACAGTTCGTTCCTCTCCATTCTTGCCCTCATTCAATTTCAACCTTAACAAGAATAAACAATCAGTTCCTAATTCCTATTATGAGGGTGAACGCATATTTAGTGTCACCAATGCAAGGATGCGGATGCACAGAAGTAATCTTAACGAACATTAGTTCTCTAAAAATATTATCAATAGCCAATGTGGCGAAATTGGTCAACCATTTCCTGCTATTAGGCCTATGTCACTTCAAAATCTATCCTTTGAATCCAAAAACGCCACTGACCAGACAAACTCAACGATATACAATCGCATTCAACACTTCATTCGCCAAACTAAACGTTTTCAGTCTTGCTCAGATAAATTAGAACAACTGACCTGACCTATATATTCCCCCCTCCTGCTCTTTACCTAACTCTCTTTCATACTTCAAGCGCATTTTACTACCAACTACTTCATACATTTGTCATTCACCTTTCATATTATCCATTAAATAATATTGTATCATAAATATGCAAATAATTTAACATTTACACTATTATAAGCAGCTTGAAAGAGTGACAGAAACAAAGCATAGTACAAGCTACCAAAATACCTGAATTCTGTCCAAATTATTTTGTTTTGTGCACATTTCACTTGTTTATATTTGTTATTACCTCAAAAAAACCATTTATCATTGATTATGCATAACTTTGTATATCCTTATAATGCTTTTTGAAATAAATACCGTTTAATCCAAACAACTAATATAAAAATATATGATAAATTTCCATTGAACTCTCCATTCCTATAATTTCCATTAAAACAATAAACTATACCTTGGACATCGATCCTTTGTGAAGCAGTTTGAACGAGTTGTTTGTTTACACCAGGAACTCCATTATGAACATAGCAATCATAAATCCCTGTATCCTGAAGTTGGAGAGAGGGAATGTTGACAGATATGCTATCCCTAACCCCCGGGCTCTGTATGTGACTGTTGGGGACCACCACATCTACGACTCGCTGTACAAAGCCGGTAAAGTTGTAAATATCTGGTTCACCTGACGCCTTGCACCGAAGGTCGAGCGGGGTGTTTTCCGTCCATAAGATATTCGACATGCTTATAAAAACTTCAGGTGCGTCTGCAAAATGAAACAGGGATGTAATATCAATCCGTTTGTTAACAGTTAACATTTAAGTAAAATAACATACAATCAAGTGTGTATGTTTAGTATATAAAACATGCATCTATTTAAACATCTCAGACAAGGTTACTCTTCGTTTCAACCCTACAACGTAATTTACAAAACATTGTGTTAACTTAATTAACCAAGTTATATTACCATTTTGAACACAAAGAAATGTTTTTTTTTTGCTAAAAACAATAGCTTGTATTAAAATTTAAACTATTTTTGGATACCAATTTACTTTTAAATAGTAATCCATAAGTGTAGAAGTGAAAATAACACTTATATGAATGACAGATATATGAATTCGAAATATGTGTACACATATGCTTACAAACTTGAATGGTTCACATTTGGTATGAACAATAAACATTCAAAGTTCTACCCTTAGTAAATATAATCTTAAACATTTGAGCAACAATAATAGTAATTGCTAAATCAAATGTAAATTAAGGGCTTGCCACAGCGAAAAAGTTGTAGGGGAAAGCACCAAATTCAAATGTTTTACAGGTCTAATTTTGTTTAGAAAAAAAGTCTTTTTCAGGGTTAAAAACGTACATCCTTCGAGAGATATTTTGTGGTAATAAAGGGTTGACTAAATTTTAAGAAAGAAGATTTTATCAGACTTTAAGTCAAAAGGCGTTTACTATTTAACGCCGATTTAACGGAAAAGTCCGTTGATAATATTGATATAAATTTGTGTCAAAATGACCAAGACTACCCAATCAACAATGTATAATGGTTTCTTGATTATCTATTTCCAAATATAAAACAAACAACATCAATGCAATGGTGAAAACACGTGGATTACAATAATATCTTGGACCAAAATTGTAAATATATTTCTTTTTTTAAAACGCTTGAACGACCACTGAGCCTCAATACATAGTTAGTATGTATAAAGACATTTCAGAAATATTGCAAATGCTTTTTATCAACAAAAGGGATATGATTGCCCATTATTGTCCAATGCGAATGTGTGTATGCTCCTTATTTAATTGCTCTGTAAAATAAGAAATATTATTTAAACATTTTTGATGGAGGACCAGTAGACAATGTTTCATACCAAATATCTAAGATCATGGTCTTTTTTCACCTTTCCTATATATCTCTTTAAAGAACAGGTGACCCCCGGGTTTTGACGATGTAGGTAGTTGACCACCATTCGATACATACCAAATATCAACAGTCTAGGCGTAGCTGCTTCGGATGAGAAGATTTGCAAAGATTTACCTATATAGCATGTGTAAATAGGTGACCCCCGGAGCATGGCCAATGGTAATTATTCGAACAATCTTAGTAGAAGACCACAAGAAAACGTTACACACTTAATACCTTAGCTTTTTTGTCAAAAGGATTTGTTGGTAACCAGAGATCTGCATGCAATTCATTTATTTGAACAATTTTTAAAAGGCACCATCTAAGGAACGTCCCAATAAAGTTTCATCTAAATGAATAAGCGGTTATGTCGTTTGAAGCAATTGATGACAGACAACGGACCCCAGGGGTGTAATTCAAAAATCTTGGTAGAGGACTACTAGACAACATTACGCACCTAATAATTAAGCCCTATGCCTAATGGTTTTTAAATAATATTTCTCAAGTTTTAGCATTTGCTTGCCAAGACAACAAGAGTTCTGAATAAAATTCGTTTCTTTAAACAATTTTGAAAAGGCACAATCCAAGGAACATTCCACTGCGGTTTAATCCATACATAACTCTGGTTGAGTTACAAATAAGGCAGGTGGTTAAGGAGAAGATGTCATTCGAAGCAAGTGCTTAACTCTTACACCTACAAGTGTTCCAACGGATGTATGAATTATATTTGCTTAATACTTGGCCTGTCCCTGTAGATTTGTATTACTTGATCTACACTACATAACCTATATGTTGGACACATAAGCATCATATGTTTTAAACTACAATATATGTTTTGGAGGCAGGTGTTGAACATTTCTGAACACATATAAGTTATGTGTCCTTATGCTATACACCTAAGGACATCATGTAATAATAAAAGTTACACTCAACTAATCTCAGCAAAATCCTTAACTAAAACCGTGATTAATAAAGTGCCAGTTTACATGTCTAATAAACTCATTAATTCAATCAGAAGGTTGCTAATGATCAATTTGATTAATTCGGAGAACTCGTAATAATTAGTAGAACACACAAAACGATCTCGAGTGTTAATAAGGTTTATAATTTTAATTAAAACATACATTGAACACGAAGGGTGAAGTGTTTTTCTGCCTCTCCAGACAACTGATTTGCAGAGTTCTTTGCCAAGCAACTGTAATCACCAGCGTCGTAGCGATCCGCTCTCCCAAACACCAGGACGTTTGAGGAACTGATTAATTGACTTCCTGTCACGTTAGTCCAAGTGAAGACACAACCTGGCCAACAGTCGGCTGAACATTCTATGTTACTGACGGTGGCTTCTTCTGATACTGAGTAGACGCTTGGTACATTTAATGTCACAGCATCAGGACCGTCTAGAGTAAAATGATATTAATACGCTGCATTCACAATGGTTTTTATGAGGCTTTTTCATTTAAAATCAGACTCGAGATCTGGAGCGTATTTTTACTGCGCTAAGAGTGCAATTTATTTGCGCGGAAGAATGAGTGCATTTACCCCTTATTTTTGACGCTAAAACTGTATAATCCTTTGCGTGTTTCGCATATTTTGGAGGGACAAGTGGAAAATAAATGTTCAAGTAGCTAGCCCTTGTCTAGGTTAAACTCATATGTATTGGATACTTTATTACGTGACGTTATTTTAGATGTATCATGTAAATGAAGTCTTTTCAGGGGTTTGCCTAAAATGATATTGGCTGTTAATGTCTGAGATGCTCAACAACACAGTGAAAGTGCTCTTTCAAAGTAAACGAACAAGCAATTACCCCCCCCCCCCCCCCCACACACACACATCAAAACTTATCGGATGCTCTTTAACTGATAAGTATCAATAGGTTCGCGTTATAAAGAAACATATTTGGTTATGTCATAATGTGAAATAAGGCACCACCTTCAACGAGCTCTCGCTGGACAGTACTAAGTAAATCACCCGCATGTGTATATCTTAAAACGAGTTTCATTTGTTCGTTTCATACTGGTCACTGTTTAAAGAAGTACATGCAGGCCAACTTGTGTGAATTAGTTCATATTATCAATACGTTAAGTCGAAAGATTTGTATGGATTGAATTCATCAAAACGTAAGCAGGACTACAAACGGTCCCTAGTTGTTGAATCAATTCATTATTATGCTATGTGCCCTGCGAACATGTGTTTCCATTATCACAGGTTACATATTTAGTATCGTTTTTGTCGAAACCTTTAACAGAATTCGAAAATGTGTTATCGAGTTTAAGTCAATGTTAATGTTTTGCGAGACCAATATTTTAATGAAAAACTACAGGTCTGTGACAATTCTATGACTTCTTCAACAAGAAAACAAAACAGTCTAATGAAAGATAATGCATCATCAATTTTATGTTAAACATTGAATCAAAAGCGTAAATAATTTTGGCATTATTCCATTGTCTTTTAAGCATGTTTATAACTTTCTTTAATACTTAATCCTATACTTACGAGCATTACCAGGCGGAGACTAGTTTGGCAATGAAAATGTACCATTATCTACAGCTTATATTCCGTGCAAGTAGTATTTAAAGCATTAGTTCAATCGACTTCTTTGCATAATGAGTAACACGGAATGTAATTCAACAACAACAAAAAGTTTATTTCATAATTGTAGCGTTTATTATAGCAAAAGCTATGTTGAGGATGTTAAGAATAAGACTTAAATAAAATATATTGAATCGGCATTGTTCGGATTTTGAATAAATATGCATAACCATACTCTTTAATGCAGTTTAAAAGTACAACTGGTCAAAGCCTCTGTCATATGAATGATGAATGTGTCCTTCGTATTTATTGTAACTGTGTATGTTTAGGTGATCGCTTAACTTGTTTGAACTTTGTATATGTTTCTCTTCAATTATGAAAGTAAAAATGCATTTAATTCATAGTATATTTTTGTGAGATTTTAAAATCTGAGGCTAGCCTACATTTATCATTCAATGCTAGGACAGTGTGTGGTCATAAATACTAACACTACAACCAAGTTGCTGCGTTTGGAATAAGCATAATTATTGTATGCATGTATTGTTTTTTAATTGGTTTGATTTATACAAACCTAAGCTTTAATAATTTTGTCTGTACACGTACAAACATCAGTACATTCAAAACTTTTAACATTCTAGCAATGGCCTTAGCAACTTTGCACCGTGTAACTTAGGAATTTATATGAACAATTGTACACGAATTCTGGAGCGTAGTAATATTGCGTAGTGCAGATTGAACGAATGCAGATAGATTCTGATATTTTCAATAACTTTTTTTATAAAAATGTTAAAAACATTAAAATTTCACCTGAAATTTATGTTCGAATATATTTTCGCAAATTTGGAAACTTTGAAAACTAGCCAGAAAGAAATTTCAATTTTAGTTGTTACGTCTTTCGTTATGTATTTCGGGTGAATGAAATGTAAAATGTATTGTAAACTGTCGTAAAGTCACTTCCGATGCATTTTGAAAATGACGATATTGCGCGGGATTATCTATAATGTTGCCCGATGTAAGTGTTCCGCAGAAAAATGACAGCTGACATTAAGTTGATATCGGATGCTTGTGAACAGTAGAAATATATAGGAAATAAATTTGGTGTAATATGTTTTAAATATTAAAACTGGTTTATGGTAAATGAAATTCTTAATGTTTCTCAAAAGTATAGCGGGATCGAGATGATTCATCGAAAAGGGACACATGAACTAAATCTTGTTAAATGAATTATTAGGAAAAAGTTGTTCTTTATGAACGCACTGCCACTTCATCCAAACCACCAAACAAGTTGGGTAATTCTTGTGTTGTTAAAAACCGCCGCATAAAAAAGTTACTTTTTAAGCACGTTATGCATAAGATTTTCCAAATGACCTAATTTTGTCATCTAAAACCATTTAATAGCATCTTGAAAGTTATTTGCATATAGGTATCTAAAAACGAGAATTCAAAGTAATATAAGTGTATCAAAAACATGACTTACATATGACCTCCACAACCACAGTGGAACCATTTCGTGTTGCGGATGAGCTAGGGTTTGTAGCAGTACAGATATACGACCCTGCCTCTTGTCTTGAAAGTTGACCAAGATTTAAGATTGCATTGTTCCGTAACGTTTCGGAAGTGTCATCTTTTGACCAAGTGTACGCACATTCGGGAGTACAAACTGCAGAGCAGAATATTTCTCCTAGGGGGTCATGCTCGCTCTTCGTATATATTGTTGAAGGAGGTGATAGGGATACCGTGTCTGGACCATCTGTAAATTTATTATCGTTTTTTATTCAATTATAAGTTATTTAGGTTATTCTGAATACTTTCCGTCTGTGTATTAATGACTATGAACTAATTGATTGTAGGGCATGACCATTAAATCTCTTTCATATTTTGGACGGGCACACGCTAAATTCCCAGTGAACACCCTCAAATAAACGTACAACTTTGGACCTGCCCCTGCTGGTATTGGTTCAAAACTATTCCGGATTGGGGACTAACATATTGATAAGTAAATCAAGATCCCTTTATTACAGTCATACTCCATTTGCTGCAAAAATTGCCTTCATCGTGCATTTGTGCTACGTCGGCTCAGATTAGAGATAAATACATAATTATGTTTTCCAATAATTCAACGATATTGAGTACAGTCAAATAGCAAATGAACAACCTCAGGTAATATTATCTAAATATTTAAATAAAAGTTACAATATCAAGCATATTTAAACTCATTTCAGGAATTGATTGCGTGATTGGTGTCATTATCGGGATATGAACGCGGTTGGGCTGGTTAAGATGGGTAGAGTCCAAAGGACATCAATCACGCAATTAACGCAATTCATTACTTATATTTACACTAATAGTTCATTATTTGTTTCAAGACTTGTTTAAAAAATACTTTATGTCATTTAAGAAAACCTTTCAGTTATTCTTTCACACCCGTTCTGTAAGAAAAAAGACCCGACCGTAACCGGAAATAATTTGTCATATGATGTCATAACAACGCGGGAAAAAACAAATAACGTCATAGTTAGTTTTTAACATAAAATTGAAACACTAGTGAAAAGAATAGTTAAACAAGTCATACATGAACACATTGAACATATTGATTTACGTTTTTCGTGGCCTGCTGACACAATAAAAGCAATAACAAGATAAACAATGTTCAATGTACATGAATAATTATACGCGATCATTTACGATCCGAGCATATCCGAAGATGTTGCTTTCATCGGATGATAATCGCAATTGCCGAAGGACCGTTCATTTAGGAAAATGGAAGTTGATGTGTAAAAAAGTGAGGTATTTATCGCGTTTTATGGACAATATAAAGTATTACCGAGGTTTTTTGTCCATAATACGGGATATACACAGTGTTTTATCATTTGTTCTTATCAATTGTTTTCCCAAACACTATTTTTACTTTATATTCGTATGCAATACGCCACCAGGTGGCCACAAATTCTGTTCTTTTCACTTATTTCATCATAGCGTGCAATTGGAATGGTGCTGGATATTTTTACACAATTTGATTAAACACTTGAAAATACTACTACTACTCAAGGTATTACAAGCACAACAGGACAAGAGGCCGACGAAACGTACGTTGAAACAATACTGGATATCTTTAATACGTACATTTTTCAAGATCATGGCTTTAGCATCTCAAACATACTTTAACAGACAGGATTGCTTTTTATAAGGTATATTGTATGTACTTTTATTTATTATAAACAATAGAATCCAAACTATTGATGTCATTTAAAACTATCATTTATTTCGATGAAATGTAACCAATTAAAACTACCGCTTACATATGACAGTGATTGGATACGGCTTGGTATCAGTAAACACCGTATAGACGGAATGAGTAGCAGTACATGTGTATTCTCCTTGGTCATCTCTACTAACGACACCGAGGTCCAGTACTGCTGAAGTGCTCACAGAAGTTTGACCCTTCGTCCATCTGAAGGTGCATGAAGGCTTGCAATCTGCAACACACGCTATTGAAGAAAATCTATCCCCTTCACGTAGGGCAATAGAATCGCCGGTTGAGTTAAAGGCCATATTATTGGGACCGTCTGAAAGTAAATATATATGAATGTGAAACGGTTCAGACAAATTATTATGCATGTAAAAGCAGGATGTATTGTATAAGTACTATCATAAATTACAAATTTCAAACGCAATCGTTGTAAATTAACTTATAATCGTTACAATAAATGGTGATCTGGAAGGCTGCGCTGCTGTCAGATGGCAGGCCCATTTCTTCCGTAGCCGTACACGTGAACTGTGACAGTTCGTCACTCTGTTTGACGTTGGATATGGTCAACATAGCGGCGGTATTGGGTAGTAAGGTGAACCTTCCCCCTGATGATAATGTAATTCCATCTTTGGTCCAGGCGTAACGCATCACCAAGCCGTGTCCCGGGGGATCAGTTGTAGATGTACTTCGACACGTCAATGTCACTTTTTCATCTTCATGAGGCACTCTGTTCGGGCTTATGCTGGGAGTATTGGGTGTACCTAAGAATAAACGATACAACCTGTAGAGTTCTTTAAAAAAATAACCATAACTTTTATGTCCTTATGGGAAACGACTTTGTTATTTCCTTTTTATTGCGGTTGAACTGCTGAGGTTACGATATGTACGATAGTCATCGATAAGGAAACATCAAACACATAGTATATATACACACTACTGCACTATTTTTATTCTTAAATGTTCGTTAACGTTCGCATGCATATTTTCGCGCGTTTAATCGCACAGTTAAAATTAGTGAGGACCAAGACCTACAGTGGTATTAGAGGAAAAACGTTAAGTTTCAAAGAAAATGTGTACATAAAGATATGTTGTGCTTTCGCCTATGTTTTCGCAAAAGGAATCGCCAGACGATGCTGATTAATGAAATAGATTTATTGCAATTGATACTATGATTAAATTCTAGTTCAATTCTTCTTTAAGTGACCCCTTATCACCTTCCCCCAATCCGGAGTATTCGCACAATGTGCGTAGGTTTTCAATTTAAAACAGAAAAATAACGTTATAAATCATGAAGAACTTGTCTACTCGAAATTGATGACCCTGCCATTTACTTTTAACTTTTGAATATCAACGAGGTGAAGCAAAACCGTAACGTTAACTTAACGACATTTAAAACAAGTTCGTATGACTTGTATGTATAACGATAGAAATGAAAAGAATACTTATATCAAATATCGATACTAAAACTTTGCATCAGGAAGTTAGATATTCGGACATGATTTCTACTTCTGTATGCAATGTATATGGGTAAGAAACAGTAGTTTATGTTTTTGTTGGTTTATTGAATAGCAAACCGGTTGGTTATATCCTATATATTTAACTCAACGTTTGAAACAGTGAGAGTGTAACGAAACATGACTTCATTTTTTCTCATATTTTGGCAGATTTAAAACACGCACTCAGTCCAGTACAAGAGCTAATACTTTGTTCGTTGGAACATTTGGCAACAGTTTTACATATGTGTGTCGGATATATGAATTATAGAAAAATAAAGTTGGGACGATGGATTTTGACTGATAATTGCCCAGTAGGACGAGTAATTGACCGATGACTTAAATGTCTAATCCTTATTTATGTCTATATTTAATTTGACTATTTGTCAATGGATAAATGATTTGATCAGGCTTGAACAAATACATTTTCGAAAACATTTAGGATTTGATTAGCAGAAGGTCTCAAAATTAAAACATGAGGAGATTTAACAAATTGGTTTTGAAAGGCATTGCAAAAACGAGTAATAGGCACCAAAAAAATAAAAACCTTCGTTACATTTTTTCGCAATAAGACAACACTATTGCCATTCTCTATTTATTGCATCGGATGATTTTTGACAGGTTTTTCACTGGAATAATTAACTTATCAAAGCAGAATACGTAAAACAATTTTTTTATAATAAAACACTTCCGTCCGACTGCCTTTTTGACCTTCACCGGATGTAAACGTCTGGTTAACGTGTTAACGGTTCCCGGTAGCATTGACAATATTATTTTACTTTTTATTTGCTGATATTTTAAATCGCTTTGCTCACACGTCGGACATTTTTATTTTCGTGAAAATTATGTCAGTTGTTCACGTGAACGTCATCGTCGGGCAAATCTACACTAATCACCTCATGTGTTGTGATTATCCCACGGGTGAAACGATTATCATTTTTGAAGAACGGAATTTCTGTTGTAAGAATTTACTATATATATATGCATAATATTAAACGGTTATTCTCGTCTGAGATTGGTCGGCTGGTACCAAACCACCTCTTAATTTCCTGTTGTACATCAAATCGCGCTTTGTAACTCTTTAAACAAAGACATATAACATTTGTTTTTCTATTGATTACGCGATCATTGTATTAATTTGAGTATTGGTTTCTTTCTTCCTGATATTATCTAATAACAAACGGGTAATATTCCTGAAACAAAGTACGATAATGGAAGAAGGGCACTCCAGACGTGAAATGTATTTGTAAAAAGTAACGAAATCATTATATTTCACCAGAGAAATAATTATACAGCATCTTATACCGGCTGTTGCTTTTATACATTTGTAAACATTGAACATAGTATGAATCAGGCGTACGTAAACAAGTGTAATTTGTTAACGAAGTCAGCCTTAGCGTTATCTGCTATTTAATACCGACCTTGAAACAATTATCGTGAACTGATAATAATGCAGCTGTAGTTATCATTTATGGCATCTCCAGATCACTGATCAGATTATACAAACTGGTTCGATACTCGTTATTTTATGTTTGAAGGTATAGTGTGTATTTCTCAAAACGGCTTTTCATAAATAAACTTCGTGTTTTCGTGAGGATTGTTTTTGGTTGTAAGCTTTAGGTGTATTCTCAGTTGATGGAATCGATTTGACAAACACATACATATGCCTTTTGAATCATACAAATTCATTTTCCACAACAATTCAAATAATGCAAAGAGCATCTCAAGGATCTGTTACACCTGGATTCATCTTTAGAAAGTATAGTTTTCCCTGCGATTACGATATATTTTTTTAAAAATCATTATGTTGACAGAAATATGCAGCTTTTTATGAGGTCAAAGAACGTAAACTACACGTCTGCCGGGATGTGAGAGCAATCTAGAAAACGAATATTACAGTGGGTGAGGGTTTGTCCCCCAAGAATAGAATGGTGCAATGTTTAGTTTGTTCTATCCTTATAGATTCTAATTGACTCTTTAAAAATGCATCCGAATGCACTTTAATGTAAGACGTTGTTCTTTCAATCTGAATGAATACAGATATGTTTTTGTATACATGCACATTGTCCATGTACAACCATTCATTGTCATACTCTTTACGTTCTGTTTTGTAATGATTGGTGTGAATATGAAATATTTAGTGCTAAATATGGCTTAATTTTATATAAGAGCTGCAAGCTGGTTTCCTTTTATTTGAAAATGTATAACAAACATAGATGGTATTTTCTTAGTTGGAAAACATGTCTAGTTAGTAAGCGTGTTATATATTTATTTATTTTTTCATCATTGACTATTGTTGACATCGATGATTATTGCAACCGTCTTAAGTCTGTGTGACGTCGTGACTGACTCAGAAAGAAGCAGAAACTGGATCATTTAGGTCATGTTCGTTTCTATCGCACGCACCTGGAAGAGGTCGAACACACGGTTACTCAATGTCTAATGATGGATTATGAACTATAAATTCCAATCTCATCCACATTTACACAAGTTCAAAAGTAAAGTATATAACAAAAAAAATAGGTATAGATGATAGAATATAATTATGCATGTTTTCTTCTCATAACCTTTATGCACGAATGATTTATTCTAAATTAAATTATCGTGAGTATTATTGGACGAATTAACATCGTCGTATTCCTGAACGTAAATTTTGATAAACCGTGTTTGCTTGCCTTTAGACTTAATAATATCATACATTGTTTAATCAAGTAGAGAGTAAAACGTAATGGCACACGAGTTCATTAATCGAAAAAATCAAGAGATTGTGTGCTGTGTATGCAAGCCGACGACGGATGGTGGTATCAAACCAAACCTATTCCATCCCTTATGTGTTGTGAGATCCAAACTTTGGACTTTAGGTTGAAACGACGTTTAAACGTATACGCTTGACAACGGATACTTGATTTTTTTCGATTAATGAACGCAATTATTAAATGATGTTGTTGGAATGTAACATTTTTGTTTCTATATGGATAAATGATGATACTTGAGTTGTTGATGTTTTCTTTTATGGTGAGTATCTTTATTAAAAGTTATTTTTGTTCTTTATGAAATTAAGTTATTTGAACCCTACATAAAAACATTCATTTTTGTACAAAAATATCACTCCCGTTGATTTTCTGTAGTAATGTATGCTGATTGTTGTTTCGGTATTAAGCATACATATTCTCTCATTCTCTGTTATGAATCGTAGATCGTACCACATATTTAGTTTTTAGTTATTGCCATTATTCTTCAATAATTTAAAACGTATTTCGATAAAGGCAAGCATGCATGTTTGGAAAGATTTACTTTTCCTTGGACAAATTTGCCGGAAATAAAATTATAAAATGCATCATAACTAGAAACCCCTTACAATCTTGAAACTTTACACACGTATTTTAAGTTTTCGATTAATTTTTAAAATACGAAAACAATTGAAAGAAGTATGCCCTTTAGATGGCTTATAAACTTTGACACACGCATACGATGGCAAATTATCCATAAAAAATATATTAATCTACTATTTTGATGAGAAAGGCCTTTTTGATTTACGACCTTCCTATAATGACAGAATCATGTCCATTAAAATAAATGAACCTTCCCGAAACATCATCTAAAATATTGAAGAAAGTAAAGTAATATATCCTTTCTTTGGTTTAGATTTGTACATGGGTTTTCATTACATGCATTTTTTTATAAAAACAAGCTGAGGACAAAATAATGACTTTTATAACATTTTGTATTGAATGACAACGTAATATGTGAAAATATTTAATGCTATGACACATTTGTCATAAACAATGAAGACTATTTTTCGGCGTTAAATTAGTAGGGCGAAATGACGTCAATGTCTGAGTTGAAGAGAATAAACATTTCGGCTGTAGAATAGTTTTTCTTTCGAATCTTCAACAAAAAGTCCATACAGTTTTATTTTAAGTAAAACAATTACAAACGATTTTGAATAACTGTTGATGTTACGTGGTAAGACGAGTTGAGATAGTGATTGAGATTTGCTAGAATATGTACGGATGTAAAAAAATCAGTTCTCGCAGTAAACTTATGACGTAAAAACTTCTAAAACAGGGTTTCAGATATTTTAAATTAAGGAAAACTTTCTCAAAATGTGTTAATGGTCATTATTATCTCATATCAAAGTATAATAATAGTCTTAAATCGCTCATTGCTGATAGTATTGCTCATCCCGATTTTTATGGTGATGTTTTAAAGAAAATTCGAAAAATTAAAATGTTTCCAGCAGGTAGTTGAGCAGATAGACTTAATGAATTACTTGGATTTTATTTAAACCGTGGATATAAAGGCAATATTTTGAAGAGCACTTGCCTTCTTGTTTTTGAAGATGAATACCTGAAACAAAGTATTGGGTTGAATATAGCATCCTTTCATAACTAAACTTTCAGTGCTTTGATTTTTATGAAGAATTTGCTAATTCATGTTATCTTTAAAACCTTTTTTGGCGAACACGTGTTGGGTGACTCTGAGTGTTTTGGCTGTGACCTCTTTTTCTTCAAATATTTTACGTTTTCTAATCATTTGGAAGGAGAGAATAACATATACTAGTCGCTTTTATTATGCCCCCGAAGGTGGGCATATTAAAATCGCACCGTCCGTCCGTCCGGCTCTGTAACTTTCCCTTGTATGGACAGATTTTAAAATAACTTGCCACATGTGTTCCACATACCAAGACGACGTGTCGCCTGCAAGACTCGTGTCCCTACCTCAAAGGTCAAGGTCACACTTAGTGTTTATTCACAATGGAGTGCTGCATATAAGGACATAGAGTATAGGTTGTCGTGTCCGGGCTGTAACCTTCTCTTGTATGGACAGATTTTAAAATAACTTGCCACATGTGTTCCACATACCAAGACGACGTGTCGCGTGCAAAACCCGTGTCCCTACCTCAAAGGTCAAGGTCACACTTAGTGTTTATTCACAATGGAGTGCTGCATATAAGGACATAGAGTATAGGTTGTCGTGTCCGGGCTGTAACTTTCCCTTGTATGGACAGATTTTAAAATAACTTGCCAAATGTGTTCCACATACCAAGACGACGTGTCGCGTGCAAAACCCGTGTCCCTACCTCAAAGGTCAAGGTCACACTTAGTGTTTATTCACAATGGAGTGCTGCATACAAGGACATAGGGTATAGGTTGTCGTGTCCGGGCTGTAACTTTCTCTTGTATGGACATATTTTAAAATAACTTGACACATGTGTTCCACATACCAAGACGACGTGTCGCGTGCAAGACCCGTGTCCCTACCTCAAAGGTCAAGGTCACACATAGTGTTTATTCACAATGGAGTGCTGCATATAAGGACATAGAGAATAGGTTGTCGTGTCCGGGCTGTAACTTTCCCTTGTATGGACAGATTTTAAAATAACTTGCCACATGTGTTCCACATACCAAGACGACGTGTCGCGTGCAAGACCCGTGTCCCTACCTCAAAGGTCAAGGTCACACTTAGTGTTTATTCAAAATGGAGTGCTGCATACAAGGACATAGGGTATAGGTTGTCGTGTCCGGGCTGTAACTTTCTCTTGTATGGACAGATTTTAAAATAACTTGCTACATGTGTTCCACATACGAAGACGACGTGTCGTGTGCAAGACCCATGTCCCTACCTCTAAGGTGAAAGATACACTAAGTGTTTATTCACAAGGGAATTCTGAATATAAGGACATAACAGTGTAGGTTGTCACGTATGGGTGGTATTTTTTATGTTCAGAGGCAATTTAAAATAACTTGCCATATGTATTTGACACGTAAAGGCAAGATCAACTTGTCATGTACTGACCTTGTTCGTAGGTCAATGTCACATTCGGGGGCATTCGTCACATACTGTGACAGCTCTTGTTTTTATTAATGTTTTTCTTTATTTGTTCCCAGTTCTAGTACAATGATGCTTTTTATTATGAAACTCTATGATCACACAGTTTTAAACCTTTTATTTTATAAGGCAGACTGTGTGTGATGTTTTTAGTTTCTTACGATGACTGCATCGTATCTTTGAAAGATATTTGCATTAGCTGCTCTGAACTGTTTCCCTCCGTCTGCAGATAGAGTCGGGATCTCTAATCATAGAAGTACTTTGGGTTTACCTTTTCGTTTATTATTATTTGTTTTATTGATAAGTTTCCTCCAGTTAATGCATACCTTGATAAGATTTACCTTTTGCGTTTTATCTTTATTAAGGATTGTTGGAATAAGAGTGAGGTTTGTGCACATAAACTGGTTTAAACCCCCAGTAAATTTACATTTTACTGACCGTTCCAAGGCGGTACCTAACAATTCTGGATAAACATACCAGTTATATTTATATATATATAGTATTTATGCACTGTGCTGTTTGTAGAGTTTTGTGCTGTTCTATGTTTCTTGTTTGTGATATTGTGTTCTATGTCTTTGGCGTTTGCCCATTGCCGCTAAACAGGGTTTATGTTTAAACATTTTGCTACGAGCATGTTTCTGTAGCTTTTTGCATACATTTTGACTTAATTATTTCGGAAATATATGTGCATAATATATGTAATATTCATAGAATATATCTCTTAAAGTAAAAAGAATTGAGCGGAATTTTATCCTAAATAAAACATATAAATAACCGAATGATTAAGATTCCTGAATGTATTGAAGCTCTAACCGCGCATTAAGATCATACCATTCAGTTGAATCATGCTTTAAATGATTCTGCCTAGTATTTTAATAAGCACATGTCAAACAAGAAATGTATCTATTATCAAATTTTACGTATATGAAACCCTATCGTTGACTTTATTTCATTTTACAACGGCGAATTCAAGTGAGGTATAATAATGTTATTAATTATATACTTTTGGTCGTCACCATGGCGCTTTGTGAAAACATTCTGTATTTACTTTCACGACGCATTCAACTGATGTCCAAACCATTATATATAGAAACATGTTTTAAGTTGAAATAATGACATCGGGCATTATTGTTAGCCTTAACATTGTTTTTGTTGTTTGTCAACTTGAAGCCGATTTAAAAAGTCCACATTTATTTAACTAATCATGTTAAAGTTAACATAATTTACCGAAAGGTATGCACAAATAATTGTTTGCAGAAAGTTTGAAAGTGTTTCTGTGTAAACAAGGTAAATGATGTATATTTGTTGAAGTAAGGTTAAAATAGAAAGAGTGAAAACATAATTTCTGTGATCACGAGTGAGATAGATCTTTCACATCATTCAGCAAATTTTCTCTTTCTGCAGTGCTAAGAAAAAAAGGTAATTTAATTAGCGTTAATTCGATTACCGCGTGACAAACATAACGTCGAGATGTCAGTTTGGTTACGTTATATTTGAAATATTCAACCCTGTTCTGTGAACACTACATTATCAATTATTTATTTGATTATGCAATACGGAAACCAAAATCTGTAAAACAGTTTAAATGTCAAGCTTAATTTCTTCTGCAGTTAAAATAACGGCAGTGCAAAAAACAATAAAAATCACCGAAAGGTACAATAGGGGTCAAACTGACAAAAATAAATACTGCCAACACTGTTGAAAATATACTATATGCTATGACTTTTAAAGAAACAAACGAAAGAAAATCTTAAATATAAGGTGTTTTCGTTAATATTTGAATTGCATTTCCCCTTGAATTGACCTAAAGGTGATGTCTACTGTATACTAGTTTCGGGTATTTGAGAAAAATGAGTTAATTCAATTATTAAACATCCCAATCTATTTTAAGAAAAAATGCCTTATTTGCGCACATTCAAGAACATGTTATCTTTGATTATTGCGGGAGTTATGATTTTGATAGCGCCAATTTGATGTACATCGAACGTGTAGCAAGAGTTATGTTTTGAATATCTTTTTAAACATTTATAAACTTATTATGACATGTTTTAAATATCAATGAGACTGGTTATAACTTACAATTTATTTCATAAAAATAATGACAAAAGTAGGAAATGATAAAATAATACATAGAAAAAATATTGTGATGGGAGCAGTAAGGCGTATGGTCGGTTTGGAGACGGGGAATACGTACATCCACTGCTCCACGGTAAGCATATAGTGCCATTTGTTTTTGTAAGTCATACAAACAAAATTTATAAATTGGGCAAACATTCAAATGTCTATCTTACATAACGTATGTAAGTGCGTCGGATATATTCTAACAAAGTTATGAGTCAAAACGTTGATAAAAATATTTAAGAGCCTAATGCAACCTGTAATTTATTTATCTATGCAAGTATAAACAAATGCTTTGGTCAAAACTGAGAGTGTGACTCTAAGAATTAAAACACTAAAGCTATGCCGAGTCTGAATATTGATGATGAAACAATAGTGTGAAGGGTGGGTTAATTACACTTCAAAGGAATTTGATGAATATGGAACTCATAATTATCAAACAACTTTGAAATATAATTAAACAAACTATCACACAACTTAATCATCATTTCTATTCAGGTTCGGCGTTGCTCGAGTATTTTAATCGTTCTAATTGTTTTATTGGCATCGTACTTTGACTAGGAATGTAAATTGACGGTACTGACGACTATGAATATCAGGGATGTTTAAGAAGAAATACAACAAGAAAATCTGGCCAATGTTTTCAAAAAATGGTCTTGGAAGTTAACCAACCAATATGTGTTGACACACCATATTTTCGAAGTTATTTTATTTAAATAGCGTACCTTACTTAATAATTTGTATGCTTAATTATAAAAATCAAAGATGATATTGAAATATGTAATGAGTTTGTTTCATAACATTAAATTAAACACCCACCTAGCAAGTGTAGATTGATGCATTTCAACACCGTTGTTCCTCCACCAATGGTAAATTTATACATTCCTTGCTGCCCGTTCCCAAAACTGTTGAGTTTGATGTGAAAGTTGCCAGAACCGATGTCGCTAGTCGGTGCGAGGCTGCAGTTTAAGTACTGATCACTGTAGCATAAAGTACCGAGGCACGAAATTTCAAAGATGGGATTATTTTCTGGCTGTAGAAGCTGAATAGTTCCATCATGAGAACGTTCAAAAGTGAATTTTAGTACAGGTTGTGTGGCTGGTAATGAAAAAACCCTTTCGCATTCTTGGGTATGCACTGAAAGATAATCATGAAATTAAACGAAACATATACAATTCTACTTAATTTGATCACAGTCATAATGTTTAGCATACATTAGATATACTGCTTTTATGGCGCTATTGTTATGTACATTATATGGTCAATGCTATATACTTGTTGTAATATTTTTATACTGAGATAGATGGATTTTTACTCAAACGTAAACTATATGTACATTAATTTTCCTTTTTATACTGTTTGAGTGAGTGTTCACTGGATAATGCCTTAAAAATGCAAACGGCAATATGTTTCTAATAGCAAAAGTTTACGAAAATTTAATAACTTAGCGTAATCCACGATAATTCATAAAAGAAGAACCAAAAACATAATGTCATTGCATTATATAACTATTTTTAACATCAACAAAACATCCTATTAATATTTTAATAGCTAGAACAACTTTCGTAAAATCGCATGGAGCGCAACACGTGTTTGCCGATGATTAAAATGGTTCGATGTACCACATAATGGAAGCACTTCCTTATTTTATTTTTTCGAACAAAACGTTTTATATATATTATTATTCAATAATTTTCTACAAACCCCGCCAGTGTCTTCTGATACCCAACATATAAATAAAGCGCCTGAACGGCACTTACGAAACGGTGGAAGATAAACGTGAGCGGGTAACAGTGTGAGATAACAGTGAAAGATGTTACCTACTGACGTTCACTTAATGAGATATAACACATATAGTTAAGGCTACATCTTATCAATGCTGTTTCAACCATCGTGTTTTGCTATGTAAATAGCGTGTATGGTTATTGTAAACATTTATTTGCCATTTCTGAAATCTTTGGACAGGATATTTTCATCAATCGATTATGACATATAAGATAACTGTTAAATATATTGTATCAGATGTATGGCCCTTTGTAAAGTGAAACATTAAAATCCAACAAAATGAACCTGAAAATACTTTTTTTCAAAGAATATAGTGAGACTTAATCATACTAATAAATAAAGCCACATCGCGAAATAGTTTTTGTATACAAGAAACATGTTGAACAAATGTCCTCCATTGATTTGAAAAATAATTGAAAGAGTTGATTGAAAGTTTTATTATAAGCAATTATATGGTGAGCTTCTGCTCATCCAATAATGTTATATGTTCCTCATTTCACCCAAATTTAGACCCTTGGCACGAAGGGTTTAAATGTTGTTATTCCATGACATATATTTCCATTGTTTAGCAACTTGATAATAAATAAACTTTCTTATTACCTTTTCTCTTAGTGATGATAACATTCGAGAATTAATAAGTTATCATATCCTTTGATGTCCCTAGTTGACATTTGCTGAATATGAAATTCAAACCAAAACTCTTTGTATAAATTATTTTTTCCATTCAGAAATTAACGATTTGTCATCTGCTTCTGAGGCGAGACGTTAGACAGAAGGATATTGGCGGGAATGCACGAGGTTTTGTTCTGTGCTTTATAAGAATGTTAAAGGTGGGGTTCGCCACTCGATGTTTTTATCTTGCAGCGATAACATTCACGTATCTAGTAAGTTTACAGTATCCCACCCTTCCGCCGTTGTTATTATTATCGCTTTATTTAGCAAAATGAGTTTTTGGTTTTTATATTACAGACAAAATTTCATAGGATTATCAAACGGCGAAAGTAATCATTAATGTGTGTGTTTCCTAATACTTATAGGGGACCATATAAAATCGCAGAAAAATACTATCTCTAGAAGAATGTAACTTTTCGATAACGTGCAAACGAAGCGCTTATTATCCCCCGCCTTGAAAAGGCGAGGGGATATAGTAATGGTAGGCGCGATTCCGTGCGTGTGTATGTGTGCGTGCGTGGGTGCGTGCGTGTGTGCATCCGTCTCTTCGTCCGTCCCACATTCATTTCTTTTCATCTCCTCTTACATTTCTAATGCGATTTCTTCCAAACTTTTACAGATTGATGATCATAAAGTGAAGAAGCGCATATTGTCGGGCTTTTGCGATTCGACCATTTTTGAAAGAGTTATAGCCCTTTGTTTAGTTTACATTTAAAATTGGTTTCTTCGCAACTCCTCTTACGTTTTTCATGCGATTTCTACCAAACTTTCACAGATTGATGATCATAAAGTGAAGCAGCGCATATTGTCGGGCTTTCCTGATTTGACCATTTTTGAAAGAAGAATTGCCCTTTGCTTATTTTACATTTAAAATTGGTTTCTTCGCAATTCCTCTTACGGTTTTCATGCGATTTCTACCAAACTTTCACAGATTGATGATCATAAAATGAAGCAGCGCATATTATCGTGCTTTCCTGATTTGACTATTTTTTAAAAAGTTATTGCCCTTTGCTTATTTTACATTTAAAATTGGTTTCTTGGCAAATCCTCTTACGTTTTTCATGCAATTTCTACCAAACTTTCACAGATTGATGATCATAAAGTGAAGCAGTGCATATTATCGTGCTTTTCTGATTTGACTATTTTTAAAAGAGTAATTGCCCTTTGCTTATTTTACATTTAAAATTGGCTTCTTCGCAACTCCTCTTACGTCTTTCATGCGATTTCTACCGAACTTTTACAGATTGATGATCATAAAGTGAAGCAGCGCACAATTTCGGGCTTTTCCGATTCGACCATTTTTGAAAGAGTTATTGCCCTTTGCTTATTTTACATTTAAAATTGGTTTCTTCGCAACTCATCTTACGTTTTTCATGCTATTTCTACCAAACTTTCACAGATTGATGACTATATAATTACGCAGCGCTTATTGTCGGGCTTTCGCGATTCTGCCATTTTTGAAAGAGTTATTGCCTTTTTTTACATTTAAAATTGGTTTCCTCCCAACTCATCTTACGCTTTTCATGCAATTTCTCCCAAACTTTCACAGATTAATGACTATATAGTAACGCAGCGCATATTGTCGGGCTTTCGCGATTCGGCCATTTTTGAAAGAGTTATTGCCCTATTTTTTTAACATTTAAAATTGGTTTCTTCGCAAATCCTCTTACGTTATTCATGCAATTTCTACCAAACTTTCACAAATTGATGACTATATAGTGACGCAGCGCATATTGCTGAGCTTTCGCGATTCGACCATTTTTTGAAAGAGTTATTGCCCTTACTTTATTTTACATTTAAAATTGGTTTCTTCGCAACTCCTATTACGTTTATGACTATATAGTGACACAGTGCATATTGTCAGACTTTTGCAATTTGACCTTTTTTGCAAGAGTTATTGCCCTCTCTTAGTTTTACGCATTTCTTATCTTCATGAGAAACTACCCTTACCATTGATTGGCTTTTGTGACAAAACATGTCCCCATGAAGCGGGGGATATAGCTGTCTGTGACCGCTCTTGTAACATGATGTTTCAATGTTTAAAACAGTTCCGTTCCTGTTTCAGCAAGCATTTCAATGTTTACATCCCCTTTCGGGCGGAAACTATCGTGTTCGGCGCTCCTTTTTGTATTATTTTGAACGGATGACGGGGTCGCTGTCAGAAATCACGCCAAAAATGATAGAGGACAACTTAAACCAAAAGGGACATCATATCGCCGTGATTTGAAGTTTGCACAGTTCATATTTTAAGCGTTTTGTTGTGCTGTACATTAAAAATAAATGTACATTATTTATCAACGTTGATTAAATTCGATGTCTCTGTTAAAATGTGAATATTGAGTATATATAGCATAAGGGCATTGCATTGTTCATACTCGTTGCTTGGTAGCGGTAGGTACATTTTTCCAGAGCTTTTTACATTTTATAATTGGGCTAATGTTTTAACTCTGTTTTGAACTCTGGCTAGCGTATTTTTGTAGGCAAGTGTAAACTTAGATTACCGATAGTTTTGCATATTAGGACGATTTGAATGACATATTTATCTAACATATTCATCTTAAAAATAAAATGAAATTTTACAAATAAATGGTGTTGTATAATTTGTAGTACTACTTGACTCTATCGAATTGCATTTACCGTTTTTACCGACCCATTTAATAAATGTATGTTCCATGAAAGGTTTACTTATTACGATTCAATAACTTGTGCAATAAATATTCACTGACAATAACAAGCCAAAATCCTAATTCATGTTGTGGTTTATGTATACCAGTGCATATGTGCGGTTTATAGTGTCGGCGATTTTCGATTAGCAAATAAATGTTATTGTTTTATCTCAGGAACTTACTGAGTAATAAACTTCACTTGGGGTTGAATCAGTGAAAACATATCTGGCTAATGTTTATATAACACTTTACAACATAGATCTTTATTATCATGACTATGACACACTTCTCTCCAAAAATGTTTATATTACACTTACCTACATAGATCCTTAATATCATTACTATGGCATATTTCACTCCAATACGTACGTAATCCATACTTTACTACATTCAACCTATGTTAACCTAGGTTATTCTACACTTAAGACCAGTAAGAGAACCCGGAAGATTAAAACTCAATTTAAGCTGTATACAAGCGGTAATGTTATCACTTATTTATAAACACGATATATACAGTTTGCTAAACGATGAAGCAATTGAAGAAGTGTATAATAAACAATAAAAAGCGTCGGTAAACTTTTTTACGTTGACTTAATATTTTTAAACCAACACTCTCTGTTTCCAGCGTTGTATGTTTTGTATATATTCAAAAACAATTATAATGACTGGTTGCATTATGCCCTGAAATCTTATTATTATTGAGCGAGCTTTTAAAAAATTAGAGGTGACCTAAATACAGGTTTTGAAACGTAATGTTACACATAGCTTAAGGCAGTTTAAGTGGGGGTTTCAGTCTCATGTCGAAGAAGACGTTGAACTCACCGTGGGTTTGGTCCAACTGTCACCTGGAAAGAGGCATTTCTTATTAATGCTCTGATTTGCGGTGTAAACTGGTGGAATGTGGAGTTTGGCAATGTTATTACTTGAGTGAAACTAATAAATCACTGTAAAATAGAAAGTAAAAAAAAACAATTTAAGTTACTTTCCTTTGATTGAAACCGAGCACTATTGAAACAGTATATTGTGCCAAACAAGTAAATTGATACACACTTTTAGCTATTAGTGTTTTACAACAGACTTTTTTCGAAACTAAACATCTACTTATGGTCGATGAATTAAATGCTAATTCCTTTTTTTAAACCTTGCCTTGAAGTTAAATCCTCATAACATGCTCTTGTGCAAAATTAACCACAAACAAAAAGCAATTGTTCGAGCATTAATTTGATGTTATTACATATAATATTTACCGTTTCAAAATAAATGATTCGTCGTCTTCTCAAGTTGTCTGTCGTTTGGCGAAGGAATATTGGCTGGAATGCACGAGATATGCGTGGATGGCTTTTTAAGATAGTGGGCGTCGTGATGTTGCCATTAAGTCCGCCCGATTAGCTCAATCGGTAGAGTGTTGGACTGTGAATCGGACAACCTGGTTCGATTCCCGGGCGGATCAGGTCACTTCTGTTGTGATTGGTTATGAAATCCTTTCTACGACCATTCGCACTGTGCCACTGCCCCTGGCATGTACAGAAGTTGTCAGTTCCTTTCAGAAGTGAATGCATCTAGTACTGGTTAACCACCAGATAGTCTGCCGAGGATAGGTGTGCAGTGGTTGAACTGTCACTCTGGGACCCTTCAATGTGCTCACGCCGGGACCTTGAGTATAAACTATTAACACCACCGATGTTGCCATTCGAGGTGGTTTATTGGCAGCGTGAACACTTTAGGGGAATATGTGTGGATGCTTCAAATTTGGCAGCGATATCATTGACTAATTTTGTCTTATATGTCTGTAGGTTTCAGTTTATTATTTGGATTGTCAAAGGCGTTCATAATTGCAAAGACAATATAAGTAAATAATCACAGTATGGAGGGACACAACGAGGTATGACAAGGTTGTCGGATGAATGTTAAAGAAATGTAAGTAGCTTTTAGTTCAATACAGGTATTTTTCTTACACCTGCTTTGAGATAACCCCTTGAGACCACCAATTGTATTAAAAAGCACGAGTTGTATGTTTGAAAATGGACGGTTTATTTAAAAAATAACGCTATATGACTTATGCAATATCTTTCTAAGATATCCCGTTATTGATTACATGTATGATGGATGACATATTTTCCAACATAATTATGAATAATATTATTTTTTATTTAAAAAAGTTTATTTATATTTGATTTGGATATTTTTAACGAGAGAAACAGGCTATATTGTTATTTTATTATGTTGGTTAAAATGTTATAATGATAAGATTATGAAAAAAATAAGTAAAGAAATACTTAAACGTGAAATTTCAGGTCACAGCGTATGTGTAGATTTTTAGTCTTCAAAGAGTGTAAGTGTGTCGTGTGGTGTGCGCAATCTAACATCGGAAAAAAGCATGAATTCTTGTGACAATGATATCTATAGATGATGATATTAATTTATATAAATAATAACATGGAAAAAAGGTAAACAATTTGAGGGTTTTCATTTTAGTAATTTAAGAGTTTTCATGATGGATGGTGTTGATGCAGTTGGTGCTGCAAGTTTGTATCGGATTAGTATATATTTTGTTTCTCCATTCTGCTCATTATAATTCTATAACGCTAAGTTTATCAGCAATACTGTTAGAACGTCAATTGTCATGTCATGAAGTGCAAATAATTCCAGTGACAATACTTAGTGTATTCGATATTTTGACTTTATTAATTATATATAGATGGAGTCATAAAAAGTAAATATTTTCAGAAATTTCAATTTAATAAAGAGTACTATTGTAGATAATGGTTGATAAATCTGTTTTGTTCTGCCAAAGGTGGCGAAATTAAGTTGGAAATATGACCATAAACAGAAATGCAGTTGATGCTTGAAGAATGTGTTCATGCAGTTTGTGCTGTACGTATGTGTTGGATTCAGTTAGTGTTGGAAGTTGATGTTGGAATGCAGAATGCAATTGGTGCTTCAAGTTAGTTTTGGATGCAGTTTGTGCTGAAACTATGTGTTGGATGCAGTTGGTGCTGCAATAATTATCTTGATTGGTATAAGAATGTTATAATGCTTAGTTATTAGTAATATTTTTCGGTGAAAATTCATGTTATGGTGTATTTTGATGTTTATTAGTATAAAATAATAAAATGAATGGAAAATACTGGACATGTTGCAGGATACTCATTTAAGTAAAGAGATAAATTGAATACATTTTTTGTAAAAAAATGCGTGCTTCTTTGTTTCGAAGATGGTTCAAACAATTTGGAAATAATATCATGTCCTCCTGCTGTTTTTATGTATGATATTTTAAGTTAAGTTTGTGTTGGATGCAGATGTTGCTGCAAGTACGTGATAAATACAGTTGGTGCTGGATGAAGTGCTTTTAGTTGGTGTTGGAAGAAGTTGGCGATGCCGGCCTATACAGTTATAACCGATTTTTATTAAATGAACTATAAACGTAACATATTGAGACGCAGACGTCATTGTGTTCTATTTGCCATGTTTGATATTGTTTAATATTACAAAAAGTACTTGTCTGTGTTCATTGCTTGTATGATGATCATTTTAGTATGTGATGTATTTGACATTCTTACTTATACAGATATTATAAAATGTTGGTATTCGATATTTGACCTAACAGTTTTTATTGGGTTGATACAACCTCAAAAAGATATGCCTATTGTGTCAATCTATTCGTTATCTTCAAAACATCTTCTACATTTAATTTGTCGCTAGAATATTTATATTCCATGTACCGTTTATATAGTATCATAGATTTTTTTTTATTTTTGACCGGTAGTACAGCTGTTGAGATAATCCCTTGTTTTAAAAATGAAAAGGATTTACATCATTCATAATGGATTTCGTGATTGGTTTGTTAGTAAAACAAACCGCTTGTTGATTAAAATTTGTAATGCCTTAACTAAACGCATATTCAATTATAAAGACCATGTATGTAAAGTTGACTTGCTAATATTGTGAGGCTATTTTTTATCTTTAACTGTGTTTGGAAGAGGTAACAGTAATACCATTCGAACAAAAAAAGCCTTATCATTTGAGAGGTTTACTCAGGCTAGAATATAGTTTCCTTTGAAAAAGCATAATAACGTTTGTCCATTTTATGCATATTATAGCTTTCCTGGCTTGTGTTGATTTGTAAACCTAGTTCTTATGATAAGCCAGGACATAGAAGAAGAAAAATGCTAAACAAAGTTTCAACAATCAGGTGTAAGAATTGTAATGTTTAGTTAAGAATAAAGTTTAGCTATGAAACCTTGATAATGTAAAAGGAAAACTACAAAATGTATCAAAATTGTATATTGCATCGAGATACAATTTTAATTTATATAAATAAACTCCGAATAAAATTACAATTATT
The DNA here is from genome assembly GCF_026914265.1 of Mya arenaria. NCBI lineage: Eukaryota > Metazoa > Mollusca > Bivalvia > Myida > Myidae > Mya > Mya arenaria. The sequence continues at coordinate 53,107,585 of NC_069126.1, forward strand.
TCTATCATAAATATGTCACATCAATTTAATGAAATGTTGGAATGTCTCTATTCTTTTAATATAACTTATGGTTATACAGACATTCCTCCTGGTGCCTACTTTCATATTTAAATAATGCAGTAATTTTAAAGAAGATTTAAAAAGTATGAGATATATGTATTTCATTCATGCTTTTCGGTGGTTTATAAAGAAACTAACGACGTATAATAGCAACCCGAACCCTATGTTATATTGTTTATATCGGTGACATCATCATCATGATTATAATTTCAATATGAAAATATTGTTGGTTTTTGTCATGTAAAAAATGAAAGTAAATTCTCAAAGTGCTGGAAATAAAAATCAATGCCGATATGAAGTAATTAAGCTAAATGTTTGCGCGGTTTTTCAATTAAATGGCGAAGAAATATTATTCAAATAAAAAACAAATACATAAAGATGGTTTGTAATAGAGTAAGATTGAATGATATTTCAGCTCGTTAGCTTCCTAAAGGCTTATGCGAAGAAACATTTCTCTTTTAAATTATAAAATAGTTTATATTTACAAGAACAAAAAACACATATTCCATATATTTATGCGCTTAGAAAAAACACATGTATATTTATTTGATTTTATTTGGAAATAGTTCTCGTTTTAATTTATTATTAAATGAATGGTTATCTTCATGTATGAAGTTGTTTACAATTGCCAACTTTGGAGAAATCCAATGTAGCGAAAGTGCCTCTAGAGTTATATCGGGAAAATATGGTAAAACAGTTCTCACGAATTAATCTGTCAGCAGATCACCTCAATTTCTACATATATATGTTAGGATAATTCTTGCCCTTTAAGATGATGGTTTTGTTTAATGACTTTTACATTTTAGTCCTTTTTTAGGGTTTTGTTGGTCACCCAAGGTTACATTGAATTAAGGAGGAGCTAAAAAATGTTATTTAAGATTAATTATAGACACTCGATCGCTTAGTTTCCAGCGGATTACGATATAGTTTTTTATTCTCTTTCAAATGCACTTTTTATAAAAAAAAAAATGAATTGAAAAATAGGTAAAATATAGAAATAGAAAAATGATGTATTTAACTGAACAATAATGGTTTTATTGCCCCTCATGCGGCTTATCACAGCAGAGTGACAACTTTATGACACTTTTGGTATTGCATGTGCAACGATGCTTGTCATTATTTTATTATAATAAAACTATTCCATAACTATTTCGCTCCTTTGATCAATTTGAAAATAATTTCTGATTTATGCTTGATTACATTTCCTTTTTTTTTCTTCGAGCCAACATGTTCCATACTATTGCTTAAGTTCATATTCCGAATTGTGTACAATTTGGTATTCCTTTTTGACCAAACCTGTTTTAAATTATAACGTATTTATTTTTAGCAAAATATGTGTTACATGAAAGTTTGTCAGCATGTTTTGGTAACGAGTACACTTGATGTTCATAATGTGCCAAAATGTCATTAATTTATATGCTATAAAATAAACAGGGTAATGCTTCATGGACACATGCCTGTGCGAACCTTTTCCTTTTAGTATTGATTTCGTAGAACACAACTACATGAATTTGTTTTAAATTATAATAGTGCAAAGATCATGTTAATCCGGAGATGCGCAAAAATGTTGAATATAAAATACACTCTCATTCATGCATCCGTTTGTAGTTTATGATTTTACTCTGTCTAAACATTTGTGACATGTTAGCTTCTTATCGTAAAAGACCGGTACTAGATGATAGCAACAGCAGTTAATATTTTATTTTATCTGTCTCTTTCCGAAATTTCACACCCAATTTTGTTTTACAAGGCCATGGGAAAAATAATCAAACTTTTATAATAAGGGTGTGAAAATGGCTTGAATTAAATGTCTTTGTAAAACGACCATTTATAGACACGGATTATAAGATGAAGTTTATCAGAGCTGACTTAAGATTTCAGTACTTTATCAACTAATGCTTCTCTTGTAGAACACCTCCACTCAAATTTAGCTAAATCTAAAATCGTCCAAACTTAAACTTAACTTTCGAAACTTATAATCAAACTACGGGTCTACTTTATGACTCATATAAATTATTTATTTATTATCTGCCTAAATCTAGTCATGCGTCCAATACATTTATAATTGCAAAACAATCTTATCTTACGCTACTATAACTCGGAGGGGAGAAATCGATAGTGATCACCGTTAACCTGATGAGCTCCAAAGTTGGCAATGGTGACGATAATTAACATGAACTATTGTGTTCCTGCAATTATGTTTTGATTTCAGTCGGTCCGGACACAGCGTCAATAAGCCAATCAACTGTGGGTAAGACAGTCAATGAGAACCAGCCCATCAGCACAATATCCTGTAGCGCCAGCTGCTATCCAACGTGCACATATAGCTGGAGAAAGACGACACTCGTTCCTTCCTCCGCGTCTGACAATCACAACGTGGCACTTGGTGAGGTTTAGAGGGATAAGACGGGAACCTACCGGTGTGAGGCAAGAAATCATTCATCTAATGCTAGGGCAGCCAGCGTAGTGGTGATCATCAACGTCAGGTGAAAGTAATTGCATTTGATGTGTAAGTAAAAATCGGCCTAATGCCTAATACTGAAGGATGAAGTTATCTGTATCTATTTCGAAACTAATCAATGGATAAAATATCAGTTGAGTTTTGGACATTAATTTCAAACTAAAATTTGACATGCCTTATTTTATCACATGTTTGTTATTACTAATTGCTCCTTGGTCCTGATGTAGCCTTGGAACGGCTAGGAATTGGGTTATATTTTTGTTATAAATATTTTGTTTCCGGTAGAGATGACGGTTACACAAATCCATTGCAAACCAAACTTAATAAACATCAGATCTAAAGAATTAATTTTCGATGTAATGTGTATTATAGATTTACACCATACCACTTCATCCGAAGGCTCCTGAACAAATACAATCATAATACCTCAACGAGTTTATACTGTAACACTGTTTTTACATTAACTTACATATTATTTAATATCATTTATCAAACTCCTATCACAGCATATTACTATTTTTTTACGGAAAATCAATAATCAAGAATGTAAGCATAATTTATACTCAATTTCTTTATCAGATAGACCCGATACCGCAACATTGGGCGTACCATCAAAGTACACAGCGATGGAAGGCCACACTCTCATGAACGTTACCTGCTCTTCTGTTTGCTTGCCTGGTTGCTCCTACAACTGGAGAAATGTGACAAACAACGCTATTGTGTCTCGGAATAGAAGTCTTACGGTTGGTCCAATCGACCGCTACATGACAGACACATACAGATGTGATGTTGACAATATCTACTCGGCCTACAATAAAACAGCTCGAAGTGAATTAGAATGACAGATTATTGTATAAAGTAAGGTCCATTACTAAATGTGTATTCTCGTTTCGTATTTTATACATTATTTGTTGATAACAGAAATCAGAAGTAGTTCTTCTGTAATGACAAAACGAATATGTATTTAATATAACAGTTCTGTTGTTTTTTTGTTACGCTGAAAAGGAGATACATATGTAAGCGTTGTTATGTCAAATTTCTATCCTTGTTAATACTTGTGAAAAACTACAGAAAAAAGATAATACAGACTACAGATAATATAAAAACACAACAGTATACGTCGTATTAAAAAAGAGAGAATTTGAATACCGTTATTTTTCTATACTGCGTAATATCAATTAAATAATCAATTTAATAATTCTTAAGTTCAAGCGATCTGAACGTATAATGTGTGTAGGGAAGTGTTACAAATAATCTGGTCATTTCTGGTAAGCTCGTGAGATAAAATGCTAGTTGTGGTGGAGGACCCGAGAGCCATGCGCTGAGTACCAAGATTTCGGAATCCGGATCAATACATTGCTTGTTTCCTAAATGCTACGCAGCGTGATCCCTTAACGAAAAAGAAATGAAAAACATGATATTAAAAGAAATAATTCCATCCTTTGGTACAAACAGTCACGTATATCATTAAGGCTATATGATTCTACTATAAACGTTTAATCAACAATATTTGATTGGTCCAACAACTATGTGAAGACTCATCTTATAAAACTACGCTGATAAGTATGTATCTGATTATTGCATCGTAACGTTCAATGGGAATGATGTCATTTCTATATATATTCGCGAAAGTGATACATATTAGAACGACCCAAAGCTACAGATAGTGTTTGACTTAAAGTAAAGTGAACATCAATATAGAATATAGTGAAGTGATTTGTACACTCGAATGCCATTCATTTTAGGTATTTCATTATTTTCGGGGGACCTTCCTGCGATGTTTAATGTCATAGGGCAGAGTTTAATTCGATCAATGAAGTAAAACCAGAAAGTATCTGCGTTTATCTGCTTTTCGACCGGAAAATGCTCACTAAACGCAGATGCCATAGCCACAACTTTGTGTTACTGGTTTCTGCCTCTCCGTAAATGCAAATGTTTGCTGACCTTTACTCACAATTTTGTTATTCTATATTGCCGTGACCCCATCCCGTATTGCAATTTTTTTTTAGTGTGTTATCCTTTTACATTTGAATTTATACCATTCGTATTTGCCAGACATGCTACAGGAATGTGCGACGTTATCTTTATAACTTTAAATTTTCAATGTTGTTGTTTTTGTTGTTGTTTTTTGTGTTTTTTTTCCTTTACTTGCTAAGTTGATATTATGTTTTAAACCACAAAACGTTACATTGTTCAACCTCTTATACACCTTTTGAAATCAAATACATTACATGATGCGTAAATACTGTGTTTATTAGGTTTATGATTCTCTATTTTGCTAAAATTGATTATCGAACAGATATATAGTGTCCCGGATACTTCCAAGCAAATATAACGCATATTTTAATATGATAATTCATTTTTGTCATATTTTATGTGATCATTCATTCCAAGCATCAAAACAACAAGTACTATATTTTTCATCAGTTTTTGCTATTCATGTTAACTAAGGTGCAATTTCAAACCGTTTTGGTTACACAACTAAACAATCTCAGATGGTTACACAACTAAACAATCTCAGACTTTTCAAGCCTTTAACAGGCATTTACAGCGCTTCAATTGTCTTTGACACTAAAAGCTACCCGATGACAAAACTCTTACTCTGTGTTTGAACAGAAAACACTCGATGTATACACAATATATGCTAAAAACATTGTTATTATAATACTAGTATATAAATTACAGGAATTACGACGCCGCAAACTATCTCTGCCTCCGGAACGCTTTACGTTGGAACCTCACTGACTCTAACGTGTAGTTGCAACTCAACCACCAACCCTTCAAACCACTCACTGACAAAGAGGTACAGCTGGTAATGGGGAGGATCTATCAGAACAGCGGGTGGAAGCTTTTCCTTTGACACCATCCTACAAAGACGGTTGCAAATATTGAGTATTACCAGAGACGATGACCAAACAGTAATCGAATGTGCAGATTTAGAAGAGAGGGGAAAAACTTCACAGTCGCCTGTGCTTACGATCTCATTCAATACATATTATGTAGGTAGTGTTTTAAATAATACAATGAACACAATTTGAGATATAAATAAAGAAAGAGACAACAACAAATGATAAAATGTACTTTTTTTGTTACAAATGGCTTTGAAACAAATAAAAACACAATAAAAACAAAATGAAGCTCGTATGTTCTAACTAACTGTTTACTAAAAGAAACGTGTTTGAACTTGTTAGGAAAAATAATAAACCGTTGATATAGAAATGTATTCTTATTGTATTTCGCAATCGCAGGCTGATTTATTTGACTATCACGTGTAACACTGAATAACCTTTCCCAAGATGTTATTCAAGCCAATTTCAGACTTAAACAATCAAATTCCATTATGAAAAATACTAAGGATTTTGTCCATGGCAGATCCCGAACACTTGGGAAACCTTGCGATTATATTTAATACCATAAATGGACAAGCCAAACTGTTGTTGATATGTTAATGAAAGCATACTTTACCATTATATGTTGAAAACGTGAATAGAGATGAGCATTGAATAAAATGATAAACACATATTTCCTTTTCGGCATCTTAATGACATTAATCGTTTTAATATTGTAGATTTGTGTTTTATTTGAAAAAAAAAATATATTTGCGAAAAAGAGATTATTTCTTTTTAAATCATGCTATTTTGATAAAATATATGGTATTTGCACGAATTGTCTTAATTTATCATATATCAATTTATATGATGCAGAGTATTACAAAAACAGGCACATGTGGAGCATAGGCATGAATAATGGTAACCTTAACAAACACAATGAAAATATAATGTTCTTTAACTCGTCAAACAAACAATGTTTTGAATATGTTTTATTTAACAGCGTTTGACTGCGCCAGGTTTTGTTAAGATTGATGAAACGTAAATAAAGATCTTACAGCGATTTTTCTTTTCGAATCGAACCTTATATTACTATCACTGATATCCAAATGTGACACAAAAACACACATGATATGATCACACTGTCTATATCACAGATCATCATTGTTCGCTCAATAACTGAATTATATTGATAATATTATATACGTAGGAATAGCATATGTAGATGGACATTGTAAAAGATGTAAGCAAATTTGTTTCCACGCAATTATGTTTGTTAAGGATGAGGGGTAAAGATATTCCCAGCGCATGTTTATAGCAATTTTGGTGAAGTTGATTGTATCTGTTTGGATGTATGTAGATAACTAAAACTTTGATAAGCCCACATGCTCTGATTTCAGTTCTAAACAATAATTTGTTGCATCGCGGCGTTCTAAGTTTAAATATTTGAATATTTATTACATGGTTTTCTAGACACCGATATAACCTTATTATGAGACGAAATTCATCGGTTCGAAGAGTTTAGCCAATGTTACTTCATCATATCATACGCATGATTTGCAAGTTATACATGGCTGCAGAGTAAAACAAAGTATGTATTTATCGACAATGTGTTTTCTTAAATGAGTTTGGGAAAAGTTTGAAAAAACTATATTTGACGTTTACAATAATGATCAAGATATCATTATATGTAATTAATGAAGTGTAGAAAGTTGCTTAAAATAGATATAGACAGAAAGTTGTTTTAGAACATATTATAGTTCAGATCATTTAAAAACAAACAAAAAACAACAAAATAATCTGGTGTAGTTTTAACAAGAATTTTATAGTTTCACAGTTTTTATATAATTGTTTTACCATGCCATTCTATTTTAGACTGCACTGTGAGGAACTAGCTTAAAAGTTAGAATACTATCGTGGTAACAGAACTTTAGGCAAAATAGGAAGTGTATATTATTCTTTTGAATTCAATAATCATTTCTTAACGTTCTATCAATATCCATAATATAAAGCCAACGTAAATTACATAAACTGAACTGAACGCGATAAAATTTGTTTTCATGATTCTGCAAATATCGTTTGGTTTTTATTCAGACGTGGCCTTCTACGTGGCGCTCAGTTCAACCACACTAAGCTATATCAAGAACGAAGGTGACACACTTGCTCAAGTCACTTGATCTGCTGATTGCTGTCCTGAATTTAATATTCTCTGGTGAAAATCTGGAGGGGAATTAGCTGTCATCAGTAACAACGCCTATTTAGCAATTGGAGAACTTAACAAAACAGAGAGAGGTACAAACAGATGTGAGGCCATCAATCCTGATACTCGCAGAAAGGTTACAAGCACGGAGATTACAGTTAACGTCAGATGTAAGTTTATACAACCACCTCAAACGGTTAAAGTTTGATATCAAAGTACATAGATATAAAAATATATATACAAATATATACAAAATAATTTATGATTCACTTTATACTTACAATTTATTATATTTCTATGTGACCATATGTTCATTTTTACACTATTTAGCCCCTACAACAAACATGTTTCAATTAAAATAACACTATATAATTTTCTGTGTTGTGTATACATGCAACCTGACACTAACGCTGTTTATAAATCGTGGTCACACATTGACAGAAATAATACTGTAAGTGGCATCGGTATGTATTTTACGTGACAGACTATTTCAATATAACAATGTTGTTTGCTTCATTGCTGAAGAACATTAGTTAATTTAAAACTTCTTCTTCATCATTTGATGATGTGATGAAGAGAGGTATGGTTTGCCATACAAAGCGAATAGAAATGTTGGACAATTTTGAGGGTTTGTTAATATAAAATATACATAAATCAGCGAAACCTGTTCTACAAAGCGTGACATAATAAACAAATTGTCCAGTTTGTTAATCCACTTCTGCTACAATATATTTTACAAGATTACGAATTTTTAAGCAAACACGAAATTATATAGAATAATACTATTTGCATTTATTGTTCTTCTATAGATGGCTCAGGCGATGTTACACTGAACGTCCCCAATATCCATACATTTACAAAAGGAGACGCTGCTAATAACATTTATTGTTCAGTGGATTGCTGGCCGGGATGTGTCTTTACTTGGACTAACTTATCTGACAATCAGGCAATGAGCTCCTCTGAGGTTCTGGTATTCGGGACAGCCTATCGCAACGACGCCGGTGATTACAAGAGCTTGGCTTAAACTCTGCACATCAGTTTCCGGGAGAGGCAGAAACAAACTTCAGCCTTCATGCTAAATGTAGGTTTATGTATTGCAAGTGTCATCGCTTTTGATTTGACACTTTCTTTGTTAATTAACTGCACCCGACTCGTGCGTATACGTAGATACCAAGATGAAAACAACTATCCGTTTGAAACTGTTTGAAATCAGTAGCATAAAACCACCGTGTACGGTGAAACTTGGTTAACACACCATGTATCATCTGCAGGTGTCCCTTCATTAATATTTGACAGCATATACAACTAGATAATATTTTGGAGTAAACCAACAACTAAATTGATGTCAGTGTTATCGAAGGATTCTTTGACAAGAAGTTGTTTTCTTATACAGATACTGGCAGTCAAATCAACGTTGAACAACTAGTTAACTTATAAGGTTCAATAAATACAACATATCAAAATATACTAAAAATAAATCTAAAACAAATTAAAACAACTGTTTATATTTAAGTCAAGAAAAAAATATAAACTTAAAATTGAAGCATTTTACAAGGTTTCATTTCATGGGGAACATTATCGATTATTGTTTAATTGAAAGAAAAGTTTCATTTGCATTCCCAGCCTTGACTGCTTGAAAGGTTCACAAGAGAGGTTTATCGTGTAGTAAACCTTTTATTTCAGCATTATGACATAACTTTGAATGATCCCCTCAAGCACTGAATCCAATGTTCAACTCGGTTTCTATTTTGTATGAAGACAAATAAGTCAGAAACATCTTTAAAAGACTATTGTCAAAAAACATGAATATTGCTTTATTAACATGGGAAATTCTCTCTCATAATTCAATTAAAATTTAATTTTAATCTTGATTTTTCAATGAAAGCATTGCAATAAAGGGTTTGGCCGATTATCAAAAGTTCATTAGTTCCTTATTAAAATGTTTTTAGGATTTATTTCTTTATGCAATTGTTGCTTTGAAGAATAGTTATATAATCTTATGACTCATGCCGTATGAATTCTACTGGTTGAACTCACCAAAGTCAAGACTTCATTAAAAATTGTTATTGGTGATAAGTACAGCCCCGCTTTTGAAATTCCGTCAATAATAGATTACCTTATCAACGATTAAACTATAACATTCCATATGTTCGTTACGCTGAGACTAATTGTATTTTCAAATTTCTGAATATGAGAATATGCAAGTCGACTTTCAGCTTTTCCGTCATTTGTCTACAAGCTCCAAAGAAAACGGGATCCATGTTTGGATTTATAACACAGTTAAAGAAGTACTATATGATAACACTATTATACCAGAACGTCTTTTGGACATTATTATTCACTTAATTGGTTCCATTTGCTGTTTCGCATGTAATGTAGGTAACAAAATTAATATGTACTGGATACTCGTGATTTTATGTCTAATTATTATCTATAAATATATTCTTTCAATGCTTAGTCTTATATATTAAGTTCGTTAATTTATTAATATTCGTTTATCGGTACGGATCAGTATTGTTCTATACATACGGTGTGTATATCTGGCAAAGATATTATGTATAAAAAGTCACTTTCATAGTGTATAGAACTAATTGAGAATATATTTAACGATAAAGTAATTGATTTTGAATGTAAGGGTTTAAATTCTTCACCACTTTACATCTCCTGTGAATACTTACCAGAATGTACTGATTTATATTATAATCGAAACTGTTTAGGTGATATTAGGTGATATAGAATCATGTTAAAGGTGAAACACCCTTAACCGAACAACAAAGCGTTTTTTCCCTTAATATATGGAAAACTGGCAACCTTGTATCTGTTAAATATTGATTATAACCTAGGGGCAAAGATTCAAGCAAAGTCTCTATAATATGATTTACCATGCTTAATAAATCAAGATCAAGAAAGATACATTAAAAATAGAAATATATGTTTTAACATCAGACAAAAAGATTATTTAATTGATTACATTGATTCATACGATATGGGCGGTGCAATTCTAGTTTTGGATTTTACAACAAACTTTCATACTGTTGAGTGGCCTTTCTTGTTTGATATTTTAAATTTAAAATGATTGAAACCTTCATTTAAAAATTGATTTAAGATACTATGCTGTTACTTAACGTCAAATATTTGCAACAAACGTATGGATTTCTGATTCACTTGCATCGTGTTACACGGCAGGGTTGTCCACTTTCTGCATTGCTTTGTATCACAGTAGCAGTATTGTTAACCAAGCTTAGTAAAAGCTAGCTTAGCATTTTACCATTAAAACCTTGTATGGCATGGAATTAATGCAGTAGCAATCACATTGAACAATGCAAAATTGCAATTCAAAACGAAGTGAAGTGCATCTTAAAAATTGCGACCCGGACTTGCTAAATTCTCTCCTTGCAGACGCATTAAACGCTTCCGCAGGCGAAACCCTACTAGAACAAGGAAGTGAAGGCCCTGAATAGCAAGACTTCTAGAAGAATCTAGATTACATCGAGTCAAGAAATTTGACCGTGAATACAAAATTGCCAAGGCAAGTATTTGGCGAATACTGAGACGGCGACAATACGAAAATGACAATTCATATCTAGATGAATCAAATCTTACAGCATAATTAGATTATATGCAATTAAGAAAACCCTCAAGCAGGAAAGTGGAATGCGATCAAAGATCTGCGGTGAATGATCAGTAGATAGTGTAAAGTATACTAATGAGAACGTTGCAAATGGGTTCCAGAAATATTTTTTCGACCTTAATTATTTACTATCAAAATCATAGAGGAAATATCGTGAAATGTGTGAAAGACTACTTACGTAATGACAATACATAAGACCCTTCAATTGTAGCTGATATTGGAACTTATTTAATTGACAATATATTCAATGAGAATGTAATTTATTAAGGAGCGATAGTTTAAGAAGCACTAATTAAATTATGTATTTCTGTGCTACACAGTGAAATAGTACAAAATATTATTAAAGGGAAAATAAAAAATAAGCTGAACATTTACAGACCCGTCTCTCTGCGTCCCAGTTTCTGCAAAATATATGTAGGAATTAACTTAACAGAAAAAAAAAAACAGAAAAGTAAAAACTCAAAATCTATTATTTCCTCCGACACAGCAGCTTGGCTTCCAAAAAGGATTCAGCTGCATCAATACCGCCTTTTACTTTCAAGAAACTATCTACGCGCTGATTGATGGTTGAAGTAACGCTTATACTGCATGTATATTCCAGACAGCCGCATTCGAATCGATATGCCACGACGGCCAGCTTGGGTATACGACATGACTCTTATTTGAAATAGACCACATGGCATGCGAATCCAAGAAAGGTTACAGAATGCTAGAAACGCATTTAGCTATTTGTGCTCCCAAATGGTATAAATCCTCTAGTTTGCATTTATTCAGGTAATTAATAAAGCCAAGTGCGTTATATTTATCTCAGCTCTGATGTTATTTAAATGCACTTTATTTGTACCTTATAAATAAATTTCAACATTATTGTATTAATATCTACAGGTCTTGCATAAACGGGCACGATCTGATATGTGTGCGTCAATGGTAAGCCTTCAAAACCTTAGTTGTGAAGCCACTCTAAGAACGCTTATGTTCTTTCATAAAATATGTTTTATAGATTTTAAGTTTACATGTCGAAGCATTTATATTCGTAGCTATAATGTCTTTCTCATCATGTCAATGAAAAATACGAAACATTTTTGTTACAGACATTTGAAACCGTCTCTATATAATATATTAGTTAATCCATCCTCATTACCGAGTAAGCTGATGTGGAAAAGGACTGTCAAAAGTTAAGTGTATTCCCAAGTTGATCAGTGGAAAACTAGAGCACTTCCTTAATATAACTTTATATAACTAGTGTTATTGTTTTCAACAGGTCGGAGGGATGACAGATCAGCAACCCAAACTTAAATTGTTGTACGACCTCATGCGGTAAGTTTTTTACTATTGCACAATTATATTATGGAAATGTTTCCAAACTGTAGCATTGTGTGAGTAAGTTCATTATCTAAGTTTATTAATCCTGTTTGTTTCATTCCGTAATGAATTTGTTTCATGCCGTTGTTCAATCTTAAAATTATATAATTTCCTAATGAAACGACGACCTCTTAGTGTTGGTCATTGGTCTGTTCTGTGAAACTATTATGTCTGCTCTTTTATTTGAGTTTTCCATTTTTAACATATTCTAAAAGCAGTTTAACAATCTTTACTTCATTTATGATGCAGATTTATGATTTATATACAGTACCATACTTTTGATTTCGCTTTTGGAAAAACCCATCAACTTTGAAAATGGCAACAAAATAAAACAAAAAATTCTATTTTAAAATAATTCTACAACTCACTCACTCACTCACTCACTCACTCACTCACTCACTCACTCACTCACTCACTCACTCACTCACTCACTCACCTCACTCACTCACTCACTCACTCACTCACTCGGTCACTCGGTCACTCGGTCACTCGGTCACTCGGTCACTCGGTCACTCACCCGGTCACTCGGTCACTCGGTCACTCACTCACTCACTCACTCACTCACTCACTCACTCACTCACTCACTCACTCACTCACTCACTCACTCACTCACTCACTCACTCACTCACTCACTCACTCACTCACTCACTCACTCACTCACTCACTCACTCACTCACTCACTCACTCACTCACTCACTCACTCACTCACTCACTCACTCACTCACTCACTCACTCACTCACTCACTCACTCACTCACTCACTCACTCACTCACTCACTCACTCACTCACTCACTCACTCACTCACTCACTCACTCACTCACTCACTCACTCACTCACTCACTCACTCACTCACTCACTCACTCACTCACTCACATTAATATTTTGTCACTCATTCAGTGTTTTAAATTGAAAAACTTATTTCAAAGCCATTCGGATAAAAAGTATGCTGGTTATATTAAGATTATTGCCTTTTCCCTCAATACAACTACATACATTTAAACATTCTGTTAAAACACAAATGTATTTATTATTTTTCTTTTAGCTGCCTGGAAGCGAAGAGGGAATTTTCAAGGACAAATATCTGAGCTGCTCAAAGAAAGGTCATGCCAGAATTCCATACCGCCTACAGAGAATAAAATTTGGTTTATGATTAAGAAGAGATTCTAAGCAAGTTTTGTTTTGACTCCTCCAAACTGCTTCGTTTTAGTCAATAAGTTGGGTTTGCCATAGAGCTGTTTAATACTTATTGCAAAATATCCAAGCATACTATAATTTATCAATCTGATTTTTGAATGCATAATATCTGCCGTATTTATCAAATTTATGACTTCATATAGAGTTTTGTATGCCTCAAATAATTGTTTAAAGGCATTATGCATACCTTAACTGTAGAAGATGGTAGTTTTATTCTGTTGAAAACATTGTTTTTTTTGTTATTTGCGGATTCCAATTTGCCAGCAGTCTGGAGTGGTCATGCAATCTAAAACCGGGAGTCGATGCAGCACTAAATCCGTTTTTTTTCAAGAGAATGAAGATGTTAGTCACTCCTGTCGTTTGGCCCAAAGGGCTATTGCTGCTTTTTTCTGAAAATACAACACTGATTCAATATTAAAGTATTGTTTGTTTTTATACAAGGGATTAAAATATGTAAAAAAAGGTTGAGATAGGTAATAAGGATATACTTACACTTAGATAAGTTTATATTACTAAGACATATTAGGCCTTTCAAGGTCTGTTTCTCACCAGATGTAATAAAACATGAAACCTTTTTATTGGTAAGCAAGACGAAAGGGTCACAGAGGATGATCTAAAATTGAAATGAATACATATGTACATGCATATTTAACTATAAAATGTCTTAAACATATTTCTTTAAAAAAATATGTCTGATTATAGTCAGCCTGTTTAAAATATTAATGAATTGAAATTAGTTAATTTTAATTATTCAACATAATGTTTGTCCAATTTATTTATCATTTCAAACACTTCAGTTTACGTTCAGGTATTTTAAAAAAGTTTTAAGAATCATTGTTAAGATCATTCTGTTGTATTTGTTTTAATGAATGCTGTATTTTTATTAACCTTTATAATCCGCACAACACATTTTTTTTCGTTTTCAACATTTTGCATCAGTTTTTGTAATTTTGTGTTGTTCTGTTATTTTGGTAACAGACAATTAAGAATATTCTGTTTTCTCCCTGAAATGTTTGGTAGATGTAGTGTCAGAGTTGCTTGGCTACATATTTTTCATGTACAATCAATAATATCTACAGTCTTTGGGGCTAGGGATTCTTTTGTTTCACTATTATCAGTAATTGAGTAAATGTTTGGTCATGATTTACCGTCATATTTAAATTGAGTTTTGCCCATTCAATTCTACTTAAAATACAATTAATTTATTTTCAGATTGTATATATGCTTAATATGTGTTCGTTTACCTTTTCTCAAAATGGATACTAGTAAATGAATAATAGTATTTATTTTTTCAAAACATCATGGTAATTCGTTTTAACGGCACTTGCCAAGTTCATAAATTGTTCATATAATAAGAAACATCCGTCGTGAACGCGCCATTTCTCAAATCAGCAAAATACAAATGTATTCTTTAGTAGTCCCTGAATTGTTTTAGTATAACAACAGAATACTTATCATATTTCCCTAACATCATTTCTAAATTGTTGAAATTATGTGAAAACAACCACGTAGAACAATGCCTAAAGAAATGAAGCCTACATGTACCTTGGATCTTTTGATGTAGATGCCTAGATGCCTGGTAAGCATTTAATATACATAAACATAAACGATCTGAGTAAAAACAATCATTTTTATAATTTTACCGAAATATTTATGTATATATTAATATATGTCGATGTTTTAATAACATTTAAACGTGTTCGAATCGTTAAGTTGACGACTCATTATCATCAGTCCCTGATACTTGTACAGCTTTTACTTCCGCTTGAAACTGTCACACGTTTTGTGTAGTTTATCATTTTAAACACGTTCACGGAAATTTCGCATTGGACACATAACGGCGTCTATTATGTCTATTGTGTGAAATCGTGAGCAATATGTCTACACACATATCCATTGAAATGACTTCATTTTTATCGTAAATTGAGGGAACTAGACAAAATGATAGTGAGCAGTTGTTGATAACGCTTGCTTATCGCTTAAAACAGTCTGGTTCGAAAGATTTTCCTGCGGTTAACAACGTTTTAATTTTAAAGATTGCATTTTATGTAAAAGATCAGCTAATGAGTTATAAAAAAGGCAGAAGCCTTTATTTGGTTCACTCCCCCTCACAATCCCGAAGGAAATCAAATGTATATATGCAGTGTATGTCAATAACACAGATACATTTCGTAGTATATATGTACTGACAAAATGGCATTAACAATTCTGTTTACATAAAAAAAACTTGTTTTCATACACTATGGATATATCAAACATGAGCGGGTATATGTGTTAACCAATTGCAAGCTGAATATTCCGAATGAAGATTTCCAGACCGGTAAACTTCAACTAATTGGTTAAATATAAGTAAAACGTTCATAAACATTAACATATCAAACGGTTAGTTGTAAGATCTGCCATAGAGCTTACCTCCTGCCTTTTATTATTAAGTACTAAATAAGTATAGTAAAATATAAATTTTAGTACCTGTTCACTTTTTTCACATTTCAACAATTTTCAGAATATAACTGGGAAATTTAGATAAATCGCAATAACAATATAATAATATTTAAATTGTAAAAATATAATATCTCGTATGAGCTCCATTTTTTAACACTTCAAAACACTGTCTGCACTGGGTTCTTCAGCACCGTGTTGGTGTACATAGGGTCCTCTGCAAACAGAAATATTGGGCTTAGACTTTTTTTTGTGTTTTCATTTAAAAACGACAAATTGCTTATATTTTAATTCCAAATGATTTTAAACGTGATTAAGTCATGGTGTATGTATTTATTAGAGTGTTCAAACAGCTAAGTAAAAAATGTCAATTCTAATTAGATAATGTAATGTTGTTGTTTTTATGCAATGATCATACAGTGTCGTATGCATGCACTATAACAAATTTAATAGTCGTAAACGTATAAGTTATTACACTGTATTGTAACTTAAAACAAATGGCTAGTTTCAAACAAACTGACATCACCATTTTCCAGAGTATGCTAAAGTTTATGCTTTCATGGGATGTCGCTTTTAGAATGTAGTGTACGTAGGTGTGTCATGATAATTCTTAATAGAGCAAGATATTTCCTTTGAAGTATATATAAACTAGTATACATTATTATTACCTTTCTTAACATTCTCGTAGTAAATATGGGATTTGGAATTGGATTCATCCAGCGGCGTGTACAAATGCGTATTGTCGGGTCTGAAAGAAATTTCGAAACGTATATTGCATGACAATTAACTCGAATAATATAGATAGGATTTTTAAAATAGGATTAAGTTAGCTATAAATAACTACTTCAGTTCTTATTTAGCCAATGTTCCATTTTTGATTGTTTTACTTATAGTCTTATACTGTTTTGGTGAAAATTTCTTACCTTTCGTTTCCAACATCTGAAAGCAAAACAAAATAAACACTGTAATTCAAATTTAAATGTTCCTGTTCATATTCTAATAAAACATGAATAAGCTTAATAATTTAAAACTATCAAGATGTAAGCCTTCGCAAGTTAACGAAACCAGCAGCAATATTCGGTAACAATTCCCATGTGCGTGATCCTACAATCCAAGAACGTAATCAAAAATTTTGCTTTGGCTTTTGTTCGTCAAGTTCAAGGTTTCATTACGATACTTCTTTTTTCCCTCAAATTATGATACTCTGCGAGCTTCTCTTTACGTATTGTTTAGAAAAATGACCTTTACTTTTATAAATTCATTTGATATTCAATGACACATCATAACATGCTCTTGCTACATACATAGCATTATCACTTTACATTACTAACGTTGAAATTTATTTCCTAGTTTTGATAATAGCGATCTCGGCTTTGACCGTGACGACTCCCATATACATTTAACGTCTTCCTTTTGGTATGAATTTGATAATTCCTCTTAAAACAGTGGAAACCAGTCAAAACCCTCTTTTGGAATAGCACGTGCTTTGTCAAACCTTGTTAAAGTATATTAAGGGGTTATGTTGAGGAGCTCCCCGCCCTTCTGAAATTTTACAAACAAGGATCACCGAAACGAAAATATTACATACAAAGAGGATAAAAGAGACACAAAACCAAACCTTGCCGTTGCATTACATGAAAATGTTTACCTACTTAAAACATCGTAGTTTGGCGTCTCTTTCATCGTTGACACAACTTCGTATGTTTCTGCAGCGTTATAACCTGCATTGTCAGCATTATTTCTGGAAAATAAATTTCTAGTATACACAAGCTTACATCCTTCAAGGTCTTTTATTGTTTTATTTGTAAATGCCGTTGCAAGATAATTGAAATAAATTTATTTAAATCGGGACGCAATTTACAAAATTGGTCAAATACATGTTATCAAAACGACTGATAAGTAACCACTTTTCTACGTATACAAGTTATTGTTTTCGTAAATTTGTAACAGTATGATACATAATTATCAAATTAAAACGATTGTCAGTATGTTCTGTATCGCAGATCAAGTGCACCAACTGTCAAAAAAAATCTTCCGTCGTAATTGAATGACACCAAGTCCTGTGGTAAGCGAAATACATTAGGCAAATTTAAATTCAGACACCGTCAATAAATGGTGTTGTTTTTTACAATTCAAGGGTCAAAACACTGCAGTGATTGGGCATTTTCTTCTAGTTTTGCCATACACTTGTTAACAAAGGTTAGTGATTGTTTATTTTTTATATTAATGTTTATTCAATGGCCATCAATCTGGTTTTATTTGGACGTTCACGTTAATTTTATCAAAATAAAACATCACAAGTGTGCCATGCTAACTAGTTTACGCCGCCTGTTGACTCGTGTTCCAGTGAACTCTTTCACTGATCGTTCGAATGTGGTTATCCCATCAGTTAACGGTAAAACAATTTTGGTGAGGACATGGTTTGTTTGTAGTGTTTGTATTTGTGTATGTGATGTTATATATATATGTGTATATAGTTCATTGTCGTCTATGCTATTGCCTTGTGCCCCTAGACAGTCTTCATTTTTCAATTTTCTACTACTTGGTTTCAATGTTTGGTATTTATTTATGAGTCATTACAATTTTGCCAAAGTTTGGAAGCAAACACTCTCAATTCTTTATTTTTCGTCACTTCAAGGACCATGATTCTTGAAATACTTGGATTTCCCGGCTTGTTGTCATTTTTTCCGAGACAATGTTAGGTGTTTTAATAGCTGGTCATTTTCAATCCTGAGATAAAGCCGGGCTAGTTTGAGAATCAGAGATTCATGCCCAGCGTAAAGGGTCTAAGACGTATCCCTTTGAAATTGATTTCAGTCACTTACATTTCAAGGTATTTCCTACTAATACTAATCAAAATAATTATTAAACTTTACGAGCAAATATTAATCTTTACAACTGTGAAATAGGCTGAATTTACAAAGCTCTCAATACTGATCTCCGGATTATCCATAATTTTAGAAATCCTGTACCGAGTTTGGACAACATGACGGTTGTGTTAATAAAACAATGAACGGATACTTCTCTGAAGTGATTTTGGCAAATCTAAATGTATCGAAGCTTTTTTCTAATAACATATATACATTCCAAGTCTGTTGATGGCCGGACAACAGTTAATCGAATAACAGCGCGGATAATTTAAAAGATGTGTAATTAGGGAAAATCGTGGTCCATAACTCTGAAGTGACTGTGGCGGCATGGCTTGTTATCTATAACGGCCGAGATGTACCGCCTGTTAACACGTTGGGTTAAAATATCTTATCTACACAAGCATAGAAACTTACCTAAGTTGATTTGAATCTACATCTGAAAATGAAAGGAGACACTTCGTTACGTACTATTTATGAGATGGATTAGTTTTTTTCGACTAAAGCATACATAAATAAATAATCTGAGGGTGTCATCCCATACTATAGTCCAGAATGTGGCTAATATTGGGACCGGAATCTGGTATACCGCATAATGTGGAACTGTTATCCGAAATATGTTTTATTGTAGATATTACCACGCGCCGTTGCTAGACATATAATATATTTTTATGCCAGGCAATAGGGTTTCGGGATGCGTTCTAAGCAGGATCAAGCAAGAAATGTATTAGCTGTTCTTGAAAGCATACGTTGAACGACCACGATACGTTGGATCCAGCGCCGACAAGTTCGTATAATAGACTATATTTATCAACAAATAATGACAATATAATGTATAAACTATATAAATATCGCGTGAGTAAAATGCGAATGTAATTTATTTCCGAAAGTATGAGCATATCACATCGTGACAGGTCTACGATTTATTTGTAAATGAAAGACATTTTTATTACTGGGTCTTCAACAATGATGATTTGTTTATATGAAATTCGAATCCAGTTTGTTTTATAAGTAATATTGGGCGTTTTTAACTAGTTATTCGGAAGTCCGGCAAATATTGGCCGTAGTCTGGCGTATCAAAAGCTTAGTGGGGGTTACACTCTCATGCCTGATTTTGAGATGCTGCTATATAAAACTAATTTCATGTACATTGAATTGGTGCAACGAGTTAAACAATGTTTGACACTTAAATGTAGACAATGAACTTTGAAACTTGAAAACATCAGTTTATTAATATCTACTGACAGTTTTTGTACAATGATTCTCTCGTTTAGTACATGTTCAATCTATCAAACATTGTTTTAATTCTAAAACCTAAATTAAATGTCATTCAAACAAAAGATAGCTTTAAATATTTTGAAGAAAGAATACCTTTGAAGCTATTCACAATGACTTGTTCATTTTGGTTTGTAATTTAGTTTTATTTACTGAGTAAAAATTGTATACCTTCTTTCTTCGATAGGGACATGTTAAAGGAACAGTTCAATGTGTACTTTCGTCTCAGAATGAACACTAAGACGATCACAACAACAACAACAACTACCCCGAGACTTCCACCAACTACGCCACCAATAACCGGAACATGGTTTGGATTAATGTTTTCTGAAATAAGAATAAACATCATAACTTTGAAGCAGACAAACATGTCATACAACCATATATGGCAAACAACCCCCACTAAGTGCCATGATATAGTTAACATGTGTGACAGTGTTAAGTAGCTTGATGAGTGTATACATATATTCATTAATAGTCTTGTATAGAAGAAATCCCATTTCCCTTACAAAAAAATGAAGAGTTTAAATGTTTAAATATTCTTATTTATTGGTTATTTGTTTGTTCGTTTATGTTTCATTTATTGCAGATGTTAAATTTTAATACGTGAAAGAGTTTCTATTATTATGCACTTTTATAAATTTTAAAGTCACATCTTGGTGCCATGATTTACTGTTAAAATTACAATATATACTAGTATATGATTTAAAGTTTGTATGTTTTGTATTTTATTTAACATATATTCAAGCTGACTAAGTAGATATAGAGACTACTCGGATATATTATAAACTTGATAGTATCCAGCACAAATCTAGTATACTATGTATTCTATCCTTCGATTATCGTCAAAAATATCCAAATATAAACCGAAAAAACTCTCCTACACTAAGTTATATCAGTCCTGGCATTTCATCTTGATTAGTTCAGGCACATAAATGTAACGCGTTGTTAGCTAATAAGTGCAATAAAATGGCTACCGCTTTGGCAAGAATCCTTAAAATTACAATTTTATAATGGATTTCCTACGTGATAATGTTGAAATGATGTTTATGATGTCGTCGAATTCTAACTCCTGGAAATCCTGTTAACTTCTTATGATTGTACAATAAGATATTTAATCACTTTCCCATTTTAACACTGTACGCTTTCCAATCATAAATAGTTTACTTTTTAATCATGGCATCAATAATTTTATGAAGTTCGTACTCGCTCATGTATTTGTAAAATGCTCTTGACGTTAATGACGAAATAAAATATGTCAAATCTTTAGGAGTGATAAAACTAAGATTCCCAAAACATGATCCATACAGCAAATGTGGATTATTGCTAGAATTTCGTCTTTGAAAGTCAAAATTTTCATCAAGTGTTAACAACGCTAATAATCACTTAACGCCAGCTTTGTTGTTGTGTGATTTGTTGATAGACATTATCATTTGATAATATCAATGTATTGTTAAGAGGTAAAAATATCTACCACTTCTTATCTACCACAAAAGTCCTGGTGGCCTTGTGGCTTAGGTATTTTTTCTTTACTTTGCCGGTGTTAGTTTGCACCCCACTAAAACCAAACTATTTTTCATACTATAGCTAAAACGCTTAAAACTGTTTCACAATATGTATACCAATTGTTAAACAGATTTAAGCTGCAATGGTCCACTCTTGAGACCGGTTTTGGGGTAGAACAAGTACGTGTGATTTTATTGAGAGGCAAAGAGGTGTGCAATGCTGGAAACATATTTATTTTCAGTATATTTACGTGTATATATATAACTGTGCATCAGAGCGCTTGTGGATTTCATCCGGTCAGAATACAACATAACATTCACGTGTGCCTTCACATTAGGGTTACAAGTGTTTTTAGAGCTAAATCATATTTTTTAAAGTTTAAGAGTGGTCGAAAACGAAGCCTAGTTTAGATAGGAGCACGGTGAAAATTCTGTTCTGGTCGGTTAGAATGTATAAACGTATGCCGACGTCATCAAGCGAGATAAACGACGAAATCAACAAGCGAATATCAAACAAACAAAAATAAAAACAAATGTTTACCTTTAGCCGATATTTTTATGATCTCGAATGGTTGAAAACTGACCGGATCCGCATTACCGAGTTCGTTGTATGCAATGAGTCTGGCCACGAAATGTCCAACTTCTAATCCTGTTATATTAACTCGATAAAAACCTGTACTACTGATGTAGACGTTATCAGTTTCTAAAATCGAAGTTCGATTGGTCCAGAGATGTTCATGCGATGTTGACGATGTTTGTAGCAAAAACGTTTGTACATAGCCTCCATTAAATCCTTCATTCCATACAAAGACTGGCACTTTTTCCAGAACAGCAACATTTAACTGGGTTGGTAGTGAAGGTATACCTGTGATGGAAGGTAGCTTTGACTAAAACTAGTCTTGCTCAGGTTACTAAAACAATATATAGTGTTACATTCAAGTTTAACTCAATTAAACTATAAGGCAAATGACTTACTTCTTGCACTCAGTGTTACAGAAGCAGACGTGCTCCCAATTTCGTTACTTATCCAAAACGTGTATTCTCCAAAATCAACTTCAGTTAGGTTTTGAATAGTCATTTGCAATACACGTCCGTTGAGAGTAACATATCTTCCATAAAACTGCGTTTGGATTGAAGCATCGTTTTCTGTGAATTTGTATTTGCTATCTTCAATTAAGTTGAAGCCATCATATCGTTGAACACCATAATTAGTGAACACTGGATTGCTATATATCGGTATCGAGATGCTGACCTGTCCTCCTGTTGGTCCTGCGAAACGATCCTCGGCAAGAAATATACGTGGTTTAACTAAAACGAAAACGTGTGTTAAATAGTGATGTGATGTTTAATGTTGTAAACTGTCCCAGACACACGTATTCGGTTGCTGCCTACTTTACAATAATTTTGATAAAATAGACAAGTGCTCTAAAACACGCATTAAGTTTAAGGTTGTTTACAATATGACCTACGCTCTGGCAAAACCAACCTTATCGCATTTGCGTGATATTTAAGGGGCAATTGTGGAATTAAACAAAAAAATAACGATAGTATCGGTTTGAAAGAGTTATTACATTGACGGAACACTACAATCGATTCACAGATATATCAGGTGATCAAAAGATGGGCGATTAAGCTAAAAAGTAGAACTTCATTCCTGAAATATACGTATAAATATGTTTTTGTTTTTGTTTTTAATACTTTGCAAGTGAAAATCTCTGAACGCTACATGAAGTTTAAATAGGTAAAATACTTGAATACGTTAACTGTTCTTTATGTATTATATTACTAGTTTTATCTAGATGGTGTGTATTTGTATATGTGTAAATGTAGATATCATTTCAATGTTATTTTCAGTAACAGTATTTGATTAAATCGGAACCGGTAAAATTTAACGCGCTCGGTAAACTCCGTTGGGCTTTTGAGCCGTAAAATTGATTTATACTTCAATAAAACCGCTATAGACTATAGGTGCAATAACTTGACTGGTAAAGCGTTCGACTGCCAATCTGTCGGAATCAGTTTAATTCACCACAGTTTTCACATTTTTGTCTCATTTTGCCTAGCTTATTCAGAGATTCTATGACGAATTCTTGGGCCAGACTTTACAGATATCAAGACATTAAGCAGTTGAACTTACAAGTGGTATTCTGAACCATTTCCGCCCATTGAAAAAACAACAACTTTTTTTGGTAGAAATGTGGTCATCAAGAGTGCAATGTTTAAAATTCGAACACAAATAGCTTCTATGATTATTTTTACAATTGTGAACTGTTTTCCAAGATGGTACAACGTATTAAACACAGACTATTTTTACTTCTGATGATGATATGTATGACGATCTAGGGCTACCAGAATGAACTGTTGACAGTTCCAATTCATATGTAGCCATAGATGAGGTATTTTGGTATTTGACTGCGAGTGCGATTTCATATGCTTTCACAATCTTGTTCAAGCGTCATATAGATGCATTAAGTAAAGACATTCTGCAGATTGTGGCAAAGCTATGTCCAAACATCAAGGTAAACAAATGTTATTAGCCACTATCTTTATTTTATGTATTCAGCTGCATTTCCATTACAACTGTTCAGATACATAAGAGGCTATGAGGAACCTTCCAAAAACGAATCAAGTTAATTGATGGAAATCTGAAAAGTGCAATATAAGGTGTAAAAATTTCTAAAATTTGTAAAATTATTCAGAAAAAGTTAAATAAAAGACTTGTTGACACATCTATCTTCAGGTTTTAGTCTTTTATAAACAGAAATCAGAGGATGCCGATCGACATAGGATGATGGAATAATACCCACATCGGCGAATGAAAATGTACTCAATGCAAATCTACATGTAAAGGGATTCATTATTTGCTTACATGCAATAACTTTGTAAATGATAGACTTAAAAACGTAATTATATATTATAACAACAGACATAATAATACAAATTAAAAGATTCCTTTAATAGTGAAACCAAGGAACACTATTCGCACGTATTTATTGTCATAATATAACAGTTTAACGGAAAAGTTGCTTCGGTAGATAACGAAATTGTAGCACCAATGTTAAAAATTTGATACAAATAGCCTTTTTGATCTTCCGTTTATTGTCGTATTGTTAAAAACTCAAACACATACAACAAAACACCTTTACACTGTCATATATTAATAAACGTTTTGTTTCATTGTAGTTGAATCGCAGTTTTCACATAGTAATCATTATTAACCAGGGAAGCTAGTTGACGTTACCACTAGTATTATATCTTATGTATGTTATTTATCTTGAATAGATGTTAGAATGCTTCATGTATTGTCCACATATATTTTCCAATCTATCTACAAACACGGATAAGGAACATTACACTTTATGTACTAGATGCATATTGGAAAAATAATTATGTTAGAACAACTATTTGATGCAAATCCATTTTCAAATTAATATTACAAATATTTCTTGCTAATATATGCACTAGCTTTTCTTTTTTACTTCTTATATATAGCCGTTTGCTACTGGATCACATGATTTAAATATTTCATTGTGTATAGTTTTGCTTTTGTTGTCCGCATAAAGTGGATCTAAAAAAATTAAAGAACAAAGTTGAAAACTTGAAAGTTAATATTTTCTAATTTTGCACTTCGCATCTAATCTGTATTTTTCGAGCATCGTCGGCGATTGTGAATAAACAAGATGATAATAAAATAGACCATCTGTCTGCTCTTCCATGATATACGACTTATTTTGTTCGACCAGGTTTTGGATCGCAGGACGCCACGGGACAGTTTAACATGTCAATAACAACCTTTGGCTAACCAAAATATTTGAATTCTGTGTTAAAACAATATTTACACCTTTTGAATTATCCCCAAAGCAAAGACCCAATCTCATGACATCTAGTGTTGTTATGTAAAATAATCTTTATGAAATCTAGCTATTTCATTCACCTAACAATTTCAACATACATGTACATGACACTTTCACGTCCTCATGTACACCAATCATAGGTAGCGTGAGCTTATTTCCTTCTTGATTCTGTCATAATCAGTATAATTTAAAATGTTTTAGATAGAATGACGTTCTAAATATTTAATATTACGACCATTATTTCTTGTTGTTACAGTTTTTAATGTACATACGTTTGCATAATTGCTGGAGCTTAGATGAGCATCGTTAGTTGTAAAAGACTCGGGGGACACAAATCGTGGATTAAAAATCAACCTTTTTGGTTCTTAATTTATATCCATGGAATAAATAACAACAATGGTTAGAAATGCCCTATTGTTTCATTATTGACTGCTTTTGCTTTATTTATAAAAGAAAGCACATATGTATCGGTCCGGTTTCATCTTGTAGTATGCTACACAATATACCTGAACAGTTATCGTAATGTATTATATATCAGAAAAGTGGCATAACTGATAACATCGAATGTTCTTAATACATACTGCAATGAAATGAAATCTAGACCAAAGAAAAACACTTTACTTTCTTAGGCACCTTATTTAAAATGACGAGAGAGCTTTTATCTGCATTTTTTTATCATTTGTTGTATCGATTCGAAACACTGTCAGGATAAAAATGGCAGATAAAAAAAGAAAGCCTTCTCTCTATTTTAAATAATGATACGACTTTACTGTTCGAGACGACAAAAATCAGCACATCAAACAATCAGTATCAAGTCAAACAGAAATATACACAAATATATTTGTATTTATTGTTAAGTGATTTATCCGATAAATTTCATTATATTTTGTCATGCTCCAATTTTTTGATACAAGAAAGAAAAACACCCCTTTGTACCACTTTAAACACTCGAACGTTATTAACTTTTAACTAATGAATTGACAAACACTTTTTGTCAAACAATTACGTTAAAAAAAATCTTACCTTTTCATAATAAAAAAAAACAAACATTGTATACATATTCACTTCGATCTGCTTCAAACATAAATTATGTTTTAAGAAAATACCGCGAACTAATTTTAAAAAGCTTTTTTTCTTATCTCAGCATGACTGTATGGAATGAAATGAAACGTTCACCGCATATTTTGTACTTGCATCTTCAAAACTTATGTTAAAACTACAGAAACAAGCTCAGTAGCAAAAGTTTTAAACAAAAACCCGGTTTTATGGCACAAGGTAAACGCTAATGAAATAGAACACACAAACAATTACAAACAAGAAACATGGAAGAACAGCACAATCCTTAAAATTCCAATATGGCGACGATGACGAAACTTTGACGTACCAGTAATTATCCAATAGATTGCCTCATACGAAACCCATATAGAAAAAAAACATATTTAAACCGGCGTAGCTCATTTATTTATAATAAATCTTCCCAGTTTCTGTGATACTGATAGTATATATGTCTTATTTAATTCGATTTTTTAATGTTCTTGTGATATTTACATTTTTGTCTCTTTTCAGGTGTATCTGAAAACCTTCGATACGAGACGCATACATATGTTGTTCGATATCATATATACATGTATTTCAAACTATCTGATTAATTAAGATCCAGTGAAACTGAAAGTTCGTAATTCGTAGTTTCAAATACACTTTTCCGTTAAAAACGTTATGTCAATCTTAATTGAACTGGTGCATTGGAATGCGTAGTATTGGTTTACTGCACCTCCAAATATTTCATAAATATATGTATTTGATAATCCTAAGTGATTGTGAATGATTAATTGTGTCAACGTCAATGTACCACTCTCAAAAGCTCAACCCCGAAGACTACTCGTATAATATCCCCCCCACACAATAGAGGGTTTCCGGTTTCGGTATGTGAAGTGCAGTGCAATGTTTTCCCTTGTGAATTATATTTGTGTTTTCTAGATAAATAAACATAATAATCATGATTTGTGAATAGTGAAGTGACAAATGGATACTTAGGTTTCTGATCGGTATGTGTTTGAGACTTTAATGACTTTGATTTACCTATGAATTCATTTACATTGATCTATATTGAAGTAGATCATTGGTGGAGTACGAAATAAGTCTTTTTGAAATTCACACCTTTAATGGCAATATTTCTTCACGCTTAATGGCCTTAAAAAGTGTTCACTCGAAGTTCACTACTTCAGTCATTTGATTCATTGGACAACCGTCATTATAACTAACGATTAAATGTATAATAAGCCTTCATATCTTCAAAGAGAACGTATACGCGTAAAGAAAAAAATACCCAGCATTCGAGCGACGAAGGATTAACCATTCAGCAAGGGCGGCGAGGAAATATAGAAAACAGCGAAACATACTTTAATCTGAGTGTAAGCGAGGTCATTAACGACGCTAACGGTGTTCTATACAGCGAGGATCAGCACAGAGGCGACTGTATCATCGCACAGAGCGGAAGAAACATGGCGATAAGATGATAAAGTGCTGTCTGTCATGACAGAAATGAAAACTAGACAGTTTAAGGAATTCAATGATGAAGAGTATTGACACGGAATTAAAATCATTCAGAAACGAGATTTCGCTTAATATTGGCAAGAAGTGAAGCCGCATTGATGAGTTAAATTCTCAATGAGTGACACTAAAGAACGCCTAGGAGCTGTTGAATATGGAGAACAAGTTGCGGGTGACCGAAATTCTGTGAGGCACACGGTAGACTGCCAAAACTACCTCTGCATCATTGCGACTGGGATTCAGAAACTTGACGGCGAGGATCTTCTTGAAACGGCTAACAACCTAATACACGCGTTGGGCGAAGAAGTTCGAACCCGTGTGACAATAAACGGAACGGTGCACTTCTCACGCATGATCCTAGATACCCGGCCCAATGAAATTCAGATTAAACGATATTTAGGAAAAGGTGCTGGTTCTAAGATATGAAATTAAAAATGAAAAGACCGTGAGAATTTCCGCATATGTTTCCTTACAAAACCAGAGCACCAAACCTCACGCAGAACTATTGATAGACTTTCACGCAATGGCCATTCTTCGCCAGCTCACACAAGGTGCCGATTACCTGGTTGACGCAAATGGACGGATCCTAGCTCGTCCTAACCGACAGCTTGCTGCCCCATGTGATCGTAAATAAGAGGCCATCCGTCCCATTGAATTGACGATTAATATTGTACATATAAACTTTTGTGGATGGACAAAAGAAAACGAAAATGTTCGTGTTGTACTATAGAACTCATTTGAGGCTGATTTTAACTATGTTTGTGAAAAATATGATCGAATTTGAAGGAAACTCGTGGTTTGGATTTAATAGAGCTGAATTATAGTATTTTCATGCTACTTGCCACATGAAGGATCGAGGACTTCTTTGCTCACCCTTTAGCGCAAATATACGCGTAGTCGGGCTGTGAACAGATGGTTATTTGTTCGGATTGGCTCAATAGCCGATCTAATCTGAATGTGATTCCATACAAGAAGGGAAAGCTATGGATAGAACTGTCAATCAGCACGGCCGTGATTTCATTGAATTTTTATGTTAAATGGTCGTTTCCCAGAAAAAATGGGAAGCTGTTGTGAATTATATATGTGTCCCTCATTTTTATTCGGCTAATCCCCCTAGACTTTATGGACAATGGATATTTGAAAAAGGCGTTGCTTTTTTCATAAACAAAATTGAAAATTCAAGAGAAACTCAAGAAAATATCGACTGTATGTATAAAAAGCTCGGTTAAGTTTTGATTGTCGAATTGATAAGATAACACCGTTTGTCACTTAAAAAAATAAAACTTTAAGAAGGTTAAAGCACACTTCAACCATCTGGAATGACGTGCTACAGAACCTTTGGAATAAACTTGAAGAGATAATGAAAACAAATACCTAACGTGCATGGAATAAAAGACTATGAGACGGAAAACGTTTGATTAGATGCTCTATAGAACAGAGCGTGCATACAGAAGGGACATGGCCTTAGAAAAAGAGACCATTCAGGCCAAAAATCCACAGGAATTTTGGAATAAAATGCTTGGGCCACGAAAAGACTCGCGCAATCCATCAGAAGTATACGGATCAGATGGCCCCTTTACCAACGATGAAAAAAAGTGTATGAGCGAGGGAGAGAGGACTTTAAAATTTTGTAAAATTGCCGGGATTTCAACATTTTCGACGATGACCATTACAATCGCTCGAAAATTCATAAAGTTGTATTGGAGAACAATATCAGTCAATATCTCTAAATGACTCATTAAATGGTGATAAATGTTTAGAGAAGATTGGTTTTATAATATAGGAAAGTAAAACTGGTTCAGTATGCGTAGTAGTAGTAGACACTCTACCGTACGATCTTTGGAAAACACGCCAGTGATCGCCGTGCTACAGCAATTTTTCAAT
This sequence comes from Mya arenaria, assembly GCF_026914265.1. Classification (NCBI taxonomy): domain Eukaryota; kingdom Metazoa; phylum Mollusca; class Bivalvia; order Myida; family Myidae; genus Mya; species Mya arenaria. The sequence continues at coordinate 53,137,695 of NC_069126.1, forward strand.
TAATCGTTGACACTAGCATAATCTCGACAATTTGAAAAACAACAACACATTTTCTCAATTCTGAAGGAATCCCTATCTCACAACGGACACCATTGAATTAAAAAGGGATTAGTTTATTATCATGCATCAGTACGCTGTGCACTGCGTTTTTGATCAAACGACAATTAAAATATCTCAAACAATAAAATATCCTTGCGTACGAGCAAAATGGATTCCGGGCCAATAGATCTTGTGAAGCTCATGTTGTCACGCTTTAAAGTGTTGTACGGAACAAACAAATGCCTTTGCAGTGCACGTCAACTTGCGACGTTGTTTTGATTATATTGATAGGGATATGCTCTAGTAATACTTAGCAATAGAGACAGCAAGTTTTATAATTCAGTAAAAACATTAACGCCGGTTTTCTATCTGTCCGGTTAAACAAATCTCAAACGCACTAGTTTGATTGTGTCACTGGGGTGAAACAAGACTGTACGTTGTCACCGACCCTTTTTGCAATTATTGTCTTTGTTAAGGAAATCAACGACTCAAGATTTTGGATAGATATCGGGGACAGACAACTTTCAATTCTCATGTACGCTGACGATATAGTGTTAATGGCTGACAGTGAAGAAAAGTTGCAAAACATCCTTGACGTCGTCCTCAACAATTGAGGCAAACGTTGGTGTGTTGTTGAATATACGTGTAAGTCGAAATGCATGCAATTCGCACACAGCGAACACACAACTCATTCCGAATAAGCGAAAGTTAACTTGAACTAGTAAACAAGAACAAATACCTTCGGGTTGTTTTCCAGGACAAAGGCGATTTTAATTCCACATTCGAAAGCTTATCCAAAGGGTCCGATAGAGCTCTAGAAAGTGTAATCAACATAAGTGCATAACCTGAGAGACCGTGGTTTCGAACCATATGAGAAGTTATATAATTCTAGTGCTGTACCTGTCATGGATTATTGTAGCTCAGTATGGGGGGGATTCAGCCAGTTCCATCCCTCAATGCCCAAAATCGTGCAATGAGATACGCCCTTGATGAACATAGACTCGCCCCATTTCCCACGCTTACTGGCGACACAGCATGGATCCAAACCCTTTACCACCGATGTAATAACATGGTATGCCTCTGAAACCGGCTCTTGTCATAAACCGAAAGAGACTGTGCGCCCATGTGTTTGAAATGGACTATAACATTTGTGCTTGTAATTGGTCAAGCGAGGTTAAGGAGATCATGACATACATAGTGCTAATAGAGATTAAATAACAAATCATCTGTTGATCACTCCGATGTGCAATATGCTGTGCGGAACCATTATATAAACATTTGGTCAACAGAGGAATCTATGCCGAAATTAAGAACGTATGAGGTATTCAAGCGATACTTTAAATACGAAAGCTACGAAAGCTAACTGGCCCAATTACGCACTGGTATATTATCTTAGAGAATAGAAGCTGGGTGGTATTTAGGCGAACCTTTGGATGCAAGACTTGGTAGGCTATGCAATGCCAAAGAGGTTGAGAATGAGTGTCATTTTGTATTAAAATGTGCATTGTATACTAATACAAGAATCTTGTGCTTTGGTCTTGAGTTTTCTGAAGATCATCTCACTAATCTTACTGACGTTGAAAAAATAGCGTTTCTAATAAATGACAAAATAAGGCAGTTAGCGAAGTACACTGTGAAAGTTTATGCTCTAAGAAGAAGTACACTATATGCATAACATTTACGCTTGTATCATTATGCCTCGTGTCATTAAATTTTGTATTCAACATTTATAATTTTCAACATTGTATAAACGACCAAGTATCCTCATTTAACTGAAGAAAGTTAGATAAACACGTTAATTGTTCGTTTTTTTTTGGAAATTATTATGATTACTTTTATTATTAATAGTACACACATGTTAAAACAGCCTGCACTAAGAACCATTTGCTTAAGAGAAATGTTGACATTATTTTAAGCCCCATGGGCCGGATGTTATCATCATTTATATATGAATTGTGAGCATCATTTGATTAATGCACATGCCACTTTAATGACTAACACACCTCCCACAGTGGAGTCCCGATAAAGGTTAAATCAAATTGACATACAAAATGTTGGTATTGTAAATCATATATATAATTGTCGAATATGTGCAGCTTATTATTATGTTTGCGTAGCTTTATTTCAATATTTTATTAATGACCTGTGGTATTTAAATCATTTCTTCATAAAATATTTATGCATTATGAAATTAAAAACCTAACGGCACTGTGTGTTAATGTTTAAACGCTAAAAAATATACTTAATATTAAGAACAACCTCATATACATATAAAGCAAAGTGCTTTACTTTACAAAATCAATTAAAAAAAAATAAGCGGCAAAAGGCGTATCGTTGGTCAGTGCTGCTTAATGTAACGAGCGGTTTGATTGGTCGACGATGATATCATGGAAATTATCTTTTTCTAGTTTTGCACTCGATTTTGCAGCGATTAAATCAGAGGTAAGATTTATCATAATATACCTCTGATGAATGAGAATGCTGTATGCCGATGACACAGTTATTTCTCTGGAGCATTTATTGTTTGCAGTGTACACATAATGCTACATATTCTAATTGATATATATTGAATATAAAAGTTAATGTAAACCAACAACGTTTTGTGTTTCTAAAGTACAATGTTAAAAACTTTTGTATTTGTATCAATTTTTCACTTATCTATGTTTTTTAACAATATTGTTAAAGCAAGAATGTTATATCATTGCATCCAATTTTGGAATAAAACCTAATTAATCGTGACGTAAGATAAACAAGTGCAGTAAACTGGCTACCGTTGTAAGTAGAGATGAATTTTATGATATCTGTGATATGTTTAATGGGTTGTTTGACTCATATCCCTCAAATGTTTAATGGGAATATGGACAGAAGTGGAAGTACAACGCCGCGATAATCAGCATGTTAACGACCATTGGTGGAAATGTTTAATTTGCTTAAAGGTAGTTTTTGTGTTGTTTTTTTGTGTATATCGAATCAGTTTATTAATGGATTTATTATTTATCTATCCAACAATAAGTAGGCATGTTCACTATAAAATAAGGCGTTTCTTGAGCATATCCATTTGTTACAATGTTATATAATGTACTTGGTTTTGTCGGCTATGTGTCGAACATATATTTCATTACTTTAAATAGCCATGTTATATCAACAATGTTATTTTTTTATATTTCGGGCGGTAATTCAGAATATATTTGCTCGATGATGGGATTAAACTTTAAAAAGAATACGCCAAACCTTTAACATCTATCTGTGTCGAATCAGTCTGTAACAAATTCCCATCGATGTCCTTGACATTATTATGCACCATGCATGTATACAGCCCCGTGTCCTGCAATATATTGTAAGGAATCCTCACAGAAATATTATCCCGGACGCCTGCCGCTTCCGTGTTGTCGTTTGGAATCGTAATTGTCCCGACTGTCTGTTTAAAGCCAGTAATTGTATATTGGGATGGATAACCATTGGCTGAACAAGTGAGGATCAGCGTTGAACCTTCCGTCAATGTTAACGTTGATTGAACGATAGATACGTCAGGCGCATCTGTTAACATTAAAAAAAAACATGTCAATATCGTTATAAGTACTCAAATATAGGTGTTTACTTTACAGTATGCAGGTTATTGTTCAGAGGTATACAAAGTGATAGACGTATATCAACGTAAATAATCAACGGTATTGGTTGTCGTATTACAAAACCATTTTGAATAAATGATCCTACATGAACAAATATAACCACCCCTTGTAAAATTTATTTGAGTTTATGTAAATGGCTGGAAAACATTACTGCATGAGCAATATGTTGCAGCAACGCTCGAGTTAAAAACACATTTAACTAAAGTGTTATATACGCATATGTACAAGACTGAGGGACCTTTCAGTGATTTCCTGTACACCAAAAAGTCATACGTGCATTATCATACGTTACGACCATATATGTCATGTTTGCAGAAATAATAAAGGAACAACAACAAAGGTAAAATGTTGTCGATTATACATTTATATCAGACTTAAATCTTTGATCCATGACGTGAATTATCTCCTTACAGTTGTGAATAATTGTGTTGTTTTGATTATTTTAAGCCTAACATTATTACAAGAAAAGAACCAAGTCAACACATTCAGTAATGGACCTTACATTGTGCAAGAAGCTGAAATTCACTTCTAGCTGTTTTAGTGTAGGGCGTGTAGATATTGGCAACATCACATCTGTATGTGTCTGTCATGTAGCGGTCGATAGGACCAAACATCAGACTTCTATTCCGAGACATGATAGCGTTGTTTGTCACATTTCTCCAGGTGTAGGAACATCCAGGCCAGCAGTGAGATGAGCAGGTAACGTTCAGGAGAGTGTCGCCTTCTGTCACTGTGTACTTTGAAATTACGCTCAATGCAGCTGTATCTGGTCCATCTGATTATGACAGTTAGTATAAGTTATGCTTACACAGTATTGACTTTCGGTAAAGAAATATTTATATGTTAATTGTATCTTATAATGATATTAAATAGTATGTAAGCTAATGTTTAAAATAGTGTGACAGTATAAAATCAATACATTTCTTAGGTAGCCTAAACATGGAGTGATACGAGTTTTATATCTAAAGCAAACTACATGTACATCGAACACATATTCCTTTTGATCTGATTGTTATAAGGTTTATTCAGCAAACTTGTCCATTCATTGTGTTTCCATTTCCTCCTACCGCCACATTGCCGGAAAAGTATATCCCGAGTCCTCGCCGTTACCAGATTATATAAGGACCATGGAACAATCTTAATACCAAATGTGTGATAAAATAAAAGATACAAAAACTTATTTTTAGGTTAATGTCAAGAACTTAGTTGATATGTATCTGTTATTTTGTTTCGAAACGATGCTTGAACTACTCAGTATTAGGCGTTCGGCAAATATCTAACATTTTTCTTATGTTACTAAATGTAAAAACTTACACCTCACGTTGACATTCAGCAGTACACTGCACTATAACTAGATGTAGGATTTGTTGCCTCACACTGGTAGGTTCCTGCCTCTTCCCTCGTTACCTCACTAAGTGCTAGGTTGTGATTGTCAGACGCGGAGGAAAGGGTGGGTGTCGTCTCTTTCCAACTAAATGTGCAGGTTGGATAGCAGGTGGCACTACAAACTATCGTGATGATGGGCTGATTCTCGTTTATCGTGTAGTTCATATTAGATGGGTTTATTAACGCCGTATTCGGGCCGACTGGAAACAAAACATAATTGCAGGAATACAATACTTTGTGTTAAATAACGTCACGTAAGCAACTCCATGCATGAAGTTACCCATTTATTAAATAAAAAAATAATACGAGAACTAGTCTTAAATAAAGTAGAATACCTATACATTTATATTATCTAAGCGCATAAATATATGGAATATTTTTTGTTCTTTTACGTATAAGCTATTTGATACTTTCAAGATAAATGTTTCTTCGCTTCAACCTTTAAGAAGCTAACGAGCTGGAACATATTTCAATCATACTCTATTACAAACCATCTTCATGCTTTTTATCGTTTAAATTATAGTACTTTGTCATTTAATTGGAAAACTGCGCCATCATTAAGCTTAATGACATCATATCGGCATTGATTTCGAGCACTTTGAGCATTTGCTTTTATTTTTCACACGAAAAAAGCCAACAATATCTTTATATTGAAATAGTAATCATGATGATGAGTTCACCGTTACAAACAATAACATACATAATTTAGGATGTTATAATACTTCGCTAGCTTCTTACTACCACCGAAAAACAAGCTTTTTTGCAGATATAATGAACTAAATCCATTTATTTCATACTTTATAAATCTTCATCTAAATTACTGCATTATTTGAATATAAAAATAGGCACAGGGAAGAATGTCCGTATTACACATTTTTTTTCTGATCAGTGTGATATAGACTAGTCAGCTTGCACAAATTTTCTTTCTGCAATACTACGCAAAACAAGTGCTGGAACAGCTTCAATGTTTTGTAAAGAAAACAGTTGCTAGTTTATTTAAAACAAGAATATATATGTATGAAATAAACGAAACATTAAGGTAGTCCTTCGGTCTCTTGTGATATGCAAGCACCTTGAATAAATACAACCCCACATATCAACACTTACCCTTAGATCGGATTTTTCAATAACACCGGAAACATTTGTCAACCAGTATTTTATTCCAACTGACTTACATAATTTTATGTGTATATTGTATTGCGCCTGCATGTCAAATACGATTGCACACAGACTTTACAGTGAAAAAGTTGCTTTAAGTTATATTCGATTACAACCAAACTAAACGAAATTCCACTCACATATGACCTTCACATCCACTGTGGGCCCATTCTGTGTAACGGACGATCTTGGATTTGTAGCTATACATATGTAGGACCCTGCCTCTTGTCTTGATAGCTGACCTAAATTTAAGAGTGCATTGTTCCGTATCGTTCCAGTAGTGCCGACCTTCGACCAAGTGTACGCACATTCTGGGTGACAAACTGTGGAGCAGGTAATGTCTCTAAGAGTGTCCCCCTCTGTCTTCGTATACGAGGTTGCAAGAGGAGATAGGGATATTGTGCTTGGACCATCTGCAATAACAATTGGTAATAGTTAAAAAGTATAGCAATATTTCTCGTTAAAAAAGTGGAGCAGGAAATGATTCCACGTGTGTTACCCACTGCCTTCGTATCAGTAGTTGTCGAGGAACATTGGACTATCGTTTCAGGACCATATACAATGGCATTTATAATGCCTAATGAAAGTATGCATACATTTCGGAATATAAATGTTGTGCTTGTTATATTTTTCAAAGACTAACCCATAAGTGGATGTAGACGGAGATCGGGATACCAGGATCGTTAGTAATGACTAACAAAAATGTACGCATAAGTGAACCCGGGAAACCGACTGCAGATCAGGTTATGTATCCCATAGTGTCGCCATCTGTATTTTTATTAGTGATTGAAAGAAGAAATATACTTATTGGACGAGCCATGTGCAATGGACTTAATTCTTAATCCATACGCGAACAGTCATGTATACGAAAGGTATGTAATTTGTAAAATTTCATGTGATTCTTTGTCGTTAACAGTTGGATTTCGTCAATGAAGGTCATCAATATTTCCCTGATCTTTTAATATCTTAAGTTTATTTAACGTACCTCACTAAACTTCTCAATTTAATCTGTTTGCTTTCAATTTCTTGAGCATTTGCGTAATATCCTACCTAGTTTATCATATGCATGTGTTCACTTTTTGAAACTTAATACGGTATACGTTTTCATGTTTATTCGTTCTGTGGCGTTTTATTCAACTTTTCATTAATTTCATGAGGCATATTTTATATCGAAATTATAGTAATTTTATTCAGAGTTTATTTATTTAAGCAAACACTTAATTCTTACATCTGATTGTTGTCACTATGTTAAGCATTTTTCTTCTTCTATTTCCTGGCTAATCACTAGAAATAGTTTTACAAATCAACACAAGCCAGGAAAGCTATGATAGCTTTAAGATGGACAAAGGGTATTATGCTATTTCAAAAAGTAAATAGAAAGTAAATCTAGCTTGAGTAAATCTCTCAGATGATAAGGTGTTTTTGTTCGAATAATTAACTTCATGTATGGCGTTGGATTGTTCTTCGAGTTAGTAATTAAATAGATGATTTATTACTCCAAGAGTCAATTCACCTTAGACAATAAAGTAACGAAGCCGTATTTGGGTATTTTTCATCTTTTTCACACGTATGTGGTTTTTCTCTGTTTCTGTTGTTATAATATTTTCATTTATCATTTGCCATAATGAGCTAGAAATAAGATTTAGTTTAGTTTAGATTATTAAAATCGGATTAAGTAAGTCCTTATATTGAGTATGAGAGTTTTCATTGTTTAAAACTATTGATGATATGAATATTGTCGCTTTAATATTGTTGCAAGAACGTTTCTCAATTTTGTTAATGCTGTCAAATGTCATATATTTATGCATTTACACTATTATGCTGATTAACTTTAATATCAATTTTCATTGTAATATGTTATATGGTCAAGTCACCTTTGACAATAAATGTACGAATTTTTATTTGGGTACTTGTCATCTTTATTCACAGGACGCCTATTTACCCTTCGCCCGTGTCAGCATGGTTTCCTTAAGTTACAACATAAAACATACGTGTTCAGTTTCATCTAAGCATAGAGCGTCCTAAAATAAATTATAGTGAATTATTTTTAATACAACCAATGTAATTTCATGAAATAGTGTAAACACGTACCAGTTAACGTTATTAAACTAACTCTCATTACTTTAAGCTACCAGCAACAACTAGTCTATTTACAAGGTAGAAACCAGTACTGGTGCCCTTTTTGGAAGACCAAGAGAAACCAGAAGTTTTAAAGATATCCGACGCTTGTAAACAAAAGAAATATCTAGGGAATGAATCGAGCGTATGTATATATATATATGAATGTATTATTTATATATCATGAATAATGTTCTACAATAAAGTAGATTGATTTCCCGTTTATAATCATGCTTGAAACGAGCCAATTTTTGCGAGAAACCATGGAAACCAGTTATATAAGACTACTGACAAAAAATAAGATCGCAAATTTTTATTTATATTTAATTTATAAAAATGATTATTTATGCACTTTTCTTAAACCGTTAGTAACGGTTTAAGCCATAAGATATTAATTTTCGAATGGAAATATAAAAATCATCGATCTGACTTTTGTCAGCAAACTTATATCATTGGTTTGCAGATATTTATGCCAAAATTTGCTCGTTGCGAGACAAAAAATAAAAAAAAGTTTTAAAAATGGTACATCTGTGAGAGTGCAGCTTTAACAATAACCAAACTATCTAAAGAAATAAATGAACTCTTCATATTCTGGCCTTCACATTATATTTAAGGAATATTACACACCACTGAAGGTCATATGACATTATAAGGACCAGCCAGTCAGCCAACGAAGGTGTATATGGACCGAGGCGTTTACATTTATTGTCAGAATTTATTATTCTTAATATTGATGATAACCTTTGTGTACACTAAGTAAAACCTGGTGCTCAGTATCATTGAATTATTATGGTAAAAGAACGATGAATCGGCCTTTTGGGGGGCTGGGAATGAATAAACATAAATTAGTGTATCTAAGCCGTACTTTTTAATGCAGTTTAATAATACTAAAAGGCATTGAGAGGCATTTTTGTCAAATAGATGTGTTGTAAGTGTATATTGTAACTGTGCATGTTAAAATTTGATTGCTCATCATGTCTTTTTAAGATATGTGTAGTTTGCATATGATTCCCTCCATTTATGGATGTTAACAATAATAAAGTTCATTGTTCATCATTGTTTTTTTTTTAATTTGAGGGAAGCCTACGTTTACCATTCAAATGCTCAGACAGTATTTGGTAAACGAGTTTTAACTACAGTCATGTTTTCATGTTTTTATTTGGCGTGTTAACTGTTGATATCGGGTGCAGTACTGATTGTTTTGATAATTGTTTCTAAAAGTGTACGCTTTCCTCAGCAGAAAGTATACTTTCGGTACGGATAAAAAAACTACAGCATTCAATTCATTTATAAATGACATTTAAATGACGATTTTTTTTCTTCGATTTTTTTATATGAAATTCATAAAACGCAGTTTTTATCGTTGTACATTTTGGTGTGTACATTGTATGACTTGTTCGATAGGGTATTTTTAAAAGCAGGTCAATAGTGATCTACAGCCACTAATGAAAACCCACTTGTTAATTAAAGCGCGTTTTTACACACATACACGTACATTCCGAATATTGATCACGTGATTGCCCTACAAATGACTTTAGCAACCTAGCAACCTATAATGATTGAAATTATATGGACCCACATAAACGAGTTCTGAAGCGTAGTTATATTGTGCAAAATCAAGAGCGCAGATTAAACTGGCAAAGATTTTTATCAATTCATTTTTTTTTTATAAATATGCTAAAACAACACAAAGGCACCTTAAATATACGTTTTAATATATTTTTTTGCCGTTTTGAAAACACTGCAAATTATCATGAACAAAATTTGGAAGGTAGTTCTCTTTAAATGTGTTTCACGTTAAAAGGATGTGTTTTTAGTGGCAACTGACATGACTTCACTTCCGATTAATCTTGAAAACGACGACATTTCGCTGGTTTATCTAAAATGAGTCTGATGGAAATGTCTGAGACGTTCTGCAGGTTAGTGAAAGTAGTCCCGCGAAATTGACACAAAGTTGATTACGGACACATGTGAACAATAGAAATGTATCGGGAATTCAATTTACGTATGTTTATCCTACGTGGTGATATCAAAAACTAGTTAATTCTAAATAAAATTATTCATATTACTTAAACGAGTTGCGGAATCGAGAAAAAACCTCTGTTCAAAGCATTAACATGAATCAGTTGTCATTTATAAAAATATAACCTTTTTCGTGAGTATATTTTTTATAATTATGAGTGTGTTCATCAAAATCGCTATAATAAATAGAAAGGCAGAAAAGCACACGTCATTGCAATATATTACTGCTTTTATTTGAATTATTTTTATACGTTTTATGCAAAAGTGTGCAATTTACTGCCTTCTAAAGGCTGTTTCCCCTTGCGAAAACTGTCCATTTTTCCCAAAATTGTATAATTTTTTCCCTATCTGATAAATGCCGATTACGTTTATGAATTAAAAGGCAATGAATTTCTTGAAATATAAACATAATGTGGACAAGACCTAGTCTTTCACAGCATACTATATTCATAAAAGAGCTCAAACATGTATATTTTCCATTATATTAGCTATTTTGGCCTGATTTATATAGAACAAATCTCACAATCAGTCAATAATTGTATACAATTGTCTCTTATTCAATTCGTATATATTGAGGTCATATTGACTACGTTCTTGTTGACGGTACTCTATATTGATGTAAAACTTTGAAAAGCCACTGAGTCATGTCTTCATTTGTTATCTGAGCCGATGTAGCATAAAATAATTAAGGTATAATACGCACCAATTTTGACAGCAAATAAAGTAAGAATGTGATTAAGGTGATTTTATTAAAGGCATAAACTTATCACTATGAAAGTCGGTTATCTTCCATAGTATTGAAACAATACCAGTTCAGGTTCAGGTCCAAGATGGTACGTTAATTTGAGAGTGTTCACCTTGGGTGGGGCAATTAAGCGTGCTTCCCATCCCCAAAAGAACGTCACAAATAAGTCTCAACGTTGATATAAGGGATTTGGGGTATTCCCCTTCGAGAATATAGTCTAAAATGGTACAGTGTCGAGCAGTAAACATAATAATTGTTCCACGGATATCAAAACGACGCTGCAGTCGTAGATACCTCTAAATTACGTAACGCCGACAGCACATGGTCTCCAACAGTTCTTTCTGCAACAACAACAAACAGACGGAAAATAAACCAAACAACTTATTTACAGATGGTCCAAGCGCAATATCCCTATCCCCTTCTGCAACCTCGTATACGAATACAGAGGGTGACACTCTAGGAAACATTACCTGCTCAACACTTTGTCACCCAGAATGTGCGTACACTTGGTCGAAGGTCGGGACTACTGGAACAGAACGGAACAATGCATTCTTAAATCTTGGTTAGCTAACTAGACAAGACGCAGGGTCGTACATCTGTAGTGCTGCAAACCCGAGCTCATCCACAATACGAACCGGTCCCACTGTGGCTGTGGAGGTCATATTTTTTTTTATGTAAGTCGTGTATTGAATACATATATATAACTTTGAATTTACATTTATAAATCTATCTCGTTTTAAGTTACCCGTAGTTTTCAAAACAACATTTAAGATGTTATTGTGAATTTTAACTTTCCTTCTTAGTGTTTTTTTCTGTATTCAACATATTTTAAAGATCTCATGTAAATCATTCAAGAAAGTTGTCAAAAATGGACATTTAATACAGAAGTGGTCCGAGTCTTCCATTACAATAAATACATAAAGGGCAATCCTTCAACTTTCATGTAAATAAATTTAAATTCGTTGCTACAAGATTATGCAAAAACTTTATTTTAAATTGCTTTACTTTATCATCCACAATGGACTTATGAACAATATAGTACCAAGAGTTCCAGCAACTATGCTCTTGTTACCGTCGATCCCAATAACCATGAATGCAAGGCTTTTCATAAAATTGGTTTATATAGATTTGATATGTTTGCTTATTCGTCAATTATTTAAAGGGTTTATTTTGGATAGTCGTTTTTTTGTAGATATATCCGATTTAAGAGTATCTTTCCAACTGTTAAGAATTGCTTGTTTTTAAAATATTTACTTCTGCAATCTAGTTTTGTTTATTTTTGAGCTTATAAAGAATACAATTTCCGAAGTTGCCCGATTTAGATAGAATATCGTTTATGTAAAGTATGTTGGAATTAAATAGAGGACTTTTATTTAATTTTTTATGAATTAATTACCCTATATTATTTCTTTTCTAATATTGAAGTAACGTTTAGGTGTTTTTGTTTGATTAACTGGAAGTTGTTTAAACTGAATCCAATATAATAACAAATGCTTATAGAACAAAGTGACTTTGTTTGTTTTAATAGGTATAGATTTAATGGAGTCTAAATTATTAGGATTTATTAGAAAATTATTTTCAAAATGTTCTAATAATACTGATGGTATAATTTTCCAATTGGCATCAACTGTATTTGGCAGATTAATCACCCATTTTAATGTCAATGTTTTAGAAAAGTTGTTGGGAATTTGGCGCGACGTAATGCAAGGTACGGGAGTGACGTAACGCGCTAAATGTATGACACTTACGTAACGTAACTTCCTGTTTTATTGTTATTCTATGTATTACTTAAAAAAATAAAGGAAACTAACCTACACGACGTGTTTTATCGTGATCACTACAAACAATAGTATTCACAATCTGGCATCTCTAAACCACCTTCAAGTATGTTCGCCTTAACTGTTATACGCTTGATTTTAACCTTTTTTCCACTTCAATGAATTCAAAAACCAGGGAGTTTATAGTCTTCAGGCGTTACCATATTTCATGAGCAAGATATACAAGTTTTGGAAAATGTAAAGATTTTATAACAGTTATTTTGCCAAAGACAGTTAGATTTCTTTTACTCCAAATATTTATCAATTGGTTACATTTATCTATTTTTTATTATAGCTTAAATTTATGTATTCATGTTTATCATTTTCAAAATATACTCCAAAGTGATTTAACGTATCTTGACGTAAACTTTATGTCACTTATATTACTTTATGATTTGCCAATCCAAAGACCTTGGGGTTTTTCCCTAGTCAATTTCCAATCTGATCGATAATATCAAGAACAATTGGTATTTAATTGTGATTCTTAAAAAACCCAGTTGTATCATCAGCAAGTTTAGTACCTTCATAATTTTCACAGTTTCTTGTTGATAAGACTTCAGCTACTTTAATAAAAAGCAAAGCTGAAAGGGGACAACCTTGACGTACATTTAAGGAATGAATTGCGGGGTTGATGTCATTATCGGGATATGAACGCAATTGGGTTGGTCAATGTGTGTGGAGTCCGAAGGACTCCACGCGTACTTTGACCAACCCAATTGCGTCCATATCCCCGATAATGACATCAACCCCGCCATTCATTCCTTATATTTACACCAATAGTTCATTATTTCATTCAAGAATTGTTAAAAAATTCTTCATTTCATTTAAGAAAACCTTTAAGTAATCCGTTCTTACCCATTCTGTAAATAGAACGACCCGACTATAACCGGAGACATGTTTTTTCAAATGACCTCACAATAACGCGGGAAAAGATCAAAAACTTGAAATCACTTTAAAAACGTAAAATTGAAACACTTCTGGTACCATTAAAAAGTTGTAAAAATGGTAAATCTGTGAGAGTGCTTCCTTAACAATAACCAAACTATCTATAGCAATAAATGAAATCTTCACACTCTGGCCTTTACATTATATATACATATTATTTTAAAGATGTAAATAAACAATAAGAACATTCTGGAAAAGTTTGATATATAAAAGTACTGTTGACTCAATTTAATAATATTTCACAAAAAGGTCCTTAGGTTATGATTCTTTAAGGTAGTATATATTGAGACAAAAGCCCTATCAAAAATAAAATAAAGATCGCTTTTGTGACACGTGACATAAATGATGTATTTGTCTAAGATGATATAAGCATTACCAAAATATACTTAACTGTTCTGTTTTGCTTAAACATTTATTAAACGTTACATTAGATATTATGTCTATACAATTGCTCATCTACATACACATTGCGATAGCCTACAGGTGAACATATAATGAGCTCATTAATGTTTGTATGCCATACAAAATGTTGCTTTAAATACACTAATGCTACTTTTAAAGCACGAACAATATTAAAAATACACTCTTGAGAAGTGTGTCAAAGGGTACAACTGTTCAATTGAGGTTGTGAACAGGACCCGTATACACAGTGTTTACATTTATTGTCAGGATTTATCATTCTTGGTATTGATGATAACCTTTGTGTACACTAATTAAAGCCTGGTGCTCAGTATCATTGAATTATTACGGTAAAAGAACGTTGAATCGGCTTTTTTTTGGGGGGGGGGGCTGGGAATGAATCCCATAATTATTGTATCCAAGTTGTACATTTGAATGCAGTTTATAATACTAAAAGGCACTGAGAGGCATTTTTGTCAAAAACATGTGATGTAAGTGTATATTGTAACTGTCAATGTTAAAATTTGTTTGCTCATCATTGTTTTAAGATATGTGTAGTTTGCATATGATTCCCTCCAATTATGGATGTTAACAATAATAAAGTTCATTGTTCATTATTGTTTTTGAAATTTGAGGGTAGCCTACATTTACCGTTCAAATGCTCAGACAGTATTTGGTAGCGAATTTAAACTACAGCCATGTTTTCATTACGTGGTTGTTGCGTTGGGAATATAAAGAGTAATTGCACATCAAAATAAATTTCCTATAACATATCTATTGTTCACAAGTGCCTGATATCATTTGATATTTGGCGTGTTAACTGTGAAATCGGTTGCAGTACTAATTGTTTTGATAATTGTTTCTAAAAGTGTGCGCTTTCCTCTGCTGAAAGTATACTTTCGGTACGGATGAATTCAAATTCCACTACAAGCATTCAATTCATTTATAAATGACATTCAAATGACGATTCCTTTTTGTCTTCGATTTTTTTTATTTGAAATGAACTTCATAAAACGCAGTTTTTATCGTTGTTCATTTTGGTGTGAACATTGTATGACTTGCTCTATATGGAATTTTTAAAAGCAGGTCAACAGTGATCTACAGCTACTTATGAAAACCCGCTTGTTGATTAAAGCACATGTTCACACACATACACGTACATTCCGAATATCGATCACGTGATTGTCCTAAAATGACTTTAGCAACCTAACAACCTATAATGATTGAAATTATATGGACATTTGTCAACGGGTTCTGAAGCCTAGTTATATTGTGCGACATCAAGAGCGCAGATTAACCTGGAGCAGATTCTAATCAATTTATGTTTTTATAAATATGTTAAAAACACCTTAATTCTACGTTTTAATATATTTTTGCAGTTTTGAAAACATTGCAAATTATCATGAACAAAATTATAAAGGTAGTTGCTATGTCTCATAGAACAATGTGAGTCATTTATAAAAAGGTCACTTTCAGGTTATACAAGAACTTTGACAACAAATCATTTTATGAACATCTTTCTCATGTACCGTTCCATCTCACCCATATCTTTGAGGACATGGACGATATTTATTGAGCTCACGAACGCCTACTGAAACAAGTTTGACGAGCATGCCCCAGTTAAACAGAAAACCCCAAAAAGGAATCCACTACCTTATATGAACTCGAGGTACCGTAAACTAATTTACACGGCTCGCCAAGCAAGAAACACCTGTAAGCAAATCAAAACATGGCCATCTGGTTAAACAACACCAAGTTCAGAAATCTCAAAACCAAGGTGAAAAGAGAATATATAACTGTTTATTTCCAAGAACGGTGTAGTGGAGGACCCAAATCTAAGGACTTCTGGCCAACAATGAAACCTTTTCTCTCACAGAAACCCACGAATAAATCAGATAATCAAATAATACTCAAAGACAACATAGGGAATTTGGGTTCTGATCAAAACCTGGTGGCCAATAAAATGAACTCATTTTACATTAATATAGCCGTAAATATTGGAATATCTGGAACTCAGCTTAAAGATAAACACCCTAGTCTTGACAAAACAAAGTAAAACTGCCAAATTCCACCTGACTTTCAGTACACCCCGTTCACCGAAAAAAATACATTGACAAATTAAATCCCCAAAAAGCAACTAGATAGATCTGATTCCTTCCAAAATCATCATTGCTGGCAAAGACACTTTACAGGTTCCCATCCGAAACATGGCCAAGGAAATTATGAGCCAAGGATCATTTCTAAATAGCCTTAAGCTAGCACAAGTTACCCCTATCTTCAAGAAAGATGACACATTTATTGGAAATAACTATAGACCAATCAGCATTTTACCATCAATGTTCAAATTATAGGAACGGGTCATAAGTGAACGACGTATTAGTCATTTTGATAACATTTTTCATCATTTCTGGACAGCATTCAGAATCAGATTTGGATGTCAAACTACACTTTTAAGGCTGGTGGAAGACTGGAAAAAAGCCCTTGATGAGAATTAATATGTAGGCGCAGTTCTAATGGACATCGTAAATGTTCAATGTGCAAATAATACCTTTTGGCTTTAAAAATAAAAGAATTTGAGAATTGTAAGATGTTTCACTAAATATATTTTATCCTTTGTCTTAACGGAAAAGGAGTTTTGTTTTCAGTGGGATGACTTACACCCACTGGACAAGATATGACATTTAAATACCAGAAGAGATTTCAGCAGACTTTCAGAATACAATAACAACTTCAATCAAATAACATTGGCTAATATCTATTTATGATTGTCCCAAATTTATATAACATCTGTCGAACACATATAACTACTTGTGTTTTTTTTCGGCAAGTATTTTGTTTAGGTGTTACGACTTTACTTTTTAAATATACATTGTTTTACAGTGAAATGTGTAATATCAAAAAAGCAGGATAAATATAGAACCTCCTCTTAGCAATCCTTTCCAAAGTGTTTCCCTGTCAAGCTAGATTGATTATTAAGTTTTTTACCAACTACACATCAATCTATAAAGCTGTTATTCCCTTGTATATTTTGCTATTTCAATGTATATGATTACTCTTTAAGTCATACTTTTGAGAGAACTAACCATATTACAGTAGTATATCAAATAGTGGAACCGTGCGCGTGTGGACTGGTCGTGCAGCCGGAAAAACCTGTTTATGCTATCACTGTTTTTCGATGCTTTAATCCAATGTTACTACTTGAATTTTATATGCATGATTATGATAACGAAAGGCTTTTGTAAATACTTGCTCTATCATGTGTCCATCAATGGTTTTATTTCCAGGTCACGAGCTCATTGTTATTTCTTTTGATATTTTATGTCTGTTATTCATGTAAAAAAACCTCATTGAGCTAATGTTTATTGTTAACACATACCCGACTTTAAATAAAGATTCTTGTATCTTGTATCTTGTAACGCAAAAGAATGTCAGATGTCTCAATATTGACGTCAGTGGTATATGTATTCTTGCGAAATTTCCAATTTAACTCAGTCCGCCTAATCGCTACATTTTTTTAACGTTGCACTTACACCACCAGCCTGCGGATACAACTGACAATTTAGTGTTATTGAGAGTATTTTACAGTAACACGCGATTCTATTAGAAGACGAGTTGTGTCCCCTACCTCATGCATATCCAAATCTTTCAATCAATTTTCCCACGGTCTGTTTGAAGTGTAACAGAAGAATGTATTATGGTTGCCGACGATGGGGTCTTACGTGAATGGAATGTGTATTGAGTTGAAACTGAAGTAACGTCAGGGGCCGGTTGCTGAAAACCTCCGTTAGGCTTAACAGACCGTTAAACAGCTTACGTCCGTTAATTTTAACGTTCATTATTGTTGAGTTGCTCAAAAGTTCCGTTAACTTTAACGGCTTGATTTAACGGTCGAACCTGCCGTTAAACTAAAGTGTCGGTAAAATCAAAACGGTTCGGTTTGACGCTTAGAGCCACTGATACTTCGCCCCTTTGATTACCAACCCCTTCCCCTTCAACTATAAGGTCTACTTTGAGTTTTTATTTTGGGAGGGGGGCACAATGGAATTTACCATTGCATCAGAAATTACATTAGCGAAGAGAATTGTGAGACAATATCAATAATTGCTTAAAGTATCTGTGGAAATCCTAATTAAAACGGGGCTTATTGGTCTCTTGGTTGGTGATATTACCAAAAAAAACGAAACACCCTGAAAATACTGCATATACAGTATTGTACATGCTTCAACAGTTTCTGGAAGGCTCGGTACAACAGTTGCAAGTATCCGGATGTACGAGTAAAAATTTGACATCTTTCTCCTTTTGTAAATAACCTACGCTCTGATTTATAGTTGACAGATGCATATGAGTGTGCAATGGGGGAAGCTTGGATCCATACTATATTGTTTGCGATGAGGCTATGGCGTGTTTGAGGGGCTGGAAGGAGGCGCCAACAAAAGTGTATTTCATATAAATTTGAATACCGGAATATACTTCTATTTTAATATCCGTATACTTTATTGTATGTGAAAAGGGGATCGCTATTTGGGGAATGGGAAACGAGGGGTGATATGAAAAGGTCTTCTATGCAACTTTAATTCGAAAAAAAACCACTTTGATATTTACAAAAGAGTGTGCAAGGGGTGAGGGAGGCTTGGTTCATTCTATAGTGAGAGTGAAGGGGTATTTCATTTGTGAGGGGCTTTTGGGTTCTAGTAATATTTAACAAATTAAGTAAAAGAGAGTGAGCAGCGGGATGTGGGAGGCTGGAAATCATGCTAAATAGCGTGTGTGTGGTGGGTAAATCGTGTGTGAGGGCGGGGCTATATTGAAGGTTTTTAATGCTACTTTAATTTCCGTAAATCATTGTAAGTTCTATAAATACATATAATTTAGTGTTTAAGGGGTGGGGGAGGCCGGGGTCTATACTGTATGGTGTGTAAGGTTGGGTAAATCGTTTTGAAGGGGATTGGAGAGGTGGGAGGTACTAAAAAATGTTCGCAAAAATTATTTTAATTACCAATAAAATGTAATGTTATTTTCCTATCAAATACAATATTGTGTGCGAGGGGTTGGGAGGCTCGGGTTCATACTATATAGTGTGTGTTGGGGGTATGTTGTGTTTGAGTGGGTGTAGGGGGATGTTTTGTCATATAAAATATTGCATGCGAGGTTGATGTGGGAGGCTGGGGTTCATACCATATTGTGTGTGAGTTTATATATTATAAATATGTATACATATATAAATATATATATATATATATATATATTTATATATATAAATAATTGGTATGTTTATCAAGAATTGTTAGGTACCGCCTTGGAACTGTCAGTAAAATGTAAATTTACTAGGGGTTTAAACCAGTTTATGTGCACAAACCTCACTCTTATCCCAACAATTCTTAATAAAGATAAAACGAAAAAGATAAATCTTATCAAAGTATGCATTAACTTGATGAAACTTATCAATAAAACAAATAATAATAAAAAAACGAAATGGTAAACCCCAAGTATTTCAATGATTAGAGATCCCAACTCTTTCTGCAGACGGAGTACATATATATATATTTATATTTATATATATAAATAATTGGTATGTTTATCAAGAATTGTTAGGTACCGCCTTGGAACTGTCAGTAAAATGTAAATTTACTAGGGGTTTAAACCAGTTTATGTGCACAAACCTCACTCTTATCCCAGCAATTCTTAATAAAGATAAAACGAAAAAGATAAATCTTATCAAAGTATGCATTAACTTGATGAAACTTATCAATAAAACAAATAATAATAAAAAACGAAAAGGTAAACCCCAAGTACTTCAATGATTAGAGATCCCAACTCTTTCTGCAGACGGATGGAAACAATTCAGAGCACCTTCTGCAAATACTTTTCAAAGATACGATGCAGTCATCGTTAGAAACCAAAAACATCACACACAGTCTGCCTTATAAAATAAAAAGGTTTAAAACTGTGTGATCATAGAGTTTCATAATAAAAAGCATCATTGTACTATAACTGGGAACAAATAAAGAAAAACATTATTAAGAATAAAAGCGATAGTATATGCTATTCTCTCCTTCCAAATGATTTGAAAATGTAAAATATTTGAAGAAATTTAAGTCACAGCCAAAGCACTCGGAGTCAGTCAACAAGTGTCCGCCAAAAACGGTTTTAAAGATAACATGAATTAGCAATTTTTTTATAAAAATCAAAGCACTGAAAGTTTAGTTCTGATGCTATATTCAACCCAATATTTTGTTTCAGGTATTCATCTTCACAAACAAGAAGGCAAGTGCTCTTCAAAATATTGCCTTTATATCCACGGTTTGAATAAAATCCAAGTAATTCATTAAGTCTATCTGCCCAACAACCTGCTGGAAACATTTTAATTTTACGAATTTTCTTTAAAACATTACCATAAAAATCGGGATGAGCAATACTATCAGCAATGAGCGATTTAAGACTACTATTGTACTTTGATATGAGATTATAATGACCATTAACACATTTTGAGAAACTTTTTCCTTAATTTTAAATATCGGAAACTCTGTTTTAGAAGTTTTTGGGTCATAAGTTTACTGCGAGAGATTTTTTTTACATCTGTACATATTCTAGCAAATCGTATTAACTGTGCAATAAAAACACCATACCATGGTGAAATAGGAACATCACCATCTAAAGAAGGGTAATTAATTATATTAAAATTAAAATCATCACGTTTATCATAAAGATTGATGCTCAATATATATTCCTTTACGTCTAGTTGCAAATCTAAATAGGATGCTTTTAAAACGGATGTATTAGATTTATTAAGTTGCAATTGTGAAGGGTGTATCGAATGAATGTTATCTGTAAACACAGGATTATCTTAACTTAGAATATCATCAATATATCTAAACGTGCTATTGAAATTATCAACAAGAGCTAGATCTCCAGACTTAAATAATTTTAACATAATTATATTCACTTTCATAGCAGTATAAAAAGAGGTCTGCAAGTAAAAGGTGCATAATTGGCTCCCATTGGAATTCCAATAGTTTGCTTAGGCCACACCAAATTAATAACTTGTTCATCGAATTTCCCGCACCTATTTCTTCAGAAAAGCAAAAAAAAAAATTTTTTTTACGAGCGCTAATTTATTTAGTGGAATGTAGCCTTTTCCCTTATCACCGCGTCGTATTCGATCGTAATAATCATCAATGCACCGGCTCAATCATGCAGCCGCTCTAATAAGAGTCTATGAACGATATAGACCCAGATACAAGCGTCTAGATGACCGAGACAAAAACACTTCCTGATTCTTGAAAATTACGTCAACATTTCAACAAATGACAATTCTACCACCATTTAAAGTTTGATTAAATTTTGGACAAATGTGTTTGTTTTAATATGGCTCCCGCTAAAAGCAAACGTATATATACTGGGCAAGAGTTGCTGAATTTTATCGTGAATGACAGTGAATTTGGTTCGGACATGTTTGACGGGAATTCGGATGACCGTTACAGTGAAAAGAAAGTTTCCAATCGGTCATCTATACCTTCTAGACCTGTCCAGGTAAAACTTCAGGTGTGTATTTAACTTCTTTGTTGTTTTGCTGTTAATATAGCAAATATGATGTATTTTTTTGTATTATTTGTTCCTTCAAAAATATACATTTTATGATTTATGCATATTTGTTTTTATTTTGCTACAGATCAGAGTATAGTGTTTATTTAATTTATATGCAATGCATGTACATTAATAGAAAAATAAAGTTCGGCCAAGAAACGAGCACCACCTTTCTTGTGTTATCATCAAACTGTTTCAGTAATGCATACTGCATTATACTACAATGAACATTTATGTATAATATTGCTTATTAAAATTTCAGATTCCTCCGACGCAGCGGATCATGAAATTCCTGTCCGCATGAGGCAACGAGGGCGTGCTTGGGGTGGAGGCCTTGGTCGCCGATGAGTCAATGTTCGTGGACAGTAGGATGACGCTAAAAATTAACCTGACTGATATTCATGCGTGCTTCATGCAATCCCATGAGTTTTACCATTCACACAAAAAACATCAAACAAGCCGGATTGTGTATATTTTGTAAATATTAGTCAAAAAGGATAAAAAAGGTGTCAGACTGTGTGATTGGAAAAGGTATTAATCACACTTTGTGTTGCGAATAAATGTTTGTAGATGTTTTAGATGTTCATGTGTATATTTAAACTATATATGGAAATCATTCAAGTGTTAAATATTTATGCTGATTGGTTTTTGTCTATGAAAAAATATTGCATATTCTTGTATTTTCTTGAAATATTATTTTGCTATGTATGAAAATTGACACAATCAGTATTTGCAGTACAACATAAGTAAAAGTGTCTTTTGTATACATGTTTATGTTTTCTATTACTTGTCCTAAATTTGAACAAGATATCTAAAAAAAATAAGGAAAATCTGCAAGTTTAAAAAAGATAGGCGTTAAATTCTGAGAAAGCCTAAAATCAATCTGGCACTGGCTGGAATTATCTGTGACATATTTTCAGCTGAAATGGTTTACAATACGGTGTAGGTTTTTTGTAAATTCTTTTCTTCGAACTTAGATGGCTACCAATGCCAATCGTGTACTCAAAGCAAGAGTGATAGATGTAGTTTATGTTTGATTGCAAATGATTATATTCATTTTGTGAGTTATTTTTCAAGTCACCTTGTCTAGTTATTTCCATGGGATGAGATATGACTATGTATTTTAATGGAGATTTTTTTTTAACCAAGTTTTCTTAAGGAAAAGTGGAAAACCTACTTAATAGATTTGGATATGCCATTGGGCAGGCAGGTGGATGTGACCACTGGCGCTTGTGTCCAGGCTTTAACTTAGCCATGCATAGGGTATTTTGAAAAAAAATATATAAAAAAAGGTTTAAAAAAATGGAAAACTGTGGTTTGGGTTCTCTCATTTATGAAATAGTTTAAAGAAATACATTTGCTTGATCTCAAATAGCATTTGTTTGATCTCAAAACTAATATTTGTATATAATTATCTTTAAGTGTTATCATTCTTTCACTGGATGTTATCCTTGTACTGTTTACAATATCATTGTTTAGTTAATAAGTGAATAAAATGTGAGCAAAAGTGATTTAAATGACTATATATATTTGTTCGCTCTTCGCTCGCTCCTCTTTTTTGCTAAATGCAAAACAAATATTTTTATTATTATTTCGCTCGCTCGCCCCATTATTTTTTGGAAAAAATCCGATGAACAAGTGATCAATTTGGTGTGGCCTTATATAAATATTTACCAAATTTAAGAAAAGAATTATTGAGTACAAAATTTAAAACTTCAATGACATCTGTGCATGTCCAATAGATATATTTATCTGAGCGATCATTAGTAAAAAAGCCTTATTAACATTAACTGCCATGTAAGTAGTTTTCTCCCTCGCAAAAGTTTTTTCGATAAGAGGAGTCAATTTGTTTGTAACTAAAGATTGTGGAATAGATGTACAGAGCGTTGAAAAGTCATAAGTATTAAGTACTGAGACTTTATACCCTCTATTTTCAAAATCATTAACTAAATCTAAATAATTATTGATAGACCAAAAGAGATTAATTCCAGAATTCTCATAAACTTTACTACAGTATTTTTTCACATGAAACTTTATAGCAGTTAAGCAGGATGTAAGTAAAATTGAAACTTGTTTAGTAAAGCAAGAAATAGAATTAACAATAAATCGCGATTTATACGGATTTTTATGCATCTTAGGCAACCAGTGTATTGTAGGAATGTTTTTATGATCATCATTTAAAAGAACTTGAAATTTAGCATTATGATCAATATGATTTTTAATAACACTTTCTTCATCGAGTTGGCTAGAGTTGTTGGTTCTGGAAGATTGTAACTCTCCAATAATAGTATTTACATGATATAAACCTCAAACTATGATTACATTATTAGCTGCTTTATCAGCTGGTACAAATACAAGGTTTTTTTATGTAGGGATTTGATATCCATTATCAACTTTGGAGTTATCGAAATAGACATTGGGGGAAGTGCCAACGGATTATTGATGGAAACCTCTATTTTCTTATCTATTAGGTACAATATTTTATTCATCCACGTTAATAAGGCATTTGGTTCAACCCCTTCTCTTTTGCACCAGCTTTTACTATATTTGGATAAAGTGTCTGTCAATTCTAATTTACATGTATGGACATTAATTTCAGATGCAATCCGGTATTTAGGACCTTTATTAAGCGGTTTTTAAGAAGATTATTTTTAATAAAAGAAAAATCCCCTGTAACAATATGCCCAACAGGGTCGTAGCGGTACATGGAGTCAATACAATCTCATGAAAAAGTTGTATTTCCGGAAATATCATCTTCTGTTACTACTTTATTATAATTAAATATGAAATTTCTAATAGGCTTTTTATATTTGTAACATATCATTGGCATTTCTTTATTCTTAAAGTATTGTGGAATACATTTTTCTACATTTTTATTCTTAAATAAATTATTTAGATTAAGAAGATATATACCCTTGTTGCTAAAAGAATGCGATATCTTTTGCTAGTATCAACATTTTCAATAGTGGGATGAAGGTAATGTTTAGTATATCCATTAACGATACAAGCGCATTCATACTTCGGATCAGTTCTTAAAATAATATTATCAGCTTCCCTATCAATACACCGTAAAGAAGTTAATGAAAGGGAACATAAAGTAGAAAGAAGCCGATGTTTGCCATTTTGTAACAAGATACTATTCCATTGCTGCATATCAATTGTTCTACGTTGTTTTCTTTTAATGTTTCCATTAATTTGCTTGCCATGTGATCTTGTCTTACGCTTTCTTTCTTTAAATAATGAAAAAAATATCAATGTTATTACATTTCGAAATATTACCTACATTAAATATATTATCATTAAGTCCAAGTGGATATGGAGTTTGCAAGCATTTAATCCAGTTTAGTTCTGCAATGCATCTTGCTTTATATTTATAAGAATTACTTTCTTTATCTGTAAATATAAGGTGTTCAACTGGATGAATGGTTACATACTGTATTCCACAAGTATCTACATTTCAAGTTAGAACATAAATAATATTAGATGATTTTCAAGAGATAGGGCACAAAATGGGCCCATAAAATGAAACCATCGGATATTGTAACGCCTATAAGACCATAGTTACAGTGGTTACACGCCTTATTGTAAGGCGTGTATGCTGAAAATTGTGTTACAACCGGTTACATCGAAGATTTTCAAAGTTCAACTACAAAAAATCGAGTTTTCAGGTCGACATATGATTAGAGTTATGCGGTTGCATTAGTTACAATGAGTTACATCACAGTTTTTGAAAAGTTTGAAAAAGTGTTTTTTTCTATCTGAAATAGCGGGTTACGCGGTTACATTGGTTACAACTGGTTACATCGGTTACATCGAAAATTTTCATCAAAAATCGAGTTTTCAGTTCGACATATGATCAGAGTTATGCAGTTACATTAGTTACAATGAGTTACAGCAAAGTTTTTGAAAAGTTTGAAAAAGTGTTGTTTTTTTCTATCTGAAATAGCGGGTTACGCGGTTACATTGGTTACAACTGGTTACATCGGTTACATTAAAAAATTTCAAAGTTCAACATCAAAAATGTTGTTTCATATGTCGACCTGAAAACTCGATTTTTGATGTTGAAATTTGAAAATTTTCGATGTAACCGATGTAACCGGTTGCAACCAATGTAACCGCGTAACCCGCTATTTCAGATAGAAAAAAAACAAACACTTTTTCAAACTTTTCAGAAACTTTGCTGTAACTCATTGACTAATGTAACTGCATAACTCTGATCATATGTCGACCTGAAAACTCGATTTTTGATGAAAATTTTCGATGTAACCGATGTAACCGGTTGTAACCAATGTAACCGCGTAACCCGCTATTTCAGATAGAAAAAACAACACTTTTTTAAACTTTTCAGAAACTTTGCTGTAACTCATTGTAACTAATGTAACTGCATAACTCTGATCATATGTCGACCTGAAAACTCGATTTTGATGTTGAAATTGGAAAATTTTCGATGTAACCAATGTAACCGGTTGTAACCAATGTAACCGCGTAACCCGCTATTTCAGATAGAAAAAAACAACACTTTTTCAAACTTTTCAGAACAGTTACTGTCACTGTGATTTCTGCTACTAATCATGAGGTTGATGGGGCAATTGGATCCTGTCTGAAGTACGCTCCAGACAGACAAGGAGGTGGGGGACGACGAACTGTTTACACAAGTTAATTAACATACATCTCTAAACTTATTAATTTACCATGTGTCATTTAATTTAATGTGCCTTTATCATTCAATACTTTTAGTGTCTGTACAGATTTGTTGTGAAAATAAAACTTGTACATTCTCTGAGTTGTTTGTTAATGAATGTAGGTGAATGCTGCGGTAATTCCTAATTAACTGTTACCTGTGTGGTATGCATATTTATGCTATGGATTTTGGTCGTTATCACGACATTGTTTCAACGTCGTAACTCCGACGTTGTTTCAACGTCGTAACTTCGACGTTGTTTCAACGTCGTGATTTCGACGTCTAAAAAACTTTCATTTTCAACCAATATACAACGTTTATCCAACGTCAGTTTCTGACGTTGTTACAACGTCTTTCCAACGTCAATTGTTTGCTGGGATATATAATCTTATGCATGCCATGGACTATGTTGATTTCGATTACTGTATTGTACATTTTCTGTGTGCTTACAATCTTTATAAAAACATCTAAATGTTCAAATGTGAACATTCTTTACGCGATTGAAAATGGTGTAAATCGACGGCGGCCCCATCATATTTTCACGTCACACGAAGATGGCCGAGTCGCCACGATTGGAAAACGGCGGATTTGACGATGACGAAAACGACCGAACGCACTTTCGTCACACTCTGATGACGTTTTGGTGTACGGCATACACGAGATCAATATGGTTTGTGGAAAAGTACTGGTCCCATCACAGGTGTCACATATTTGTTGACTTAAAAGATTGTCGGCATGGACCATCTGACATTGTAAATTCTCCTTTAAACAATAGGGAAGTTCATACTGTTGTGGCCAATATAAAAAGGTAATGTTCTCATCGTAGATGATTGCCCTTTGATAAGCCAGTACACTTTCGAAAGTACTTTCGAAAGTTTGCTCAATCAAAGACCCAAACTATTCCTTGGTGGGCTTCAACTAATATGTTTTGGGTTTTTGCTTTCAATTGTCCCTTATGACAAATTTGAATTATGAAGACAATGTTAATTTCTTTTTCAGAAGTCTTCAAGTTTATTTTGTGTTTCAACACCGGGTGGTACTTTACGGAATGCCGCTAGAACAATTGCCGGTGAATGTGTTGATCTGAAATGCGTTACTCGAAAGTACGATAATGAAAATGCGAAATCACGAAACTACGATGGTGAAAACGCGACAGTACGATGATGAAGACGCGACATTAAGATAACGAAAACGCGGTAATGCGACAGTTCGAAGATAACAATGCGATAAAATGTCGTGTTTACACCATCGTACTGTCGTGTTTTCACCATCGTAGTTTCGTGATTTCGCGTTTTTAACATCGTAGTATCGTACTGTCGTGTTTTCAGCATCGTACTGTCGCGTTTTCATCATTATATTATCGCGTTTTCATCATCGTACTATCGCCTTCTGGCGCGCATGCACAGAGAAGAACTAGCCCTCTATGTGACAAAATGTCGAATGCAAGGGTGCGCTTCAGAGCATTTTTACGATCTGCCATTATTGTTAATGCAGGATCATAATAACGACTAACTTAATGACAATAACAAAGCCGTTTTAGAAAATCTCCAGTCGTTTAGAAAAAACAACAACAACGATAGCGCAGCGTTCAAGTGAATGACACATCCTGAAGTGAAATGACGCCACGTCATATAAATCTGATAACAGCACCTGTCTTTTTTATTAATGATAATTCTACTACGACCACTACTGCTTTTGCTACTGCCACTGGCACTGCCACTTCCACTACCACAACTATCTCAACTACCAATATCACTACATCCATTCACTACTACTACTACTACTACTACTACTACTACTACTACTACTGCTACTGCCACTGCCGCTATGCTACCGCTGCCGCTGCCGCTGCCGCTACCGCTACCGCTACCGCTACCGCTTCCGCTTCCGCTTCCACTACCACTACCACTACCACTACCACTACCACTACTACTACTACTACTACTACTACTACTACTACTCTTATGAAAGTGTAATGTTTGTTGTAACGCTGTGCTAGATTCAATCAAATTTTAAGGTTAAACATTTTCGAAAGCGATAATTGAACAGAATAGGTGCTTTTATTAAAAAATACGACATTCACCTCATGCATAAACATACAGTAACCGGTTTACTTGTATGCGTTTCATCACAACTGACATGTTAATTCATTTCTATCAACTGTGGAATGTGAAACACCATGTCATATCTATCAGGTGGGTGGATCCCAGGCAGATGTGTGTTCCCTAAGTGACTATAAATGCCCACTTTGACCTTACAGCAGTATATGGACAGATGGACAGTAGTACAAACCAGTCTTTGACAACGGCGTCTGCACTACCAGTGAGGGAAACCAACTTTTACCTGTGTTTGCATATAGACCTTTTTACTATACAATGTACCTCCAATTCCTCTGAAAGAAATGAAGGCATGTGAGCAGGGGACAAAGTACAAACAAGAAGGTTTGAAGGTTTGGAGTGGACACCAAACTTGTCAGTTTACCCCTTTATGAAATGTAGCAGTGATCTTGATGGCAAATGGGAAGAACGCCATCTCGATGTTGATTGGATTTTTCAAAGGTTTTCAGAAATTCTTTAAGCTAATCCCTCCCTGTTATATTAAAAATCGAGTTTCATTAGTGGTAGGTCGATTTAAGGTGCTTTATAATGTATTTACTTCCTGATTAAAAGAGCTACCTTTTGTACTTCATCAATACTAAGAGGTCATCAAACTTAAGAACATAAGAGCATTTTCTGAGCTGATACATTTTATGATTGACCGATCGGTGTAATGTCATAGGGAGAGTTCAGTTAATATTATTACAACGATATAATACAATGAACTTTATGCTGGTGTATTCCGCTTTTTATATTCAAACTTTTGTTATTAATGTATATTTTTAAACAAAAATATCTTTATATCATGTAAATAAAGTCTTATTATTTTATCTGACAAAACAGGGCAGATTGATTATTTTACTATAACGTTTAGTTTAATGCATTTATATAACAAAATAATTTCTGGAAGTATATTGCACGGTCTTACTGCACATGGCACATTCA
Source organism: Mya arenaria (assembly GCF_026914265.1). NCBI lineage: Eukaryota > Metazoa > Mollusca > Bivalvia > Myida > Myidae > Mya > Mya arenaria. The sequence goes on from NC_069126.1 coordinate 53,167,259, forward strand.
GGTTGCGAGTGTATGGTAAATAAGTGTCAAAAACTTGTTGTGAAAAAGCGTAGTGTTATTTGCTTTCTATTTGATGAGTAAGATGAAAATATTGCGTGTATTTCACTATTTTCCCCATAAATGACGCTCAAAATTTGCAAAAGAGCTTCTACCCCGTACACATATGGTAATTCACATATGCTTATCATAAAACAAACGTATTCTTACTGTTTTTGAACCTTTACTCATTGATTAATTTGTTTCACTTTAAAAAGTTCTTGATCATCTACCCGTATTAGTATACTTAAAGATACAAGAGCCTCTTAAACTTAACTTTGGCATTTTCCCCGCCCTTTTCAGGCCTGATTCAGGAAGTAGCGAGGAGATTTTGAAAACCACCTACCCTATTAGAGAACCAAAAGATATAGGTGCTTCTTAAACTCTAATTTAGCAGTTTTCCTGCCCTTTTCGGGACTTATTCGGGGAATAGAGTGTAGATGTTTGAACGTAATCGTGAGTTGAAGCGAAAAATGAACTCGCGCCTCGGAGACAGCGCTTGCGTAAAATGGCACGTGATATACATACTATTACTTCAGTGATCGAGGGAGACGAATTCCATTTATTGACCGAACTCCTTGGCAACCCAAAGAAGCATAAATCACGACCGTCGACGTTCGAAACACCGACGTCTCAAGGGACGACAACGTGTTAGTGTGCCGCCGATGTACAGGTCCTAAAAGACACTGTTAAGTCTCTACAAGCTGAATTGCTTCTTATTAAACAGAAGCAAGCAACGATCGACAACGATAAAACAACAGATGTTAAATCGCTTAAAAAGTCTGTCGACACAATGCAAGAAACCATGAATAACTCGGAAATGTATATGTCGGCTACGTGTACAAACGAAACATTTACAAGATCTCGATTCCCGGTTCTCTAATGATCGCTCCAGGTGTAAGAAAAAAATCACTTTCAGACACGGAGTGTATTAAAACTATGCAACATAGCATTCTAAACATAAACGCTGTGTTGCCGCATATTCAAACATCCATTGGGAATATTCAAGGTTTCATACAAACCAAATTCCACCAACTCGACACTAACATACGACAGGGTACACTGTCCCCAAACGTACAATGAACCAGAGAGACGTCATGAAAACAGTCGATGCCAGTCTTCTTTTGACGTTGATGTGCCCGCTCAACCAAGATACAGTGCTGAGCGTATAGACAATTTCAATCAAATGACTGCTAAAAATAGTCAAACAGCAACAACACCTCAGAGTCCTATCGACAACGCGTATTGCAGAAATGACACAATAAGTGATGGGTCGGATCCAAAGCGCATCCCGACGCGTGTTTCCGCCAGAACGACCTACAAGAAGAGAGCACTTCCAAAACATCAGAATCAAGACATTGCATCGACGGCTCCGAACATCAACTTTGATGTAATAAACGATGAACGTTCTAGGATACAAGAACGCCGAAACCATACATTTAATAAACATAACAGTCGTCGAATGTATGACGCAGACGTCGCTGAGCACACCGATGTGGGCGACAGTGATGGCGAATTCGAGAAATATGTTCAAAAGCGAACCAAACATTTATATATAGGTGGTTTTAAACCATCCATAACCGAAGACAAAATTGCCAACTATATCAATAAACCCGGCCCAAAGGTTACTCATGTAGCTATATTTCCAAGCCGCCGTTGCAACAAAGTCGTGGTGCGCGTTAACGTAGAAGACGATGATACGGCCTCTCTTCTCACGGACGACCCGGAGTTCTGGCCACGTGGTATAACGTGTCGGCCTTGGGCCAGGCAGAGATCGAATAGGTTTCAGGGCCCACATGAAAATGACGTCACTTCCGGAAACCGACGGGGACCACTGGCTTCAAACGAAAACCTCCAAAACCACGGCTTCTTTGACAGTAACCAATACGAGGTGTTAAGTATTGAATAACATTTTCTTTTGTATCATGACACTACAAACATTAAATATAGCAACCTGGAACGCAACAGGTATAATGTCTAGTGCAAGCTATTTGAATGAACTTCTTACAATGAATAATATTGACATATGCGGCGTCTCTGAGCATTGGTTGTTTCACAAGGATTTACAATTTATGGGCTGTATACACAGTAACTTTTCACATTATTCAGTGGCAGATTTAAATTTATTAACTGTAAGTAAGAGACGTGTTGGTAAAGGAGGACTCTCAATATTATGGAACAAACGATTTAATGATATTGTTTCACCGCTTGTGCTTAATTCGAAGTATATTATAGGCATAGAAATTAATATTAGCCCAAGGCATTATGTATTTGTATTTCAAGTTTATATATCTTGTAATAACCACAATACAGCACTATTTGATAATTGCATTGATGATATTGAAAACATAATATGCAGTTACATAAATAGAGGCAATATTTATGTTATGGGAGATTATAATACAGAACTCCCCTCCAGGCATCAAACATCAATTACCTTAGACTCGAGGGGTAAAAAACTTGTTGATTTAATGATACGACACCAGTTAGTCGCTGTAAATGGTTTATCGATTTGTACAGGAGCGGAGTTCAGTAATGTACCATATAATAGTACGAGAGAAACTCTTATTGACCATATGTTAATTCAAATTGAGAATGTTGATAATGTTGTATATTGTAAAATGCCAAATGATAATTGTATTAATGTATCAAGCCACCGTCCTATCATTATAAACATGAAAGTACAAGTAACAGTACAGAGAAAAATTAATACCGATATTTAAAATTGGAAGAACATAAAAGGTTCTTATATAACTCAGTATACTGAGTGCGTGCAGAATAGTGAAATTTTAAATAATTTGTTAGAAAAGAATATTAACACAACAGATGACATTGATTATTTGTATCGTACCTTTGTATCAACGTTACATACGATTTCTAAAAAGTGCATCCCCAAACCACGATATAAACCATATTTAAAGCCATATTGGGACCAGACTTTGGCTGTTTTACATAAAAATATGCAAATTCGACGAAAACAATGGATAGATGAGAATCAACCAAGGGGGGATGAATTTAATACGTACGTCGAATACAAAAATGCAAAGGCTCTGTTTAGAAGAAAACATAGAGTACGCGCGCAAAGTTATATTGAAAAACTAGAAGCAGAGATTGATCAAGCTGCTGAAATTGACAATAATGAGTTTTGGCGCTTAATTAACAAACGTCGCAAGTCAACAACTAACCAAAAAGTGTTTGAAATGACATTTGGCGACCGTAGATGTAATAATTCTCAAGATATAAACAATGGTTGGGAAGAACATTTTTCTGATCTATACAGAACTGACATTGATCCGAGTTTTGATTATGAACACCTTTTAACGTGTGAAGAAAGGTTGAACATCATCAAATCTAATCTGCCAGTAGGAACTTATGTTGACTTCCATCAAACAGAAAAAGCAATTTTACAATGTTTGAAAACTTGCAAAAAAGGAAAAGCAAGTGGCTATTACAAAATTAATTATGAACACTTAATATACGGCGGACAAAAAACAATTCTGTTATTATAACGTCTGTTTTACAATATTACAAAATTTGCTCTTTTCCCTATTGACATGAAAAGAGGCATAATCACGACTTTATACAAAGGCGGGAACAAAAAGAAAAGCGATCCGAATAGCTATCGTGCTATATCATTGTGCTATACAGTACTGAAACTTTATGAAAAGGTAATTCTATTTGACATGAAAGATGAAGACTGGCTTACGTGCAATAACCTCCAAGGTGGCTTTCAAAAACATTTTAGTTGTATTATGACGTCATTTCTTGTTCGTGAAAGCATATATTTCACAAGAGAAAACAATAGTAAGCTGTATACATGCTCACTTGATGTTCGTCAGGCGTTTGATCATGTTAATTTAACAATTCTGCTTACAAAGTTATACGATGCCGGTGTTAACCCATATTTGTTATAAGTTTGCATTAATATGTTCGAAAACGTTTATAGTTGCGTACGAACACAAGGATGGGTATCCAAATGGTTCCCTATACAACAAGGAACGAGACAGGGCCAGTGCTGGAGTCCATTTTTGTATCTCCTCTACATTAATAATCTTATGCACACAATTGAGAAATAAAGGAACTCGTTGACTATATTAGACGCCAGTGTAGGTTATCCAACGCATGCCGACGAAATGGTACTACTCTAGCTGAGCAAAAATGGCCTGAGCGAACTAATGAACATTTGTTATTCTAATTCAATCAAAGGACGATATCAGTATAATGCTAGTAAAACAAAAGTAGTTGTATTTAACGAATCAAAGTCGATGTTCACATGTAGTGAACGATCGTGGTATTTAGGAAGAGACTGTGTAGAAGAGACAGTTAGTTACGTGCATCTCGGGGTACTATGCGACAAGTATATGAACTTAAATAAGAGTATAGAAGATGCATGCAGTAAATTAAGAAAAACCTATTTCGGTCGTACAGATTGTGGGGCATCAGATGACCAAAGTCTACACCCCCTAACCATGAAACATTTGTACGAAACGATAGTACTTCCAAAGGCTTTATACGGTTGCGAGGTTTGGTACAATATTTCAATAACACAACTAAACTCCCTTAATCGTGTCCATAAACAATGTATTAAGTCGATTCAAGGATTTTCACGCGCATGTAGATCAGACGTAGCACTAGGCTCTATCGGTATTTTATCTATTAACTACATAATAGACAAAAGAAAACTTTTGTTCTTCGGACAACTTTGCAAACTGGACCCCGCGAAAACCGTTAAACGAATATTCATATACAGACTTCTTGAATTCCTCGAGAATCCAAGTCAAATAACAGGATTTTTCCCCGACATATACAAAATATTATGCAAATACAATTTTTTGGTTTTACGTAAACCAGTATCTAGAACATGGCACGTTTCCAGAAATGTGTACGTGGAAAAACCTAGTTAAGAAATATATCTACGAAGTTGCTAACGCAGAATATCAATCAAGGCTATTGAGTGAAGACAGTTTGCGTGGTTTTCTGTCTATAAATAATGAAATATCACCATGTATTATATGGAGGTTCAGTCAAATATATCGCGAACAACTCAAATATTGCAGGACGGTGGCTCTAGCTCTAAGTAAAACTTTCAGTAGACCCTACGTTACTAAGTGCACATTATGTTCTGATCAAACGTATTTCATTTCAGAACATGTTTTGTTATTTTGTCGTTCGAACGATACTACTAGGCAGTGCCTTTGGCGAAAATTAAGTTTAATGTTCACAGTAAATCAGTATGACGAATTTTGTCAAATGCATTATTCCGAACAATTATTAGAAATGATGTCCGGTTTCCGATCTTTTACGCTCAGCGACCACAGTCGAGTACATATTTTCAAGACGGTACTACGATACTTACATTTTCTCAGCAAGCCACTGGCTCATTTTAACCGCATATGTAATTACATGTACAATGTGTGTAAACATACCCTCTTTTGAAGTCTTGTTCATTTGGGTTTTTTTTTTGTAAAAGTAACTATCTATTTCACTATGTTAACTTTACTTATAAATATCACTCCTTTTATATCATTGTCATAACTCTATCTAAAATGCAGGACGATGTGTAATGTAGGGACATGTCATTTATTTCCCATTCTTTGTATTGTTGTGTACCCTGAAATTGATGTCATGCATATCATTTTCCTATTCTTTTCTATGTTATGATTATATATCAACTGTATATTCATGTATTGTATGCTATAATTATGTAATGCTCTCCATTGTTGGAGGAATTAAAGAATCTATCTATCTGTAATATTACCAAAACTGACTCTTTTCCAATGCCACAAATTGATCAGTGCATGGAAAAACGTGGGAAAAGCGTAATATGTCACTGAGTGTGATCTCCTTTAAGGATTCTGGCAAGTTGCACTTAAATACCAAGCTTAGGAGTTATTAGCCTTTGTAACAAATGATGGTCTATATCAGTTCAATATAATACCATCTGCAAAAATGAACTGGCCATCTATATTTCATCTGCTTTAAAATATGGTGATTTTCCACATCGACGCATGAAATGACTATCTTAAGAAAATCAGGGCATTCTTCGATCGACTTACAGAAGAGAAGTTGACCATCAATCTGGCTAAGGGGAATATTGTCATACTAATGAAATGGTTTATGCCATATTATGAGACAGGGTCATATTGAACCTATATGTCAATTTCTTGTGCTTACAAGTAAAAGACAACGGATGCAATTTCTTAGTATGGCTTATTATTATCGGAAATTATATATTAATAGCTTTTAGTAATTGCAAAACTTGACACATTTACTTCAAAAAGGGTAATTTGGAATAACACATGACATTTTTTTTATAAATATTATAAGTTATTTTAGATCCAGCCCATGCCATGAAGCTTCCGAGCCTATTCTCTTCGTGTTAAACGGGTCGGCCGTAAGGTCTGTGCGATTTTATTTTAGTATTTCACACAAATTCATCGACATTGACGCAATATCTACAGCTTAATACACATGACATACCAACATTTCTTGTAGTTTTAGCACGAAGAAGATGTTGTCTCAACAATCGTCACTGAGCCGTTCTCAACTTTTGTTCCAACTGCAATCCCTGATCGTTCTGTCGATGCCAATACCTGGAGCGTTTCAGTGCATCTATGACTCAGCTTTCGCTAGAGAATGACTCCCGTCGGCAAACAACATTTCATTTAAGTTGGGAAATTGAAACTTGATAAAAAGAAAAAGCCGCCCTTTTGTTGGAAATGATTAACAGCAATGCTAATGTGACAAGACACAAGATGTGTATGTAACACTTAACATTTCTGATGGTTTCGTATCGTTTGTTAAAAACATTTTTATAGTTGTATGATATTCATTTGTGTTACTTCAGTTTAATGCTAAGATATTTTATTTCTAAAAAGTATTTAATATTATGTTTCATGAAGATGGCAATGATATTTTGATTTTCAACTTGCTCTAAGCAATTTTTATTGAAGAGTCGATAACCAAGCAATTTCTTCACATCACCAGGATGTTCGATTTCCCTGTTAACATCCGTTTGCTGTTAACCCGTCACTGAATTTGGCAAAACTGAATTGGACGATATTGTTTCTTAGAGATGCTTTTTAAATATACAAATAATACAATGCAATAAGGAAGTCAAAAGACGTGTGTAATCTGAAATTTTTTTGTTGTTAAGCTTTTGATCGTTCTCCTTAGCATTTATTTGGTTTGATACTTATGGCATTGATAAACTCGATCGCGTTATTACATTCCATTTTAATAATTTTACATGCGTATTAAATGTGTCATCAAATTCCAAAAAAAATAAATTTAAGAGTATAATCATGCATATGCGTATTCCGTTTAAATGATGCATTATTAAATGCTAATGAAGTTATTTTTCATAGCAAATATTGAATGTCCAGCGCATCGTATCGAAATATCAGTATCATATCACGCTACTGGCGTTGGCTGATACGTGAGAGAAGTGTGTTAAGTTCTGCCTTTTACAATCTGTGTTTAAAATGCTACGATATTTACTAATGAGTCGATTATATTTTTCCAGAAACGTTCTGTTTTTCATTTACTAAACAATAAACGGTGTATAGTATTGGAATTTGTTAGGTATATGTCTACACATTGATTACAAATGACATTATTATCATTACTATCTACTTTCTTGTACAAACAAGCTCCTTCCATCTTTCTATAGAATATGTTGGAATACATGTGAAAGACCAGGTAATAAAAATAAGGTTAAGCAGAAGCCGTCGTCGACTTATTCCCTTCTTCCCCATACTCCTCATAAGTCGACATAATTATTTTGAACAAGTCATAGTTTTTTTGTTTATTATTGGTTTGGTATAACATAGCAGATATACATCGTACTCTACATATTTTGAAAAAATGTCTTTATTTCACCATTTATCTAATAAGCCTTTCATTATTAAAATAAAACAACGAATACACCAAATATGAACAGTTATGTTATTTGTATTAATCAAATATAAGGCAAATATTAAAATTGTTATATTCTGAATGAGGATTACCAGACAGGTTAACGTCCACAACTGATTGGTTTTATTTAACATGAACGTCAATAAAAATAACAAATCAAACGGTTTATTGTGATATATTTCGTAAAGGTTTGTCATAAAGCTAACTTACTTCCCTTATAGTTAATTATGTATATCAGTACATATTCCTTATTAAATACATTTAATTATCAGAATATAAATTCCAGGTTAAGATAGGTATAAGAAAATGCAGATAATTTCTCGTATGAGCTCCAGTTATTTGACAACTCAAAGCACTGTCTGTACTGTGTTTTTCGTCCCTGAATTGTTGTAGACGGGATACTCTGCAAACAACAATAAAGGATTTAGAAACAAATAACTATCTCAAAACATCACTATGATACTTTATTAAAACAAAATAATTTCGAATGTTGCTAAGACATTATGTATTTCATTAGAGTTTTCAAATAGTAAAGTGATAAGTATCGATTTTAATAAGATATAATGTTATATATATATGTATGCACTGCATACATTGTATCCTGTGTGCATTTTATGCAGTTAATTAGATTAAAACATGTAATGTATAATACATTCATGTAACTTATCATTTCTGAAAATGCCAATGAGAATCTCACGAAAACTTCAACTGTCATTTTTAATTACGTAATATAGTTCGTGCTTCCAAAGAATTTCACATCCAATATATTTCATTCATATATATGTATGTCATGAAGGCTATTTAATTCTTCTTAATAGAGCAGGCTCTTTACTGTGGAGTAGATCTATATAAGTATACTTAACTTGTACCTCTCTTAGTATTCTCGTAGTAAATATGTGACTTTGGCTTGGAATCATCCAACGACGTGTACAAGTGCGAATTGTCGGGTCTGAAAGCGATTCCAGAATGTAAAATATATGTAAGTTAACTCGAATATAATCAATATATACGATCTGTTTTAAATACTATTTTGATTAGCTATAAATGAACTACTTTAGTTCTTATTTAGCCATCGTTTTACTTTAAGCATTGTTTTCCTTGTAGTCTCAACCTGTTTTAAATTACTTACACATTGTTTCCAACATCTGAAAACAAAAACATAAAACACTGTAATTCAACATGATTGCTTCTATTCACAATATTTTTAAGCGTAAATCAGCCTACAGGATTAATACTATACATATGTAAGCCTTTGCAAAAAAAAAAATAAACAAGCAGCCATATCAAGTAGCAGTTCCCTTGGCCTTGATATTCAATCTCATAATGTATTCCTGCGCTATGTTTTGGCTTGGGCCTGTCACGTACTACGTTTCATTGCAATTTATCATCCTCAACTCAAGTTATAATACTGCGAGGACTCCTTTTCTAATCGCATAGTAAAGATGACCTTAACTTTAATTATTTAATATATCAATGATATATAACTTAATGATCGCGCTACATACAAATGAGTATCTCTATACATACCTAACACACATTATTGAGTGAACAACATATGTTTTCCTAATTTTGATAAAAGCGACCCCGACTTTGACCTTGACGACCCCAAAATACATAGTACATCCTCTTAATGGTGTGATATTGATACCTAACAAAGAGTCATCAGTATAAATCATTCAAAACTAAACAAAGACGGTGGGAACCATCCAACATTAACTTTTTGATTAACACGTTTTTGTCAAAACTGGATAAAGTATATTGAGAAATAATGCTACTACTAACAGATAAGAACCACTGGAACGAGAAAGTTACATACCAAGAAGATACAATGGAATTGTTTACCTACTTAGAGCAACGTAAACTGGCGTCTCGTTTTTCGTTGACATAACTTCGTACGTTACTGCAGCGTCATTTCCTGGGTCGTCGGCGTCATGGCTGGAAAAGATAGATTAAAATAAAATTTTGTTTTAAATCGTGACACAATACTTATAAATGACCAACAAATAATCGCCATCTACATATATAAGTTATTGTCGGTGTGACATTTTAACAGCATAGCACAAATAAAATTAAAATCTTTGCCGTCATGTTCTGTATCTCAGAATAAGTGCTCCATGCGTCGAAAAATACGTTCGTCCCATTTGTATGACACTAGGTTAAATGATTAGCGATTTACATATCGAATTTAAAAAGCAAACACTCCTAATACATTATTTGCTAATTCAAGGGTTATAATTTGGGGGTGAATGGGACTTTCAATCTAGTTGTACCATAAACATTATTACCAAGGGGATTGTTTTTCAAGTTTAAGTATTTATGTCAGTTCAACTGCCATTACTTTAGTATAATTTGGCTTTTCCAGCTTTTTATTAAATTATTTGCGGGTAATTTTTTCATAACAAAACATCATGACATATCTTGATAATGATTTTGAGGCATTTCAATGTTGCCATAGTAAAAGGGTGGACACTGTCAAGTCTTTTTCACCCTTACATAAATGATCATAACTCTAGATTGACATGGACCTTCCGCCTTGTTATCATACTTAATCGAGATAATTTATAACATTCTTACATACCAAATTTGAATTTTTTTCAGTCATTTACATACATTTCAAGGTACTTCCTATTTTCCTATATAAAATTGTCCGAGCGAATACATTTTTTACAACTGTAAAATAGTCTGACGGTTAAAGGTCTCAATGACTGATTACAGGATTCTTCTTCTATTTTAGAACTATGTTCTTTACCAATAAACAAAATCTCCAAGTTTGGAAAGAATATAAAATGGTTAACATAAAGTGTGTGTAATTTAAGAAATTTAGTGCCAATTTTCTAAAGTAAGTTTGGCAACATGGCTGGTTATCCAACCTTGTTGAGATAACCTGATCATACCCATACTTTCAAAGTTCGTTGAAGATCGGCTGATCGGTTTACAGCGCGGACAAAATAAGATTTGTGTCATTTACGAAATTCAAGGTTTATAACCCTGAAATAGCTGTTTATCCAATTGGGCCGAGATATACCGCCTTTTAACATGTACTTCATGTTGGGTTATAATCGGACATCAGTAGATCGACTTTTAACGCAGACTGTACAAGGTATTTTATCAACACAAATACATAAACTTACCCAGTTTGAGCTGAATCAACAACTGAAAATAAATAGAGATATTTATACACAATTGTTTAAATGCCTCAGTTATATATCAATTAGAGCACTCCTATGACAAGACACTGAGGATGACACCCTATGCTGTAGTCCGGATTATGGCTTATTTCGGGATAGGAATCAGTAAGACGAAAATAGATTCATATGCCAAAAATGTTATAGGGCTCCGGGTTGTTTTTAATACGTTGAGAGCATTTTTTTGGCGTATTAAGACACATAAAACCCCATATAGGCTGGTCTTAAAATCCTAAATTGAATTATCATGATACGTTAAATCCAGCGCACACAGTTCCGTATCGAAAAATATATTTATTAACGAATAACAAAAATATAATGTTTACATAACACAAAGGTCTAGCGAGTGAAGCGAGCGAAAAGAAATTAAAGAGTGCGAATGTGGTTTGTGACCGAAAGTATGTGCATATCACACACCCTTATATATTATGTCAAATCAGTTTAATTGCATGTTGATTATGTTGAAACACTTAAGTCAGAATGGAACGGGCCTACATGTCATACAAGACTACATATATCTCTGCCAAGGGAACATTTGAAACGATATCATATATAGGCCGAGTTGCATTTATCCATTATTTAATCCATGTTTTTTTTTATTTCTTAGAGATCTGTTTGATTATGAACATTTTTCAAAATTACATATTATTTGGAATGATCTTCGCGATGAGTCTGAAGAAGGGTCAATGCGCACGGAACATATGCCACTTCCCATTAGCCAAATAAAAACTTATCTACGTGTGAGTTGGGGGGGGGGCACTTCCTCGAGTATGTGTTTGCATGTAGTCTAAGAAAACGGTTACAGGTTTACGATATTTTGTAAATGAAATTCATTTCAATTATTCAATTGATGATGACTTGTTTTCATGTCGAATTCGAATCCAGTTTCCTGTTTATTGGAATCTGGCTTACCATACCTTAGCACCATGCATACTGCCGAATATATACCGGAATCCGGCGTACGAAAAAGGGTGATTTTGGATGCCGCTATATAAAACTAATACCAATACACATAAAACACTATAAATTGTTAAACAAATTAAACTGTGATATTAAAATGTAGAAAATTAATTGAAATACAATTTTATTAGAAGACACAATTTTGTTTTCTACAATGTGTTTCTCTATTTTTATTGCATGTAAGACATTCGTCATGTTCCTCATTGTTTGGTGGGCTAGTTTGTTTGTTCTTCTAGTTTTAATTGTGTATTATAATTAAATAGTGTTTGATTTCTCAAGTATGCATTTAAAGTCATTCAAACCAAAAAACATCAAACATCCCAAGGACAGTATACCTATGATGAAAGTTATACATAATAAAACCTTTTAAGATGAATATATGTGGATTGGCTGATGTTTTTGGCATGTACGCAGAAGGGAAGTCATTTAAAGCTATTTACTATGAATTTTACATATCATACCTAAATACTGAGTAACACATATTATACCTTCTTTCGTCGAAACGGACATGTTACAGGAACAGTTCAATGAGTACTTTCGTTTCAGAACGAACACAAGGACGATAACAGCAACAACTACCACAAGACTTCCACCAACAAATCCGCCAATAACAGGAGCATTGTTTGGAGTTACGTCTTCTGAAATAAAAATGAAGTTAAAACTTCTAAAGTAGCCTTAGAATCGCTGAAGGTAAACAACCCACACTTACTGATATTACACTAAATAGTGAACATGTGCGACAGTGTTAATTTGCTTGATGAGTGTTAACAACTATCCACCATATGCTTCTTCATTCAGTGTTGCCGTTATTCTTGTATACGAAATTAAGCTTTCCTGTACATTTACGAAAATATGACGTGTTTAAAAATGTTAATTATTTATCTAGACCGCACCAAATTAATTTTCGTTCTTTTGATTTACCACACCTTTTTTTAAAAATCAATAAACAAATCTCAGACCGCAGCTATATTTTCAACGGATATTGGATTATTTGGTGTAAATTAGCTTTTTCAATAGCTGCAATTTAATCGATTATATCTTTTCTAGGCAATTTCACAGTTGTTTTGTAAAGGGAAATAACCCTATATTTGAGGTTGATATATTAACCGTTTGGTGTCAATTATTTCAAACAATAAAATTCGGTAAGTATGTATTGCAATTTTCAAAATGAGTTGATTTGTTGCTATCTCAATGAAACAAAACTAAGCTAAAAAGGCAAACATTATCTGATATTCTTGTCATAATGATAAAAGAAAAGTTGCCGCTTGTCCAAGTTCGAACTCTTTTATATTTTTCCAATGTACAATAAAGATAAAGTACAAGAGTGTGTTCGAATGAGTCATAGGGCAGATATGTTAATATTTATCTTTATATTGATTATAAGAAAAACACATTTTTCGCTATTTGCTCGCCTCGATTTTTATAAAAAAGAAAAACATGTACTTTCTTTGCTCGCTCGCTCCATTTAATTTGGCAAAAATCTGTGTAACAGAAATTATTTTGGTGTGACCTTTTTTCTGTTGTTTGAATTATTCATGTGAAAGAGTAATTATAACAACATTTACATATTTACAAAAGCAAAATTTCCAAAGGAATCACCCAAAAACCACTCCTACATAAATCATGCTATACATCCTATCTTAGACAATATACACGAGTGTAATACAACTACTACGCAGGTCGACGAGAAAATGTTTGTTTTTTCACTCTGAATGTTAAATTATTCGACAAATGCTAGTGTTTCTTATCTTTGTTTTATTTCCGGTAACCTATCTTTGTTATATTGCTTTTGAAAAGAGCTATCTTTTTTAAAAGTTGACTTGTGAGCACACCTGTTAAAACAAACCTTGTGCTTGCGTCTTCCCAGAAGTCTCGAGAGTGAATTATACCAGTAGCAGGTTATAACTGTCTTAACAAATGAGTATACTTTATATAAAAGCAAATGGGCGCTTGTGTATTTAACCCACTAAATATACAACAAAACATTGTTGATTTTAGATGTGAGTCATATTTCTGTAACCCTAAATTTCTAATCCGGTCAAACACGGAAACTTTTTTCGATATGCAAAAGTCAACAGTTCTATTATTGTGGTATGTAATCATGTTCAAACGTACGCCGGCGACGTCGGGCGACAAATGCCACGATGTCAACACATGAATAACAACGAACTAACAAACTTAAAAAAGTTCATACCTTTTCCCGATATTTTTATGATCTCGAAGGGTGGAAACTTTACAGGATCCGCATAACCGAGTTTGTTGTATGCCGTAAGTCTGGCCACAAAATGTCCAACTTCTAATCCTGTTATATTGACCCGATACAAACCTGTCGCACTTAAGTAGACGGTATCAGTTTCTATTATAGAAGTGCGATTAGTCCACAACTTTTCATTCCATGTAGGCGAGGTTTGCAGCAAAAATGTTTGTACAAAGCCACCGTTAAATCCTTTCCTCCATTCAAAGACTGGCACATTGTCCACGACAGTTATATATAACTGTACTGGTAGTGAAGGTATGCCTGCAATTTGAGGTATGCTCTTTTAAATAGTCTTGCTCAGGTCACCGAAACTATATGTAGTATTACGTTCAATTGTATCCCAATTGAAATATATAAAGCAAATGACTTACTTCTTACACTCACGTTTACAGCTACAGACGTGCTCCCAATTTCGTTTTTTAGCCAAAACGTGTATGATCCAAAATCTTCTTTAGTAAGGTTTTTAATAGTCATTTGCAATACACGTCCGTGGAGAGTAACAGATGTGCCATAAAACTGTGTTTGGATTGAAGCATAGTTGTCTGTAAATTCGTATTTGTCATCTTCATTTACATAGAAGCCATCATATCGTTGAAAACCATAATCATTTACCACAGGATTGCTATAGATCGGTATTGAGATGTTCACCTGTCCTCTTGTCTGTCCTGCGAAACGATTTTCGGCAAGAAATATCTGTGGTTTAACTAAAAAAAAAAGATATACAAAAATACCTTACAAAACCGCACGCTTTATTATTACAAGTTAGGGCTTAAACGTATTGTGGGAACTGGATAATTAGGTATTATATGCCATGGCGTCAGCGTGAATGACGTTTGGAATTAAACTTTTCTCATGTGGGATTTCGTAAAATCGCAATTCATTCCATTTTCATACAGTGTGGAGACATATTGCATACACAGTCGTCAGAATCAATCTAGATTGAACTAAATTCAATGTGTTTAAACTAATTCACTAACGTTCCGACTGCAATGTTTCACTTATACAAGCTGCTATATGTATTTCAGGGAGGTAAGTACGTACAATAAAAAAACATGTTATGAGATTCAACTATTATATATAAAATCAATTTATATGAAACAATCATATAAAAGGAGATAGAGAAATTAGGCCGTTTTTTTCATTCTATGCGATTGACAAATATTCTAAGATATTGGTTCAAGGTATAACTCTGTAGTGAACGAAAATACGAACTAAGTATTATATATAAAACAATTGAGAATAACCCTAGAAAAACAACTGTGCAGTTATGGTGAATGATATGTTATGCAATTTCGGATTTTGTTCGGATAGCATAGGGTGCTGGCAACAAAACAATATATATTAGCGTATTTTTAAGTGTAGGGTTAAGGAAACTCTATTCAAAATTGGACAGATTAGAAAACTCAACAAGAACAACATTTCATAAAGTATTTGGAATTTTTGAAATACAATCATATCTTAACCATGTTAATATTCAGAGATATAGAATAGCACTGAAAAAAATACATTTGTCTTCACAACGGCTCGGTATTGAGACCAGACGATGGAGAAACATTCCAAAAGAAGAATGGTTATGTACAACATGTGATACATTGTAAATGTGTATACGCTGTAACTTTATAAGGAGATACTATTGTAAAGTGCGCCTGCAACTAAACACCAGATAGCCGAGCTTTCTGGCGTATTGAAACAAACACCAACAGATCCCTTCAGGGAAAAGCATGCTCGACCCTGAAGGGGTCCACTGGTCTTTATATACACTAACTTTTCTATTCTCACATAGCCCAGGCTTTGCTAATTTGCATATTACCAACCAAGTTTGCATCCGGTATGAACGTACTTCCGTTTTATACGGAATATTAACCATCAGGAAAGCAGAGTTTTCTCTGAAATATTGTTGAAGTACCAACTAAGTATGCCTCACAGGACAGCTGAGCTTTCTAGCAAGCGCATAGAAGCGTAACGCACATCCGCCGCCTACAGCGGACCGTTACACTATAGAGACAGACCTTAAGTCTAATCTCAATCTCAGTCTCAACTCGTTTTACAACACAACATCAAAAGTTTTTGAAAATAATATATGTTTTTACACTTTTTAAAAGCGCATCCTATAATTGAACATATTGATTAAAACCTTTGGTCTATATTCAACGGGAAAAAATATTCGGCCAAAATAGTACTTGAGTACAAATCAATGCATTTTAACAATTACTCAAGTATATTGTTTGCATAAGAATTAGTTTTCTCTGAATTATTGTCATAATTTTTTATCAACACATTTTATTGGAAAATCAGTTTTTAACAAGTATAAAACCATGAAAGATTTATAATCATACTATGTTTTTATGTGGTAAAATGAGCTGAAATTGAGATTGAGATTTGACTAGAGTATTTGTGTGATATTAGGGCCAGACCTGTTCATTTTCTAAAATCTTATATTGCAAGTGTCTTGAAATATAGACCTTTAATGCCTTTGAAAAAGGAAAAGCACATGCCCAAATCCAGGCCAATTAAAGAGGGATATAGATTATTTTCATATTGATCGACCGAAGAATATAAAACGAGTGTCATTAACTCGTTAATTCACTATTAAGTGCCAGTGTTATGCTACATGTGTGTTTATTTGGTATGATTATGAATATAGTTATCATAAACATGATATTATTATCAGGTTTGTAATCTGAATTAAGATAAAGTTGTTGTCTTATGATGAGTATACTTCAAGAGTTTAATCAGTTCCTTGAACAGACGAATATATTTTTCAAATACATTTGGTCATGGCTTAATCGAATATTTACGAAATAAACAGGGTGATATAAAAACTTATACACTTATAAATCTTGATTAAAACCTTTTTACATGCGTCTTGTTGTTTATGTTTTATAGGCAAAATAAAAGACGATGATAATAATTTATATTTATAAAGGTAACGCGTGTCTTCCATGCAACGTTTATGAAAACTGCGATCTTTGTAGAGTACGAGTAAAACTGAATGGAATGTGGTGGTCCCTCGAACTCGAGACAAATTCACTGATTGTGATCTCGATGATCATTCTACTTATCATTCCAGTAATGCTAATAATTATTTTTCTGTTGATTTTTTTTTACAATTTAACTCCTGTGCTAATGTTATAAATGTGTTTTGTTTGATGAATAAGTTGATATTTCCAGATTTATATAACGTTCTCAAAAACATAATGTTGTTGAATTCAAACTGGACGAAGGCGATACTGTAAAATTAGTATTGATGTGAGGTGAACTTGAGTTCCCAGAGTGCCTATAAGCATTTGCTTGTATGTGCGAGCTGTCGGAAGATCGTTTAAAATATGTTCTATTGATATCTGTGAATCTATTGAAAATTTATTTGTGTTATGGTGCTGGTGACTGTCACGTTTGTTCTATTGGCGATTTGAATGCAAACGTGGATTTTTTGTCAGACGTCATGAGGCCCCATGAAAAAACGTGGAACATCGCAATCTTAGTTAGGTATAAGACATTTCAATGAATCATGTGATACTTATAGCTTGAAACTGATTAATATGTACAATGCAATTGATATTTATAATGCTTATAGAAGATTTGACAATGATATGTATAACGATTCATTCCCAAATACTAAGGGTTGTTCAATTGATTATGCGCTCAGTAACCAAGGAATATTAACATGTGTTCATTCGGTGTTCTGGATTTAGACGCACTGCTAATAGATACACACCGAACAATATAATTTTCATGTCGGAGTCCAAATACGTCTAGAATGTTGTTGATGAAAATAATTGTGATCTACCTAATGCAAGAGGTGTAACCCAAAAACCTGGACAAAAGCAAGATAAGTATAGTTAATTCCGGAAGGATATCTAAAACCTTGAAAGAATACCTTTGATTTGAGCTACGTATGAAGAAAAGGCGGTTGGTTGAATGAATCGAAAATGTCATCTATAAAGCAATAGCTTGAAATGCCATATTTAACCAGTATTGGTCTCGCTTAAGTGTAATTTATTAAAATTACATATGCATCGGTCTAGTCAAGAAGTGTAGTATACATGAATTATATACCTGAAAAGTTGTCTAAAGGTAAAATTGATCAAAAGAAAGGTGAAATAGATTATCCTGATCACATTTGATATGTTTAATACATAATTCAATGCGATTAAGTTAAATGTAAATATTGACACAAACACTTATATTCGACACAAATAAACACTCAAAGTAAACATTGTATTTAGGAGATGAACAAAAGGAAACAGCAAAGACACATTTATGTCTTTCGTAGCTCAATATTTAGAAGATAAACAATTAAAAAACACAATTGTCATGTTTTAA
This sequence comes from Mya arenaria, assembly GCF_026914265.1. NCBI lineage: Eukaryota > Metazoa > Mollusca > Bivalvia > Myida > Myidae > Mya > Mya arenaria. The sequence continues at coordinate 53,185,937 of NC_069126.1, forward strand.
GTACCTCGGGAAGTTTTATATATGCAACAGCATTAGATCTACTTCACAGAAGTAAACAAATTATTGATTTACTATTTTACCTATAATAACAGCTTACCAAAATCACAATTTGTGGTTTGCTACGCCTCTGCAATATGGGGATTTGAAAACCTGAGTATAATCGTAAAAATCCATCTGTCTTTTCTACGCAGAAATAAAAACAAACAAACAAAGTACCCAAGTATACATGCTTTAACCGGTAGATATTCTCTAGAAAATCAATTACAAACAAATGATATATTTCCGGAGAACGATACTCACCGGTAATGATTACAAAATAAAATTTAAGGCTTAAATCCATGACTTTATCAACACAATACATCTCCAAACGGTATAAACATGTCAGATAAATTGTTGATACAACTGGTTTATATGTATACAATAAAGGATGAATAGTTTATTTAAAGGATCTGAATCCTTCTTTAATGATCGAAATTACAATAATCAGATCGGCAAACCATAAGTTTCCAGTTGAAATGCGAAGATGCAAAAATATTGATGTAAATGAAAAGAAATAATATTATTGTAAAAGAGATATCGGTGATGAATTTCATTATTATTTTGTCATGCCCCGAATTATCGATGCAAGAAAGAAATGGATCCCCAAACTATTTATAAACACCCAAACATTATTAAGTTTGAAGAATTGACAAAAAAACTTGCTATGTTCGTCAAACATTACGGAAATATGTTATACATGTTTAACCTTTGATAATTAAAATAAACAGTTTAAATCAAAACACGTCTTTGTTTAAAAGGACTCGATCACATACTTTATGTTGGCACTTTTTAAACTGTTGAAACTGAGATATTTTACTTGCTTTCATGAACAAAGACCAAAGAGCAACTGCCAGATACAATTTTTAATCGCGTTACATACGCTTTTCGGCAAAATAGAGCATCCTTGTTACATTCTCCAATACATTTTTAAAAATTGAGCTTATTTAAACTTCTGTAGATGTTTGATCATGGTGCCAAGTTTGTATTGTTTTATTATCAGTAAAAATATGACTTAACAAGAGCTGTCACAGTATGTGACGAATGCCCCCCGAATGTGACATTGACCTATGAACAAGGTCAGTATATGAAAAGTTGATCTTGCCTTTACATGTCAAATACATATGGCAAGTCATTTTAAATTGCCTCTGAACATAAAAAAATACCACCCATATTTGACAACCTACACTCTTATGACCTTATATTCAGCATTCCATTGTGAATAAACAACTAAGTGTATCTTTCACCTTAGAGGTAGGGACATGGGTCTTGCACGCGACACGTCATCTTGGTATGTTATGTTGAAAACATGTGGCAAGTTATTTTAAAATCTGTCCATACAAGAAAAAGTTACAGCCCGGACAAGACAACCTATACTCTATGTCCTTATATATGCAGCATTCCAATGTGAATAACACAAAGTGTGACCTTAGAGGTAGGGACACGGGTCTTGCACGCGACACGTCCTCTTCATATGTTGAACACATGTGGCAAGTTATTTTAAAATATCTCCATACAAGAGAAAGTTACAGCCCGGACACGAGTTATTGAGCAGGACACACGGACGGATGGACGGACGGACGGACAGGCGGACGGACGGACGATGCGATTTTAATATGCCCACCTTCGGGGGCATAAAAAGCACTATTTAAAAGACCAAACGTTAATGCTCAGTAATTATAAATAACTTATTTCATCTTTAAAAGTGTTTTGGAATTTCTTTGGAAAAAAGTTAGACAGAATTTGGATTCGAACCCGCTAAAGATAAAATAAAGAATGACTTTTGACCGCAATATGATCGCTAGACCACAGTCTTATACCTACAAGTCTGCTCTTTGTTATATTTGGTTTGTTTGGTTGGAAAATTAATTCATTCACATAAACAATACAACATAATATCTACAAACATTACGCTTAATCAATCCAGTATCAGTGAAAACGCAAGCTAAATTATATTGAAAATGTTCAATTTTGGTCGAAATACTAACATCTTAATATACAATGTCTTGTTTCTGCCATTCTAACAAGCTTGTAAGATGTAAAACGGTTGATGTAAACAACGTGAATTGAAGTGTATTGCAGTAACAATATTGGATAGTGTAAGTGATATTGAAATTGTATTGCAAAGTGTTAAGGGGTCTTAAATTGAGTAAATAACGAGAGAATAAACGTGAAAAGGGAGTATGAAAATTTAATGAACTAAACAGAATACGAGTAATTTAGAAAAAAAGAGAAATAACATGTTAAGATGTAAGTGGTAGAAGTCAGGGCAAATTATGTTGTTGATGAGTCAAAATCTGTTGGTCTGTTTGATAAATGTTTGGACGCATTTGAAGATTCGTTTGGACATTTGCTTTTTTTTAAAAGAACAGAATGAGTTCAAGTTTCATCGGCCTTGATGTTAGTAACTTGTCAAGTAGAAGTGCTCTTATATCCCGGTAAAATGGACAGAAAAGGAAAAGTGGTATGTGTCTTTAAATTCCCACACAGGCTACATGGACTATCTACAATATTGTTAGAAAACAAGCGCGCATTAAGAGAGTTGAAATGCATGCGTGCCCTTGCACATTCTACTTTTTATCTCCATCGTAAGAAAACTGAGGAACAGTTTTGGTTGGTCTTGTTTAGCATTTGAAAGCTGGAAGAGATGGGTCTGATCGAGTTTCGTTAGAAAGGGAATTTCACGAAAAAAAACAGTAAAAGGAAGACAATAGTTGCATGGGATGTTGCGAATATTTTGCGAGCTCCGGAGATGGCAGAAGATTGTATCTCCAACACGGGTGGAAGGTGTATCTTGGACGACTAGTTAGTCGGAGTCATTGAATTAAACATCTTGTAAAATAGGGTAAACCTGTGTTTGTGTCTTCTATCTTTATGCGGTCCTAGGGCAGTTTCAATGTATTGAGTTAAGAAAGAAGGAATTTGCAAGTGTATTTGTGTAGTAACTTCCTTGACCTGTTTATTATTCATTAAAACTAGTGGTTTGTTTATCATTCGAAACTAGCCAATGTTTTGCCCAGGTATACATCTTTGCTAAATCGTCAGAACGTAAACCAGCTGCAGCAAAAGGGTCATCAAAAATGATGTATAAGTTTGCATCATATGCAAAAAAGCAAATTGGAATCCTAATTGCCTGCAAAATTTTATTTAAATATACTAGAAAAAAGCGGACAAAGAATAGAGTCGTGAGGACCTCCGGCTGTTACAGATACAGCGTCAGATTTGGTGCCCGATAAAACAACACAACGCTTTCTTACGCTATAATAATCAGTAAGCCATGAAAGTAGTGATCCTAAAATGTTTTCTTGCCGTAGTTTGACCATTGTGGCAAGCCCGGTCGAAAACGAAATGTCAGATTGCCCTTTATTCCTAAAGAGCAAGAAGAGATGAGTGACATAAAGTTGATTGACAATGGAGTGGTTTGGAATGAGACCAGACTGAATATGTGTAAGGTATTCGTTTGTTCTAAAGCAGGTAAAGATATTCTTATGATACGTTCATGAACTTTGCTGAACATACTTAGCAGGCAAATCGGACGAAAATTGCCCACGCCTTTGGGATCCGCGGTCTAATGTATATCTTATACGTTTGCTAGTTTCAAAGACGGGTAGTTTTGGCTTCCATAACTTTAATGGTGATATATATATTTTTTATGTTTACTTCACATTAAAGTTACAGCGTAACCCCCATACCAAAGTCAACCAAAATCAACGGATTATGATCATGCACTTGAATGGCTCTGCAATTACATGACCATGATGACGTCGATGGATTCTATTTTTAGCATCTGGTTCACATTGTTCATTAAGTTGAAACCAATTGCAGTTAGGTTGAAAATACCTTTTGATAAGTAAAAACAATTAATTTATTCCAAATTTGTTATTAGTTATTTGAAATAGAAAAAATAACAGCAAAATAAACACTACATTTTTTAGGTCAAATGTAGGTCAAATGGATATTTTCTGAAAATCTTGTTATCACGTGATTAAATTTGAACACAACTATGACCTAGTTAAGGAATGTTATAATCGGATTTATTAATATGATACATCAACTATCTATAAAGCGTTTTTTTGGTTTTGAAAATGTGTTTGTGAACTACATTTTACTTCATTTATCTGAGGATATAGTTATTTTGTCTGTACAATGCATACAAGTGAAATAACAGCGTGACATAAAAATGTAAAGAATTCTGGTAGGGTTTGGATACAGCGTTCTCTTCAGCGAACATGTCCCAAAAGGTAATATATAACGTGTTCGCGGAAATTCTTTAGCTAAAAGACGGGGTACCTTACCTCAGCGGAGAGAATAGTTTAAATTGTGCGATTGAAATGAGCTATGTCTGCAATTTCTTGAAGTAACTATTTACAGAATAATCGCCTGTCGTAAGCCAGTTATTAGAACAAAGATTGAAGCAATGACATCTTGACATGATATATCGAAGTCAGGCATAGTTGGACTCTCCCCTTCAGAAGTGTTTATGTTACTAGTATGACTATACGGAACACTCAATATAGATTAAGATTGGAAAGAAAACGTGTTCAAAAGATTGGCCTTGTCGGAATTGGATTCTTATTTTCAGTCACCATACCATGAATGAATGGGGGTTGCTCCCAAGACGGAGAAGAAGGGTTGACGAAGTGTTTTAGAAAATTCCAGAAGAGAATGTTATGGTTTTGCGAAGCTTTCAGCAAGTTTCTCATAATGAACATGCTTCGTAGTTTTGACAAGGTGAGTCATGTTATTGCGTTGTTGATTGTAAATGCACGAGTGTTTATACAGATTTTTTCTTTTCACCTGCGTGTAAACCCATCTTCTATGTCGTAATGCCTTTCTGATTTTAGTATGGAACCACGGGACAGTTTGTGTACGCATCGTTACACATTTAGTAAGAATACATATCTTACAAAACGACATGAGTTGATTGGTAAACCAATTCGTGTAAATATCTACACGTATTTCATTATTACAGCATGTATCCCAATCAGAATCTTCAAATATCTGAAGTCAAATTGCGAAAATTTGCTTGAACGGTTAACCGCCTTCACTTTCAATGATGGAATCAGGAGAGAAATATATATATATATATATATATATATATATCAATGAGCGATTAAGAAGATGCAGTGAAATGAGTTGAATCAGTTGTGAAAGATTTGTTTGTTTATTTACAGGAAATCTGCCCATATGATACTTAATATATTTGGCAATAACAATAACAGGAGAATAACTATAATAATTTGTATAGGTAGATTATTTACGGCTCTATTTAAAAAAAACTTAATATATTTTTAAACGATTATAGATTCATATATGGGGAACAGGCTGGGTTTAGAAAAACTGCAAAACTATTTACTTCAAAAATATGATTTTTACTTTTACGAAAAATGTAAAATTGTATTAATGAGAGCATGGAGCATATATCTCCTATTATGTTATCTTTTTAATTCATGACTTAGTTACGCATATGTCATTAGGGAATATATGGGTAGATGTAAATTATATAATATTATATAAATAATATTGTTTATGCTTTTTGGAGTTCCCAAAACTGACAATCCATTTATTTCTTTTAATAAAATTTTAAGAATATATTTATGTCAATATAGTTTTAAGTCAAATGTGCTATTGTATTTATACAACTGACTTCATTAGTGACAGGATATCAGAGCACATTATATTTAGAAACAGTTTATACTAAGTTATGATTGCAATACAGACATACTAAGAATTAAAACTGTGATTTTGCGTTCTTTGAATGATTTTGTTCATATGATTAAAAGCGCTGATTCGAATATATGTTATGCTCATGTGATGTATTTTAATTTTGTTGTTTTATCTACATTCAGTTTGATATTTTAAAGACACAAACGGATTGTCAGTACATGTATTAACTATAGATATCTTACACGTATATTCAAGTTTTAAACCTTCATAAAAATACCTTGTGTGTTGATATCTACTATAATGGTCAACGTTATTATAAAAGTTCATAAATCGATATTCCCGTACGCATACACATATATTAAAATATAGGGAATGATTGCAATCGAATAATCCTATAGTTCTAAATAAGTTGGGTGCATTAGCCGATTATTTTATTAAAACTTTCAAATAACACTTACATATCAGTATATCCTTAATTTTGTGTAGATATTCCATGCATGATTTCTTTTTTATCTAGATCACATCACAATATGGAGATTCGCTTATCCATTTGTACACGAACAACTAATTGATGCTCTAAACCCTACCAAACGACGTGGACATTTCGACATTTGTTTTCTGTTTAGTTCGTTCTTTTCTCTGTTTTTTTTTAACTTTCGGTGGTTTTGCATAAAGATTTAATTTAATATAATCTTAACCTGTTAAGTGTTCCAATTATAAATTTCATTCATAAACTTTTGAAATACCCCGTGGTCCTCGTACTTTTTTGTCACGATTCACCTTTTACCAAACATTAAGGCCAAACAATTACAGATATTGGTTTTACTGTATGAAGTTTTATATATGTTTTGTTTTAAGAATCCATCACAATGTTTGTCGATTAGGTAACCTGTAGGATGTCATACTTGTTCTGTTGAATTCAAAACAAACAAGTCGTTTTGCAAACTTATGTGCTATGTAATGCCGTCTATTTTCCCATAGTATACTTTTTAATTCTTAATATTTTTCAATTACGAAACGACTCGTGATAATAAGGCAAATATGGAACTGTTTTATTTTCAATATATAAAGAATGTAACACCTGAAATTTAATCATTATAAATAAATGTATTTTAACGTTATTCAATGTTTTATTTTTATTTTTTTACTGTTCCCGTAGGGATTTTTCAATACCACATGTGTTTATGGAATGTAGTTTATCTATGTCGAACCTGTGTAGGTTTGTTTTGGTATCCTCATGTGTGTGTTTAAATTGTAGCAATCATTTGCTGTACGATATTTTGAGCGTCTATGCAATTAAAGTAATTGTCGTCGTCTTTGTTGTTGTTGTTGATGAAAATAAATAAATTTCAACCTTTCACTTAAGTCACAAATACCTTGAACCCCTTACAATTGTTTTAAACACTGTCTTTGATATCCTTTATCCAAGTGTGCGAGAAAAGTTCTGCAAGTAGACCATCGTCCTTGTTAATAGCTGGAAACATGTGTTATTGCAGTTGCATTTAAAACGGTTTAATTTTTCACGTATTCATATTGTATTCATATTGTAAACATGCATTCGAATATCATTGTTTTAATAGATGTTGTTGTTTAATATTCAAGTTTCCTTATGTTTATGACATTTTGTAATTTGCTATACAAACTGTTGTCCATAAGGGATCAGTTCTTAAATAAAACCGAGAGCTGGTATTCTCCTCCATTACGTTTTAAAGAAGGCCAATTATTTTGGGTATGTAATATGTGTGACTTAACTACCCCTTTACAGACTTTGAACTTTTTTTCCGAGATAACACTAAATACAGACTACTCGGTTAGTGTCGAATACTATGTTATTATTTGAATCTAAGAAAATATAAAAACACGAGCCTTGGCATTTTTTTCTTAAATTTCCAGAAAATAACAACACTCCTTCATCAACTACTTTCAGCGCTTTGTTTTTTTTGCAACGTGCAAGATCGTGTATTGTAGCATGTTGAAAAAAAGTTCCGTACAATTCCACTTAATAAATGTCAAAATCGTCAAAAGATGTGAGTGTTTTATTTTATATTATAATGTTTGCCGGTTTGTTATCTGATTGCTAACTGAATGCTATCATGCAAATACTCACATCAAACAACGTAGTTGAATTAACTGCGTGTCAGCACCAAGTTGAATGTTATGTCATTGAATTAAATGATCTCTGTGACATGTTTAATTGGTTATTTGATTCATTTTAAAGTAAAATATTTATGGACGTTTAGACGTTGGAAGTACAACGACGTGAAGAACCCTCGAAACAAGTTTTAGTGTCTTCCTGAAGATCGAAAATACTTATTGATGGATTTAATTATCTTAGATATGTTCACTTAAAAATAAGGTGTTACTTCAGCGATTCCTTTGTTACGATGTACTATAATGTACTTGGTTAGTTTTGGCCGAGTTCGTTACTAAAAATAACCGATGCTATATCAACATTGTTAAATACAACAAGATGTGTACAATGGGCTGTTATTCAACGACTATTTGTACGATGAAGGGATAACAGTTAAAATACATCAAACCTTTGACATCTATCCGTTTCGCAGCAGACTGAATCAAAATCCCATCGATGTCTTTGACATTATTATGCACCGTGCATATATAGAGACCCTTATCTTCCAATGACAGAGAAGCGATCGTAACAAGAGTATTATCCCGGACGCCTGATTTTTCTGTGTTGTTGTTTGGAATCACTGTTTTTCCGAACGTCTGTTTAAAGCCAGTAAATGTATACAAGGGTGGATAACCATTGGCTGCGCAAGTGAGGATCAGCGGTGAACCTTCCGTTAAAGATGACGCCGATTGAACGATCGACACTTCAGGCGCATCTATTAACATTTTAAAAACATGTAATTACCATTGTACTTACTTAAGTATAGATTGTATCTTTATCAAATATGTATGTTCTTGTCCATAGATACGTTACATACATATCTAACGCAATTTATCTCAAAATTAATGGCCTGCAGCGATGCAAAAGTGGGTGGGGAAGGTCAAAAACTAAAACGCTTAAAAGTGCATGTGTTTTTAGCTTTGAAGAACGATCATTTTTGGGAGTGAAACATTTATTCTTGGTGACATGTTTTTGGTTAGTTAGGAGTTAAACAAATTTTACAAAAAAATATTTTAACATATTTTGTATCAAAAAGCATTCACATTAATACGGAAAGGTCTGTCGACATTAGTACTTCGTTTTTATGTTAAAATGCTCCCGACTATTCAACAATGCCTTGAGAGATCTTGATGATATATTGTCAAATAATAAAATTATTCAGGAAAATAATGTAATTTCGTGGATGAAATTCGTTTCCGGGTTAGAAAAATACATATATCTTTTTTTGAATAGCTTTTATCAACACAAAGCCATAAGACATTGTTGATTGGGCAGTTCCGATAAATTTGACTAACAATTTTTTTTGTATTAAATCATTTCCGAGAAAAACGTTTTTTGATTGGAAATCTGATAAAATATTCTTTCTTAAGAAATGCTCAACTCCTAATTACAGCTTTTCATGTTGCATCGGATTTATGAGACATGATTGTAAAATATTGACCCTCACAACTAAACAGAAGTTGAATATTTAAAACATTAAAAATTTGGTCCCTCAATCGACTTTTGCATCGCAGCCGACCCTTGATACAAAAACATTAATGGAGAAAAAATACTGTCGGCTTGATATTTGGATGAGACGTTTATCGTTGATCAAGGATCTTCTTAATGTTGTGTTTATTGGTGTTATTTTGAATATTTTCAAGCCTAACGATATAACAAGGAACACAGTTTGACATAGTGATGCTTACGTATATATCTTTTTTTCAACGTAGCGGGTAAACCGAAATTTTGTTATATCAACTACATCGTCGTTTGGTCATTACAGGAGAGCTCTTTTAATTTGTGTTATGTACACATTTGCAATGTATTAAAAACGTAACGAGAAAACAGATTCAGTAATGGACCTTACATTGTACAAGAAGCTGAAATCCACTTCTAGCTGTTTTAGTTAAGGTCGTGTTTATATTGGCAACATCACATCTGTATTCGCCTGACATGAAGCGATCGACGTAAACAAACCTCAGACTTTCATTCCAGGACATTAAAGCGTTGTTTGTCACATTTCTCCAGGTGTGGGAACAGCCCGGCCAGCAGTCAGAAGAGCAGGTTACGTTCAGGAGAGTGTCGCCTTCCGAAGCTGTGTACTTAGAGGATACGCTCAATATAGCGGTGTCGGGTCCATCTGATGAATACAGTTCGTATTTGTTATTACTGTATAAAATGTGTGTTTTCGGTCCGTTGTGCCAAGAAAACATATGACGTTGGATCAACCTCGGATAAAGGTTGAATTTAGGTCGCAACGTCGGCGACTTAAATACAACTTTGTATCAGCGTCGACATCACGATGTCAGTGTCCGATGTCGCAATTAGACATTGAACCGCCGACGTTGTGATTTGGTTATAGTTTGTTTTTAGTTGTATTTTATCAAGTTAATACATGTTATACATATTATGTGACAAGTAGTTGCTCGAATAATCGTTATACTGATGCAAATTAATTCGATCATTTTATTTATTCAAGTTGCTTCCTTTGTTTGCGGCTATGGTTTCTGTAATGGAATTTCCGCATGGTCTCGCATTTGTACAGACGTTTTTCTTTCTTTTGAAACATATTGTTTAAATTGATACAGATGAACAAAACTTTGCAGAAATAGTTTATTCGATAGCTTCTCACCGTGTTGTTTCGATAATTCAGAAGAAAATGCACGTTTCCTTTTGACACGCGCAATTTTGAACCCATTTCGATCCGCATTATTGATCACCTGGGTGTACGAATATTGACGATAGAGAAATATCCAATTACTGTTAAATAATAAAACTGCACATTTAATTCAACCCGATTCGTCATCATTCGGCATCGCGCCGATTCGTACTATTTTGTGTGAGAAGACAATGTTTATTGTTCTCTTCAATACCATCTCTATTTTGATATAGATATAAGTCTTGTTCATTTTTTGAAAAAAAAAACTTGTACATAATCCGAGTTGAATGTTACATAATGAATGTTCAGTATGGTAAACACGATTAAACATTTGATTTTGGTCGTTATCACGACGTTGTTCCAACGTCGTAACTCCGTTTGTTGATTCAACGTCGGAGTCTGATGTCTAAAAACATTTTTAACCAATATACAAAGTCTAACTAACGTCAATTGTTTGCTGGGATAGGTGTGTGTTAAAGAGCAAAAACCGAGCGACATCGGTAGAAAACGTGCATTATTCAGTCAATTCACGTCCCGTTAACGATCGTCTTTTTTGTTTAACATTCACACTTTCAGGGCGGTCATCATAAAAATGGACGCTGAGCGATCAGAGTTTGTAATTTCATTCAAACACCTCCCGACTGATGATATTTCTGTCAATTTGATTCAGAACAAAAGACTAATCTGAGATGCTTCCATTACGTCGTTTACAATAAACAACAAAATGTTCATCATTTCTTTTCTCTGATGCTGAGTATTAAAAGATGGAAGTTATCAATCCAGACCAAGTGGCTTTTGCGCAATGTTATTCGGTTCTAATTAGATGCCAAAACATATTTATGTTAGAGTAGAAACATATCGGTGATAAATCGATTACCCGATAGTTATTATGCGTAAATAATCCAAGTGATCCAGTATGATGCAATGCACTCGTGCTGTAGACCATTTTACGGGCCTTTACAGATGGCAACGAGCATAAAAAGGTGTATTAACCCAATCTATAATTATTTTCTTAAATATTGACTTTGGAGAAAAAAACGTTATGTGCTGGTATAGTAGTTTGATAAATTATATTCAGTAATATGTGAATTAATGTAACAGTAAACACTCGTTTAGGGATTGAGTATTTCTTCAGCAGCCTTAATATTAAATGGCACAGTGTTTATTTATAATACACACTACACCAACAATAAATTCCTTTGACTGTTAATGAAGTTTGGTTTGCAATAATCGTCATGAATACGTCTTGACCTAATCTCAACCGGAAACATGTTTCCTGGAAAAGTATTACCTGATTACTAGCCCTTCTCAGGCTTAATTAAGAACAAGGAGCAATTTTTAATACCGAACGTGTGATAAGAAAGCATGTTGAATTTTAATTTGAAGTTTATGTTAAAAACTCACTTGATAGTTTACCAGGTGATTCGTTTCAAAATAGATACTACATCCTCCAGTCATTTGGCCAATTTTACTTACACATCAGATGCAAATACTTACACCTGACGTTTATGTTCACCACTACGCTGACTGCCCTATCATTAGATGTAGGATTCGTTGCCTCACACTGGTAGGTTCCTGCCTCATTCCTCGTCACCTCACCAAGTGCAAGGTTGTGATTGTTTGACGCGGAGGAAGGGGTGGGTGTCGTCTTTCTCCAGTTATATGTGCAGCTTGGATAGCAGCTGGCACTACAAACTATCGTGATGATGGGCTGATTCTCGTTTACTGTGTAACTCACCACAGATGGGCTTATTGACGCCGTATTCGGGCCGACTGGAAACAAAACATTGTACCAGGAATACGGTAGATCTTATTTGATAATGTCAACTAGGAGTGAAACAACCAAATATATCAACACTCTTATATAATATCACAATATATTGACATAGTGTGGGGTCATTGCGATTGTAAGGAATTCCTTTTTCAGTACTTGTTAAATATTGGAATATGTGCATGTATTAAACGTGATCAATATATCCTCTATTCGTTTGGAATGGCGACTGAAAACAAAACATTGTACCAGGAATACGGTAGTTCTAATTTGATAATGTCAAAACGCAAGCAACTCGAAGTGATGCAACCAAACATATCAACATTCTTATATAATATCAAAATATATTGACATAGTGTTGGGTCATTGCGATTGTAAGGAATTCCTTTTTCAGTACTTGTTAAATATTGAAATATGTGTATGTATTAAACGTGATCAATATATCCGCTATTCGTTTGGAAGATTTTGTTTGCTGTATACGGAAGAGAAAGTACAGCACGCTGTACTGAACAATCCATACCAAGCTACTTTCGTTTTCCGATCCTGTATCAGCATAGTAATGCGTGTTGAGTGCAGCGTATGAAACACTGGTGTTAAAACGAAAGTAACATATGGAGCATATCATACTTACTTAGGAAAGCATTCTATTTCCTAAAGAAGCAATTCCGAAAGAGTTCTCCTGCTGATTTGTGTTCGTTTCCACGAACATGCAGGCTCGGTTTAAAGAGGACATTAATAAAAGAAGTAATCTGGTGAAATAAACTGTGTTTCCTATGTCTAATTCATCAATTTTTAAAATAAATTTTAATGTGGTTGCAAAAGAGTCGTAGTTTTCAATCAAAGTCGCAAAAATATCATCCACGAATAGTTTAATTCTCACTTACATATGACCTTCACCTCCACCATCGGCCCATTCTGTGTTGCGGATGTGCTTGGGTTTGTAGCGGTACATATGTATGATCCTGCCTCTTCACTTCGTAGGTGGACAAGATTTAAGATTGCATTGTTCCGTACAGTTCCTGTAGTGCCGACTTTCGACCAAGTGTACGCACATTCCGGGTGACAACTTGCTGTACAGGTAATGTCTCCTAGGGTTTCACCCTTTGTCTTCATATACAAGGTTGTAGGAGGAGATAATAACATTTTATCAGGACCATCTGCAATTATATTTGCAAATGTTAATAAAAGTGTAAAGGTGTAAAAATTCCGGGTTACACACTGTGAACCAGGAACTGAATCATAAAGATCCCTTGTCGTTGTATTGTGTTGAAGAAGATAGGGAAATCGTTTCAGGGTCGTCTGCAATGGCATGTACACTCGATTTTAAAAGTGTACATATATATACATTTCCGGAATGTTATTGCTATCCTGGTTACGTTTCAAAATTGCTGTAGAGGAATGACCATCTGCATTAATATTGAAAATAGTTTATACAAGGTGTACGCATATTAGGGTTACAGAAAGCGGAGCAGGTTATCTATCCCATACCGTCGCCCTCCATCTCGCTATTTCGACTGCATATATATGCATACCAATTCGGTAACATTTGCATGACATACGCGTACCAGAGAAAAAAGTAGGTAATTAGTTCTATCAAAAAGGAAAATACGTCCTTAAAATCACCAAGCTGAAAACAAAGGTGCAATGGGAAAACACCATAAACAGCATCCGGATTAAGTTTGCAAATCTTGAATTGTATTTTCTTTGTTTTTCACCCAATGCTGTGTTTTTATTTTTGTATTTTTGAAATGGGTTCAGTGATACTAATAAGATATATTTTTTGTTTCCTGATATTTGATTTAGAAATTTTTTATTTGCATTTAAAGTCAAGGTTTCCAATGGGATTCCCATTGAAAAAAAATGCTTTTCCCTTTGGAAGTTCTTTTTCCAATTGGAAAATCAGCCCAACAGATTTTGTTGGAAAATTCTCCCACATTTTTCAAAATATAATAAGTGATAAATAACAATCATTATCATCAATGGTTATAATGTTAACTCGAAAAAGTGCGTTTACAGCACAATTTATCATTTTTTGCGAAAAAAAATCCCGTCGACCAATTTTTCCAAGTAAATTTTCCCATGATTAAATATGGGAAAAAACAGGAATTTGGAAAACTCCAATTGGAAAATTGTCCAATTAGAATCTTCCAATGGAAAACATTGGTAATGGACCTATTCCAATTGGAGCTTCTGGCAATCAATGTTAATGGGAAAAAATCACTTACCTAAATCTCTTAAAAGAATTTCTATTGATTTATTTAGAAATATATTGTTGTTTTTTTATTGTTAACCTGTGTCCTGACATTGTATCCAATTCCATGCTATCACTTCTGTGCCAATGTCTTAGCGATAAGATTTAAGAATATTAATGAATTATAACACAAAAAATAATATCAGAAATTGCCTGAAGTTTTATTACTCAACCAGTGACACAAATTCCATTTTTTAAATATATTTAAACTAATTTCTATTCCTCAGACGTCCTTTTTCTTGAATCGATTAAGACGTGGTTACAAGCGACTAAGAATTTGTTCATTTTGGGACAAAAGTTATGACAGTTTTACTTTTGCAAACGTTATTTCGGTTGTCGATTCCTTTGTACAAAAATGTACCATTGTCTTTATTTTTAATGAAGATATAATTAATTTATGGTGGACCATATGCAATGTTATACCTGAGATAATAGGTTATTTCATAGACAGTGTTGATTTAAACATATTTTATTCCACATGTCTATGTATCTATATCTATCTATATCTATATCTATCTATCATATATATATATATATATATATATATATATATATATATATATATATATATATATATATAGATATAGATATAGATATAGATATATATAGATATAGATACATAGACATGTGGAATAAAATATATATATATATATATATAAGTAAGTTACACGTTATGCAGAATAATGAGAAGGTTAGACAATTTCAATTACATGTATATGTTGTTAATGAAAACATGCAGAATATTATCTTAAGAGAACGGAAGAATGCGTTTGAATTTATGTATAAAAATGATGATTTCGGTAACAAAAAGAAGAAAAGAGAGCATGGATGCAAACAAAAGTAGACAGAGTGAGAATATATGTAAGTTTGATGATAGTTGGGTACCTATACCGTTTAATGGAAAGGGCCAAGTCTGGGAATATAGTATAATCAGAGGCGTTTCTAGTCTTGTAAGAAGTTATGAACAACACTAAAGATTTTTTAGTTGGTCTCGTTGTTAAGGGTGGGATCATCATTGAGAATTATATCAATGTCAACACGTGTGATTCTAGACATATCACGAATTAAAGTTTGTCGAATATCCGTATACAAGAGACAATGCAGGAAGAAATGAGTGCTACTTTCAACTTCCCCACATTCGCATCGAGCATAAATTATTATATTTTTGCAAAACAGGTGATAGCTAAGGGCACTACAAGTAGTACGCAGTCGAGCGTGGAGTACCTGCAAGCGACGGCTACCGTTGTAATAGTAAGGAGGGCAGACTGAAGATTGATTGTAAAATAGATCTCTTGAAAGAAGCAATAAAAGGGCTGTCCTGCACATCCCGAGAAAGTTCATTCCATGCACGTACAGAAGAAGGAAGGAAAGAGGAAAAGTAAGAACTAGTATGTGATATAACCGTAACTTGTCCATTTCTGACATAGTGTGCGCCAGGTGTAGGCTGCAATTTTTGTGCTCTTCAACTTTTGGATAATTTTGCATAAAGGAGTGACTCTAGAGTTTAGAATTTTGGTAGAGATATCTATGAACTTGTGACCAACATGTTGCTGAGTTTGTTTTGTGGAATTATTATTGGAATATTGAGATATATTGATTTGAAACAATTGAAAATACATAAATATTGGAGATATTGGATTTATACTTTCATAATATCCATAGTGTTTGTGAACAACATCTCACACATGGTAATGACTAACCTATTGTTACAGTATAATAGAGAACAATTATTGGATTTGAGATCTGCACCTAGAGGGACCATACTACCAAATGAAGAAACATTATCAGTTTTGAAAGAGTATAATCTGTTGAAATATAGAGGTAAACGAGCTGGTCGGCCAAGGACAAAGTGTAATGCTGGCATTCATTTGGCAAACTTAGTGCAAATTAAGTTAGACCCTACATTTATCAAAAATTCACATAGACAAAGGAAATTGAAAATTGCTACCGTAAATACAAGGTCAATAAGAAATAAATCTGCTGAACTTCTCCAGAACATCTTTGAGGAAAATATTGACTTTTGTGTGCTAACTGAAACTTGGCTTCGGCCTGATGGTGATGATGTTGTTAGAGGTGAACTTTCTCAGGATGGCTACTGTTTTGATGACAGTCCCAGACCCGATCGCAGTGGTGGGGGAGTAGGCATCTTGTACAGAGATAATGTTAAAGTGTCTAAACATTCTAGCAAAGTTTTTCAGTCATTTGAGTGTGTTGAATGGAAAATATCAATCCACACTTTCATTCTTTTCGAGGTTGGTATATATAGACCACCATATTCCGAGAAACACCCGGTAACTCAGGCTACATTTATGATAGAATTTACTGAGTATCTAGAACATGCCACGGCGCAATCGGGGTCCATGGTAATCCTTGGCGACTTCAATATTCACATAGACATTGCATCGAACTGTTACACCAATTTTTTTTTCAATGTTTGAACACATTTGGACTGATTCAGCATGTTAACACACCTACGCATATCGGTGGGCATATCACTGACTTAGTAGTCACGAAAAAGGAAGATAAACTTGCCAGTATCAGCAACCTACTCACAGACTATTACATTTCTGATCATTGTTTTGTGACCTGTAACATAGAGCAATCTCGTCCCCCACTGGTAACAAGAAGCATAAAATCACGTAACTGGAAGCGTGTATCTAATGAACTGTTAGAAGAGGATTTGGGAGAACTGAATGATTTGACAGACAAATCCTCCACGGTCGATGATCTTGTTTCTGAATTTTATAAGTCTACAGCTGGCATAATGGACAAACATGCCCCTTTCAAAGAAAGAGTGATTACATGTTGATCCATGGTACTCTGGCTATTTCAAACATCTTAAGCAGTTTAAACGGGCAATAGAGAACATTTTCTTTAAGGACAGGTCTGACATTACTAAAAAGGTGTATACGAATGTACGAAACTCGTATACTGCTGCATTAGCATCGGCAAAGAATGAGTTCTATCAAAACATAATCGGTGAGGCAGAGGGAAATGTGAAGAGACTGTATAATGTCACTTCCGACTTACTGGGACGGTCAAGGGATAATCCACTTCCACCTCACACAAGCGAAGTAAACCTGGCAAATGACTTCTTACGGTATTTCAATGACAAAATTACAAAACTTCGCAACGAACTGGACAATATGGACACTCAAAAGTCATTACAAGCTACGTGGACAAATGTGTGACCATGTTTTAACAGAATTCCAGCCATTAAGCGAGAATGACATAACTAAAATTGTGAAAGATTCAAAATCAACAGCATGTGAACTGGATATTTTGCCTACACCAAAGCTTAAAGAACACTTGTCAAAATTATCACCAGTAATAACTGAAATTGTCAATCAGTCATTATCATCTGGCGTGTTTCCAGAGGAATGGAAGAGTGCCGTTAACAAGCCTGTTTTGAAAAAGAAAGGCCTACCTCTAGAACTGAAAAACTATTGGCCGGTGTCCAATCTTACTTTTCTGTCAAAATTCTTGAAAAAGCGGCAATGAAACAGATTTCTTGTCATATTGAATCCAACAACTTGCTACCATCTTACCAAAGTGCATATCGTAAATTTCACAGTGTTGAAACTGCTATGATGAAAATGTACAGTGACCTTTCAGATACAGCTGATAAACGCCGCGTATCCATTGTAGTTATGATTGACCTCAGTGCCGCGTTTGACACCATCGATGTACCAACACTGCTTAAAATTTTACATGATTACTTTTTCATCCAAGGCATCCCATTGAAATGGATTGAGTAATATTTAACCAACAGAACAATGAAAGTTGTCATTGAGCAGTCGGCATCTGATACCGAACCATTGAGATTCGGTGTCCCTCAGGGTTCTTGTGCTGGCCCAGTACTATTTACTCTATATATAGCTGCCCTTAACAAAGTAGTGCAGAAGTATCCAGCAGATCTATATGGATACGCGGATGACCATAAAGTTGCCTTCAAATTTAGCGCTGATAATACTGAAAGTGAGACAATCGTTCTTCAACAACTCAACGATTGCCTTAATGACATTGTGATGACTGAGTTCAAACTAAAGATGAATATCAGTAAAACAGAAATAATTGTCTATGGGACACAGCAACAACTGTCCAAGTTGAACATAACCAGTGTTAACGTTGGTGGGATCGAAGTCAACTGTGTCGATACTGTTCGAGATTTGGGGGTACAGATGACCAGTACTCTGAGTTTTGATAAGCATATATCCAGAAAGTGTCAAATAGCAAATATGCAATTAAGAAATCTGAAGACAATCAGAAAACATCTTACTCAGAAATCCGCAGAAATACTCGTTCATGGTCTGATACATTCACATCTGGACTTTTGCAATGGTCTATTTACTGGTATTCCAAGTTACCAACTGGACAAATTACAACGTGTACAGAATCATGCTGCACGCATTGTTACTGGTGCCACATACGAACAACCTAGTGTGGAGATTCTTAGATCTCTACACTGGCTTCCGATTCGTGCCAGAATTATGTTTAAAGTGATTGTGACTGTGTTTCGTGTTTTTAATGGCATAGCACCTTCGTTCCTTTGTGAGATGTTTATTTCATCTAAAAACCAATACCGACAGAGACTGAGATCATCCTCGTCAAGTCATCTCTTTGACATTCCAACTACAAAAACTAAACTTGCTGATAGATCTCTAGCAGTTGTTGGACCTCAGTGGTGGAACTCATTACCAAATTATTTGAAGGACATTGCTAATGAAAAGCAGTTAAAGTCAAAACTAAAGACATACTTGTTTGGGCGGTTTAACAATTAGAATGTTGTGTAAATGACTATATCAAATATACTAAACTCAAGAGTGACTATACGAAGTGCTTTTAAAATCATATCGCATACAATATTTCTTTAATATTATTGCTAATTTTGTGTATGTATGTATGCGATGTTTTGTTCTGATATTGTACAGCGCAACCGAATATTTTATACATTTTTGCGCTATATAAATCCTTTGTATTTGTATTTGTATTCTTGTATTAGATGCATTGCGTAGTTGAAAAATCTGAGAACCAACAGCTTGGGGTGTAAGGGATGATAAATACCCAGGTACAAGGCCGTTGTCCATTTTATAGAAGAGACATAGTTTGTGATTGAGTCGTCTTTATGAAAGAGTTGGCCAGCTCAGTTCCTTATGAAGAACAGAAATATATACAAGCTTTGTAGCCCCACAGACGATTTTACCGGCCTCATTTTTTATCTTTTGAAGTTCATTTTTTTCGTAGTCTGTACAATTATCCAACACTGTATCAGCATATTCAAGAATTGGGCGAATGTATGAAAAATAGATAATTTCTAGACATTTTCTGTACAAACGGAATTTTAGCTTTCGCATGATGCAAATGCGTTTGAGGGCTTTACTTTTAATGTACTCAAAGTGCTCGTGCCATATGCAGTCACTGGAAAGGACCAAACCAAGATGTTTATGCGAGTTAGTTTCTGAAATTTGTTGACCATACATAGTTAACTCGGGATAAAAACGAGGTTGTCGTTTTTGGGAAAACAAAATTGACATAGATTTTGCAGGGCTAAAGGTAACTAACCATTTATCAGCCCAAGTACTTATGCTATCAATATCCCTCTGGAATATTTCAGATTATTAGATACTGTTCTGCAGGGGAGCAGGACCTTTCAACCCCAAGATTAATCAACCCCTTCTAAAGACGAAGACTTTTTAAACCCTTAGACCTTTCAACCCCTATTTCAAAGACTTTTCAACCCCTACCTGTTTGAACTTTTCAAACCCTATATCAAAGAACTTTCAACCCCTAGTTGAATTATTTTAATAGATATAATGTAGACCTTTCAACACCTAAATCAAAGACTTTTCAACCTCTATTATTTGATTTTGAGACGGTCCAAGCTAAACACCGTTAAAAACCTTGGAAGGCATTTTCGAATGACAACATTCATCATGTGCCCATGAAATGCCAACCCCACACAAATATAATCGAAGTTGGATTATGATATGTTTTAGAAAAATACCGAACTGTATATTGGGATAGTGAATTTTGCATCACAATATAAACGATATTGGTAATGCCATAGTGTCACTTTTATATATTGTAGTATCTAAGCCAGTCATCCTACAAGATAGAAGAGAAGCAAAAACACACACATGATGTATACTTGTATGTGAATCATCTTGTACATGTGAAAATGGAGTTTACAAATTTTCAGTAAAATAATTTGTTCTTGTTAGCTAGCTAATGTGTCTGAAATAATTAGTTAACTCTCTGATACCGAAATTTGCAGAACAAAATACATTGAAAGCATGAAAATAAAGTAGGGTTTTAATCGGGGGCGAACCTTCGCTTGTTACGTTAAGAAAAAAAAAGATAGCATTACCACTCAGCAAAAGGGACTCGTACATAATTTATTAGATATTTTGTCATTTATACCTTGAAAGCAACACGTGATAATGTCAATTAACAGATCACGATTCAGCATTTTGCTGTTTTGCTAAACGGTTTTGGAATAGAATATGTTATCAATCTATTGGATTTACCTACACAATGAACTCATTCAAGGGTTTTGGAAATCGTTGACTTCAAAGACAATATTTTAGCATATATCAACATTTGTTGAAGGGTTCTAGTTGTCAGTATCTTAGTTGTAACACTGCTGATGTTTTGATACATTTTATTTCGTATAAAAAAAACTCTGTAAAAAACACATTTTACAAGTCACTAAAACTTAAACAATAAACTCATACCTGGTTGAGCTATTTTGAGGTAGTACATGCACGCAAAACGCCATCACATACATCTGCATGCATAAATAGTGAAGCAATGGTTAACATCCTGGCTTACGTATATCCCTCACACATCAAAATTATTTTCGCAATTGCACAAGCGGGCCAGACGGAGGGGGGACAAACACACACATTCCCCCACCCACACTCACTCTCGTCCAAGTTAACTTTTTTTCATTTCAACATAGGGAATTAAGAGTAATAAAACAGCCAAAGGACCATTTTGGACTATAAATTGTATAGAGCCAAAGTTAAAGTCAAATTTTACGCCCCTACATGACACTCCCTCTAATGTCAATCCTGGAACCGCCCCTGAATTGTGCATTCATTGTGTTTATTTCTGAGTTTTTGAACACAAACATGTCACAGTAATTTATACCATGTGCTGTAAAATTTCGAATGTTCAAGACGAATTGTTTTGTTTCATTGAGCTTTGCAGGACGTTGAATGGTACTAAATTTATGCCAAATTGATATCTCAAACACCCATTGGTAAGTCATATATATTTTTTGTATTGCGTTTTGGATATATATAGACAGTCAGGACAACTCGTAAAGTACGTTCACACAGACCTCTTCTGATCCCTACTAGCGGCTCGTGGGGGGGGGGGGGGCGTCCTCCCTAAAATTATCTTAAAGTTTATTTATTTGATATAGTTGTAAAAAGTAATAAAATTAGCATACACACTTTCATATGCATATGATTCGCATTTTTATGTATCGTCATAGTCCCTAAAATCGCGACAAACCTTGATTAGCGGCCATCTTCATCTTTGTTTTTACCGGGTTATCACGGGATTTGCGAGTATCTGCAAGGCTATGACGTCATTTTTACTACGAACTAATTCCTAGAGTAGATGCTTTGAAACTCGCAAAAAAATGTCTTTAAAAACTGACAAATTCACTACAAACAAATGTTAACACTGCAAACAACGTAGTTTTACTAATCCCAAATTAATTGCCATAGAAACCAACCATATTTTCCACAAATCATCCTTAAAAAGTCTCTGGTCGTTTCGTCTGCTGTGTATACAATGCATCAATGACGGTCACGTGACCTAAATTCTTGTAGTAAGGGAAAGCAAAATTAAAATATGTGTTTACATAAGCCATAGTCTTATTGTCAAAATAAAGAAATTATTGAATGTTAATTTCTGTTTAAGGCACATCCCTTAAATACTTGTCGAAATATGGATGAATAAATGGCATGTCTGAAAATAGTAATTAAATTATTTCATTGTTTCGTTCAACTTTATTATTTTTGATTAACTCGTTAGATCCGCGAATCATGGTTAGTCGATGATAGTTTATTCATGTTTGAACTGGGCGTTATGTTGTTGTTTTTTAAATGCGAAGATTCCTGTCTTTGTCATAATCCTACTGGTTAATGGTCTAAACCAAACAATCCAAAAATTCCGAACATTTAATAAATCACAAGTTTTTCTATGGTGAGGCCAAAAAGAAAAAAAAGAATTGGTTTGGTAAGGGTTGTATATTTTTTTCAAAAACAGCGAGGAAAGCTGTTTTATTTTTATTTTTTGTTAGGCTTATTTAATAACAGCATAGAAGAATTGCGGTTAGGTAATATTCATAGCAAGCTTTTAAGTTTTTTTTTTTAAACTACATGTATATTTTAAAGGTAGCATACTCCTAATGGGCATCATTTCAAACTAAGATTAGCTTGATAATTTTTTAATGTGTATCATTTCCTGGTTTAAAAATTTAAAAGAAATTTACTGTTAAATCAACAAATATAATACAACTGTACTGAAATAGCAATATATAAAGCGATTAAAATTTTATGCAAAATGCAAAAAAACAGTATGTTTTACGTTCTCGTTTAAGGAAATAAGGGTTTGAAATTCCCAAACACATATTTCTATTATGTGTAGAAACAAAATTATTTTATTTTTAATGAAAATACTGTAGAAAAATGTTAGCTCATGAAATGGAAAGAAAAACAGATGCTTCTGGGTTGCTTTGAACTGCTCCCATGAACCCACAAAAGATGTCATTCCTGTGCTTAACAATACAGGATAAAACATTGAAATTGAAGCGTTTCAAGTGGAGGTTTTCGTTAGAGGTGTGCTACCTTAACCACACACTTTGCATTTTTTTTCTCTTTTTTAATCTCTTTTCTTTTACCAATGGACTATACAAACAGTAGGGTCAGCCCCAGTATACCATATGTAATGGTCGGGTAACCTGAACCAAAAGTTTAAACAATAATTTAATTTCATGATATAGATAAACAGAGACCCTTACCACCTCTGAAGTTTCATCCTGTTTCGTAAATTATATTTCTTAAAAATCATTTCATTATTCTAATCTGCTGAAAGGTCAAAATGTCACAGGTCATGCGAGCATATTTGAGGCCCTTCAATTAGTATGACCAACATATAAGACTTTTATAAAAATAAATCAAGCTATATAAAAGTACAGTGAAAACAATATATTTTAATCCTAATGTGGTAAATTAACAAAAATTGATGCTTCATACAAAATCTCTCAAAAAAATATAATTTCCTACGTTTGAGTAAAACGAATTAGAAGTAAATTATCTTCCCTTGTTCATAATGGAATAACCGCCAGGTGGCGTTTAATACGCACGAGTATTTCGTGTGCATATGAATGTAAAGGCATTCAGCTTTGGGGAACCCAAACGTTCACATAGATTCCATTGATTGTTAAATTTGAGGTCGTACCGGGCAGTAGGCAGAAGTCCGTGTTTACTGAAGGTACCGGACAAAGCATGGTTTTAATCCTCTTGCATGGGGTAATTCGTATTGGAAGTATATTTATTGTATGTATTTGAAATGACAAATACTTGCATTTCCATGATAATTCAAAATATGCAGTGGAAAAATGTAGAAATTATGGGTTCATTCAGTTTATTCGTAATCTGTAATCAGTCAGAATTTTTTTCTTTTGTTTAAAAAAGGCATCAATAAATGTGTGTAAGAGGAATTTATTTTAGCTACTTTTATATTAAGTGCTTCTAGTTTTACTTAGAAAGTGAGTGTTTCGTTGACATACTATTAAAGAATATTTATGATATTGTCATTCATTGGCTGTGAATGTGGTTGGTTAGTTGGTTTGATTTGTCAACAGTGAAAATGTATTACACACCTTGCGGAAATAATTCTGGATTTTTGGGTTCAGGAGATGTAAAATTCAAAATTTTGGAATAAAAATGAGTTTTTATTAAAATAATACTAATTTGATTATATCATATAAGTTGAGTTGCTAATAAACTTAGAGATAAATCAGACAATGCGAATGTCCGTCGGACAGTCGGACATGTCCGGTATATATCCATGTTGACCGACGAAACTTTTTTTTGGTCGGTCACAATGTCCGGTGAAAAATTAAAGTCAGCACCGTTTAATTTTCGGAAAATTTACTTTCAGTTTCTAAATAAATGTTCAGAGTTATTTTTAACTATTATATCATGATTATTCAGCGTGTTAATCCGTGTATCTTTATTTCGACATGTTTTCGTAAAAGCCGATTAAACGCGTAAGGTTCCGATTTCAGCTCGTACTATCCTGTTATACTTTTATTTTACGGAAATGTTCGGAAATTACAAAATTCCGTAGGTATTTATTTTCGGCGAAGTGGTTCCCGGCAATCGTGTTAATTTAAATATGATGATTAATATACCGAGCTGACTTTTTTCCGAGAACTCTACTTTCGTTTTTGCACAAATGTTGTGCCTGAGTTTGACTTGTAGCACAATTCGTTACATTTTATAACCGTACTGTATCTTTAATTTAGAGATGAATTAAAAGAGTAAAATCTAGCTGTTCCATGGGTAGACGAACCAGAGTTTTTTTTTGGGAGGCAAGGGAAGAAAAAAAAATATGACATAAGATCCGAAAATTGATTTTTTTTACATGATGTTTGGGTTTTTTCGTAATTTATTATAGTACTGTAGGACAAATCTAACCAAAAAGATCTAAACCTGTTAGAATGGGGAATTACAAAACTTATTTAAAAAAGAGGCTTAAAATCAAGGTTTAGGCTGATGTAACTGAATACTGTTTGTAACATTGCGACAGGTAAAAATTTGGTGCGACAGGTAAACTTTCAGTGTTTACCTGTCACAATGTCCTGTGAAGAAGAAAAAGTTTTCGCGTTGTCTGATAAATAAAACTTTTTATGTAAGATTCAGTGATTTGTTCTGTATTTGCTTATAAATACAGATATTGTTTTTATAATTGAACAAGTACATTTGGCTTGGCTGCCATTATAATTACTAGACTGATGAGTTTTCTTATGATATAGTAAAGATGTGTTATTTAAAGATTGTTGTACACAGTTATGTTATTTAAAAGCTTTATGTTACTGTACTACAAAATGATTGCATTATTGATGCAAAAATAAGGAAAATAATCTGAAGAGTATATGAGCGGCATCGCTGATTCACGGCGGAAACGCCAGAGTAATACTTAGATGACATGAAGTAAATTATTAATGATTAAGAAGGGACAGACTGAGTTTCAACCTCATTTGTTTACACATTGTCCAAGATGCAGTGAGTGTGTAATAAATGAGTGGCAGAAGGTGTACTTTTTAACACGCGCGACAGTTAAAATTCTTAATGGTTAATCTTAGCACTTAATGACTGTTATCGTTTGCTATAAATCAAGGCTGTATTCTTATCATAGTATACGTTGGCTTCACCAGTAACGAGTAAATATGCAACTAATGTTATAAACTTATAAAAATCGGCATTGATGATTCAAGGCGGAATCGCCAGAGATGAATAAAATGGTACACTGCACACGGTGGAATCACCAGTACTAGTTTATATGTAAAATTTTTATGAAGTTATAAAAAGCGACATTATTGATTCATAGCGGAAACGCCAGAGATGAATCAAATTGTACACTGTACATGGTGGAATCACCAGTACTAGTTTATATGTAAATATTAAAGTGAAGCAATAAAAAGCGGCATTGCTGATTCATGGCGGAATCGCCAGAGATGAATAAAATTGTACACTGTACATGGTGGAATCAGCAGTACTAGTTTATATGTAAATATCAAAATGAAGTTATAAAAAACGTCATTTCTGATTCATGACGGAATCGCCAGAGATGAATCATATTGTACATTCTACACGGTGGAATCACCAGTACTAGTATATGTAAATATTGTTATAAAACTATAAAAAGCGGCATTTCTGATTCATGGCGGAATCGCCAGAGATGATATGCGAAAGTATACGATGTCATCATCAGTACTAGTTTATATGTAAAAAATTTGTTTTATTGATTCATACGAATGTAATAATTCATAAGCCATGAGTGTTAACCGAATTGATTAATATGAATAACTTATAAATGATGGTTTTGTAGAAATATTTTTGTGTATACGTCTATGTTATCTAAGACTTGGCGGGCAAAGTGGATTTTCCCCCGGACCTACTACAGAATGGCCACAAGTGTTATTCTTTAATATGGAAGTAGTTATTTCAGTTAGAATGTAGGATTTAATTTACGGTTTAGGGAGAAGATATATTTTGCCTGCTTATGTTTTACTTTTGCAATATATATATTTATTTTCATTAATACGAAGTGCTAAAAGGGCAAGTGTGTAGTGACTTTTGATGATTCCAGCTTATTTAAAGTTTTACTGTGGAAAAACAGATTCATTGATCTGAAATGAAGGATATGTGTATCCAAATGATTATGCTGTTCATTAATATCTTAAACGAATATATGAGATGAATTTATTCCATTTATTCCGACACTTGCTACTCATGTTGACGATATTTAGAAATATAGTGAACATTGATTAAGATCTGCTGGTGAAACGTACATTGTCAACAATGGAGTTAAGGACAGAAGTTTAAGTGAATCTAGTAAAACTAAATATGTGTAAAGATTTCTTTAATATTTTTTTTCGGCATGAAGTTTGTAAACCGAAGTTTAAAATGCCATTACCAATCAACAATGGGTATATTTGAAAAAAGGTCATCATATTAAGAATAATTGATGATTTATATCAGCTTTCCCGTCCTTTTTATTTGATCGGTTTCCCAAGTGCTTCTCTGAGACTTCCAAAATAGTACTATTGAAAAGTATTGATTTTGTCGTTGTCTATAGGAGGTTATAGAATGGTATTCAGGGATATATAATTTCCTACGTTTGAGTAAAAAGAATAAGAAGGAAATTATTCTCCCTTGTTTATAATGGAATAACCGTCAGGTGGAGTTTAATAAGCACGAGTTATAATACGCACGAGTATTTCGTGCGCATATTAATGTAAAGGCATTCAGCTTTGGGGAACCGATACGTTCACGTCGATTCAATTGATAAATTTATAAGTATTTGTATTGTGAAATTTCACTGTTATTATGCAATTTCATCATATGAATGATCTATTTGTTTTCACTCGTCTACAAAGAACATAGCGATGTAATATGCACTTGTACAACTTTATATAGTACTGATACATAAATCATCTAAATGATATATATTTTCATCATTGTTGAGGAGTTTATGGGTGATGAGGCACGACCTCTAGTGGTACAAGACAAATCCTGTAAATCTGGATGCCAAACGGGCAGAGGTTTTTGAGTTTTTTTCATTTTTTGTCAAGCATGTTGTTCACTTGACATACTTTGCTCATGTTGCAAGTTCATGTTGTTTGTCTTCATCGGGTTTTTAAGGGCTTCTCTGAGACTTCCAAAATAATACTATTAAATTTATTGATTTTGTTGTTTTCTATAGGAGGTTATAGAATGGTATTCAGGGAATGCAAAAAAAAACACTTCTAAAGAGTTCGGATTTGCTAGTTTGTGCAAATATTTCAAGGAGTCATGGTAAATTGTTATATTATTTCTCATGACAGCCCAAATATTTGATAACTACTTGAACCTTTCTTGTTATAATACTTTTGTTTTTTTAGTTGACGTGTGATGCTGATAATACAGAGACAGAGTGGCAAAAATTGATGAATAAACTTAAATTAAGAAACTGTGAGTACAATTATCCATTTTAATATGTATTGTGTGTATAGTGTGATTCGAAGTATATATTATAAATATATATATATTTATGTTATACGTTTGTTTAGACTTAAAAAATAGAAGTAATAAATTGAATCACAAATTTAGATTTAGATCTATTATCACATAACTAAGATTCACATACAAAATGTATATATATGAACAGTAATGTGAATGGTGCAAATCATATTATAAAACTTATATTGATCAAGTCAAGCCATGGCAATATTATTTCGTTTATTGTCAGATATCATGTAACATTTAAAACATAAGCTATGTATAGCTTTTACCCACATAATTAGTTAACAAATAACAACAGGATTCATCTTACGGACTAAGCGTTCATTTTAAAACTGGCTTAAATTTCGATCTCTCAAATATTTAGCAAATTAATGAAAAATAGGACATTAAGTTCCTTTCTGGACTTTACTAAGATAATTATGAAAACAGACCAGTTTTTTTCAATTAAGGATTTTAGTCAAAATTATTTATCACGCCTCCAACATAAAAAACACAACGCCATTTGTCGAGGACCCCATATTTTTGCCATATTGGGTCTCTAAAATAATATTGTACCAAAGTGGTGTCTTTTTTCCGATTCCGATGAATAAATGAAACATTTAATCATGTAAACAGGTTGTTGACATGATATATACGTTACGGGGCTAATAGGTGTAGGATATATGGGGAGCAGGAAACCATATTCCCTCTCACCCCATATAGTTTCCTTTGCCTCGTATATCCCATATCGGGTCACCTACTAACCCCGAAACTTGATAATGATATATATAGGAACAGTACACCATAGATTATCGGTATAAATGTAGTTTTTTTTATCTTTTAAATACTTTAGAATTTAAAAGGGAAGAGTCTGAGAGTCTGTTTTTAAGAATAAATATAAAGTCAGGATAAAAAAAAAAAAACATATTTTTTTTAAAATCAAGTTCAAGTAATCTTAATTATTTTGCAAATGAAAATAAGTTTCATATATTAAGAATGTTTCACTCAATATTAGAAATTGGGCACAGTATCTTTTGCATGGCAACAATTCGCAGTCAACACTAAGAAAGTAAATATTTATTTATGGTCTTTTACAAATTCCATCAGAGCCTGTGAATGGCTTATGATGCTAGGCATGCCAATTTAATTGTTTGGAAGATCAACAATTATAATAAGACTACTTATAACTTTTGTATTAAATATTTCAAAAACTTAATATATCATCCGAAATATTGTCTCAATTTAAATAAGAAAATAAAGGTTTTTCACTTAACAACTTACTTATCAGGATAATATTTTGATAATGAGTATCATAATCTGTATAACAGTGAACAGAAATTTAATCCCCCCATATAACAGATGAGTGTGATAACAAATATGCTTAATTGATATTTAAGTGCACACACATGTCATATCAATGTGGGATTCTCATTAGGTTTTGGTTAAACCATCTTTGTAACAAATTATAGTTTCTTCAAAATTACATCTTATGCTACCTACTACTGAATCGGAGGACAGTTCTTTTTATTTATTAATTTTAAGAGACTTGAACACAAAACATTTAAATTCATAAAACCTTACACAAAGCAGAAAGCTTCTGTTAACGTTATTATTTTGAGAAAGTCAACATGCCCATTAGCAATTACATCAATCTGTAAAATGCTACATTTTGCTTTTAACATTTTATACCACTTAAGGATATTAACAAAGCCTTTTCAGAAACAAGATAGTGATTGTCACAAATTACCAGGCTTTCCCTGTATAATACTGTCAGTAATAAGGAAGCCTTACAAGCTGCACTCTCACAGATATATCATTTTTACAAGTTTTGTATTTTTTGTCTTGGAAAAAAAAAAAAAAATGCGTAAATATCTGCAAATCAGTGATATAAGATTGCTGACAAAAAATCAGATCGTAGATTTTCATATTTCCGTCCGAAAATTGTTGTTTTTTGGCATAAACCGTTACTAACTGTTTTAAAAAAATGCATAAAACATCTATTTTTGAACCTAAATGTAAAAATCTGCGATCTATTTTTTTGTCAGCACTCTTATATAACTGATTCTCATGAGTTTTTGCAAAAATTGGCACGTTCCAAGACAAAAAACCAAGAAGTTTTCAAAACGTTCAATCTGTGAGAGTGCAGATTTAAAAGGCAAATTCATTCAGCCAATCAGATTAAAGTAGATTAAGTTAAGTAAAAGGGGCGATGTCAGGTCAAGTGAAAGGGGCGGAGCTTAAATAAATACGGACATGCAATGTAGGTGGATCTTAAAAACTGAGAAAAAAACTTAAAATATTAAATATGATAATTCAAGCATACTGATGACACCAAACATGACACATCTTGCAAAGAGTCTTGAATAAACTTCCTGGAATTATAATTACCATAATACCTTGGACCAATATCAAGGGCGGTATTCAATAACCAACTTAGATTGAACTTAGATTTAAGATTAGAATCTAAGTGTTTTGATTGGCCTGTATATTTAGCTGACCAATAGGCTGAATGGAATCATTGAGGCATGTCTAAGGATAAGGATAAGATCAATATTGAATACAGCTCCAGATCCATTATCCTATTCCCAGACAATACAGTGTAAACTGTCTTCTAATTAAATTGTTGCATAGGCCACAAAAAAGTATTCTTAGTTTCCATTAACATCTCAAAAATAGGTCTTTACTTAAAAAACACATACTGATCAAAAAACCAAAAACAAAATTGGAAGGATAAAATATACGGTCAGGAAGGGTGGAAACAAAGAATGTTTTACGCCTTATTATGTCAATGATGTCATGTCAGTGATCAAAATGATCACAAGCCCATAAGCCCTGCAATTCTAAAGTGCATTCTCATTCAGGACTGTGTGGCTTAATTGTTAATTTTTTTAAGAAGGTCCAAAGAATTTTTTTTTCTTTTTGGAACAATTTCCGATGGTCCATTTATTGGTTCAAATGGATATCAAATCGGAATACATTTAAGACATTTAACCTTTAAACATTTAGTAAGTATCAAAACTTTTTGTGTTTGTGTCTTGAAATAAAACATACTGTCGTTCATATTATTTAATAATATATTGCTATTTAAATCGATTGATTAAGGAAATTTGAAAGGTATCAAAATAAGGCAAAATCAAAAAAGAAAAAAAAGAAAAGAAAAAAAAGAAACCAATACCAACAAAACAAAAACTCATTTTAGAAGGAAATCTTTATCAACATAGAAGTCCTTAATGAGTATGATATCTACTGAAATTATAGGAGTTCTCACGATGTCTACTTACAAAAGCGAAATAGTAGCAACAATCGAAAAGAAAAAAGCAAAAAAAACAAACAACGGAAGATAATTAAAAAAACACAATAAAAACAACAACACATTTTACTACAAACGTTTAAGCTTTTCGAAAAAAATAAATATCATATTATGATTTTCATTATTTTTGTGCAAGTATAAAACAAGCGTCTCTAAACTCGCCTTAAGAATGTTAATTATGCTTATATTTGTACTGCGTCTATTACTCTTCATATATGATTTATATATTGCAAATTCAATGTAGGCTAGCAGTATATTGATATCATTATATTTTTTACTGTATACTTTGTATCCTATAACAATATATTGAAGTGATTTTAATGAATGTTCAAAATAACAACTCTTAAATATACCAGTTATAACATTCAAGAAATGTTCTACATATCTACATTGAATAAAAAAGTGGTCGAAATCTTCCATTTCATTACACACGGAACACATTGGATTAGATCTTATTTTCCAGGTGTATAGGTTTTTATTAGTAGCTTTTATTCTATTAATCAATTTGAACTTAAATTCTTTGATTCGATTATCAAATATTTTTTTTATTCAACACAAAATAAACCGAATTCCATTCAATATGAGTACCATCAAATTCTGTTTCCCATGACTTGTGTGTGTATGGTTTTGTGGATTTCTTGCCAATTAAAAGTTGTTTTATGCATTTGTTAGTGCTATTCATGAACTTAATATTGTTCGGTAATACTATAGTACAGTCTGTTTTAACGTTTGCTCTTATTGAATGATGCGTGTTTAATGTTTGTTTCCAAATTGTTGGAATAGCTTTTTTAAGCTGTGTATTTCAGATATCCAATTAGATTTTGATTTAAATCTATTTAATATAAATGCTTCATTGATCTTTCCATCTTTGAATATATCGTCAACATATATAAAATTAGATTCGATCCAGTTATTAAATACAAAGGATTTCCCATTCTCTTTAATAAAGCGATTACCCCATACTATTTGCATTCTTATTTCTGTAAAGGATGTTGGAAGATTAACAAAAGCAGTTTTTTTTAGTTCAATAAAAGCGTCCAAAACACGTTTATTAAAAAGTGGTAGTTCTAATTTTACTTTTGGCAGAGATTTTAGGCTGTCTATATTCATATTAAATATGATTAAGTTCTTGCCGTATTGATTAAGATATAATTGCGGTATTATTTTCCAGTTTGCTATTTCTTGATTCTTAAGTGTTTTAACCCATTTAATTTGAAGAGTTTTGTAGAATGTAAAAAATATCAACCATTTCTAGTCCCCCATCTAATTTATTACCGATAAGTGTTGTTCTTTTGATTTTCTCACTTTTATTGTACCAGAGAAATTCAAAAAATAATGTGTTTAATTCTTCAAGTACCTTCTTTTGTGTGAAAAGGGATTGCATTATATATGATATTTTAGATATAAGAATTGATTTTATTACCGTTAATTTACCATAAAATGTCAGTGTTCTTTTATTTCATTGATTAATTTTTACTTTGATTTTTTCTATCTTGTTATTCCAATTCAGTTTTTGCATCTGGGTTAGATTCGTACCGAAGTTAACACATAGTGCTTTAATATATGTTTTAAATTGGATACCAGAAACGTTTTCAGTTTTACATCCTCTAAGTTTACCTATCCATTTTGTCTTGGTTTTGGATTTATTCAAATACAAACTGGAAACGCGACTAAAATCATTAATTATGTTTAAAATAACATTTTTCATTTTCATTTTTTGCAAATACTGTAGTGTCATCTGCAAGTTGTGTTATCTTAATGTATGCATTCTTTGATACTTTAATGCCTTTTATATTTTCGCTAGCCTTGATTTTTAACGAGAGAATTTCGACAACAATTATGAATAGCAAAGCAGAGATTGGACATCCCTGTTTAATGCCTCTACTTAACTTAAAAGATTTAGATTGCCATTCGTTATTAGTAACGCGTGAATTAAAGTTTTTTATAGATAAGTTTTACCCATTGTTTAAAATTTTCTTTAAACCCAAATTTATTCAAACAAATCATCATGAAAGGCCATTCAACCGTATCAAATGCTTTTTCAAAATCTAGAAATATTATTGCCCCTTCCAAATCTGTCTGTTCAGCATACTCTATAATATCCTGTATTTGTCTGATGTTGTTTCCAATAAAAAAAATTAATGTACCTTTGTTGGTCTTGGCTAATATTTTTTTGTAAGTCTTTTTGAAGTCGGGCTACTAATGTTTTTGCAAGAATTTTATAGTCGATATTTAATAATGATACTGGTCTCCAATTTTCCATACTCTCAGGGTCTCCCTTTTTGTACAGAAGTGAAAATATAGATTGTTTTGAGGAGTATGTTAGTTCTTCTTTCTCAAAACATTCATTAAAAGTATCCGTTAAAAAATTACCAGTTGTATACCAGAAATGTTTATAAAATTCCGCAGTAAGTCAGTCGAGGCCAGGACTTTTGTTTAATTTCATATCATTAAGGGCGTCCGTGCACTCGTTCAGAGTGACATGACCTTCACATAAGTCGGCATCAGTCTCTGTGAGTTTTGGACTTATTTCAATATTTTCAAAATAATGTACTATGTTTGACGACACTGCTTGAGAAGAGTATAGATTTTTATAAAACTTAACCTCTGCTTTAAGTATTTCATTTATACAAGTAATTTTTTTACCGTTTATATTTAATGAAGTGACCGTTTTCCTGGTTTGACGAGACTTTTCTAAATTAAGAAAATAACTTGAATTAGTTTCACATTCTTCAAGATATTCTACTCTAGATCGAATTTGAGCACCTTTTGCTTTTTCATTACAAATACTTTGAAATTCATTTTCTAGCTGTTGTATTACATAATCATTTGATTGGTGATTGATATTGTCATTTGCATGCAATTCCCTTAGTTTTTTTTTAAGATTTTGTAAATGATTATTTCTGTTTCTTGCCATTTGTTTAGAAACACTGATTGAATATTCTCGTATTTCATGTTTACATATTTCCCATTTAGTCTGCAGAGAGTTGATATTTAATGTTTTTGAGCGTTCAATAATGGCCTCTATATTTTTACAATAATGAAGGTCTTTTAATAAAGAATTGTTTAATTTCCAGTAACCAGGACCCCGTGTACTTGGTGACCTGAGTTTCAATGAAATTGCTCAGTGATCTGTATATTTAATCAAGGAAGGCCTAATATCCGTAGAATACACTAATGGAGTTATGTTTTTGTCAATTAACCAGAAGTCGATTCTGCTTCTTTCAACGTTACCTTTTCTTCTCCACGTACATTGTAAATTAGTTTTATTTAATGACCTCCAAATATCGTCTAAATGGTTTGATTAAATATTTTTTTGAAGATTTTCGTTTGACTTGTGATTTCCGTGTGTACGTGATACCCTACCTTGGATTTCTAGTGTATCATTAAAGTCTCCACCTATGACGTTTAACCCCTGAGATAACTCTTGCACTAATTTAAATATTTTTTCAAAGAACATATGACGTTCTTTTTTATCGTTTGGAGCATAAAAATTTATTAAGGTATAGATAGTCTCATTGATTTCAATATTCATACTGATATATCTACCGGTTTTGTCAAATGTTGTATTTATGACTTTATAGATAAAGTTATCTTTTAATATTATAGAGCAACCTCTGCTGGATGAATTACCATATGCATGATGTGATTCCCAGTGTTTGAACTCTGAATTTAACGTATTGTTTATCGCTTGCGTGAAGTGCGTTTCTTGTAAAAACAAAATATCTGCATTTTGTTGAAGTGACCACTGAAGCAGTCTAGCTCTTTTACTTTTATCTCTAAGGCCCTGTGTATTCAGGGATATTAAGTGTAATATTTTATCATTCATTTATGATATTATTTTATTGTTTGTAATATTTTAATTCAAGAGTATTTTTTCGATATTATGAAGATACATACTAGCTATTTAGATCACTGATCTGTGGAAAAAGCACGTGGTCGTATATTAGTGTCGCTGAGCCACACCTTGTGATACAGCGCACTTTAATAAATTCAAAATAATTTATGAACCTGAGTCGATAAAAAGAAAAGGATCAAAAATTACGTTTTAGCATTATTATATATATATATCTACTGCAGATATTAAGGTGCCCATATATATATTAAACTAGGCATTATGGGGACCGCTGGATTAAGGCGACAAAAATTGGTCTCCTTAATATTTTCAGTCCCGATTTGTTGTATCAAATGTCAATAAAAATGTCCATTGACAGTAAGTTGATAAGCTTGAATCTTTATTTACGAGATCATATCATTGTTTTAAATCTTATTCTCTTTTAATATTAAAAAAATATCCTTAAACTTTTGTGTGAGTATATTTGTGTATCCATAAAAATAGCTATTAAGGCGACCAGGGAAAAAATCATAATTTTGGTCAAAAATGGCTATATACTAAGCATTTTTTATTTGTTTTACTTTAGTTAAAGCCTATTGTACACTATCCCGAAGTTTTATTCCATAAAAAAACAGAAACAAGAAATTCGATAAATCGTGTACCATTAGCATCCAAATTTTCCAGTATACAGAAATTTAACTATTCGGAATATAACGGAAATTTTCGGGTATCTCCGTGGTACCATATCCGTGCAGTTATGCAGTATGGCGTACATCTCTTACGGAAAGAGAATGGTAACTTGGTAAGTGTTTAAAATACATATTCAACGTTTTTTCGGTTATTTTTATGACTTTTGGACAGTAGTATAAATCGTCCACCCTTTGGATGAAAAGCAAATGAGTTATCCGGATTTTGTCAATCCGAAACTAAATCACTAGAATCAACATCCGGTTTAATTTTGGCTTGTATATTGGAGAAACTCGATTGATTTCTAGCAAACCTGTTTTACCACTACATCGTCGCTTATTATTATTTGGTAAGTTCCGATCTAAAAAGGGATTTGCTCCCTTAACATCTCAGATTTTAATAAATAAAAGACGAAAGGATACAAATGCCTTACATTTTGTTTGTCAATGTCATGTCATTAGTCATTCCCATCACCTATGAATAGCAGAACAGAACGAACACTATCACCCATTCGTATTGTGGCTTTTTGCATGTGTCTTAAATTCTCATATTTGATAATAAATTCAACAATAAAATATTTCCCTTATTCTGCCACAGTTATGCACCAGTCAATTGTAACCATGGCCCCCAGGTCTTGTTTATACCGGGGATAGCAGGGGAAATGGGCCATGTTATTATCTTCCAGGTGGACCGGCAGTGCTGAGTGAATGCGGTGTTATTGTTTTTGCGCCGAAAACGGGGAATGGGCCTAACCTAGGATGTCCCCAGGGGCATTTGACGGGGATCAGGTCATTTCGTAACCTTACCATTTCGTAGCCGCTTAATCTTGGTTATTTCGTAACCAATCTGTTAGTCAATTCGTAACTGTCAAGAAATCAATTGGTTATATGGTAACCACCATTTAACAAGGTGATAAATAGTACACTTAGCACCTCGTTAAGTGTATTGTTTGAACCTGGATGTATATGGCACAGCAACCAAGACACCAATTGGGAGACATTACTCAAATTCTCGCTAATAACAAGCCAATAATTTACGTTACTCAATAGTAATTAGATATATATATATTTATATCATGGTAAATTAGAAATGATTGGTTATACTACCTAAATATGTTAATTATTTTCTTACATTTTGCTTACTTATAAACAATAATTTAAGACTGATCGCGATGTATTTTTGAGTAAAATTACGTTTACATAAATGATCAAGGGTCATTCTTGATCTATTTCATTGACTATATTTGTTTGAATTGTTTAAAACGAACACAAGTTTGTTCTGTTCTTTTGTCAATTCATCCATATTCCATTCTGCATACTTTATATCCGAAACTGACAAAAAAAGCCTAAAAGTATTAATTTCCAATAACAAGATACAAAATAAAACATATCGGCACATGTTTAATACAATAAGCATATAAAAAGCGCATACTCATTACATTTTACAATGCTTCTATACAATTTAAAAAAAACATAAAAGTCTAAAGTTATATGGTCTATATATTTAAAAATATTGGCTTAAGGTCACAATTCCTCTCAATGGTAAAACATCTATGAATTAAAAAAAAAATACATTTAATACTCAGCCTACTTATAATATTTCCTTCGCAACATAAAAAATAGCTAGTTTGAATGTTTCTATTTGTCATAGTTTCAGAGTTTATTGGCAAATCACACTACACTATTAGGAATAAGAAGGAATACAACTACTAGATTTAACTTCAAAGTCAATTTTTAATGTTTTATACTTACAGTAAACTTATTTTGTAAACTCAAATGGTATTAAATTAATTCCTCATATAGGAGTCAACGGTTACGATACGACCATTCGAATTCTTAACGGTTACGAATTGACTAACACAATGGTTACGAAATGACCAACAATGAGTGGTTACGAAATGGAAAGGTTGCGAAATGACCATAATTCATTTGACCGGGCTTTTACCAGCAGTTTGTCTGTCCAGAGCTGGAATTTTACCTGGGATTGGCTGGACCGAAAGTCAAAGTCCCCGCTATTAGCAGGACCATGCTGCAATTGACTGTTGTATTATTTGGATTGTTTTACTAACTTTACGACACGCCCCTCTACAGTATTTTATAGTTGAGTTTAGTAATATTTATTTACAGGAATTGGATAACTTAATTAACAAGTAAAGTAAGCTGTACTGAGCTTTTGAATAAACCTACATTCTTATAAATCAAAATTGATATTTTAGGGTCTACACTGAATAAACCCAAAATGTTAGTTTTTATTTGCTAAATTCGAACAGTATTTAGTCTATCCACACAAAATTTACAGGATCATCAGATGACAAATTTTCTAAATTTTCTCTGTTTGCCAAATAGGGAAGACAGGTTTAAGTGGGGTTAAAAGGTTGCTATCTGTGACCAAAACAATACTGTTCAAAATTGTGAGTATTCATTTATCTTTCGTTCAGTAAAGAGCATGCAATGGCATAGTGGTTGGATTAGATAATCTGACAGCGGTGCTGGACGTCAGGAGTTCAAATATTGTCGTGAGTTCAATGTACCAAAAGAATACCTTTGGAATACACAATTATCTATAAAAAATGGCAGAGCAAATTGCCCATATTGTAGTAACGTCTTAGATCCAGCTTGGATAACTTGGACACAGTAAGCGGTTCACACCCAGGGAAATTCTCAGATAAAACAGCGCGTATGAACTTGAACATTACATTTTTCATTGAGACAATTAAAGAAAAAACATTATTGCTGATCTTCTGAAAACAAATCTTCTAACATTCCAATATTTAATTTGTTGGATGAACTAAGGTTTATATTGATAAGAGATTGCTTCAGTTGGATTTAAACTAATCACCAACAAAAATATATGCATTTTAATCACACAATGTAAACAACTGCGCCACAGATCTTATCTGTATGTTTTGGGTTTTTAGAATTTAGCAGTTAAATATAGATTAGCATACTGGTAGGTATGGTTGGTCTGTTGCTTTAGTTGCTAAGTAAACATAATGTCAGTGATTTCATCACTATTTCTATTAAAATATCAGTTTTCTTCTTCAGAGCTTCTCACATGTGCACCATTTTGTTACCATTTGAATCATAAAATGATAACAAACAAACACGGATGAAACATTTAAAAATACAATAAATTTCAGTTGGTTTCTATTTCTTGTTCATTTTTGCTTGAAATTGTTCTGCTTGAATGTGATTTTTGTTGCTTAAATTAGAACTTAACACTTTGTGAATATTTAAAAAATGTAAGGGGTCATATTTCAGATTGCTCATCATTTCTGGAACACTAAATACTTTATTTGATTGTGTACACTGCACTTTCTTGTTAAGAGTTCATCCAAATCATTTGGGTAAATATTGGCAGAAAAACTGCTTTTGGTTTTATACTGGTCATCAAAACTGGCACTGACAAAACATAAGACGTGTTTTAACTTTAATTAATGTGCAGGAAAGAGGTTTAAAGGTGTCGGCCCACAACGCAATGTTTGCGGGTTGCAGTACCACTTCAAGTAGTTCTTGAAAAAAATGATTCTCTCAGGTAGCATTTGATTATGTGTACATTGTATTCTTGTATGTATTTTCAAGTTTACACATGATTTATATAAGGTTTGTATAATTATAGTTTTATTTAAGTTTTAAAATTTTGACATTTTTTTAAGATTTGCCTGTCCCTGTCTGAACACTTAAATTCTTGGTCTTTGGACTATTGTCTGCAACACACTTTTTGGAACAGGACACATTTTTCTGATATTTCATCCAGTTTGACTGCAATATAAGTTGTACTTATCAATAATTTAAGTAAATATTTTCCATAACTACCTGGTAGTTATTTGTTAATTTGTTTTAATTCATGGATAGGTTTATTGCGAGTGTCATGGAAAGCTGGAACGTTTCAGTACACAACATGCAAACTGAGAATGAACTGTGTGTGCCGGCTTTGTGAACAAAAACGCAAGGCAGCTATGGTAAGTTGCGTCAAGATATCCTTGGGACCCCCCCCCCCCGGACACGCAATACAATTCGTGTTTCGCTGATCTGTTGGCTTGGATCAGATCATCCATTTGGGGATTTAGATATGTTACCCCAGCCAACAAGCTGAATCTTTAATTTTACTCAATACTAAGCTTTGTTTTAGTGCGAACATCAACATGTTTATCTAATTGCAGTTGCTGCTTGGGACAATAACGTTAAGTCTTCAACCGTCTACCAGACTGCAAGATTCATCTCTTCCAAAGGATGTCGTACCAGGTGGGTGTGCATTGATTGATTGATTGATTGATTGATTATGAGTTTGTGTAAATAAATAACTGTGAAACCATAACCAAATGTTGGACTGTAAAGGTGTGTGAGAATGTGCATGCTTCACATATTGTCCGTCCTGGTTGGCATACTGGACCGTCATCAGACACTCTGCCATGAATGTGAGAGAGTTTAAAGCTATTTCTTATTTTCCTGTGTAACTATATTGATGTTTGAAAATATTTGCTCGCAGCCCGCCTCAGAGTTGCACTTCGTTCAGTATTTGAAAGCTTTCGGATACACTTTTTTGTTAATTTGAGATCTTAATGAGGCTACTTCTAGGTAAATAGATGCTCAAAGTAACTAGATGCTCTGGTTTTGACGCCATAGAACCAGCATTGCTCCATGACAGATATATATGTTTTCGTCATTGATGTCAGTACTGCTGTATTGTATGCCTCACAATTTCTGTGTGTCATCTGAAGCACTCATAACGGCGTATTTCTAGCATAGCTTTCATAAGTGCATGGCCATTCTATGTCATTTACAGATACACTGTGTTGTGTGTGGATATGAAATGCAGAGTGGTACCACCAATCACCTAAGCCACCATTTCCCTAACAGACAAAAGGCTCATGGGGACAGTTCCTGCAATTTACAGCAAAGCTCTCAATTGTAGCCCTACGAACTTCAGGTAAGCGATAAATCTGGACTTCAAGATATCTCTGTACTCATTTTAAGTTTATACTTCATTTAAGGAATGAATTGCGGGCTTGATGTCATGATATCGGGGTATGAACGCAATTGGGTTGGTCAATGTGTGTGGAGTCCGAAGGAAAACCTCGTTTCCGAAAAACACCCTACGCTCGGGTCGGGATGACCCTGTCTTGCACTCTTGGCCATAGAAGATACTTATAGTGTAATAAAATGATATTTTACTGTTTGAAATCCATGAAATATCCTTGGCTGTTTGGTTGAAAAGAGGTATGATAATCCTGTAAGTAGTATAATATGTTCCCACAATTAATATTTTAGGGAATTTTTCTCAACCTAATGAATGAGATTAAATTGTACAGCGTTATATGAGCTTAATATGTGTTTTCTGTTTCTTTAAAATTGTTGAAAAAATTGTCAGAAGATAATTAGACCAGTATCCATTACTGCAATCATACAATCAAATATACAGGGACAAGCCCACTGGGCATAAAATATAACTAAACCCTGTTTAGGGGCACAAGGCAAACAGAGTTACTTTCAAACGTTAAAGCTGCACGCTCACACTTTGGACGTTTTGACAACTTTTTTCATTTTATGTCTTGGATTGGAACCATCCAATTTTTGCGAAAAATCAAATCGCAGATTTTTCTATTTAAGTTAAAACATTGATGTTTTATGCACTTTTCTTAAACCGTTAGTAACATTAATTTTCGAACGGAAATATGAAATCTGCGATCTGATCTTTTGTCAATAATCTTTAATCATTGGTTTGAAAATAAGTACGCAAAAACTCATTCCAAGACAAAAAAAGTTGTGAAAACGGTATATCTGTGAGAGTGCAGCTCTAAATGTTTAATTGCTTGATTTTACTACTGTATTAGAAATTACAGGGGTTGGGGCATAATTTTAGTGTTTTTGTTGCTTTATTGTGATTCATACAGTCATACTTTATTCCTCAGGATACAACTTACAAATAGACAAAACTGGAAAATGGTCATATCAAAAGGTCAAAGATAATGCAAGTTGAACAATCATATTGTTCATGGCTTGCATTTTTGGTATATTTTGTTGCATATGCTATAGAAAAGTTGAAAGTTAAAAATAAATTCATAGTTGAAATGATGGCTTTGAATGGTATTGTCAGATGAGAAACGGCACTATTAAGAAATAGATATAATGGTACTTTATTTATTTTAATCAATTTTAGATATTGTATGAAAATTATTATCTTGTTTAGTACATGAGACCTTTTAAACAGTTATTGACAATATAACAATGTGTATATATATGAAGCTTTAGATCAGCATTTAAAGCTGCACTCTTACAGATTGTCAGCTTAGACACAACATTGTCTCAAAATTGGCTGATTTGGTTATCATTCCTTTAATTCTGTCATATTAGATAATTCACAATAAAACCAATCAAAAATGTTTGGTAAAACTGCCGGAAATTTCATTTACATTAAATTGTTTGTAATGCTTTTAGCCATAAAACATCATTTTTTTAACATAAATATGATAAATGCAATCAGATCTTTTTCAGCAGTCTTATATCACTTAAAATTGGGTCTAGACATTTCTGCAAAAAAAATACTCCATTTATAGACAAACAATAACAGAGTACCGGTAGTCAAAACGATCAATCGGTGAGATTGCAGCTTTAAATACACCTTTTAAGACCGCTGTAAAATTCCAATGGTTTGCCTAAATCTTTAAAGCTAGCATACTGTTTAATTGACAACCATACTTATTGTTTAAAAGTGTCATGATATCTTTGTACAATGTTTTTATACAGTTCAATAAAGAAGTCAAAACAAATTTGTTTATCTTGTAATTTGTTTTCTATTATTTAAATGACCCAGACAAAAATGGGAACGTCAGTGCTAATTCTTTTACTATTAACATCAAATGAAGTTTCTATTGGTGTAGCAGCAAGGAGGTATTACATTAAGAATGCATCATTTAAACCAAATTATACATTCATATGCACATCATACAGGCGTGTAGCCGCCTATACGTGAATACGCGACTGAATCCACATGATTCTGACAAAAAAATCAATCAAAGTTGCAGTATGCGAACTTGACTACATGAATCTAAAACTGGTTATTTTCCAGTACTAAATTATTTTTTTTCAAAATTTTCTGAGGGGGCACGCCCCTGAACCCCCCAGCCCATTGATGAATCCACATGAATAGAGGGGTAGCTACGCCCCTGACATAATTGAAACCACAGTGTGGCTAAACAACACTTGTATGTTTATCCTACGCAGTGATCTCCCATGGAAATGCAATCGTCAAAGAATCTGAAGGGGCTAGATTTGAAATGCACCAAGTGTTAAAAAAGTTGATTTCAGTCACGAAGAGAATCAACCATACCCCACACTTGTTGGAGTAAGATGAAATGTCCACTTTCCGCGAGAAAGAAAGTACATTGAAAATGTTCATTTGATTCAATTGACTTTATCTTTTTATAAATATGTTGCAATACATAAAATACGTTATTTGTTATAAATGTTTACCCATGTTGAATTTTATTTGGCAAATTTATAAGAGATTTAAATATCAAGAAACTCAGCCGCTAATGAGGATATGATTATGACATACTTTTTTTATATCTTTCGAACATGAGTTTTTGAGTGAATATAAGCGAAGCGTTAAGGGTTTTGAAAATGAATCTTCTACTTGGATTTTATAGTATGGCCAATCAAACGAAGTGTTAAAGCTAAGCTATTGTTGGCTGAAACCCTTCAATAAATGTTGATATGTGCTAAAATATAGTCTTTGAAGTCCAAAATTTTGAAATGCGTTTCAAACCCGACTCAACAAAAGGCTGTTGCACAATCAGTTGATTGACATAATCACGTGATAAACCAATAACTTCCATTAAGGTTAAAATATTCAACACCTTAGTATGAGTCCCTGTGGGCGAGCAGATAAGCGACCCGTTTTTTATTCTATGTGTTATCTGCACCCCAATGTGCTTGCTCCCAACTTTAACAAGATTAATTTTTAATACTTTAATCGTTTTTTTAAAAATGCAATTGAAGTATAAAAGAAAATCAACCTGGTTACTATTATTTCTGCAATTTCAGTACCAAGGAGTAAAATAAATATACATGTAAGTGTTTTCAGATGCATTACGAGAAAAAATATGTTTGGTGCCAAAACATGAGAGAGTCTCTTTAAACGGAAAAGTTTTGGCAGTACTCAGTCAGATGATGATAAATATAATGCATAGCGTCATCGCTCTGGAGTACGAGAACGTTGTATACAGTACAGAGTATGTTTTTACTGAACATGCGTCTGTTTATTTCGATGTCATAAAAGGTTTAAACTGTTAAAAGGAACTATAACATTATGAAACAACAAATCTGATTACAGATATCAGTGGCAGATCCAGGAATTGACTTAAGAAGGGGTACGTGAAACTCATGGGCTTAATCTTTCCACATCCGCCCCTCCCTCAGAACAGAAATTGAATGGCTTAAAATGTTGGACCGGGGTGGGGGTTAAACGCCCCTAATTTATAGTCCGAAATAGTGCATTTTTATCTTAATATTATATTTTTTCCCGATATTGACTGAGAACGTATTATAAACGGACAATTCAAAGGGGTGGGGGACGGCGCGCGCGCTGGGACCGATCCCACCAACTCCCCCTGAATCTGCAATTGAGTACATGCATTAAAACCGTCTCCGTAGCCTATTGGTTAAGGCGTCCTATACCCTTCATTCAATTGACTTAATACTTCACACAATTGTTCAGTACCATCACCCAATGAGGTTACATAACTCCATATCCTTAATACAAGTTATGGTCCC
Source organism: Mya arenaria (assembly GCF_026914265.1). NCBI lineage: Eukaryota > Metazoa > Mollusca > Bivalvia > Myida > Myidae > Mya > Mya arenaria. The sequence goes on from NC_069126.1 coordinate 53,230,830, forward strand.
TGATTGACTTAGGTGAAAGTTTTAGGCAAGTAAAATTTAAGGGGAAGTTGGGATTTTAATAAAAAAAACTTCCATGGGTCACAATGAACCCAATGAACAATGTTCTTTAATCATGAGCTAACTGTACAAGCGTTAACAGACACATTCGTGTGCAGACGAAACTTTTTATTGTTTTTACAAGCACAGAACTTGTATTTAGCATTTACAGTTTCTATTTAATTCAAATGAAAGTTATATTTAACCATAATATATCAAATATTAAGTCACCATTCACTAGCGGATTGAGAAGGGGGCGCAGTCGGCGTGCGCTCCCTTAAAAATCGTCCAAGTTTACTTTTTGTGTCAATATATGAGAAGAAAATAATAAAATACGCACATAATGCATCATTTCCGACTACAAATTGTTAAAACTTTCTTGATTGAGTAACCCTCAATCCTCCTGCAAACGCCCCTTAGTAACGCCCCCTTCTAACGACAATTCCTGGATCTGCCCCTGGCCATTATATATTTTGTTTATCAAACGTTACACATACCAAGTGACTGAAGCTGAATTTCATTTAATGAATGAGATGGTCTGTAAACGATTTCCGATGAATATCCTAAGAAATTTGCAGTCCTCCCGTTTCGACTGGTCATTGTTTATGGATTTATTACACACAATTATAAGAAAATACTATTACAAAGTTGTCTCTTAATGTTACGGGAGCCTTCACTGTCAAAAGAAAGATATATATAATTTGTCCCCCTAATGCCATCAAATATGGATGGTCCCCTTAATGCCTTAAAAATAATATAATATATACACTGGTCTCCATAAACCCTTCGACATATATACCTGTCCCCTTAAAACCTGCAACATACTTACAATTTATTAAGGAGACCGCAAATTACGTATATTTTTTGTTAATCAATTTAAGAAGCCTAAATCTTGTACACATAATAAATGATCATTTCAATACTAAATTATCAACAAAAAAGCAAAATAAAGTTTAAAACAAAAAATTGTCTCCTTAAGGCCGTAAAATATATACGGTCTCCTTAATGCCCTAAGTAGATATATATATACCTATACATACACACACACACATATATATATATATATATATATATATATATACATATACACAGATACTTACATATACATATACATAAACATATACACAATGTAATACACACATATACAAGTATAAATACTTATAGTAGTGTAATGCATTATATCACAAGTGCAATACATTTTCTAGTGCAATAATAATTCCTATTTAGACAATATAAATCACATTATAAACATATATGTTGTAAAAAACAACATCTGTTGTTGTGTTTGAATAAGTTATATATATCAAATAGATCATAACAAAATGCGTATAAAACAAATAACGTCGTAAAGCAAAATCTAAGTCCATTAAACAAATGTGATCGTATTATGGAAAGTTATAGACGAGTTTCACAATCCTTTAGTCTAGATTTCTTTGACTCATCGTTTAAGACTTCTGCGGGAGTCGGCGGTGACCGTTCCGATGCAATGGGCTTTTTCCCTTTGTTTGGTGTCTCTTTACTATCCGTTCCGATAACTACAAAAGCGTCAATCGGCTTTTGACCTTTAATCGCCTTTTTCTGCTTTTTCTTCTTTTCCCGTGGACTCGACGGTTCACCGTGTTCCGTTTGTTGAGGGGTGCTCGAAGGGTTACTTTCGCATTCGCCCTTTTTGTGACCAATTTGATGACAATCAAGGCATCGCCAGTCGTTTTCACAGTCAATCATTTTGTGCCCAGTTTCTAGACATTTTCTGCATTTAAGTTCTTTGTTCTCAGAATTTTGCCCGGGGTGAAATACACGACCCGTAAAATGTCCAAAAGCCATAAACTTCGGCAGGGTTGCTGAGAGCGAGATGGATTTCACAATGCACAGCCTATCACCATTCTCACAATTCGTTAGTTTACACTTGACACGAAGTTTCCCCGAATGATAGTGATAACATCTATATTCTCTGCAACTAGAGATCTTAGTATAACACTATCGTCAACGGAAAGTGGTATATCTTTTACTCTTATTCTAACTGTCTGCTCACCATCTAAGCGATTGGGATTGGTATTTAGCAACTTTATCATTTTCCCCCTTAATGTTACCCCTTCAGTTAGCAATGAAACTTTATCGTCGATATTTTCGACGTTTATTCGCCACATACCTCGAACTCTCTGTAGCCCTGTAATGTGGGTGCAGACAATTACATCAGCCAGTGCTTCATATAACTCCTCATGTTTTAGCCATTCTTGTTTTGTAGGCATTCTTTCACTAAACAAACTTGTTTCTCGCATGAAAACAATGGGAGGTCCGTCATATTGTTTACTAATGTCATTCACTAGAGTATCCATTTTCACTGATATAACACTTTTTTGCACCTATTTCTATCCAGAAAATTATCCACACACTGCGCAAGGAATACTCTGTTTTAATATCCACTATATCGAATTTAAGAAATATCAGATACGTTTAAATCAAGTATTTTTCATAGACCTTAAACATTCACTACCTTGGTTCGCGGTCGCTTATGTCAAAAAGTAATTTAGTTAAGCTCTCATCCTTTAGAAAACAGGTAGAGAAGACTAGGTAGCCATATTTTTTTCATTTGTTTTTATCTTATTAGGCTTTATATAAGAATGTTATTTTCATTATCGGAGTATGGTGTTAAAGAAAGATTTTGTATAAAGCGTTAAATTTTTAAAATACATAATCTAATAATCTAAAATATCAACAGACTAAATAAAACAGTAGGTTGGCAACTTTTTCGTAGGTAGTGTTTGGTAGCTCGAAACAAACGTTGTGTTTTTAGGCTTGTTGAAAGTTTGAAGCCAAATACTAGAAAGATTTCTAGCTTATCCATTTAAAAGTATAATTTAGATAAGTGGTATAGATGTGCAACAAACAGTTGGTTCAATTAACATTAGACTATGGTTCAATATTAAAAACACATGAGACCCCTTTAATATTAACATGTCATTAACATTAACAAGAGGGAAACTGAAAACTAAAAATAGGTGATTTAAAATTTAAAATAAAATGTTTAAAGCAAATATCTGAAATATTTAACCTGTAATGCAAAGCAGCCTGTAATACATATGAATACTATATTTTGCTCTTGAACTTCTTTTTAAGAAGAGAATTTTGATGTAACTTGTGAGTTTTAGTTTAATTGTTAGAATTTCTGAGAGTAGTTAAGATGTGAAATATTAAATAATCTAATCTTAAAAAAATGCTTAGAAATGGCATTGGAGAACGATATTTGCCAAATAGAAAGTTTCACCTGCCCTGTTTATATTAATCATTTTAAATCAGACAGAGTATTTCAATATACTTGTAGTATCTCACTATTCATTTGTCTTCACATTTGGTATTGTCACATCAAGCCTGTTTGAACATCCTATAGAAGTAAAGTGTATAGGAGCGGATATAATATTTTAAATATGCATATATATAATGTTCTTGGGATTATTTTAAGATTAAAATTGTGATGATGGAATTGACTGGCCAAACACATGGGGCTGTGGAAAAGCTTCTGAGCAGGCTGCCAGCTACATTAGATGACAATACATACCTATGCTAGACATTCTTTACAAAAGGTGATGTCACATGAGCGACTGTCTTAACATCTCACACTGACCGTATTTGCCTAAAAGAATAAATGAAGTCACTACAGAAGTTGGATTGAGGAATTTCCATGTCACAACCAATCATTTTTAAGGAGTAGGAAGTAAAAATAACACCTGTATTTAAACTGGTCCAACATTCCAGTTTGGACAGTCTGGATTTGATGGATTACATACCAGAAATTTCTGACCAACATGGTCCAATAGAAACAAAACTGGTAAGGATAGCCCAGTTGTTCCAGGAGAGACACACCAGTAGGAAGTAACAAGGCTCCATTTTTGTCCGGCTGATTTGAGGTTCATAGGTACTGATGGAATTCCCATTGTTTGCATCACAGCAAATTAATGATTTGCAACTACATGTACATACTTTTGCATATTGTTGAAACTAAATAATGTGTATATATGTAGAATAATACTATAAATAATAGTAAGAACTTTTTGAAATTACTGAAAATGTCTATATATATAAAATAAATCTTTTATTGTAAAAGATTCAATACTTAATATATGCAGCCTTATTGTACCTTTATTTTGGGCAAATGTTTCAATGAGTGTACAAAAAATTGTCACAAGTTCAGAAAATTCACCAACAAAAAGCCATGTGAAAATGAATTAAGATTTGACCATTAATGATTCTTATTGAACAAGAGAGAATAACCAATATGAAAAATGGTGCATCCCTTGCTATAAAGTACTCTCTTCAAGTGAGTAAGTACACAAGTACAGAGTTTAGCCTTTTTTGTTGAACTGGCATTTTACCCCACATATTTTTATATTTTAATGCTGCACTCCCACAGATTGAACGTTTTGTTTTTTGTTTTTTTTTGTCTTGGGACGAGCCAATTTATGCGAAAATGCATAGAAACCAGTGATATAACACTGCTGACAAAAAATCAGATCTCTGATATTCAAACTTAAGTTCTATAAGTTATAAACATCTATATAAATTTTCAAATCGACAATTAATAAAACAATTTTAATGTGTAAATATTGTACAAACGGCTGTAATTGTCATATCATTACTATAAAAAAACTGTCATCCTTATATTTATTGGTCTTAATATTTCCATTTCTATGGGTTTTTTTCATAAAGTAAGGGTTATATTGCTTAATAAAAATTTGTCAATCGGTCTGCGATTTGTCCGTTGCCCAAAACTTAATGGACCAAACCATGTCCAGTTGATTACAAGACAAGATTTGGGTCTACGGATCAAAAACTTTGGTAGGGTGGCTGAAGGTGACCTTGAACACAAAAAAGGTTTGACCGATTTATAACAAGAGTATGTTTTGTATTTGGCTACAAAAGACGTTGATCATGACCAGTGCAGATGACACCTATTGATTGCGGATCAATAATTAGAGAAGCTTGGACTTAAAGGCCTAGTTTAAGGAATGTTTGGCATTATAATCACATCCTGTGCATCTCTTTTTAATTGCACTGGTGTGACAATAGGGGCCATTTTCCTGTGTATTTGTTTATTGGCTGAAGGCCATTTAGGGTTGACACTTTTCAAGTAGATAATCTCATTGTCTCACTGATACCTTTTAACAATAATTATGCATGGCTAATGTTTTTATTAATTAAACCGGTTGTAAATAAATAATAAACAAACAAGAGTGATAAGTTTTTGAAAAGAAATATAACGTATACATTTACATACATTTTTCACTATTTTTATATCCAAATTATGAAGCAACCTGCTTAATCAATATATGAATTTTAGGAAGTATTTAAGTACACTCAAAATTGTACACTTTTGTTTTGCACATTTCGTACTACTTACACATGTATTGATACAGTACATGATTTGTTAGAACTATATTTTATTGATATCAAATGCTTTTTAAATAAATACATATAAATGCATATATGAACTATTTTAATAACTTGTTTGTCAATAGGTAGAATAATTCAATGACTGTGTGTTGTTTGAATTTCATATGAGGATGAATAGAAGAAGTGTATGTTGAAGCAACTAATGAAGTAAAAAAAAGAATTGTTGACCTTATGAAACAGTTCCTTGTTTGTTTAATCTTGGTTCAAATGGTATAGGTGATATAAGTAAGTTCTATCTGATGTTACAGATAGCAAGAAAAATGGAAGGAGTTATTATTTAAATACAAAATTATGTAAAATGTAAAATTCAATTAACACACAATCTGTAGCTTTTTTGTACCATCAAAGACCATATTGACTAAGTCCCAAAATCTTTTAAATCGAATGTGTTGCTGGAATTATTTCATGGCTGATAAAATGAATAGTGAAAGGGTTTTATTATCTTGAACAATGCTATGATTATTTACTTATTATAATAAGTGAATGTGGAAAGTGAAGTGTCTGGTTTTGTTATATAATGCTGATGTCTTATATGTTTATGCTGTGAATTGACAATTGATGATGGTTTTATAATATATTGTTATGTCCCCTTTCGAAGACTAATTCAATGTCACAGTGTAATTGAATGCTAAAAGGTTGTCCGAGTGATAATTGGACAATGCCTGCACCCATGGCCATCAATCTTGACTTGGATGTTGGGCCTGACCGGTAAATGACCCCTATTGATTTAAGAACTCATCGAGTCAAAGGTCAAGGTCACAGTGACCTTGAACGCTAAAAAATCATCCGAGTGATAACTGGACAATGCCTGCACCCATGGCCCTCAAACTGGATTTGGTAGTTTGGTCTTACAAGTAGATGACACTCAATTACTTTAGGGGCCAATTGTCAAAGGTCAAGGTAACAGTGACCTTGGAAGCAAACCTGACAATTCCTGGACCTATTGGTATCAATCTTGACATGGAGGTTGGGGCTGACCAGTAGATGGCCCCTATTGATTAAAGGGGTTATCGGGCCAAAGGTCAAGGTCACAGTGACATTAAGTTCGTAAAGGTTGACATAGCTTCTCCGAGTAATTACTCGACATTGCCTGCACCTATGGTTATCAAACCTTGTATGGAGGATGGGTCTGACCAGTACATGACCCCTATTGTTTTGCGGAGTCATCGGTTAAAGGTCAAAGGTTAAGATCACAGCGACCTTGAATGTGAAAAGGTTGTCCGAGTGATAACTGGAGAATGCCTGCACCACTAGCCCTCGAACTTGACTTGACAGTTGGGCCTGACTAGTAGATATCCCTATAGATTTATAGGGCATCGGGTTAAAGGTCAAGGTCACAGTGACGTTAAGTTTGTATGTGTGATAACTCGACAATGCTTGTACCCAAGGTCTTCAAACTTGACATATAGGATGGGGGTTACCAGAAGATGACTCCTGGGATGGATTTGAGGACAAAGGTCAAAGTTACAATTCATAATGGTCATTCAAATTATGTCAGTTACCTATTCCCTGCGTGAATACATGTTTATCAGCAACTATCAGTCATCATCTGAAACTGTACTTACTATCCTCACATTATGATGGTCATAATCTTAAACTGCCTCAATAGCATCTTATGTCAATGACAAATCAGCTGTCATTTCCGTCCATGCATATTTCATTCAATTGTCCAAATATTCTTGAAAACATGGCGCTTAGAGGTGGGGACATAATGTTTGACAAATATCTCTTGTTTATTCTTTTACTGTATGTATATAAGAGCATAAATCAATGTAAGTAAATTATACGCATTCAGATTTCTGTATTTAGCCTTATATTATAAATGTTGATATTGTGCTAAAATTCGTTCGGTAAAATACCTCTGGTCCAAAATTGAAATCCCCTGTATTCAGACCAAAATCCCCTGAAATCCAGACCAAAATCCCCTCAGAAGCCTCTCAGAAATATAGCATGTATGTAGTTGTGTCTTTCATCGCAAAGGTGGTCGGTTCGATACCCGACAGGATTATTTTTCGTAGACTCTCAAAATTAGGACTAGGAAAAAAACTTGAGGGTGATTATTTAAGCTTAGTGACTTTACCAACTTCAAACTTAAGGGAATAGCTATCAGCTAAAATTCCTTTTCATTAAATTTTTGACAATGCTAAATCTTAACAGCACGCAGGGTATCAATTCTGTGACACGCATTGCAATAGCGCTCTGGTGCGCGAGAACGAAGGTTACTTCTTCTAGTAATTAGTCAAGTATAATCGTGTTTTATTCACAGCAGAAACAGCAGGTTTTTATTAAATGTCACCCAGCTTGTTGAAACATGGCACTTCGACCAACTCCCTTGAGCTACATCGTTGCATTTACTTTTTTAGCTATGGCAGTGACAAGTTTTCATATTACTTTCTGGGATCAAAATGTGATATCTTAGTTGTCTTTTAATATGTCCACTAACATACCATTTGCGGTCTGGCACATTGCATGGTGAATGACTTTTATTTTTCAAAATGCCAGATATGTTTTAATTTCAAAACTATTGATTTATCATCACCGGTTTCATAAAGCACATTACACGAAAACATGACAGCATATGCGAGTAGTTCCTTCACTTAATTTTACTCATAAAAAAAAACATTAACTTAGTATTCACATACAATAGATCCCCAACCACTACCTCTCCCACTCCTTTATAATTTGTATCAAAAATAATCATGTCGTAACAAGTGTAATTTATATCTTCAACTTCATATTGCAGGAAGGCATCGATTGTGGCTGAAACTGATCTGTTCGTAACATACTATTCAAGGCAGCGGCACAGTTAGCCATCTATTCGTGTGGATTTATTATTTTCCTATGGGGGATCAGGGGTTACGCCCCATGCCCTGAACTTTATGAAAACAATGGTGGCAATCTTGTGCATTGTGGGCGTTGTGAGGTGCTTTAATTAGAACTTGAAATGGATAGTTTTAGATAATAAATCACTTCATAAACACTCGACAGATGTTTATATCTAAAACAAATACATGTAAGCCCCAATTATCATAATAACATTCAGGTTGTCTAACGTAAGTCTAATGTTCTGTCCTTTTGCCATTGAACTGTATAATAAAATCTTTTAATGTCCATATATCCGTAACAGCATACACATAGTCGAGTATAAATACATTAACTTTGGCTAGAATGTTGTTGTTTTTTTGTCAGAATCATGTGGATTCAGCAGCGTACTCGCGTTTAGGCAGCTTCTCGCATGTGGCTTTTTATATGAAACTCGGGACTCAAGCGATATGTATGCAGAAAGGGACTCAAATTTTTGCCAACCCTGGCATTATGCAAGAAAAAAAACAGCAAAAAAAACACATCTTTATAATGAAAAGAAGTGTATTAATGCTAAGTAAGGCTTGACAAAATTTAAGTTGCCTTTAACCTCGCAAATGATCGGTTAAACGACAAGATGTAATCAAGCTAAACGACAAGTGTTTTTAACGAATAGCGTTTTATGACATTGATTTTTGAACAAAACTGAAACTGGTGACAATTTAAAAAAAAAATGGATTTTATTTGGTTTGTGCTCTTCTCAATCGAATACAAATATGTGCTATCCGAAACAGGGTAAATAAAGAAATGCGATTGTTAAACGTAATGCTAACCATTGTATTGTATAACGGCGATGATGGATTAGGATTAGTGTACAGTTGACAGGTAAAAACATTTAACTTATTTTATGCACCAGTCAATTGTAACCACGGCCTCCCCAGGTCCGGAGAAAAGCGGGGACTTTGACTTTCGGGCCAGCCAAGCCCGGGTAAAATCCCCGACCTGCGGGGACGAACTGCTTGTAAAATCCCCGCCAAATGCCCCCGCATCCTTTGGACCCGAGGTAAGGTCCATTTCCCGCTATGTTTGGCGCGAGGACAAAACGCATTCCCCCTGTACTGCAGAGTCACCTATGAGGTTAAAACACGGCCCATTTCCCCGGCTATGCCCGTTATACCTCCGCACCTGGGGGAGGGGGGGGGGTGGGCGTGGATACAATTGACTGGTGCATTAACAAGTGTCATTTTGCTTATGTTTAATAATTTGTTTTGTTCCCATTTCCTACATGTTCCCATTACACAAATTTACCAATCCTTCAAATTGGAAAATTCCAATTATAAAACTGAACTTTTTTCTCCAATTGGAATTTTCACATAAAATAACCAAATATTCCAACTGGAATTTTCCTATGTTCATAATTTTCCCACCTTGAATAAGGGAATCCTCCAATTGGTAAAAGGTATTCACGAGAGGATTCGCATAAAACTGCCTTAAATTAATATATCGGTTTTTCATTTTTAATGAATAAATTATTTTACCTGTATGTAGTTAGTGTAAAATATTTCTAAAAGACAGTATATTTCTATTTTAAAAATTTTGTTCCATTTTCTCCCACAGTTTAAAACGAGCCAATTTTCCAATGGGATTACCTTGAAAAAGCTATTTCCCAATAAGAATCCGTTTGGAAAAAATGACTCTTAAGCAATTATCAGGAATCAAAACAATAACTCCTATTAGCGTTATCGAACCCATTTCAAAAATACAAAAATAAAAAAATTGGGTGATAAACAAAGAAATTATGTTTGCAAAAATTCCGGATTTGCAAACTTATTCCGGATGCTGTTTATATTTGCTAAGGTCGTCGCAAGGGCTATCACTTGATCCATACATGTAAGGCATTTTTGCTGAGCCAATGAAAACGCATCTAACCTTGTTTATGTATACATTGCATTAAATTTGCATGTTTTTAATTTACTTAAATATATGAGTAACGTGGATTTGCAATTGTAGCATTTCCTTGCTCTTAAATCATGCCATTATACATTTTTTTCATTTGATACACATAAGTTTACGGCTAAGATGAGCTAAAAAAATATCGGAAGCTTGTGAATAGTAGATAAATAAAAATTAATGGTGCGTATGTAATATATATAATTATTTACGTCACATATGTCATATATATTGTTAAACAATGTAGTAGATCGAAAAGTTAAGCTTAAAAGGACAAGAATGACTATTAATCATCACGAACAATGTATTGGGCCAGACGATACAATTGCCACTAAAAATGAAAACATTAAGAAACTTGCATTAAATTGATATCGTTGTGTAAAACGCATTGAATTTTACATACTAGTGTATCACATAGCTTACGACGCAGTCATCTTTCTCAGTTATCTTGCCTATTCTAAATCAACTGGGTTTGTCTACACAGTAAATTTGGACGGTATGCTTATCGACTTTCAATTGCCAAAACAAACACTGCATGACTTCCTTAAATGACAGACGGTGCAAGGAAGGGGAAAACTGCTGCGAAACAACGTAGACACGGAGCCCGACAGATAAACACAGGTGAGGAAATTGATTGACGGATTTTTTTAAACAGATTAACACTGCTGAAAATGACTGCGATTTAGCTTAAACGCTTATTGACCGGTTAGGTTGTGAAACGATCACATGACTTGCAATGTGCTCGGATAAAAAAACAGTCTGCGCTATTTTTGAACGGGAGAACTATTCCGCACGATTTTAAACGGGCAAACTCAGCTGAAACAGCGTGTACGGCGACATAATTGTTGCGTTTATTCTTTAAATAATAAAAGATTATGTATTATCGGCCACATACTAGCTCGTATTGACAATTCTGGGATTTTATGAGGAAATACCATATTTGCCGTTTTTGGAACCCATCTTGTGTCTAGTCCCTATTACATAATGCAACTCTTGCAATAGATAAACTTTCTTAAGCAACAACCGTGCTTTTTACACTCTAAATATACTTTAAAATAACGACAACTTTGAACTTTGATATATTGAAATGTGAAGACATAGTCTTACCATATTTTACATAAAGTTCCTACGGTAACGAATCTTTATTTTTGCAATCGAAGATACTATACTATTTTTAACTAAAAGCTCTTTCAAAAAGAAAATATCGGTCGTTTCTTGGCCAATTGACGGATATGATTAATTTGTGCATTAATATGCAAATTGTATTCTTATGTTTGACTGAAGCATTTATTAAACGTGTTTTGTCATGTTTATTAAATTCCTTATCTACATACGCATTGCACTACCTTACAGGTGTACAAAACATATATGCAATAATGTATTATATGTTGCCCTTGATATTTCAGTCACAATTGGAAGTTTGCCCTTTCGGTAGATTAAGCAATAACGCAATAATCATCCAAATCATGTCACACATTTTTTTGAAAATAAAATAATTTTAAAGCATTGTTAACATAAAACAGGTTGAAACATCACAAATGTTTACGTATATCAAAACACCCCATAGATGTAAAACCTTGTTTCCAAAACACAAACTTGATGAAATAAGTGTAAGCGAATAATTGATCCAAGATAATGTTTTTACATACTCATGAAAAATGGAATGTTTGTCCAAATCTACCACGAGAAAAACGTATCTTTACCGAGGATAGCTCGTAACTGGTTCATACTACATCGAGCCTGACACCAACCGTACAAGTTTAATGCGATTATATGAGACCTAATTGTATCTTATGATCATGAGTTATTACAATACTCATTCCGATGCAGAGACTCTCGAGGGTAAAATATACCCTTTGTTTGTGAAAGTATACATATACAAACAGGTTTCTCGAGAAAACTACCATGGCAGTATTATAGTTGATGTTTGTTAGAATAATCAGATTTGTAAATTGCACAAATTCAGGAAAACAAGTATATCAATTTAACAGTTTCAAAATTTCTCAATGTCTGAAATAATGACAAAGCAAGTGATACAGTATTTTGGATAAACCGCAATTTATAAATCCTTCAAATGTTTAATTACCAAAACGTAATGATGTAAAGAATATATTAAAGAAAATATTTGACAGATTTTTCCGTTTTGACCATTTTTTAACAGCAATATTAAACTACTTTATAATGCAAACACCGCTTACAAGCATAATTTAGGATGCTTTATATGTTTTCTATAGAAACGTATCGTTTTAAATAATTGTTTATTCCATTTTTATTCATCCTAAAAGCAAAACGAATACTTCATTTTTTTTTTGGTGATTATCAGCTAGATCGAAAAAGTCTTATTTTTTAATGTTTTCAAGATCATCAAGTTCCAACACTTATTCCTAAATATAATGTGTGAACAAATGCACTCTCAAAGTGGTCTGTTACAACCTTGGTGAGATTTGTGTTTTTTTTTTATTAAATGTAATAATGAGGAAGCTGTCAAAAATCAGATTTAAATACATATGAAATGAAATTTAACTAGGAAACCTGCCAGTGTCATTGTTTAAAAGTTGCAGTATAATCTTCATCAACAATATTTACTTTGTTAGACACAAATAGTTGTTATGTATGTAGTTTTAGGTGTGCCTTTCATGCATTTGCCAATGATTTGATGGTATTGGTGCACACAAATGTGGTCTACAGTCTGTGTTAATATAACACGTCTAAGCTGGAAAGAATACATCGTATTTAATATATACCGTTCCGATCAATTGAAGTGATAACTGATCATGCTCTGGGTTGTATATAACGCCACTGTTTGAAAATTGAATTATATGTGAGAATTCTATAATATATTTCCATGAATGAAATATTGGCAAACAATTTAGTACCCCGATATTGCAAACTTATCACGACTTTATGTACGGTTTTGTATAAAGTGTAAATTTATTTCATTTACATACAGTTATGTTTAATTTTCAAAACAAAAACAACAACACTAGAAATAAACGCTGGAGTAGTTGATCAAACTTAAAGGAAAATAAAAAATTCAGGTGTAGTGAACAGCCCCTTAAAACAGAAGTCACACTTATTTTTCGCATTCATAATTATTGGTATTGATTATATCCTTTGTGTACACTCATTCAAAGCTGTTCTAATGTAATTTAAATTAAACAATTTATGTACTAAAACGGAAAAATATGTTGATACATGTAGTTTTCATGCGTGGTCCAAGAACATACGTATGAACACAAAAAGTTTATTTGATTTTAACTTTTTTAATTAAGGCCATTTAATGATTAAGGTATGCGTGTTTATGGTTATTTTTATAATGTTAACATTTAATCAAAATAAACCATATTATAGGTTTCAAAAAATGACTTTTTAGCCTATAATGTCCAGCCATACATCTGTTGTACACGAGGTTAAGTTGACAAACGGATCAAACTGAAATACAATACACTGAATAGTTTTGGTGTTCATGAATAAACATAACCATATGTTTTTGTATCAAAAATATACATTTTAACGCAGTTTAATAATATGTTTATGTCTTTGCTACAAGTGCACAATACGGTGTACGGCGGCATGGTTTTTTGTAAAAGCGTATATGAAGAGGCAACTTTTGTCTTGTGTAGTATTTTTATATTATAGCTGTTCATTGACAGGATATGTATGTGGTATAAATTCATTTGACTTTGATCTGCATCTTACTTAGTTGAAGAAGGCAATATTTGTGGATATACGTGAATATTTTGGGGACACATGACATTCGTTTGTCTTCAAGGGTCAATAGTTTATCTACTCTTAACGGAGCCATTTTATGCGATCAACGAATAAGTACGTGCTATATCAATATAACACTACAATAAAACAATTGATGATCACGCAACACAAAATTTGAACCTTTTTCGAGGCATTTGAAGAAGAGCTTTACCTGTCTACCTGCATGATCAGCTGACGTTTGATTGTACAACTTAATTAACGGCAAAACATAAAAGCGAAACCAACAAACGAACAAAGGACGAAACATCCCAGGATTCTCAAAGCGAGCAACCGTATTAACACATTATTATGTTCCGTCTGTCACCCCCGTTAGCCCTGACAGACCAGGGTGGGCCGTTCACTCCTCTTCCGGGAGCCGAGTGTGTTCCATAGCCGTTGCTGACTCTGTAGCAGCAGATGTTTGACCAGTTCTACCCACCGCATCTTCATTACTTAACTCCATCAAACTTACGCTTCACTATGCTGTCCTTCTCAGGGCACCAGTAATCAACACAATATTGGCAAACTAAAAATTATTAAAAATCGCTTAACTCAATTTCTCCAAATTGAAACGAATGTGTCAAACATTTATAAAAAAAGAAATAGAAGAACCAAAAATAAGTGACACTGGAACTAAATTTTCGAATGTAGACCAGAGGCTGAATATTTAGAGAAAAGTCAAGCTTTCGATACCATTTAATGTGACGAGCTGAATGAAAAGGGTATTGATATTGAAAATAATTTGAAGGCAAAAATGTTTAAAAACATTGAATTGGTAAATCGCTTGATAACCTCAAGCCTGAAAATGTCTCACTTAAAATGAAGTGATTGACTTAAAATCGCATTATATTAGGGATAATCCTTTTTTTTAATTTCGATTAGGAAGCCACCGTCATAGAAAGAAAAAAAAACGAAAACTTTGTTGAGAAAATAAGTGTTTCTGTGAGCACAACCTTGCCATTGCAGATGCCCTCGCAAGCTTCAAGATCGATCGGGCCCATCGCATTGGTCGTTATATTAACACAGTTAATATCTATTGAGTCAAAATGGTTGTCAAGGAAAAGTGTTTTGACACAATGGTCGCACGAACGCCAACCCAACCCGTGGTGGCGCACAGAGAACTTTCGGCAACCAAGGAAATATCTCTTCCGGCAACTCATCGCGAGCTGTAGCCGATAGACATCAGTGTTCACCGCGAGACGGCCGTCCCGTAAACAGCTAGAATCTTTCTGAGAAGCAACTAAACATTATTCTATGAAACGTTCAGTGTCCCAAATCTAAACTTGATGACTCAGACCTTTTCACAATTTGTACACAATTATGATAATTTATATAGATAATTGTGAGCGTTTCTCATGTCCCAGACCAGTAAATAATAAGAAAGGTAAAATAGCCTTTGACGGTTTAGTTGTATATATTATATTATAAGAAGAAGTATTTTGGAAATATCGAACACATTGATCTGAATGAAAAAGGATTTTTGTGTATCAAATTATGTAAATATCATATTGGAGCTACTTATGATGAGTTTATTATGGACTCTCACATTAACCCCGAAGATTCATCCATTTATAAAAAAATACTCTCTCCTTTGTTTGAAATCGATTTCATGATAGCATTACTAATATTGTTATAACCTACTTGTGGACGTAATCTTGGCTGGTGACCTTAACACCAGACTAGGACAACGGTCAGACGAAGTTGAAGATATAAAGCTGCAGAGATATGTTAGCATGCCTGATGACGATAACATTAGTACAACTGGTAATTTACGACACGTTATCCGCAGTTAAACACTTAAATAGCTTTGGAAATAAACACCTACTAATGTAATATTTGTATTGTCAATGGGCGCATTGAACCTGGTACTTTTACGTGTTAAAGTGTACTAGAAATTCTGCTGGAGCCAGCGTAGTAGATTATGCTTTTTCTAATTATAATTTATTTTCGACGTTTCAATCGAAAGTTTTGCATATTACAGAATGTTCGGACCACCGTCCCATTGAATTTATAATGAAAGTCAGGAATACAAATTTAGAACGAGATGATATAATACATGGCCAATTGATCTGAGATGTATCCAAACCCAATGAACTTATTACATTGTCTGACCAAAGGTAAAAGGTACTTGTTTAAAGATTTAAATGTTTAATTCTATAGTGTTGAAATATATACAAATAGTTCTTTTAATACATTATCTGATATTATTTCCGATTTTTCATTTATGAAACATGGTAAAACATGTTCATCGAAACGTTAGAATACGAAATATAATAAAAAGAAATGTGTATGGTTTAGTTCTGCATGAAGACAAGTAAAGAAAAAAAGAGGCAGTTTCATTTGCTACAAAATGATGTTAAAAGAGTAATTTTCTTACTGCGAAAAACACTACTGCTCTGCGAAGCGTAAGGCTTGATTATTCTGTTATAGTAAGACAAAGTCGAATATGTCAAAACTCATAAAAAATGATTCAAGAAAGAACAATAACACAGGAAAAATCCAATGGGGAAAAATACACGGATTTTATTGTGGTGGATTTGTGTCATATCAGGCATCGCATTTAACATACTAAATTTATAGAACAATCACATTGTGCTTAATTCAGTTTTTGGGGTAAAATGTTTGAAACAAGAAATAAAAGTGGGAATTTTTAGAATTTGCCAATAACTGTGTCCAATTTTGCAATAATTTTGCAATAAGATAACCAGAATTACTGTATGTTTTAGATATTTTAATACAATTTAATATACAGATAGTTAAAAAACATCGTATTTTGAGAAATATTAATGTTTGGTTAAAATGTTTGAAAAAATAAATTAAATTGAGATTTTCTGGAATTTGCTAAGAATTGTAATTATTGTTGCAATACATTTATCAGAATAACTAGGATTAATAGATATTATAGTACAATATAACAAACCTTAAGTATAGAAACATTTTGGAGTGCGAAATGAGATTTGTGGGGTAAAATGTTTGAAAAAAAATAAAAGTGAGAATATCTGGATTTTGCCAAATGCTTTAGTTAAATTTTGCAAAAAAACTGCCATAATAACTTCCTTTTTAGGTAATATGTTACAGTATAACAAACCTTAAGTATTGAAACATCGTATTATGTGAAAGGTGATTTTTCCTGAAAATGTTTGAATCATTAGATAGAAATGAGAATTTCAGGATTTTGTCAATAACTGGGTCAAATTTGCAACAAAATAACCAGATTTAATAATTTATAAGTTATTATGTTAAAGTATAACATACATTTAGTATGTTCACATTGTGGTGGATGCAGTGCGATTTTAGGGGTAAAACATAGAAAAATCACTTGCCTGTTCAATTAACACATAAACCTTCACAAAACTTACTTTAAATGTATGCCGTATATTGAAAAACAATTTACTTTGAAGATAACAGCTTATTTGGCTAAATATTATGTAAAATATTACACACACAAAACGTAAATAAAACAAATGCGAATTTCTGGTATTTGCCTGTACCTGGATCAAAGACTGAACAATTATTGGCACAAAAATGACTATTTAGAAGAACTGACATAAGCTTCATTGCGTAGAAAATAACATTCGAAAACTTTAATCTATCAGATTAAACAAGACATGTGGTTTTGAGATAAAAACGTGTCTTTTTTAAAGCATAAACGAAAATTTTTATTTTCGTAAATTGATCACAAACAATGAATACAAGCCCAAAATATGTAACTTTTGTATGTTCCGTGTTTTATACTTAAAGTGAAATTGTACATATTTTGTAAAATTTGTATAATTGGTTATTTATTGCATACATTAATCTCTGTCTTTATTTGATTAGAGTAGCAATTTGCCAGTGCCTTGATGAAGCATAAGATATGCACAACCTTAAACGCTGATGGCAGTTCCACAGCGTTTGCATGCAGAGCAGGCCTCACAAAATCAATTCCAACCTTCTTGTAGCCGCAATGCTGGATGGAAGCCAGTTTGACAAGCGTATTGTACAACTTCATAATATGAGCATGAAATTGTGCTATTTCAGTTGTCATCGGATGTAATAGTTTGTTACTCACTACTTCTCAACCCCATTCTACCGGGTTTAAAACAGTGTGTCCTTTTCAGTCCTGAACTTGAAAAAATACCCGCAAACAGTAAAACTTAACAGTTGATACTTCATCATCACTTCTGGCCCCGGCATTGTCATTCATTAGTACAACCGTGTCTTTCTTTCTGAACGTGTTTTGTCATAGTTTTGCCAACCACTATTGCTACCAAATTTTAACCAAACTATTTTGCTTCATTAGCATTACCCTTATATGATGCAACACCACTGGTTATACTCTTCTTATCGGCTTCACATTTTCTTTCTAGCAAGTGCAGTGTGACAAGCTTCTATCTTCGTTAATGTCAGAGCATGTAGGTCGCGACAGAATCCAAACAGCATTTTAAATCTCACTCTTTCCCGCCCCTTGTGGGACCTCCAACACTTTCAGACTTCACATTAACATCTGCTCACTCAACATTAACATCTGCTCAGTTACTAAGACATCATGATTAAATATCACATACAGGTTTATTATAGTTCAACGGTCTCAATAATAAATTTCTATATGATATTTAATTGAGTCACACATTATTTATATCAAAAGCTACAGAAACAAGCTCAGTAGCCAAATCCCCGTATAATGGCATAGGTTTTATGTTTGCCCATTACTATATTTTTATTACACAAGTTTTAATAGGCTGTATCACTTGTGATCCAGATTCTCTTTTAATACGTCCGATTTTTTGTGTCTATGTCATATTTCTATTTATATCACCTTTATTTCTTCTTTTAAACATTTTTAAAACTCACCTTTCACAACAGATGATGTGTCAATGTATAAGGTATGTTATGGTGCTTTATAAAAAGTATTTAACAAAGTTATTCCAGTACATTTATTGCTAAAAAAAATTGATATGGACAAATTCCAAAAATTCATATTTTTGTTTACATTTTTAAACATTTTACCCCAAATATCATATTAAGCTATAAACAATGACATACACATTAGGTATGTATTGGTACTGTATGCTATCTATTAAATTCCGTTATTCTTGAATTTTTATTACTAAATTTAGTTTCACTGTATTCCAGACATACATGTACATACTTTTTTAACGATTTAGCCAAAAATTATTATCGATGTGTTACGGTGCTGTATACTATCTAATAAATATAGTTATTCTGGTATTTCTATTGCTAGATCTAATTTTGATATAGACAAATCACAGAAATTCATACTTTATTTATTTTCTTTAACATATTACCCCAAAATATCATACTCGTGAAATTATGATTTTCTATGACACTGGTGAAATAAAATTCGATCTTTCACTGAAATAAAAACAAGTCTTTTTCAGTTATGCTTATTTTTGAAATTTTACAGTACATTATTTTAATTTATTTTCTGAATTACCCACTTTTTGAAAAAGGCGTTATTTACGCCGCGACCCGGTGGACGCCCCTCGGATAAAATTATAGCGGGTGACGTATCTGATAATTTTCCATATCCGGTTTGTTTGGGAAAAAGATCTCAGATAATCTATTTTATAGTATATTATTCGCTTGTTTTCAGTGCAAATATTTAATGAACAGTTATCAATGATGTTTAATAAATGCATCATCTATCTTCCAAAAAATAACGAAAATACTTATATTTTAAGCGGGTCATGAATACACAACCAAATTCCTACGCAGTCATTTATTGAATGAAAATTTGAAAGGCCGAATGTGTGAGCAAAACAATTGCGGATAATCATTCGATATAAAAAATATTCTTAGATTGAGAGTGTTGTTCATGATACATGGATATTCAGTCATCTAACTGTCAAAGACCAGTCTGTTTCGATTGCTGACAGGCTTTTTTCCAGGTAATGATGAGGACCACGATAGTTTGTGGACACATTTTGAGGCGTGAGTGGGGTAAAAAAATATCAGTTAATCTATAAATTGTTGTGTGAATTTTCTGGAAAGTTCGTATTCCGTATTGCAACGATAAACAGTTTGAAATACATTTGAACATTGATATTACAGTCATTTTGTGACAAATAAGGGCCAAACCTACCACAAATTGCAACAGAATATCTGACAAGAGTTTATTACTCATTAAAGTGTCATATATAACCCCAAAAAAAGTCCTAAGGAATCCAAGTGGTGGAAAGTATTAAAAAATAAATTTTCTTAATCCTACTTGGGTACCAGTTCTTGCTACTTTATAATAGGTTATTTAACGACTTTCTAACAATATATTAATAGCTAAACACATATTAGCATAGGAAGATGGTATGGGTTTATTAGTGAAATGACCATTGCCATCAGGGGTGGTATTCTATATTAATCTTAAATGGATCTAAGAACGATGTAGCTAATCGGATTACTTGTTATTTATAACTGACCAATAGAGTGAATGAAATCAATCATGTATGACCATACGATTTACTTAAGTATAATAACGAATACCACCCCAGATAAGACTTTCCACTTACAATGACCTGACATATGTTCATTGATGTTCAACACAAAAATAAATTATAATGATAAAAAGTTGTTTGTTTTGAAAACAATATTTTTCAATATTAAGAAAAAATCAGTTTTACTTTATAGTAGGACAACACAAATTGTTAATATGTCAGACATTGTCTGCTTGCTTAGTCACTGTTTTCATGATCGTCAAATTCACTGTTCTCACATTCAGTTTCCTGAAATGAATTAGCACACCCTGATCCTTTGTAGTTGCTACATACAACAGAGCACTCAATGTTATGCTTCTTGCATGTGCACCCCAGGTTGCTGCAATCTGTCTTGCAGCTGCATCTGATGACCTGCAGGAGTTCCTGAGGTGCTGGTGGTAAGTCAGTTTGGACAGGGAAAAGCAACCCATCACTCTCTTTCCATCCCCAGTCTTGTGGCAGAAGATTATTAACGGTTCCCTTCCACTGCTGCACTTGGTAGTACACTCGTAGACTATGATATTTTGCTGCTGCTGATGTAGGTGGTAGGCTTTGTGGCTGAACATAAGAAGAGCTAGTTGCCACCTTCACACAAAAACGATTGTACCGTAGTGAGTTGAGTCCCTCCCCAGGCTTCCCATTGTACAAACACACCAAAAACATTCTCACCTGCTGCCACGACATCTGCAGTGGATGCTGACGATGTGCCAAACACTGTAGCTTGCAGACGGAAGTCATTACTGGTTATGATTTTTTTTATGGCAGCTCCTTTACCAATGCCATAGAGGCGGGATGTCGTATCACACCCAAGGATCGCATGCATGAAGAGCATGTGAGTGCACAAACTTGGACCCAGCTGCTGCTTGAGAACCTTTATGTTCCAGACACGTGGATTTTTCGTGCTCTTCTTTGGCTCAGGTTTGAAGAAGAGGTCATGCGTATCGAGGTTGGTATGGTAGATGAGGTGTATGAGCAGATCTGTATCGTCACCAATGAGCACATTGTTTCTTGTGGTGGCAGACTCCACTGCT
Organism: Mya arenaria; assembly: GCF_026914265.1. NCBI lineage: Eukaryota > Metazoa > Mollusca > Bivalvia > Myida > Myidae > Mya > Mya arenaria. Next base: position 53,252,317 of record NC_069126.1, read on the forward strand.
TTCTGTACTATGAGGAGATCAGCATCACCTGGGGCATGAAAAGTCTGACAGGCATTCCTCTGCAGTTGACCACTGAGCATGTTAATGAACTGCTGCTTGTTTGTGCGGAACTCTTCTTTCTTCATGGTAACAGGCATATCCGCATCAAAAGTCACGGTTGCTCCAGTCCTTCCACCTGCTCGTCTCTGGTGCGTCATGTCCTTCGTAGATGTGCCCTCATAACCATCAAACACAACAATTGCCTCTCCATACTTCCTCGTGACGTACTCGGTGTACAACCTGCATATGCAATTGTATGTAGATCCACGTGTCCATGGGATGCGTTGAAAAAGTGCTCCACCATCCAACACATACTGAACTTGGCCTGTGATCCCTGGAATGTCAGGTGTGAGAAGTGCCCATATGGCATCAGCTAGCACTGGTTTCTGTGGCTGTCGAAGCAATAGTGAGGTGTCAAACAGTGCTGGTGGATGACTGCAAAGCTAATACTTGAACACTGGTGCCAGATCCTGTGATGCTTGTGCAGCAACTGTGAGTCGCTGGAAAAGAAGTTGAGGATCCACCTGTACTACCTCGCCACCAATTTCCACTGATGATTGAGTGTTCAAGGTGATTGCCTGATGATCCTTCTTTTTAAATGAGTACTCAGCAATGGTGTGTCCATCCACCCTGGCCAAGATGGTGTTCCCGATGGTCTTTGCTTTATCAACATTCACAGAAATGTGTGCATGGACCCCAGTCGAGACACTGCGCAAGCTTGGATCTTGGCAGAAGGGTTTTCTTTCAAGGAGATAGTTCAGAACTATTTGTGTGTCCTTCATGTCACGTGCTTGTCTTGCATCTGTCATGTCCTTGTTCTGCTCACCAGTATTAAACTGTCATGTCCTTGTTCTGCTCACCAGTATTAAACTCCTGCTGGCTCTTGCATGGCATTGTTGACTTCAGCACAAGCTGGCATAGCCAGAAGCCATGTTACACGCTGCTGCTCGGTCATACCTCGTCCTCTTGTGAGGCCACCACTGGTCTTCATAATCCTCATCAGCACCTGCTCGATAATAAGATCTACTGAGAGGCCAGCCCATAGTCGATCACTTCTTCTGACAACATGGTATCCCTCTTCAAATTTCTGGTAGACATCTGGATGTTCTTTCTGTAGCTTGCACATTTGCTGTACATAGATCCGAGCAGATTTCGTATGCAGATTGTGCCCAGATGCTGCCATGAAAGGAAGCATTTCTGATATTGCCGCAATATGCAGTGCCCAGTTTCCGGTACGTTCTGCCTTCAGAAACTTGCGTAATATGTCTACCGTATCCATGTACTGCAACCAGGGGGCAGCAGTCCTACTAGAGGATTTCAGGAAATCGGTTTTGTTTCTGAGCAGTTCCTTTATTCTGAGTAAAACATCAGCCCGACAAGCCTCCTCGGCAGGCAATGATCCATCCATCACATGTGCATAAAGCAAAGCAACTTCATCGATATCATGGTTTCCCATTAGATCTCTAGCTAAGGTATCTTCATCTGATGTAATGTGAACATCAATGATTTCCTGTGAATCTGAATCTTCTGGCCCTTCAGGCTGCTGAGGGAGATCCACATCTTCTGTCTCTTCAGGATGCTGAGGGAGAGCCACATCTTCTGGCTCTCGAGGCTGAGGGAGACCATTAACTTCTTCTGGCTCTCCATTCTGCTGAGGGAGAGCCACATCAAGTGCATTATATGCAATCATTGCATTGAGAACTCCGTCGACAAGGAGGTGTGCACGCACAGCCCGTGAAATTGCCTTCCCCGTCATCATATGCCCCACAGCATTGGTTGCATAGATGAGTTCCATAACTTCTTGCAACCCAGATCCAGCCATTAAATGCCCAATGGCACCCAGAAAGCTCATCTCAGTTTGGAAGCCTCCAAGTCTCAGGACAATGTTGTTTAAGTCGCTTCCTTCTGGCTCAGCACAAATGATCACCAGGGCTTTCCACCAAAGTGGTTGATCAAAAGTTATGATCGGTTTGACATGATGGCGGCGGGCAAGCTCACTTACAAACTTAAGTGTGGAGAAGATGCATGTGGCGTCACTGGGATTCATGTCAATCATTGGGAGGAAGACGAAGGATGATTTCCCTGGATGGTTGCCATGCATTACAAACTGCATCATCCCAGACCATGCCGGCCTTGGTGAGGCAAACAGGATGGATGTCTTCCATATGAGGTCCATGTCTGCTGTTGGGTCTTGTGCTTCCATAGTGGCAAGCTTTTGATACGTCACTGTGTCTGTTCCCTGACCTTCTTCCTTGTGGAACAGGATTGGAACTTTACCCGCCATGGATATGTCATGAGGGGTGACATTTGCTCGGATTGGATGAGTGGATTTGGTAGCTGGTGTTACAGCAGCAATCATCCCCATGCCATGGAAGGTGTTGTTGCCATCGAGGGTTCGAATGTTGTGGTCCACATTGTCAGCGGCATACTGGATGAACTCACCGGAGAAGCCAGGAATGTTAGTGTTATGTGACACTACAGCATTGCTCAAAAAAGTCTGCACCTCTTTGTAGGAGCAGCAGAACCCAAGCTGGTGAAGAGTATCGACCAAGAAGCGTGATGAAAAGTGGTGGTGAACCTGAATTCCTAATCCAATTTGCAGTTGTGCCACAATAACTCTTGGTCGGGTCGCCTGCATGATTGCTTGTCCAATAGAGGCAGTTTTCATGACGACATTTTTGCCCACAAGCGACCCTTTTAGTGGAAGCCTAAGGCTTTCCGGAAGAAAATTAATGGCATCCTCTTCAGACTTCAGTGTGTCACAGTCAGGATTTACATCATGGGATGTTTCCACTGATTTGATGTCATCATTGATGAGTTTGGCAGCAGTTTCGATAATCCGCTTCTTTTCTGTTTCTGGATCAGCTTTCCTGTTAGCATAAAAGTCTTTCGCTTTGGCAATGCTTCTGAAGGTAAGCACATTCGTCTTTCCATTAATCTCAGTTTGGATGATTCTGTTACCAAAATGTTCCTTTAATTTGGATTTCATATGAGTGTAGCCATATGCTTGAAGTTCTGAGCCTTTGAGATTGTTTTTCATCTGGGTAACAAGATCATTGATCGTGATCTGTTCGTCGTCATTTTCTTCAAGGAAGTTCGCAACTTCAAGAAAGTCATCAACTTTTTCCTTTTCTTGTGCCGACCAAGTTTTGATTTTTTAACCTCAGTTTCGCTAGTAGTCCTGCGATGATCTGTTGGCATTTGCTTATTTGAACGGAAATTGACGCTACACACTTGGTGATACACTGCGTCAGCAGCATGCAGGTCATGCACATGCAACACACGACCTTTCACTGTCTGCCCATGCATCTCCTCTTTCAATACAAGATGTCAATATCATGTCCTTGAACCCAACTGTCCTCACTGAAAATACAGTCCAATCGGAACTCTTTCTCTTGGTCCCAACATGTGCTAGCCTCCCACAGAACATACAGTCTCTGTCATAATGAAATACCTTTTCATCAGCTGAACGTAGTCGCACATGCTTGTCGACTTGTCCTTCTACTTGTCTTTTCTCATTAATTGCTTTGGCTATTTGTTGTTGACTGGTATATTTCTTGCGGCAGATCTGATGAACCAGTTCTCCAGGATGTATGAATGTCATCATTTCGGGATTTACTTGCTTGGTTGATGGCATCACCCCCCCCCCCCTTCACGGTCAGGGTAGATGTTAGCTGCTCACCTCCCTTTGCAGGGTCTTTACAATTGCACACCTTTGAGAGTCACTCATTGTTCAGGATGTGATGGCACTGCAATAAAAAAAACATCATGACTATTCATACTGTGTGGTGTCAGTTCACAAAAAAATGTCATTGGACTTGTCTTAGTTGAGTTGCAAATTACTGGCATCATCAAATATGGAAATAATGTGAATGCTGCAATAAAACTATTAACTCATAAATAGAAGACCATGTAATGTTTCTTCAAGAAATTCCAAAAAAGGTTTTCTAAATCATTTATAAAATAAAAAAATGTATCAAAACCTTGTAAAATCACGAAGTAATTATCATAAATAACCATACATTTATCAGTTGAATATTAAAACACAATAAATGGGCATACATGTTAATCATATGTTTCAAAAAATGAGACTTAGAACATGTATCCGAAAAGTATGACTATCCGGCTATATTGACACAAAAAATACAAAGTGTTGTAAGGACTTGTATATGTTTTCAAACATAATGCAATGACAGGAAACTACAAAGATATTGTAACAACAGTTTAAAACAGCTTATAAAGTACAGAAGGTATGAACTTACATGGCTGCCTTTTAAATGTGTTGTAGTTGTTGTCTTGAAAATCTTGTAAATCTTGTTTTTCGTGCTTAAACTATAATTTATCCGCGAAGTGTAAAAAAAGGAGCTGACCGGAAAATAAAACCGAAACATGCAATGCGCGACACCCAGCTTCACATCTAATATAAACCAAAGTGTCTGGTAGATTGTGGATAGAACTAAATCATTAGTGTGGGCATCATACAAATAGATTGCAAAAATCACCTTTTTTAACATGGTCGCTTACGGGAAAAAAAATGCCATCACCGATTTTCGTATTTTTCAATACTTTCCACCACTTGGATTCCTTAGGACTTTTTATATGATATTCGGGACATATAAAGGTGAATAAACCAGTTGAAAGAAATTTTGTTGCAATTAGTGTGAGGTCATGTCATATAATGACTGTACAATGATATTACATTCTATTTATGTTTGAACAGTTGTTATCGTCTGTAAATTGGTTTGGTATTGAAGCAAATGCTCGAGCATTGAGGTTCAAGATCAAGAAAAGGTTTTAAAAAATGGATAACCATTTTTCTAATAAACGATAAGTTGTTCATTTCCAAATATATCTTTATTTAAAATTATGTAACATTTCTCTAAATTTTAAATATGTTTTTTGCCAACATTTTCTGGTTCAAAGTGAAGAGTTCTGTTTTGATCAAGGGGAAGTAACTACAATGGATTTTGAAAGTAGTTCAGAAAGTTGATATTTTCACTTCTTATTTTGCAGTGCAAATAGATGATTTCACTGTTGTTATTTCACTGATAAAACTCAATATTTCATCAAATATCATGAACGAGCTATAGTTGTTCAGATATTTATATTGCTAGATCTACTTTTGATATAGACAAATCACAGAAATTTATACTTTGTCTTACCTTTTTTTAACATTTTACCTCCAAAATCACGTTTAACAATATATGATGTTCCTAAACATTATATATGTTATGATGTTGTATAAAATGTTTTAAATATATATATTCTGGATTTGTTGTTGCTAAATCAAAATTAGATACATACAAGATCCAAAACTCATACTTTTGTTTACAATTTTTACCCCATAAAACCAGTTTACACCGTTAGATTTTTCTATACATATTTTCCACACACAGAATATTATTTAACAAGACCAAAATGCAAAAGTCATTTCTGTGCATTTTTTTCTTTATTTGCATTTCCAGCTACAGGGTTTCTGGACTAATCGGTTGATGTACATATATATATTGATGTAAATTAATTACCTATAATTATTCAAATCATACGGAAATATATGCACCAATTTATGAGCGTAGTAAAAATTCGCGGCATTATTGCCGACTAAAAACAAGTGCGCATACTTTCATATTAATTCAATAAATGAAAATGACGATTTTCCGCGCGTATTTCCATAATGACGTCAGATGGAAATGTCAGTGCCGTTACAAATCATCGTGAACTTACTCCCGAAAAGTAAACACACCCAAAATAAAAAATTCCCACTCGGTATATATCAAATATGTTTATAAAAAGATATTAAAGTATACGTATTCAATTGCACGACTTACATATGACCTCAACAACCACAGTTGACCCATTCCTTGTTGCAGATGAAATCGGGTTTGTAGCAGAACAAATATACGACCCTGCCTCTTGTCTTGTTAGCTGATCAAGATTTAAGATTGAATTATTCCGTACCACTCCGGAAGTACCGACCTTGGACCAAGTGTACGCACATTCCGGGTGACACACTGTGGAGCAGGTAATATCTTCTTGAATGTCACCCTCTGTCCTTGTATACGAGGATGTAAGCGGGAATATGGAAATTGAGTCTGGACCATCTAAAAATGAAAGTTCAACGGTTTAGTTTACACAAAATGTACATTATTAGTTTACGTTGGTGGAGAATAATGGTGGTAACCACGTGCTTTCGGCTTTAAGTCAGGGAAAGGTGCGCATGCAAATTTGCAATCCCCATCGCAAATCCTAAGTGAGCACCCTCTTATAAACGTCAATGCCTGATTCCGCTCCTGTTGGTATTGGTTAACTATGAAGAATTAGTATTATATATGTACTATTTTCGAAATGAAGTATCACTTTTCCATAGTCAGTGGAATAAAACAGTCTAGTACCGTTTTAATAATAGTTTGGTGTAATGAAGTACGATGCTTCAATTAAAAGTTCTTGTCGAAAAATTAACGAGATAATTTTTGTGTTACTTTCTGCTGAGCACAGGTAAGGTGGCTTCCATAGTTTCCACTAGTTTTAGAGCGACTTAAATCTAATATGAACATAGTCTGTAATAGAAGAATATATTTAAGTACCCAGCTTGCTCTAAACATCATGCAACAATGAACACAGACTCCTTAAACATCATGAAACAAAGTACCCAGCTTCCTTAAACAGCATGGAACTAACAACTAAGCTTCCTTAAACATCATGGACAATTATAACAACCTTTCTTAAACAGCATGGAACAATGTACCCAGCTTCCTTAAACATCAGGAAAACAATGTATACAGCTTTCTTAAACATCATGGAACAACGATACTGCTTCCTTAAACATCATGGAAAAATGTATTCTGCTTCATTAAAGATCATGTAACAATGTATCCATCTTCCTTATACACATTGAAATAATGATCAGCTTCTTTAAACTTCATCGAACAAGGTACACAGCTTTCTTAAACATCATAGAACAATTGACGCAGCTTCCTTAAACATCAAGGAACATTAAGCCGGCATTTCTTAAACAGCATGGAACAATGTACCCAGCTTCCTAAAACAACATGAAACAATGTACCCAGCTTCCTAAAACATCACGGGGCATTGAACATAGCTTCCTTAAACTTCATCGAACAAGGTAATCAGGTTCCTTAAACATCATTTAAAATGTACACAACTTTCTTAAACATCATGGAACAATGTAAACAGCTTCATTATACATCCCAGAACAATGGACGCAGCTTTATTAAATAACAAGGATTTATAAACCAAGCTTCCTTTAAATCATAGAACAAAGTACCCAACTTACTTAAAAATCATGGAACAATCTATCCAACTTTCTTAGACATCATGGAACAAAATACCCATATTCCTTAAACATCATGGAACAATTTGTCCAACCTCCTCAATCATCATGGAACAATGTACATAATTACTTTAAACATCAACAACTTCTTTAACATCATGGGACAATGTACCAAGCTACCACAAACATCATGTAACAATGTATCCAGCTTCCATAAACATCATGTTACAACGTACCCAACTTCCTTAATCATCATGGAACAAAATACCCAGCTTTTCTAAACATCATGGAACTATGTACCCAGCTTCCTTAAACTTCATCAAACATTAAAACCTGCGTAATAATAACATCATTGAACAATGTACCCAACTTCCTTAAACAATATGGAACAATGTACCCAACTTCCTTAAACATCACAATGTACCAAACTTCCTTAAACATCACAATGTACCCAACTTCCTTAAACATCATGTAACAAAGTATCCAGCTTCCTTACACATAATGAAATAATGATCCCAGCTTCCTTATTTTTTTATCGAACAATGTACCCAGCTTCCTTAAACATCAGGAAAACAATGTACACAGCTTTCTTAAACATCATGGAATATTGTATACTGCTTCGTTAAACATCATGTAACAATGTATACTAATTTGTTAAACATCATGGAACAACGTATACTGCTTCGTTAAACATTATAGAACAATGTATACAACTTCGGTAAACATCTTTCGACTAATATAACAACCTTTCTCAAACAGCATGGAACGATGTTCCCAGCTTCCTTAAACATCATGGAACAATGTATCCAGCTTTCATAAACATCATGTAACAATGTACCCAACTTCCTTAATAATCATGGAACAATATACCCAGCTTTTCGAAACATCCTTAAACAATAATCCCAGTTTTCGTAAACTACATCGAACAATGTCAACAGCTTAATAAAAACATCATGGAACAATGTACCTACCTTACTTAAACAATATGGAACAATGTACCTACCTTCCTTAAACATCACAATGAACCCAACTTCCTTAAACATCATGTAACAATTTATCTAGCTTCCTTCAACATAATGAAATAATGATTACAGCTTCCTAAATCAACATGAAACAATGTACTCAACTTCCTAAAACATCGCGGGACATTGAACATAGCTTCATTAAACTGCATCGATCATGATACCCAGGTTTCTTAAACGTCATGAAAAAATGTACACATCTTTTTTAAACAACATGGAACAATATACCTAACTTCCTTAAACATCATGAAACAATGTACCCAGCTTCCTTAAACATCATGGAACTATGTACCCAGCTTCCTTAAACATCGTTAACAACGACCCCAGCATCCTTACACTTAATGGAACAATGTACCCAGCTTCCTTAAACATTATGAAACAATGTATTCAGCTTCCTTAAACATCATGAACAATGTACACATTTTCCTCAAACATCATGAACAATGTACCTACTGAATGGCATCTCTGAGAACAAAAACATTACACTATAGAATAACTGTGAAATTAGTATGTATGTAATAAAGTGTTCATACGAATGATATCACCTGAATTATAAGTGTTGTTTAAGACTCTTTTTTCGAAAACAGGTAACCAATTGAAACTACAGCTTACGTATGACAGTGACTGAGTAGGTCTTGGTGTCATTATATGTCGTATAGACGGAATGTGTAGCAGTACACTTGTATTCTCCCATGTCATCGCTTCCAACGTTTCCGAGGTCTTGGACAGCCGAGTTGCTTACAGAAGTTTGACCCTTTGTCCATCTGAAGGTGCAGGAAGGCTTGCAGTGTGCCAGACACGCTACCGGGGAAAACCTATCCCCTTCGTTAAGGGTTTGAGAAATGCCGGTCGAGTTGAAGGCGATATTGTCGGGACCATCTGAATGACACAATTTAATACAGAACAGAACCTTTTTTATTCACGTAAACTAAATAGTATCTTTTAACATTGAAATACATTTAAAAACATCAAATATATGTACATAACGTAAATATTTCAGATATGATAGTAACACTACACTTTTAAATACACTAGGTCGTAGTTTATAGTAACGTTTTGTATATTTCTATCTAATGTCTTGGTACAAAGGACAAATGAAGATAAATGGAATTCATCTTCAATAACATTTGCGTTAAATGGACTACACGCAAATGACATTCTTTGTTGATATTTCACTGCTAAAAAGCATCGAAACGCATGCAAGAAACAGTAAAATGAGTTAAATGCGAGTGCAATTTAATTAATTTATGTTTACAAAATTACTTGAAAGCTGTATATGCATTCTATTTCCTTACAATAAACAGTGAGATAAAAGGCCGTGCTGTTGTCAGATGTCAGGCTCTTTTCCTCCGTAGCCGTGCACGTGAACTGTGACAGCTCATCAGTTCGTTGAACCTTGGTGAGGGTCAACGTAGCGGCTGTATTGGGCAGCAGGTTGAACCTCCCTCCTGATGTCACCTTCGTGCCATCCTTAGTCCAAGTGTAACTCATAACCAGACCGTGTCCCGGGGGGTCGGTTGTAGATATACTATGGCAGGTCAATATCACTGTTCCGCCTTCGTACGGCTCTCTGTTGGCGCGTATGCTTGGCGGGCGAGGTTTCCCTATGAATATGATAGAATATCATTGTAAAAAGGATTATGTAATTCATTCAAATAAAGAATTAATAATTAATTCTAGAACAATAAATCTTAATTTAAAATATAACTTAAGATTTCCAAACCGAGATAAGCACACACTTTATAAAATGTCATCGTGCGAGTTCAACAAAGCAGTAATTGGATCCGATTTTACAAAATTTAGCGCGTATACTTTTCATTGCGTAACACTCGTTTGGTTTGTTTTTCGTTTGGTTTTTTGCTTTTTTCCTCCGGGCTGGGTTGGGATCGGTAACTTATACTTTTCTTTATGTACAAAAGGTTGTTGACGTCGCGTGGAAACGTCAGTTTGGGATAGGTCTTCGTGTTGTACCATGGAAAATCACGTGATCAAAATGGACCAGCCACCATTATTATTGTAAAATAAAAAAAATATAGTATGTTTGATAAAAAAACAACCTATTGTCTAAATGATTAAAGAAAAAATGAAACATCAAGAAACCAAAAACACGTTTTTCTCATACCGTTATAACAAACCGTTTGAAACATTAAATGGGTATTTAATAACTTGTCCTCGAACCCGTAGGATATGGTATTTTTAAATCTTGGTTTACGAACCTTAGAACCTGATTCAACAAATCTATGAACTACGTTTTTCTTATTTAGAATAATTTAATTTTTAATAAATAGGTAAACTTGAAAAGACCATTCATTACATAGAACACTATCAATGATATCATGAGGAATTGTACGTGACCCAACAATTACATAGGCTCACACGATAACGCGCCAGCTTTTCAACCACATGAATTTCAGTTAAGATACTTCCTGTTTGGTTTTACCCATAAGAAAAACTTGTGTTGTGAAAAGGGTCGTTGGAATTGACGGAAAACAAAAAAAATGAAAAACAATTAAATGTTCATAAGTGTATACAATCGAGTATGCGAAAGAGATTTTTGCGGCTTAAATTCATACTGTATTGAGTCTGATTGGTGTATAACATAAACCAACATATTAACATTCTAAGTGGTGATACTATCAGAACAGTAACCGGGGCAGAGGTTTGGGTGGTTACCTGTGGGTAGGAATTGACCTAAACATGGGAGAAACCATGTTTTTTAAACTACTATTTCTGATAATATCAGCAAAATCTAACAGTATTTAAATGATACGATATGTTCAATACCTCCATTTAATAACACCTTCCAAACATTATTCCTTTCAAGCTATATTTATTATAAGATTTTTATAATTCCCATGTATACAATTCTACTTACAATTTTGCTTTTTAAATTCATACATACAATTATCCATTAAGTTATACTCTTGAAAGAACTGACCATTTTACAATGGTATGTCAACTAGTGGAACCATGCGCGTGTGGATTACCCATACAACCGAGAACACTAGTTGATGTTATCACTGTCTTCAGTGCTCAAATCCATCTTATTTTGTGTAATTGTATGCATGAATATAATAAGGAAAAGCTTTTGGAAATACATCTTCCAGTATTTTACCTATTCTAAACTATATGCGTTAACTTCCAGGTCACAAGCTCATTGTTATGTTTTGATATATTATGTTTGTATGTTATTCATGTCGGAAAATAGCTCATTCAGCTATATTTTTTTAATGTACCCGACTTTAAATAAAAATTATTGAATGTTGTATCTTGTATATTTGTGATAAAATTAAAGGTAAGTCTAATTGATTTGAAGTGATATTTACTCAAAAAGAGATGCATAGAAATGTATACATACATATGTGTATTAGATTATTTCCAATAAATGATCATTATAATTAGATTTACATTTCCCAAAAAACATGCATACATCAAAGCACTTAGAGAGCTGAATGCGGACATGCCTATATTATACCCACAGTCAAGCTTGTTAAAAAAAGAAATATGTAATGAAACTTAGATCCTCGAAAGTTGACGAAAACTATCAATAATGTTTCAAAACCTAAATCATTGGCTGCTATAAATGATGTTTTTAATGTTTTTAACGTAGTCATGGTTGCCAATGACGTCTTTGGAAGGCTAAGGAAGTTAGGTTTTGCTAAGGAGGTGATTGATATGTAAAGGTATGAATGCACGTAGTTGCAAAGGTTATCATTTGTAGCTACGGCAGTCAGAGGTTGCTAGGAAAGTCACGGTTGCTATGGATGTTAGTTGCCGTTATAGAAGTAGGTAGTTGCTAAGGAAGTTGTTGGTTGCTAAGGAGGGTATAAGTTGCTAAAGGAGAAAGTGGTCGCTAAGAATGTCAAGGTTTTCATGGAGGTAATTGGTTGCTAAAGGTAAGTCATTGGTTGCTATAGTTGTGGTTTCTTAGGAAGACATTTGTTGAAACAAAGGTCATTGGCTGCTGACGAAGAACATGGTTGCGATGAAAGTCATTAATTCCTAAGGAATCATTGGTTGCATAGTGAGTAAGTGGTCAATGATAAAGATATTGATTGCTTAGGTAGACATTTGTTGTTAATGGAGGTTGTTGGTTGCTAAAGTAGTCATACCTTGCTAAGGAAGTCACTTGTTTTTAGGTAGTTAAAAGCACTACAGGACTAACATTACATTTAGGGGAGCTAAACGCGTTTGAGACAGCGATCGGCAATTATTATCAGTGTACGATAACTGTAAGCGTAGGTTTTGATCACGTGGTCGCGCTTCGCCATTGCTGAAATCCTGCACGGAGGAACAATATAAACAATGAAGAAAATAACGTTTTACAGCTTTTTGCTGTATTTGTGTTTTAATAGTTGTGGCTAATACATTATATATGTTGGTGCCAGTATATTTTTGAAGTAAGCACCAATACGATGAAAAAGCTGTTTGAAAACAAATTCCTTTGTTTAGATTTGTTGCTTACGTAAAAGTCGAATTTAATTTGATAAAAAAGAATGGCTTTACAAGATGCAATTTTTGGCAATAGCTTTGTACGTCGATTCAAACAATGATTGAAACTAATGATGTTGAATCTAATCTTGGAATTAATAATACCAAAGTGCAGATTGAAATTGAAGGTGTTTCTGGGTTGAAGTTGCGTCAGTCCGGCTGTATTCATTCATTTGACTGTTTTATGTGTAACAGAGATATGGTTTTGCTTGATATTGGTTCAAATGACTTGTGTAACCCACATATGGATCCAAATTAATTTCCTCTTGACATTACTATTACGCTTCTGTTTTATTGAAAGGATAAGGAGTCAAGGAAGTTTTACAGTTTTAAAGACGATCAACGGAACCTTTTCATGTGTATACTAAAGTCATTGACGTAAATATTGCTGTTCAAGCCATGGTCAAAACTACCCAATTACCGGTGTTCTTTTGGAAGCATAGAGGAATGTTGAACTCTGATCAGGTCATTTTTAGTAGTGACGGCATTCATTTGTCCAGTAAAATATGTTATCCAAAGTATGTCGGAAGCTTGCGTGACTGTATAATAAGGGTAGCTCGCTGTTGACACTTTGATGTATTAATACAAATTTTTCTTTTAGCAGTTGTTCAGGATTTTGTTTGTCGTTTTAGACAGTTAGGGCTTTTCGATTATGGTTTCAATGTTTTAGCCTTTTATGACACATTTTGCCACTCATTGGCTTGCCTGTTACGGCATTATCAAGCCTGTTTTGGCTTACCAGGTTAGGCATTTCTAGCCTGTTATGGCATGTTAAGCTTGTTATAGGTTGCTTCATTATGACATTTTTAGTCTGTTAAGGCTGGCCTGTTGTGTATTTTAGCCAATTATGGCTTGCCTCTTGTAGCATATTGTAGCCTGCTATGGCTTGCCTCTTATGGCAGTTTTAGTCAGTTATGACTAGCCCCTTATGGCAAATTCCACCTGTTCTGTCTGTCCTCATGTGGCATTTTTTTGCCAATTATAGCTTGCCTCTTGTGGCATATTGTAGCCTGTTATAGCTTGCCTCTTATGGCAGTTTAAGCCGGTAAAGGCTAGCCTCTGTGGCATTTTTAGCCTATTATGGCGAGTCTCTTATGGCATTTTAAGCCTGTTATGGTTTGCCTCTTTTGGCATTTTAACCTCTTTTTTTATCCTGTTATGGCTTGTGTGGCACATTTTGCCTTCTATGGCTTGCCGGTCATGGCATTTTTATATTTTATTGCCCTGCTGATATTTAGCAATTTTAGCCCATTGTGACAAATTTTAATTTTAAGGATTTGTTTGTTATGGCATTTTAACCGTGTTATGGCATTATTAGCTGGTTATGACACATTTACCATATAATAACATATTAAGCCTGTTATGACTTATCGGTTGTGAAATTATTGTTATGGGCTATATCCTGTTATGCAAAATGTACAAAATGATGCATCAATTGACCATTTACACTTGTTTCTTCCTGTATTAAAAGGAGAATATACAAAATTAAATCAGATGGGTTGGCCGCTCTGCTGCAGGTGAAACAAATAGTATGAGTGTATGTACTGTATTTACATTTGGTCTCAAATAAGTCTGATATGTTTTTCAGGCTGATTCACATGATAACATGGGGCCAAAACGAAAATCACCAAGTGTGGGTCGCCACACTGGACCTTCCAAAAAAGTGAAGAAGGTCACTGCCTCCAGCAGCTCTGCCGAAGACGTAATGGTTGCCAAAACTGTTACAGCGCTGATAAACGAACTGGAATCTCGTGTCTTCCTCGCTAGGACTGACACATCAAAAGATGTCACAACCACACCTATGGTCCATATACCCTCAGATGCTTCAAATAGTGACACTGGTACAAGGCAAGACAGTCAAAGCAATAGTGACATTATTGAGAGAGTCTTGCTTGTTCAATGCCCTGAACAGGACGATCATCTACCTGCTAGCAGCGACAAGCCATCCATAACAGCAACTGCTCCTGGTATGTCACCACTTACAGCGGTAGTGCCAGACAAGATAAAACGTAAAATATGGAAAATTGAATTTGTGGAAATGCAAGAACTATTCCAACAAAGTATTAAGTCTGACTATAAGCTATAATGGTTCTTTGTCTATTAAATCACAATCATCGAAAAATAACCTCTCCATTAACACTTGGTTAACTGCATTTACAAAATATACTGATATGTATTTGCAGAAGTATTCTGCTAAGACATCAGCACTTCTAACATATATGAATACCAGCCGTGATCTAGAAAGGGTCTATGGCATGGAATCAACAATTATGATTATGACAATTTAGGGCCCTGCGACAAAGCCAATTATTTTCTTGGGGTCTTACCAACAATTAGTTATGGCTACAAAACACTATGTTAGCAGGGAAGATAAGTAGCAATACTACGCCTAAACCATCGGTCTGTTTCAAATTCCACAAGCCAGCTGGGTGCAAGTTCAAATCATGCCGTTACCCTAACATTTGCAGAACCTTCAAAAAAGGTCATCCCCAGTTCTGTTGTCACGTACTGCAGAGTCAAAACAATCCAAACTCAGTTAAAGCTGACAACAACAAAACTTCTGCATCGAATATTGGTCCCTACACCAATGAAAAATAGTGATTTGCAGCATTATCTTAGTGGATATGATGTCTCAGAAATATGTTTTTGGTTAATGGTTTTCAGCATGGTTTCCGAATTCCTTTTAAATTAGAAAATATGTCTTATCACAATATTGAGCGAAATCACCCATTTGCTCTTGCGAGATGTGAAATTAAGCATGAATAATTCCAGATGAACTTAAGTATGGGCGCATTGAAGGTCCTTTTTCCAAAAAAACTCCTACTACTTAATGTTCTCCTTTAGCCCGTATTCCCAAAAAGAACTACAAGTTCCGTTTGATACATGATTTATCTTTCCCAAAAGGCCATTCCATGAATGATTCAATAGAGAAAAAATTTACTCAGGTAGCTTATGACTCAACTGACACAATGGTTGAAAAGGTTATACAATGTGGCCACCACGCTTTAATGGCTAAGTCTGATATTAAAAATGCATTCCGGTTGCCAAAAAAACTTCTACTACTAAACGTTCTCCTTTAGCCCGTATTCCCCAAAAATAACACAGCAAGTTCCGTTTGATACATGATTTATATTTCCCCAAAGGCCATTCCATCAATGATTCAATAGAGAAAGAATTTACTCAGGTAACTTATGACTCAATTCAGTGGTTTCAACGCAGTGGCTCAAAAGGTAAACCAATCTGGCCGCCACGATTGAATGGCCAAGTCCGATATTGAAAATGCATTCCGGTTGATTCCACTTTAACCGGATGATAGATTACTGTTAAGATTTTCATGTACAATTCAAGGTTAAAATCAGTATTTTCAGGATGCTTGTCTTGCTATGGGCCTTAGCATGTCTTGTCCATTGTTCATCCGTTTTACAAATGCCATACAGTGGAAAATGGAAAGCAAAATTAGTGCAGTCATGAGTCATGTCATAGACGATTTTTTTGTAGGCTCTAGTAAATCTGATATTTGAGATAATTCCTTAGATGCTGTTATTGAGGTTTGTGCACACATTGGAAATTTTCATTTACAAGAGAAAACCACGCGGTCATCTATTAAAATAATAATATACGGAATTGAAGTCGATTCAGATCTTATGATCACTCAACTTCCAAATGACAAAATAAGGATTATACATAGTGAACTAAGTACCGTGAGTCGTAGGAGGCGTATTGATCTCCTCAAAAGATTTCACAAGCCCTCAACATTTTATTCGACTGACTAAGGAGGTCAGAGCTGACCTTGAATTGTGGTTTACTTTCATTAGTTCGTATCAGTTCTTTAAATGGATCATGTATGTTTTATTAATGAGGCTTGGCTAACATCAGACGTGCTCAATTTACACACTGGTGCTGCATCAACTGAAGGTTTTGCCGCTGTTTTCGGTACAGAATGGCTTGCCAAAAATGGCCAGATAGTTTAAAACCATACCATATCAATACCATGGATTTTTTTTCAAATAGTTAATGCTGTACATATTTGCTGTGAAAAGATGAAAAATCACAAGATAATGTTGTATTCTGTAAATTCTGCTACAGTCGAGGTTATCAGCAAACAAACTGCCCGGGATCCATAACTGATGGTGTAGTTTAGGAAGTTAATGCTGCTATGTTTGAAGTTCAATATACTCTTTAAAACTAAGCATATTACTGGAGTTAAAAACATCCCAGCAGATCAGTTTTCACGATCTAAATTTCAGGAGGCATTCAAACTTCTCCACACTTGAAAGCAACACCAATACAGTGCCTAGATTGACTACTCACGGAATAAATTTGCACGCCCAATCTATATTATCTATGGCCTTACGTAAAAGAACTATACGATTATACTTGTCTCATTGGAAGAGTTATTAACAAATTTGTGGAAGAAACTGCCTTAAGTCATGTCCACTTTTGGACTTTTGTCAACTTTAACTTTCAAAGGCTTCAGTGCAAACACTTTTGTATCATTCATTTCTGCTATTGCGTATGTTAACACTTGCTTTGGTTATGAGGATCAGTGATCATTCCTAGTCCAACAATTCTTAAAAGGGTTTGGAGAAATAGAACTTCACAGAACACGCCTTGATAAGCGTTTGCCCATTACATTTTCTCTATTAAACAACAAAGAGATTAAAAGAAAAACCAAACTGGCGGCAAATGAACCTATTCAGCAACCTACTACACCTGCAGCACAGTTAAGTGGCATACAGGTACCATTTCAATGTAATAGTATTGGTACACTGCAGACTATGAACATTCCTGGTCAAAATACGAACTATGTGACACCACCTATTTACCAGTACAGTGTACCATACAGTGGATCATACATAAACCCTGTTTTACCATCTTTACCTCAAAGTTCACAGTCTGATGCCTTTAATTTGATACCGACAAGATTAGACATTATGGACAAGAAACTTGGTCAGTTAAGTGACATCAAGTCCACTGTTAATGAAATAACATCACGTTTGGATAAAATGGATAAGAAAATTAATGATAATGAGACATGCCAAAAATTCATAGGTGAACAATACGATACTGTCAATATGTCTACAATTACAAATAAATCAACTATAGAAACATTGAAGCAGGATGTTGCTTCTTTGAAATCTTCAAACAAAACACTGTCCAAGGCAAATGTGTCGCTAACAGATGATGTTTTATACCTCAAATGTAGGTCAATGAGAGACAATAGGCTATTCTTTGGTAAACCTGAAGGTCAGTCCTGGGAATTGGGTACTCCATCCGGCCGAGCAGTCTCAACTACTGAACATCTCAATGCCACTACCGATCCTGCCAGTAATTGAACAGCGATTCTGAACAATCAACCACCAACTTTTAAAGATGCGTTGTCTGTCTCTGAGAATTGTGAGGCAAAGGTTTTTACATTCTGTAAACATGTGCTGATCGCGCCCACCGAATAGGCATATTTGAACAAGGCAAAACTCGACCGATAGTTGCGAAGTTCAAGGACACTGCGTCCAAACTTTGTTGTAAAAAAGCCCTTAAACAGGTCGATCTGAGAAAATCTAACTATAACGTGTCGGACCTGTACCCTACAGAAGTTAAAGAGCGCAGAAAAGAACGTATACCTGCGATGCTTAAGGTTCGATCGGAGGGTAAACGAGCAGTGCTTGTCCGAGACAAACTGTTCATTGGCAATAGGCTAGACACGCAAGGTTCATCAGCGATTCACTCGGACTAGGGCGGGAGTGAAAAGTCTGATTTATCTATACTTTCATGGAATGTAAAAGGGTTAAAATCTTGTTTGGATGATGAAGACTTTGTTAATTTTGTAAATGGTTTTGATATCATGTTGTATTTTTAGTGAAACTTGGCAAAGAAAACATGATAAATTCACATTAAAAGGCTGTGATATAATTTTGTCACCTAAAAAGGAAAAGTTATTAACAAAATATAAACGAGGGCATGGACGAATGTGTTTATTTTTTTGCACGATATTGGCTTTTTTAAAATAATTGAACAAAATATTAGAAAATACTCCGAAGTTGGTGTTGTTTCAGTAATTGGTGATTTAAATGCGAGATGTTATAAACAAGGATGATAACAACGATTTTATGTGCAATATCCCATACAGGTTTTCAATGAATAATACTATTAATTTTTCCGTGTTAAAACTGCTTGAGATGTGTTTAAGTAGCAATATAAAACATATTTAATGGTCGCTAGGGTGCCGATGCAGGGGAAGGTAATCTCACATTTATGTCAAGAAATGGTAGTAGCCTAATTGAGTATGCTCTATGTTTGTATGAGTTTTTTCCCTTTGTTGATAACTTTATTATACATGATTTTCAATCTTGTGTTACGCATACCCCTTTACAAATGAACTTGCTCACAAGTATGTCTATTACAAAAGAACAAAGTAACAATATGAAAAAATTATATTAACTGGGACAATGAAAAAATAAATGTATTCCGTGAAGTCATAAAATCTGAAATTCAGAATATTGATGTTATTGTTAAAAATGTATTGTCTTTAAATGTTGATGTATATACAGGCGTTGAAAACATTTCTAAACATTTTTATGATAAATCATTTAGCATTTTTGGCCGGACTAGACAGACACGCTCCAACAGTAATAAACAAAAACGCAAGTTCTCTAGTGCGTGGTATAACAAAGATTGTGAATCTGCTAGGCGTGATTTCAGGGTTTCAAATAGGAGATAAAACTAAACAATCATGTAAACAGAGAGCTGATGGTAGCAAATCGGCGCATATTTAATATGGCTAAACGTTGAGCGCGAAATAAAATAAAAATCGATCAGAAAAATAAGTTACATATCTTAGCAAAAAAATCAAGGACGACATTTTTGGAAAAAATAAATAAAATTAAAAATTTAAAACAGAATGGAAATTGTATAAGGAAACAGGTGTTTTTCGACCATTTTAAAACGTTATTTTCCAATGATAATGTTTTCTCGAATTATGAAGTAGATAAAGAACTTTCTTGGGAACATTTTGATGAGAACGTAGTTGAAAAGCTAGATATAGATGTTTCTATTATTGAAGTAACTCATGCAATATATTCGTTAGCCATTAGCGTGGTAAAATGTGGGGTGTTGATTTATTATTATTAGAAATGTTCTTGGACTGCAAAGATATATATTAGCCCCAACATTATGTAAATTGTTTAACCATATGTATCATAACCGATTAAATCCTGTTAGTTGGTCAATGAGCATAATTGTTCCAGTGCCTAAAACGGAAATCCAAATGACGAAAATAACTATTATTAATAATAGAGGAATCACTTTAACCAGTATGTTCTTAAACATATGTTCGGCACTGTAAGATAATTGTCTCAGAAAATGGGCTTAGGGCAACAGTTTGCTAGCCGAGTTTCAGTATGGATTTCGTTCTGGAAAAAGCACAGTAGACTGTACATTTGTCTTAAACTCTATTATTAACAAAATGATAAATAATGAAAACCTGAAGTTATATTATGCATTTATTGATTTTAAGAAGGCGTTTGACTTAGTTTATAGAGATGGTATATGGTATAATTTAATTATGTATGGATGTTCATGTAAAATTGTTAAAATGTTAAAATCAATGTACGAAAATGTTAAATTTTGCGTTAGAGTACAGTGTAGCCTAACAGACTACATTGATAGCTATATGGGTGTAAAGCAGGGTGACGTTTTATCACTATTATTATTTATCTTCTTTATTAATGATATGTATAGTTTTATGCAAGATGATACTCTAAATGTATTTACTATTGATGACTTGCAACTATTCTTATTGCTTTTTGCTGATGACACTGTGCTGTTCTCATATTCTATAAATATGTATTTTGATATTACGTCATTTTATAAAAATAAATGACATTTACACTCAAGTGTTAGTTTTGTGCACAATGAACTCTGGAACCCTGATATTTGCATCAATTATGAAATGAGAACTTGAGGGGTTAAGATAGCAGGCTCGAATTGTATTTAGAGGAGCTAAATGCGTTTGAGACAGCGATCGGCAAGTATTATCATTGTACGTTAACCGTTAGCGAGGGTTTTGATCACATGATCTCGCTTCGCCATTGCTGAAATTCTGCACGGAGGAAAAAGATAAACACTCTCCCCCACCCGCTACTCCTTCTAGTTTCTTACTTTAACTAACGATTTAATATAGTACTGTTATCGTTGCTCAAATTGGAAAGTTATTATATTTTTTATAAATTTCATATGTTCATTTTCGGGCAGGGTGTTGTCCCCCCTTAAGCAAAATAAAATTTTGTTTAGTTGATATTATCATTATTTTGATATTACGTCATTTTATAAAATAAATGACATTTACACTCTAAAGTGTTACGTTTTTGGCACAATACACTCTTAAACCCAGGTATTTACATGAATAA
Organism: Mya arenaria; assembly: GCF_026914265.1. Classification (NCBI taxonomy): domain Eukaryota; kingdom Metazoa; phylum Mollusca; class Bivalvia; order Myida; family Myidae; genus Mya; species Mya arenaria. Next base: position 53,273,565 of record NC_069126.1, read on the forward strand.
TGAAACTATGACTTAAGGGGTTAAGCTAGCAGGCTCAAATACCATATAGCTAACCATGAGGCTACATATCAAACATCCAGGGGAGACGCCCTGTGGTTTCAGTCAAGAAGATTTTCAACGAATTAACAACATCACATAAATACACCAAAGATCATGAAATCATTAAATATTTACAAAGCTTTGACATAATAGGAATAGTTGAAACATGGAGTGATTTTAAAAGTGAATTTGATCATTTGTTGCACAATTTTGTCACTTTGACCATATCAGAACAAATCAAACTAATTGTTTTCGAAATAATGGGGGCGTTAGTGTTTTGGTTAAATCGGGCTTAGTTGAATCGGGTCTTATTTCTCAAAATTTGAGTGATTTTGAGAACTGTGTAGTTCTCTATATAAAATCAAGCATGTTTGATTTAATGAAAGACGTGATTGTCTACATTGTATATGTTTCGCCAGAAAATTCACCTATCTATGACATATAGTAAATGTAAAATGTTCGATAGACTTAAACTAGAAAATATCATGTATTTTATATGGAAGAACATGTGTGTGTTTAAATTTGGATGACATTGTGCGATGTATTATACTTATATATTTAAAATTTGTATCCCTTTAATGAACATGTAAAGTGTCCAATCCCAAGCATTATTTATATACTTGTTCACATACCTTTAGGGGCAAGGAAGGTCAGTTAACATTTAATTGAATAAAACAAATTGACATTTAAAGTAATGAGCTGATGTATTATAAGGTATGGTAACACAAAGGATATATTGTGCTAATTAAAAATCAGATCATTTCATCATAAAATGGCTTAAAACAAACTATAAGGTGAATATTGAAATTTGATTGTGAGTTTTGACTGTGACTTGGTTAATTCTTGAGAGCGAATTTTATGATTTATCGCATGAAAATTGTCTGAATCGCATTAAAATTAATAAATGTGAGATATTCTCACACTATCTCGCAGATTGTGCATTTTGTACTGTTTTGATTTTGTTCTTCTTCGAATAACAGTATCGGCATCACTCGTTGTTTATTGAATTAACCAATCTTATAGTGCCTGTGCCTTATCAAATATTTTCATCGTTATCGTCTGCTGCCAAGATTTTTTTAATTATCCAGGTTTCAAACTGCATTTAACAAGTGCCTGCAGTTTCAAGAGCTTTCTAATAGCCTAAATGAGTACCATCTTTACAAATAACTTTCACCCTGCGAGGTATTTACATTTGGATGAAACCTTAAGATTCGCATCTTTAATGTGCATGAAATGTAAACTGGCACAAATGATATTAAGTACAATGTGTAGATAAAGTAATACTGAAAACATCAGTTTCTTTCAATAAAAGACGAAAAGAAGAAAACGATTTTTTTTCTAAACATATGTGGTTATTTACTTAATTTCATAAGGAAATTAATGTATGTTTTGTTTACCTAACACCTGACACAGAGACCAATGAAATCCGACTCCGAGCTGAATTTGAGTTTCAAAATAAATGCTTTCTTTCCAAATTGTTACAAAGTTTTGATGTTATCAAGTAATAAATTATGTTACCGTTTTAATATATATCTACCTGAACCGAAAACGCATTACATAATGATTAATAATGATCTAATTTAATGTTAACTTGCATTTATTGATACAGGTTTCCTTTTTCAATTCTTTGTTTTATATGGTTGCCAAGTATAATTTATATATTATAAACTACTGCCTTTAAGCAATTATCGGATTGCCCTTACCATTAAGGCATCACCTGATAAAGTAGGGGTAATCACTGTTGGGTTTGAGTTAATTTGTCAACTGCGCATCCAAACCCACAATCTGAAAGCGCAAGCCAGGTAAATTAGTTTAAAATGCGGTCCAGGCTCTTTTAAATGATGTTAAGCCATGTATTAGAAAAGCTAAACATCATGAAAAATCCTTGATGGCAATTTACAATGACTATCGCCAGGTTCAATATTCATTTCGTTTGTACGTGTAACATGGAAACTCACTCAGACGGACAAAACGCCTTACAATTTTTAACAGAATGAATCCAAGTCTAGCAGTCAAGACCTTTTAACCAGTGGCGATAGCTTATCACAATGTATGTGTACAATGTATGAAGTAAATATGAATATGATACACTGAAAATATTTCCGAAGTCTTTTCAAGGCGCCAGTGAGCAAAAGAACTTCAGCGAACACATTATATATTACCTTTTGAGACGTGTTTGCTGAAGAGAACGCCGCATACAAACCCAAACAGAATTCGTGACATTTTTATATCACGTTGTTATTTCACTTGTATGCATTTTATAGACAAAATAACTATGTTATCGGGTAAATGATCAGATGTAAAATGTAGTTCACAAACATATTTTTAAAACAAAAACACGCTTAATAGATTATAAACATTCCTCAATGAGGTCATCTTTGTGCTTGAAATCTAATCATGTGATAACACGATTTTCAGAAAATACCCATATGACCTAGATTTGATCTAACAAATGTAAAGTTTATTTTGCTGTTTCTTTTCTATTTTGAATGATAAGAAATTAAACAGATAACAAATTTGGAATATATTTATTGTTTTTATTATTTTATATTTGTTTTCAACCTAACTGCAATTGGTTTCAACTTACTAAACAATGTGAAGTCGATGATAAAATTAGAATCAGTCGTCGTCATCACGGTAATGTGAGTCATTTAATGAGATCATCGTAGTCAGTTGATTCTGGTTGACTTTGTAATAAGGGTTACGCCGTAACTTTAATGTAAAGTAAACAGCACAATTGTTTATCTACATCGAAGTTATCGAAGCCAGAACTCAGCGCCAGTTAACTGCCATCATTTTCATGATCTAGGTGCTATACACAAAGTCATACATTGGCTTCATTTAGAAAACAAACTTTATGAATAATTATGCGCATATTTGAAATTTCTAATCTCAATCCGTATGCAAATATGAAATTACTTCATTTGACCCATATTCGATCGGGATCAAACGATTTCGTATTGCATGTAATGTTCGTGTCAAATTATCCAAGCTACCAACGGTAAGATTAGATAAATTCTTGTGATGATGGTAATCATTCCATGGACGACCTTATTGATACATAACTTCAATTGAACACGTATTAAATTCACATTCATCAGTTTCAGAATGCCAGGTTAGGAGAACTATTTCTCACGTTCTTGTACATTGTTAGTCACATCTATTCAAATTCGCATTCGAAACTCCTCGGCCATGTTCAAATTTGCTAACGGACATACAATCAAAATACAGAGTAGGCAAACATTACATCAGTGAACCCCTTTATGCGGCCTGAAGTTGCAGATCACGTGTGCATCACTACGAAATATGGCACAAGTGCTCTAGTCAAAAACGCTTAGACAAAGAGACCTCGAACTAGGTGGAGATCCCTCAAACATTACCAGTACGTAACTATTGTTAGGTCAGTTGGTCAAAGGTCAAGATCGTGCTAACCTTAAGCTAAAAATCCGATTTTGTTCAATCACTGAAGAATGCTTATATCCACGTACCTCAAACTTGGCATTCTGATTTAATGCATCTGCTTCCTTTTAGTCATGTTTCAAAAACATTCGCAACGCCATTCATGGTTGGCATCAAAATTTGTCTTGTTATATTCATATATTGCGCCTGACAGTCCGTAAGGGTGTTAAATAACACTATACAGATCTATGACGGGTATTTTTCCTTTCCACTGGAAAACATGCGCCAAATGTCAATATGTATGGTCAAACTGGTTGGATACCGCTAATAGTTGACAGATAAAAAAGTGTCTGTTATAATTGATATAGATAGTTGAATATTCTTTAAAACAGAATTAAATGAACGTTTTAAACTGATCATTTGACAGGATAGTCAGAAAAAAGTTAAATATAATTCCATATGCAGAGAAAAAACTATTGTGTTAAGAATTTGAAACGAAGAAACAGAAGGTTTTATTGTTCAGACAAATCTGACAAGATCCGTAGCAAAAAAGAAACAACATCAATTCAAGTATAATGATTTACTGGTAAAGCTATATTCTATCTGGGATAATAATTTTATAAAATATCTTCAAAAAACAATATGAGACTTACGTTAATGAATTTGCAAGCTTGTTTTGACAAAATAACTACTTACAATATTAACAGCAGATCATTATCATTTGGGGTTTTATAAAATAATAAGGGACAAATTTCGTGTCATACGGGAGGGACAACATGTATTCGTTTCAATCAATAAGGGAAAAAGATCGTCATCCTGTTACTTAATGGCGTCTTATTTCAAAAGTCTTGGAAAGAAAAACGACAAGATGTTTTAATTCAACTGAACTTTCACCAATAATCAATTGCATAAATTTTAAGAAGCTTTGATTACGCCAAAATACATTGTTTATATTTTTCTGGATATTTTTGTAACTAGCGCATTTCCAAAACAAAATGATATTCATCTTCCAATTACCCGCATGTAATACATTTGCGTTCGTGTTATGGTATATATTCATGATTATTCCACATTCAATTTTCCACAGCTAACCTTTGTGATGACAAGCCTATTCCATATTGAGCATTTCTGTATTTCGGTATGTTTACTTTGTTGAGGTACTCGCTTAACATAAAATTGAAAAAAAATGTTCTGTAAATATTGACTTCATTCATGTATAGTTGTTTTTAAAATTTGAATAAAATGAGTAAAAATAAATTAAGTATTCCATTCTCCTTGATTCAACGAAGCTTTGTAAAAACCCTAACTGCGAAAGTGACACTCACTTTCGAAGCCCAGTGTTGTTTTGTTAGGACTTGCATTAATTGTATATTTTGACATATTATACGCGTAAATAATGTAGTTTTATCTCCATTAATCCTCGCTTTTGCAACCTCAGACCAAGTATTGAATCCAAATTCTTCACTGTAATAAATGAGAATTTTATCAAAATGATAAAGAATTTGTTTGGTGAAATATCGGTGAACTTTTTATTTCAACAATAGCCTTTAATATTTGATCTCCTAGCATGAAATCAGCTTCTTTGAATGAACCCTTCTGTGCTGAATAAAATAAAAGGGTATTTAATTTTACTTAAACAAATATTTATTCATTCTTATATTTGAAATACAAATTGTATGGCAGTCTACCGCCTTTTTGAAAAAAAAAATCCTATTTATAGTGTTTGTTTTAATATTTACCGTCAGCTTTCATATATCACAATCAGCTAAAAACAAGAAATGCTGTAGAAAAAGAATAACGCGATATTCTTGAATGACCTGTATATGAAAGCATTTAGCGATTATGTTCAAAGTGGATGTCAAAGTGATACTGATATGCAAGATATGTAGAAAATAATGTTTCTGTTTGCTCACCAAGAGCCCTATTCAATAAGATTGCTTGGAAAAAATGCTATGAAAAACTGGAAAGCAAAAATAACGTTCAAAACAGTTCTTTACAGTTCCAAAAATAGGTAAATGTATCACACCTACTAAATTATGTTTTTAGTTTTCAAGAATATATTAACTTGTTCGTAAAATGTAACAATTAAATATAAAGTTTCTATCCATTGTTTAGTCTTAAATGTATTAACTGCACTCGTCCGTTATATTTGTAAAAAAATGCATGTTTATCGTCCACAAAACAACATTCCTTAGTGCAATTTAAATAACAAGAATATACAACGTTATCTAAGCGTGTCAGGCTGATATGTACACATGCTATTTTAGAAACGAACTGTATCAATATTTTTATTGAAGTCAAAATCTAATTTGGAAAAACGAAAGTAATTGTATTAATTTTATTTCAAGAATGGTGTTTGCCACACATAAAATCAATGCTTTATGACGGCATTTGGTCGGACCGTTTTGATCTACATAACCTATATAACTACATCGTTTAACCTGAATGATGGTTGGTACATTACGAGAAAATATTCCAACATTTTTTGTGTTATGAATACACATGGTTATGACATCTATTTGTTTTATTTTATGTACAGTGGCTACTTTTCTTTGAAAGACCCTTGTATAATGTAAGACTTTAAAAATGTACCTATCATCAATAATGAAAAACTATAATTACGGTTTCTTGAACTAACAGGCAAATGGTATGATACCCACCTAACAAGTACAATTTGATGCATTTCAACACCGTTTCTCCACCGCTAGTCCTAAATGTGTAGTTTCCTTGCTGTCCGTCCCCAAAACTGTCGAGCTTGATGTGGAACTTTCCAGTGGCGATGTCGCCAGTAGAGGCAAGGGTGCTGTTCAGGTACTCGGCACTGTAGCATGTTTTACTGCCGCAAAATGCTTGAAAGATTGGACTGCCATTAGGTTTTTCTAGTCGAACATATGAATCAGGTATTGAAAAGTCAAAATCGAACCTTATCACGGGTTGTTTGGCTGGTAATGAAACAAGTCTCTCGCATTCTTGACAATTAACTGTAAAATAAAATATGTATAAGTTAAAATAGCCGTTTGCGTTTTTGCTGCAAACATTATAAATATGTAACGCCAGTGCAACGCATATCTTTTTTTATTCTTTTTTATACACAAACGTTCGATATTTGGATCAAGTGTTGTAACTATTAAAATCGGCCGTAAAATCTTAATTGATATAGTACGCTCACTAGTCTGTGGATCGTAACGATATCTCCATCGGACGCTATTTTAAAACTATTTGAAATTTCTTACTTAACATTTGCATTAATTTTAAATTTATCAATAATTGTTGGCATTGTAAATAGGTTGTAAGATTTAAAGGGTACATACGGTTCTCAATCAAAATACAAACATTTCTGATTTTTTTAAACATTTGAAAGTAAGAGGTTAGGACATGAAATTTATAATAAAATTATTAAAATAGAATTAGAAAAGTAAAAATAAACCTAGCTCCTGAATATGACCAACAGGTCCTTGATTCTACATTCAAGCACCTTATCAACTGCTTGTCGCAGCATTTGAAAGTTATCAACATTAAAAAGTGCATACATTATTGAACACTTTAGACATTTGTGTCAAAACGTATTGCTTCCAGGAAGTAAGGTATTGCGAAAGGTTCCAAACTACGACAAGAAGCCTAATTAAACATGTTATGTATTAATTATACTATATAATAAACACACACCTTGGCCAAACTAGAGAATGTAACATATGTTTTGGGGTTCCATGCACGTTTACAATATCGGACATCAGTCTCCGTAACATTTCTTGAACAAACTCAAACGGATCTTCTACGGCAATGACCTGAAAGGGATTCCTTCTGTTTTTGCCGGAATGATTGCATTTTTTTTGGGAGCACCACTAAATCATAAAAATGGGATACAGACAAGATTGTCATTAATTGCTCATATTAAGTGCGGCAAGCAATTTGCACATGTTTTGGGCCGGGTTTGACCTATATAATCCAATTAAAATCAATATTGAAACACCAGATACATTTATTGATCGGCACATCCGAATTAAAATGGATAGTTTTGTAGATACATTAAGAATAGTTATACATTTGACAGGAACGTACGTTTCATTACTGTGCAATACAGCATGACTCAATCTAGTTTTTGTCATTTAAACAGTTATTGCACCTGGAAAATTCACGAAGTATCACTGAAACTAAATATTTATGGCATATAATTTAAAAACATTTATCCGTAATTCACGCTACAATAAATACTTGATGAAAACTATATATGAAAACACATGAAGATTAAGAAAAGGTTACTATGAACTAATCGTTTTCTTGTTTCAGACTTCAGCTAGTAGAAACATTTGGAAAACAAAACAAAATAATTTCAATCCCCCTGACACTTGAAATGGTAGTCTCTAGACATTCTTTTGAGAAACCGAGGACAATGTGGCAAATCCGATACAAACAAGGGGGTCAAAGCTATCTGGAGTTGTGGTATACATTCAAAAAGTGTGCTCTTAAAGCAGTATGCAGTCAGCCAAACTCTAGCATACAGTTGGCTACAAAAATGCATGTCAACTGTCTGTCAGGTCTTGAGAGTGAGGTTATGCACACAAACTGGTTTAAACCCCCAGTAAATTTACTTTTTACTGACCGTTCCAAGGCGGTACCTAACAATCCTTGATAAACATACCTAGTTTTATATATATAGTATGTATGCGCTGTGCTGTTTGTGGAGTTTTGTGCTGCTCTTCCGTGTTTCTTGTTTGTGATTTTTTGTTTTTATGTTCTATGTCTTTAGCGTTTGCCAAGTGCCTTTAAACCGGGTGTATGTTTAAACTTTTTGCTACTGAGCTTTTTTCTGTAGCTTTTTGCATAACTATTGAACTTGGATAATCATAAGCGTGAGTAGCTGTCAAGACAATTGGCTCCCAACATCAGCACCCATAAGTATTTCTGTCAGTTTTTAAACACACATTTTATACCTCCGTCATTTTTACCACAATATGTTAAATGCAGAGCTGCAACAATTCACTTTGTGTTCGATTCGATTACGATGTCAAACATGTCTATTCGATTATTTCCGATTTGATTAATGCTTGACTAAATGCTGCTATTTAAGTTGTATATTTAAAGGTTGTAAAATTATTGCAATTTTGATAAACTATGAATGAATGAATGAATCAAAAACAAATTTTAGTTAGCGAACTTTTCTGTTTACAAAGTTTAATTACAAAAATGAAACATCACACACTTTTAACAAAAGTTATAAAGTATACATTACGTTACCTCTGTTGAATTATTTTTAAATGAATAACAAAACATGATATGGTTTTGTTATTCATTTTATTGTATTAATGTGTGGTGTTTTTCCCGTACATGTCGAATTTGACGGACTTTGATTTTTAACATCACGATGGAGCGTTTCTTTTTTAAATGAGATTAGTCGAGCTGCTGGACTTTGGAAAACTATCGTTATCAAAATAAATTTTACATGTCGTTTTTTTGTATCAATCCCTCGCGGAACCTGAAATATGCCCAAACTCTTGATTTTTGTTTCTTTGAAGCATTTTTTTTAATTTTTAAACTTCAATAATTGTATATAAAGTCGTCAATTCGAAGTTAGGTGAAAAGGGGTTTTATCCTCTTTTATTGAAATGCAACATTCAAAAGCCCAATACATACGTATTATTCTGTATATAACCTGAGTAGAAAAGAAGGAATAATAGCATTTTTACAATAAGTCGTATCTAAAATGAGAAAAGTATTAATGAAAACCCTTATGTTTTACTAAAGTTATATGGATTCAGTATAGTTTGCAACATTCACCTAAGGTCTAGAAAAAGACAGTTCATGCTGTATTAAAACCTTTAATCAATGGTAATTATGTACACTGTTGTACCTCACATTATAGGTAAATCTTTCCTATTTTACATGACCAAACAGAATCGAGCTGCCACTGAAATGGATGATGACGATGTTGATGATCTTAATGGTAGGATACATCATAACTTTTCAAAATTATCAGCCTTACAAGATCTAATTAAAAAAATAGTTTTCTTAAATGAATATTTGAATATTGTGCAGTTAAGTTATTTTGAAACTTCATAAGTTGAATTGACTTTGGTCGGCCTGGACTACCAGTCTGAAAGTTCCGGGTTTGGCCCGCTAGAGTTTCTGAAGTGACTTGATCAAAGAAACTGTCTAAGGTCATACCTCTGCTATTACTGATATTGATTGGAAAGCTGTCTGTGACTTCTAGTTAAACAGAGGAATGCACAGGAATAAATTCTCAAAAGAAATTCTGCTTAACAGGCTTTAGTAGCTTGTTTCAATGTTTATAAATACAGACTTAAATTTTGATTTTATAAATGAAACCGGGTAAATGGATTTCGACCCACAATTATGTGATTTTTTATGCTTGGTGAAACCATATTTTTTATACCAATTGAATGGGTTTGTGTTGAAAAACGTATTTTAAGGTTGTTTTTTTTAAATTGCAAAAATGTCATTTTACGTCCTATTTCAGTTGAAGTAATGGACAAGTTTACAAATTATTGTAATTAATTTTGCGATGGACTTACGATCATTTTATTTCCATAGATTTACTCCAAATACCCTTCAAATGTTCATATTTTAAAGGATTCACCAAGCATCCAATTTTAACATTATCATCAGTTCAGTGAACCAACTCATTTAAGGGTTGGATTACTCAAACCAATATTTTAGTGTATACTAACAACTGACATTTCTCTAGAGAAATATAAATACAAAAATGATAACATCTAATTGTCAGAGAGTGACAAATGGTTTTATATGCATGCCAATATTCATTGTGACATTTCCAAAGTTAAATGTTTGATAAATGCAGTACTTAGTACTTATCATGGAGATAAGTTTTTTTTTTCAAATGTGTTTCAATTGTTAAATGCGTTTAAATCTATAGCACCTGATTAGGACGATGACAGTTACTAGGATGCTGATTACATAGCTGAGTCAGATATGGATTCCGAGGATGAAATTGTTTGGCATAAACCACCCACCCAACCCACCACCAGGAAAAGACCAAAATTGACCAAGCAAGAAGAAGCTGTTCTTTATAGTGAATTAAAAATGGTATCATTCCGAATAACAATGATGATAACAACATAACAGACAAGTGCAAATGTTTTCGGCAAAGAAGCATACATCAAATTAAAAGGAAAGTCCAACATTTTATTAGGATAAAGAAAAATTAGGAAAAGAATGAGTAATGAATGACCTATGGGAGTTGAGATGCACAATATTTGAAAAATCCTGCCTTACTCAGTTCGTCTTCATTATGTAGTTAGTTGTACATGAAACTCATGATAACAGTGAAACACTGTGAAGAACGACTAGACTCATGGTTACAAAACATAGATTGGCCACAGTCAGTATTATGTGAAGTTATAATAGTGACTCTACAGAAACAATTTGCAGGCAATAACTGCAATGAGTTTTGTTCTGTGATTGGTATGACTATTGGTTATGATTATGATATGACCAATAAGTTTTGGTGTTGCTGGTTAAAGGTAATGGTGTTCTTAAATTAAGCAATGCTTACTAATTTATAATTAAACAAGAGTTGGGTTACTGATCACTTATCTTGATGTAGACTGGCCAATACGTGATTTCTTGGTCAAAGGTCTAGATTACACTTCAATTTGAAATAAGAAATTGTCAGCAGATGCAATGCTGTTTGGTGCATCGGTTTCAATTTAACACCCCCCCCCCCCCCTTCAAGAAATAGTGTTCCATTACTATGCCAAGTGGACGTAAGTCACAGCTCTTGTTCCTAAAGGCAACACCTTAATTGGCCTTAAAAATAGTTGTTTTAGTAAGTTCTTTGGTGTCGTTATAATTTCATACCAAAAATGACTGTGTTGGTCATTCTCATGCTGCTTAGGTGTTAAAAAAGCCTAACTTTGTCATAGAATGTAATAACGTAACAAGTATGAGTTTTGTATGTTTACTAAATCGGTAGCTTTCTTTCATGCATACAATATTGTTATGCATTCACTGGTGTTTTCAAAAAGGTTAAACAGTAACATCTAACGTATCAGCAATGGCTGTTAACCAGGTTTTCAAAGAAGTTTTCGTCGGGCTGGCGTTAAACTGGTGGTTTGAGTTATGATACTTTCAATAAATTTGTATGTAGCAAGTTTATGCGTAGACGTGCCTTGGGATTGCATTTGGGTTATCAGGTCAATGTCAATGATACTAATAGAAAAAGGGTTTCCGCGCAATAACTTAAAATTAGGATAAAAAGAGTGATTGTTTGTAAGCAAGCTTACGTGGATTTGGGATTGCATTCGGGTTGTGAGGGTCAGGGTCACTGTTACTAAAATTAGAAAATGATCGTTTGCACGTTGCTGTTTGTTGGTGTTGGGTCAAGGTAAGTTCACTGCTACTATTGTTTAGTATAACAGGTGCGTAGGAACGATTTAAGGGTGGAGCTATGGATAGGGAGGGTTCGATGAGAGGACCTTGCAAAAAGCAGTTCCGGTAAGCTCAAATTACAGCATTTTATAGGCGTCAATGATCAGACATGTTATTTTTTTTTACTATAAGTTGTTTTTTTCGTATAAAATTAAGGTAAAAATACATCGTCTTCAAGTGAGGGATATATTTCGAGGGTCTTCAGAATCGTGTTATAAATGTACAGATGAGACAACAAAGTACATTTATTTTAAGTCATCACACAAAAAGCCATTACTTAAACTAATCACTAGATTGGTTCATGAAATAAACAAAGCCATCATAACATTTGTAACCAAAACATGGGCAGCATTAACGATGTAACGATTCTATAGGTAACCAGATATACAATTACGAGTATAGCGCAAATGCAGCTTTTTTTACATCTTCATTCATCATTTTGCATTTTACCTTGTCATAGTGTAATTTAAGTTGATTTGCGAACCATTTTGCGATAATCGCTTTTTGTGGCCTGGCGTTCTTTTAAGAAAATAAATTATTCTGGTTGATTTGTTACATTTATTTCAAGCTTTTAACATGTATCTTGGCATGTCTACGAACGTGTACGTCGTTTTAAAATGAAGAAAATTACGCATCGCCTAACAACGTCGCTCATTTGAAGCGAAAATGTCAAACGTGGCGCAGGCCACTCTAAAAGAAAATGATGAGAAATTAATAAGAGAAATTACTTTATGCGTAACAGAAATATAACCATTATCATAAACCGAAATAACAACATCAGATAAATGATTCGAAGTCATGGATCATGCGTAAGACTCAGTAAATGCGAATTCATTTATTTTGATGTTTCTGCGGGTTTTTTTGTGAGTCTAAGTCCGTCCGAAACATGCTTAGCGTCAAGATTGGCCAGATATTGGAAGTAAATGATTAAGACCTCGCTGTTCAAAACATTTGCGTTATAAGAAAGAAACTCAGAGCTCCGACATGATTGAGACCGGAAGGAAAAGCCCACGCCCATATAAATTAGTGGATAAAATACCAAAAAAATCCATATATCAACATAAATATTAACAACTCTTAAGTTACAAAAAAACAGTTGGGAACATTAGTGACACTTTAAGCGTAAATGATAGACGTTTAGCCAACAAATTGATGTTAAAAAGACTCATGGACGGCTTGTAATCTTCAGAAAGCCTTGTAAGAGTTTGTTCTTCTTAAAAAGCGATTTACTAGTAGTTTGTTTTTGTTCTAAGAAAAAAAGCTAGTATAAGAAATTATGTCCAGAGTTGTGCCATCTGAATAGTCGGTACTTAGATTCGAACCCACAGTCCTCAAACCGTGAGATATTATTTGTTAAACGTGTCCGTACGCGCGCGTATTTGTATTACGATGCCACCGGCCACTGGACTATCCGTGGACCTCAGTCACAATATTTTAGGTTGCTGAGCATAGAGCAGGATGGCAGTAAGTAACATTTGTCAAGGCTACTCTGGTAACATGCCCCAGGGTAAATATTTGTTTCAAGTACATATAGACATATTGATGAAGCTTATATTATTATTACTACGTATGCTATCAATAACCAGTCTTGTTTACTTAGCGATATAATGGTGCAGTTTCAGAAAAGTAATAAAGAAATGTGTGTCTTTCAGAAAAGATAAATGTCTATCAGAAAAAAAACTTAAACTGCACGAATGCATGTTTGTTTAATTCTAAAATAAGAATAAGCGCCACTTCTTAAATAAATATATGCATCTTACCTTTTTATGAAGTGCTTATTAGTTTTGTTGTGTGCCAGCGTAAGTACTTCTTCACATACAGTTATTATTGCATGCGCCAATCTGTTCTTACGATGTGCAACGAAGTGTACTAGAAATGCTAAGATCTCAACATATGCAGAAGTCAAATTCGGAAGAAAAGCAGCTGGCACAAAAGTTCGAACATTATTGAAAAGAAGTTGTAGCCAACATGCAGTTAAAGTGTAATTAAACGATTCCACATACTTCGATTTCAAAATATGGCCGTTTAATAAAGAAAATCAAATAAAATTTAAATGCTACCCACTTGTGTAGAAGTAAACAGATGGCACAGCTGCACCACGAAAGTAGCAAAAACTCATTTTATTTGCAACACAAATAAGTGGTGGTGCTGGTATTCAGGAGCCGTGAATAAATGAAGTTGTATTTATAGCATTTCTGTTATATTATTTGTCAATCATTTACTCAAATACTGCCAAACTAAAATACATCCAGCGATATACCCCTGTTTATATTTACAAAGTTATCCCAAGGGTAAACTATCAAGACTAGTTTATCACATCACCAGTAAATACGATATACGCTTCCGTACCAACCAGCTTTACCAATAAATAGAGAAACGGAAAGTTCAGACTTATGCTCTTCCAACATCACTCCAAATAACCATAGCTTTGAAGATTTTTTTGCGGAAGGAAGTTTTAAGTCTTTGATGGCGGCAATTCATTGAATTTGACGAACTTCGGTTACCAGGAGCATTAACACTGTAGCACGTTTACTCGCATAGCGCGTCTAATTTATAAACAAACCTCGATTTTTACGAGCTTTTCCAATTTAATCGGTGCTGAGTAAGATGATAAACTGGTAGCAATGAACATGACGAGGCCTATCAGTCAAACTAGCGGGTCGATACCCGACTGACCAATCAGCGCCGAGATAAGGCGGGGCTTATCAGTTGCCGTTGCTATCCGCCATGACTTGCTACAATACGCACATATCAACAATAGTGTAAATACGCTGTTTTTTATATATATTTAACACAAATTCTGTTTCTTATAACTGAGAGATAGTAGACAGTTAAGGAAATACTGACATTTTCCCCAAATGCTGCTCAAAGTATGCATTGTTTGCATTTGTTTGATATCAAGATAATTTTAGTAGATACTTTTTCAAATGTCTTAATGTAACCATACATAATATACGAATATTTTCTTGGTAAATGACGCAACTGAAAATAAAAACCTGTGCATTTATAATGACTATGGTCATTTCTTACTTCTATTTTGCTTGAAAGAACAGGTTTGCATTTCATTTCATACCGATAATATTCATTGAGAGAAACATTAAGGCAGTTGCATCAATAATAATAATTCATTGCACTTGTATATAATATGTTACTCTAAATGGAGAACGGAAAAAAAAGCAAAATCCATTGAATTTTGTCAATGGATCTTAACATACGTCGTTTTTTGATGTTCGGAAAGGAAATTAATTCAAGTTTTGTTTCCGAAAATTTGAGTTTTAAAATGGAGACTGTTATTCTACTGTATCTAAATTCCGATGTTATTAAAAAAAAGTTATTTTAAAGTTTAGACATTATTTATACGCGAATGATTGGATACAATTAATAATACTGCACAAATTTAATGTTATACTTGCTTTTATTGCTGTGTTTTACCATGCTCCATGCATTTTTTATCTGATAGTCAAGTATTACTTTTGTTCTATTATCGTCGGCTTCTGCGTATATGTCGAAGGACCCTTACTAAGAGGTCAAGTGACACTGTATGCGTAGCCATATCGCTATCGGCCTGGTGTCAATAAAGACGACGTCAATTGATGGGACATATGTACGTTACCTTGAATTGTTATCACTCTTAAATACACATGTTACATTATACAGAAACAATTCACTATAGAAATTCGTTTCCGCAATAATTATTTTCTCATTAACCCGTGTGATTATCTAGGAACGTCAGGGCGATTATTGCATAATTGCCCGTAGAAGACGAGCACAAGCACATAGACGTCATTTTCACGAAAATAAAAATGGACGACAAACACCTAAACATGAATGCAATAGGAAAATAATTTACACAAGCAAAAAATTAAAGGAATTTAAACGGAGCTATCGGTGCAAGGAAAGTGAAACTAGTTTTACCATTTATGACACCTGAGATAAGGTTTGCTATTTTAATTTCAATTCACTACTTATTTTTACAGTTAATGTCATAAAAAAATTTGTTATGTCTCATATTTTAAAACATCAGGGTTTATGATAATCAAATCATTATTATACTTAATTATTCCACAAACTTTTAAAATATTATTAATTCTAATTTTGAAAGCCTGTTCAAATCATTGACCAATTACAGAACATATATCAAATACAAGATAATAAATGGTTGACCATGGTTTTTGGATTGTAATTGCCTCAATGGGAAGAATAATTGCCCGAGGGCTTCATCCCGAGCGTAATTATTATTTCATCCCGAGCATGCATTATTCTAAACTTAAAAATGCAGAGCACATGTGATGCCCATAACATGTTTACAAACGCTTTGCTTCGAGTGTTAATTTTATTAATACACCGGTATCAACGTTATTTTCACATTTGCAGTACTGCATAACATTTGTGTTTCCTGATGAACAGGGTGCTGGTGACGGCGGCGATGATGATAACGGTTATGGCAATATTGGTGATAATGGGAATGTAAACATTTCTGGTAGGGAATCAGTTAGTGCTTGACTTCTTTTCTATGAACTGATATTAGTCAAATGGTAGTTTGAGTGGAAGCTCTTATCCAGCTTTGTTAAAACACTCCAAACGCGTATCTACTCAGAGAATCGAACATAGTTAGGATATTATTTTGCAATGCCTACAACGATATCTCCAACAGTTCTTCATTCTTCCACTTGCTCTCGAACAAGTTGAGATCATGCTGCAACCGTCTGCCTTCGTCCAGCCATGGTCAATCTTCCTACGTCTTTTGGCCCCCACCGTCGTCGTCTCAAAATGAGATACAAAGCATTAACCTGTATCTGCTGGTCCTGCATATCATGCAGTCGCCCTGCTTGCTGATTCACATCAGTCATGATGAAATGAATGTTTTTTGTGGATATAAAAAATATATACCTAAAATAGTATTGGGTTGGCTTAGAGTCATGCAAACGCCGATTGACGCGAAAGAAGCGCATTGGGAGCGGAATGATCGCCGAAGCGGCTCCGTACAATTGTTGTAAGAGCGCAGTAAGAAAAAAATGTAAGCGCTGTAGTCGCGCCGAAGACACACCTTATAAGCGCGATAGGGCGCACTGTCATTGCAGAATGATCGCCGGGCAAACGTCACCGATAACCATTTCGTTCGCACTGCGACCTCTGTGCGCGCCTGCGGCGCTCCTGTGACGTTGTAGGTGCCCTAACTGCGCTGATACGGCAATCTCACCGCGATCCCAATGCGCTCCTATCAGAACGCCGAGCGACGGCGTTTGTTTTGGGCATGCTCAAAGTGCGCAGATCGGCGTTCTTATTTTTTCTTGAACGCCATCGGAACGCGTCCCTAGTGTGACAGTGGTTTAAGACAACAGTGTGATATATCTTTTTTGTGACCAAATGCTAATAAAGCTGTTTAACCTCCAGTACCATTCAAGTGTCACCTAGGGCACACTTTAATGTAATAACTGAACAGATTAAATCTTCTAAAGGAATGCTTTCATTGGTAACTGGTAATACGAGTCTTATCTAGTTAACCAGTTAATAATTTACTTGTGAAGTGGAATTCGTAAACCATAACTAGTTAACCCGTTAGTGTTGTATAACTAAAAAGCTTAATAGGTGGAAGTTCTTGTCACTTTCACGCCTGTTTTTAGTCTTCTGATATTAATCTTACCAAAACTGTATTGCGAATATTTACTACATAGCTAGATAATTATCGCGAAAAATAAGTGGTTAACAATAATTCGCATACGCTTTCAGGTTATCTTACGGCAGTAATATACCATCATAATTTAATATACACAACTGGACGTTTGATTTAAATCTAACCAAAAGTAAACATTGATAGAACCGAAACTGTGACGGAACAGACGGCGCTTTCATTAGTGATCAAAGGCGTTTAAAATTTGCAAAAGGGGGCTGATCCATTGTAAATGTTCCAAATAAATTACCCTATAAAATCTTTATCCCTCTCATTAGGTATTTAGGGCAGGTATTGTTATTGTTATGCACCAGTCAATTGTAACCACGGTCCCCACGTAATGGCGGGGACTTTGACTTTCGGTCCAGTAAATCCCAGGTAAAATTCACGCCCTGCGGGGACAAACTGCTGGTAAACTCCACGCTTATTGCCCCCACACACCGGGGACATCCTAGGTAAGGCCCAATTCAATGCTATTTACTGCGCGAAAACAAAACCACCCCATTCAGTCGGCAGGGTGGGGCCATCTGGTAGGCAAAAATCACGGCCCATTTACCCCGCTATACCAGGTATACCTCCTGACCTGGAGAAGCAATACAATTGACTGGTGCACAAAACGCAGATACAACTGCAACGAAAGGATTACATTTAAATAAAACAAAAACTGTATATACAACGTTTTATCTTGTCCAGAAGACCAAAAAACATCCTTTGGGTGCTGTTCCAAAGACTTTGCACAAATGATCTCTATGTGCAGGCGATTACTCTTCACAGTTTTTTTTATTGGATTCAGGATTGTCAATATTCTCAAGTTGGATGTGTTGTTTTAGATATCAAGTCAACTAAGAGGGATAAAATTGACCTTTTCGTCGATAATAAAAATGATTTCGAGTGTATTTAATTTTATCTCTAACGATTTAACGTTTAATATCATAAATAAAATTGGTCTGTTTTGAATCCCGTTCAATATGTATATGAATTAATACAGGAACAAGTCTAGTGGTCACCACAAAAGGCTTTACAGAAACTCATTTTTTATGGAAACCACTCTTTCTATCTGTTGCACTAGTAGGACAGCAAGAAATTTATTTTTATTCTGCCTACAATGACAGTCAAATGCGTGTCCAAGAAGGCAAACTGGTCAATATATTTTGTTCAAACTGCTAAAAACCGAAGCACAAACCTTATAAGTTGAAAGAAGTTTGGTGTTGGAGTATAGAAAAAAGTAAGGTTATCAATGAATTTTACTAGCACAGTTCTTTTATATTAGGACCTTACACTCCTAAAAAGTGCATTCAGAATATGTTTTATGGCATTTCGCTTAAAATATGTAACGTACATCTAGAAAGCACACCCGAATATGATATCTAGGTGTCGCTTACCTTAGATATAATGAAAAACACTTAAACTGACCACTTATGTATTTAAAGGTGTAGGTCGCCGAGATATGTTTCATTGATCAGAAATTGTTGCTAATGTAAACCTACAAGTATTGTAGGATACTCTAAAGCAGAAAATATCATTTATGTCTGCACGTTTTGCATTTCTGTTGCTGGGTAATGAGAATCGTTCAGAGGCCTAATTCATCCTGTTATTATATATCAAATATAATCACATACAGCTTGTCAAAGCCGACTATGCCATTTGAAAATATTGCCAGTTAAACGTTAGTTATCTTTTACATAATTATGTTATATAGAGGAGAAAAAGTCGTTATTGAAATTTGAATACCCGTCCTTGGGATCATAAATGTATTTCAGTAATGAGAGTAAAGAGCAAGTGCTATATTGGGATTACAATTAAGCCTTTATGAATAAGAAAGATTTTTAGCAGTTACAAAACTGAATTTAAGGTCTGGCCACAACGCAAGCGTCGATTGAAGGACCAAAATAAAATAATGATTAAAACATCATTTTAAGGTTCAATAGTTAGCAAGCATAATTCATATATCCGTTGCAACAAGTGAAGCGATTATTAGGAGTTGAGCATTGTTTACGAAAAAACTCGAGTTCACTTCGAGTAAAAATAAAAAAAGCATTTACGAACTTTTTTAACACGAAATAAACATGTTAGTGAGTCAAATTTATCGGGACTAACCAATCAACAATGATGATTTACTCCTAAACATGAACTTTCCTCAAAACTAGATAACACATGACCTTTTGAAACATTTTAAGTGTTGAGCTTCTCCACTTACTTTTGCACTGTGGCCGGCCCTAAAGTGTTAAATTCAGATGCGACAAGTGACATTCGCTATGGGGAGATGGGGTGGTGTGCAATATTCAAGTTAAGTAAGTCTTATAGTCATGCAACATTGAATCCATTCACTCTATTGGTCAGCTATTAATAACAAGTAATCAGATTAGCTACATCGTTCTTAGATTCAAATAAGACTAATATTGAATAACAGCCCTGAGGTCAATTCTGTACATTTCGCATGTAATTTGGTCGAAGAAAAATACCACAAAAATGTTCCACTTGTAGGGTTTAGTTGCTGTGTATAGACATGTTTGTATTTAAAACGTATTGCCATGCATCAAAATGGTAAATGGTATACAGATAATGTTTGAAATACATTGATGTTGTAGGGTCAATAAAACGATAATTTGCAAGAGTATTTTCAAGTTTGCAACTCTATTTTAAATAGATATTAGGTCAAAATATAAGAATGCTGATTATTTGATTAAGTTACCAGACTTTGATTGTTTGAGTAAACCTGATGTCATTTTGCAAATTAGTTCAGAAGAAAATTGGTAAATTATAAGTTGATTTGTTTGCTTCATATGATAATGCAAAAATTGCAAACAAAAAAATCGGTGTTTTGGAACCCGTATTGCTAGGTAAAGTTGCATTTCCTGAGAACTGGTGGCGAAATTGGACGATTTGTAGTACGTATTGAAGTTAATCATGAATGACAAAGGATATAGCAAGAGATATTGTAGGGTGTCAAAGTTAAACATAAGCTTTGTTTGACGTTTCTTTAGCCCAAATGGAACTTTAATAGAACAAATTATCGACTAAAAAGCATTTAATGTTATATGGTAGAATGGCAAATGAATGCATGCACGAAATATTGATTTCAGTAATGGCAAATGACATTATTGAATAAACACTTATATAGACTTATATTAGAAACCTTGTATAAGTGAAATTGAGGGTATTGCCGTAATTCGTGTACTTGTTGTTTGTATCCGATTCATGAAATAGAAGTTTGGGAACTGCCGGCTGTCTTGGCGGAGATAGTGCACTTTCGCCCAGACCTGCTTTGCAAGTCGCGTGCACCCAGTACGGACACAAAATCTATGGTGCTTTCATGCGTTTTCATAAATGGGCGTTGTGTAACGGTTTGGAGAGAAGGGAAACTTTAACCGCTAGAGACTCTGACAGATGCTATTTATTTAGCTTATTTGATTCAAAAAGTTAAAACTCCTAGACCTATTATTGCGGCATTACATTCCTTTTAATTGTTTCGGCAAATGTTTGGTTTAGGTTTCCAAACGAATTCTTAATTAGTTGTCAATATTTTGGAGTCGTCAAGGCTCAGAAACAAGACAGAACCAATTATATATAATTTATATTTAAAATGGACTGTATTCCAGATAATGCACATTCGAAAACATTATAAGTCAACGTGTTTTTTGTGCTTTATTTTGGTTGCATTTGCATTGTTTGTTTAAGACGTTCTGAATTTTTAAACATTTATAGATGTTGCCTTGTATTTTTCATTAGTATATGTCCATAATCAAAGGTAGAAGTAAGACTGAGATATGGGGTGATGCCGCTTGGGTCATGCTTGCTTAAACAAACATGAAGTTATGTCCAGTTGAAAATGTTAGGCAATTGATTAGTTGAAGTAATATGTCAAATATTTCCTTTTTGTTTTACAATATATGTTTAACGAAATATGATTATAAAACTAAGAAGTTAAAAAGAATATGTCATACACTAATCTAAGAGAGTTTTTTTTTGATGAATGAAAGCCTTATGTAGAAGATGTTGATGCCACTTTTTTATAGCAAACTTTGGTATTAAAAACCGACTTTTTTAAAATACATGGTCGGTAAGTTAGTGATAGTGCGAATATTTTGATAATGAATATAGTGTTTTTTTAACGAGATTTAATACGTAAATACGATTTGTTTTTAGTTTACCTATACATGCGTGGTTGGTTGTATGGATCAAGACTTTTATTCTAAGATGAATCAATATAATGTGCATCATAAATACTCGTTCTTTTAATTTAGTTGACTGTCCAGACGCTAAATCAAATATAAATAGTAAATGTATTTTCAAAGTGTTTTTGTTTAATTTTGAAACTAAAGAAAGCATTTCCTCCCACCTCAGATAAGTAGATCCAAATATTGGACCATGCTAGAAATTCTTATCTTGCCCACGGACAAAGGTAAAACAAGTACCCGTGTGGAACTCCTTTTTAATGGTCATCACATCGTAATTACCTCCCTTGTTGAAGACTGTCGTCTGAAGCATCATATAAACCTTGTCTTGTGGCAATATTTAGAATGCTAATTAAATATTTCTCGCTTTAAATGTCACCATAAAAAGTTTTCACGCACCATCAAGAAATAATGCTTCACTCTCCTCAGAACTATTCAAAGACCGATTTGACTATATCCACGACAACCACGAATTATCACATATCCATACGCATTTATTTTTACTACGCACAAAAGAGTTACAGTAAAAATACATTTTACTGAATTTTGTTTAACTGAGATGGGAGAAAAGGCATCTACCATAGCCGCTCTTGTAAGATAGGTTCATCCCTCTTAGACTTTTTTTGCAAACTCTGTACATGATATTGTAAATGCATTACAAATAATTGAAGAATATGGTAATTTTTCCGGACTAAGGTTTAATAAAACTAAAACGGAAGGTACGTGGATAGGAAAAGCCAAGGACTTTTCTATTAAACCTGGTAATAACAACTGGTCAAATAAACCAATAAAAGCACTTGGAATTCATTTTGGTCTCAACCCGAGAGAGTGCTCATCTTTAAATTGGGATTATAAAGTAGAACAATGCAAAGAGATAGTACAAGGTTGGTCAAAAAGAAAATTAACGTTTCATGGAAAAATACAAATTATAATAATCGCTACTTATTCCAAAATTCACATATGCCTTTCATGCATTGGTCGTTCCGAATCATGTGATAAAACTATTAAACAAAATCATATTTAGCTTTTTGTGGGATAACAAAAATGAAAAAATAAAACGAAGGACGCTTATTGCTGCAAAAATGAACGGTGGTTTAAATATGATAGATTTAGAATCTTACATTCACTAAATAAAATGGGTGAAATCTTTAATGTCAGAAGAAAAAGCTCATTGGAAAGTTATACCTAAATATATGATGCAAAAGTTTGGTAAGGAGTTTTTAGTTTTTTCTATGAATTTAGATAGTCTTAAAAGCATTGAAATCAGTCATCTCCCTTTTATAGAAATTTAATTACTCTTTGGATAAGGCTAAAAAATGTTGAACCTGAATCTCCAAAGAGTTTTATGACATCAGGAACCAAGTTCTTTGGGGTAACAAAATTTCACAACAAATCACTCATTTGTTTTTAACTGGATAAATTCTGACATATGTTATGTAAATGATATATTAAATGAAGACGGTGTAATTTGTGGGGAATTTTTTTTCAAAAATTACGCTATAGGCAGCATTTGATATCAGAAATAAATATTTTAAAACATGTTTTCCCCAAAAATTGGTTACGAATAACCTCTAGCGAAATATAAAAAAAATCAAGAGTGTCAATAAATAAAAATATTACTATTAATAATAAATCACTTATACAGCTGACACACAAGGATATATATTCGTATTTGATTAAGGACAAGGTTATCAAGCCTCATGTCCATCGCTTTTGGAAACATTATTTTGATAAACAAATAGCTTGGGATTTATTTTATAAAACTATTTATGCCATACCAGACAACAGAATAATACAATTCAAATATAAAGATTTAAGCAACGTGCAACGTTATAAAGCATAAGTGGGGTATGTTAACTCAACAAACTGCAATATTTGCAACACGTGTGAGACATATGAAGATGTTTTCATAGATTGTTTAGCAGTCAACTCTGTTTGGCAGATCTTTTCAAATGCCTTTTCAAAAAACGGGGTAAACTAGAATATAAGAAAGATTGAATATATTGTACTTGGATATAATATTACTAATCCTGAATATTATTATTTAAACCTTATATTTGCCACTCTAGGTTATAGTATATATAAAGCATATTTCATCAGCGATAGTAGACGAGAACATATCGATATTATGCATATCTTTAAAATGAATTTATCACTCTATTCTCATTCTATAAAAAAGCATAAAGTCACAAACAGATGTTAGAATAGTTTTGCCGAATATCTCGGCATCATTTAAAGATTAAGTGTATTTCATGTATTATAGCATTGTTGTTTTGTGTTGAATCAAATTTGAAAAAGAAAAAAAAATGATAGGTTCATCCCAACCCTCGCGCAGGGTGTTTTGCGGAAACCCGGTAAACCTCGTTTCTGCAAAACACCCTACGCTCGGTTCGGGATGAACCTATCTTACACTGTCGGCCGTGGAAGATACTTATAATCATTAGATATAGGTCAAAGCGTTGTGTGCAGTTAAAAAAAGTAAATGAAGTGGCAATCAAAGAAAATCATCTAAGCAATGTACAAATATATTAAACTTGCCATATGCTAACTACAGTGTGGATATACAGAATATCAAAATATGCAATGTTTTGTATGTCTCTATACAAATAACCACTTTTTAAACTTGATCATCTGGCTAAGTTATGTTATGGATTTAACTAAAAGTAAATACACGTACATGTTCATCAATTTCTTATGAAAGGACCTCACACGAACATTAATAGAGATAACATGGCATTTTCGTAATTTAGCATTGTTTTAATTTCGTTTGTTTTGCCCTGCCACACGGCGTTTTACTCTATTTTCTCTTTTTGGTAGGCATGCGAAATTTCTTAAGCATTCATGAGTGTTCCCAAATTGAGGAAGGACCAATGCCTGGGAAAGCTGAAAATGCAGCGGTTTGTCTTGTCTGAGACAGATTTGAGCATGCATACCGGAAGGCATATATGAAAACAAACACACTTCTAGGAAATTCTTATTATTAAACACATCACATACATCGTCGGATTCCTTTCATATTTCTTGAATAAACCTAGTTCGTTGTGAAATATTTGATTGCTTATTCCTTTATAAAATTGTATAAACATCATTATCGTGTTCAAATACATTGTTGACCGAATTAAATGTCGTTTAAATCTCGGTAAATTTGATTATGTGTTGCAATTATTAACCTGCAGTTTCATTTATAAGTAACCCTGTGGTAACGTTTTTAATAATCGGTCGTGATTGTTCTGCGCTTATTTGCCACTATAGAGATTTTTTACAGTGTGATTTTTACGATAGGGCAAAGTTCCCAATGCAGTTAAGATGGATTGCCACAAGTGTATACGTCATCAACTTCATCCACGTTTACACATTATATCACTTTAACTAGGGATTTATTCGCACATGTGGATACGAACAAAAATTGTATTTGTTGCCCAGGAAGTTAATAAATGTACTTCTTTTTAACATAATTGTTTAACCCAGAGAAGAAGACTTTCAATTGACGTTTACCATGCACCAATCTATTTCGTTTGGATACAATAAATACGAAAGTTGATCTCAGCTATTTCGCCATTGTTCTCTGGTTATAATGACCAAATGTATAAAGAGATTGTGAAATTGGACAGACCTCGGACTACGTAGGTGCGCAAATATGTTGCCGCTTTGTCAAGATGCCCGTCCGTCTTCACTTGGGCGTTTTGGAAAAGGCATTCCAACCTCCCTCCCCACCACAGCATTATAAAAAAATTGTTAACGCGCCATTTAATTTATTTGTATATGTAATAATGTATAAGCAATATCAAGTAAATAGCTTAAAAAATATTCAAAATCGAATCAAATTATATTACACAAATACAATCTGTTAAAATTCGATGTACTTAAGGACTTTTTACGACATTTGATATCCAAAAGCGGCACGTCAATAACCAAATATGCAAGTGCATTTACGCGCAAAATGTTAAACATTGAAATCGTTAAGGCATTCAGTAAAAAGTATCAAACATGTGCTTTCTGTGTGGATTAAAACACCCGACCCGAGGGAACGTGCAAAAGCCGGTTACTTTTAACACATCCGATTGTGCGTATTATCAACGGTCGTACGAAAAATCGTATCGTAAGTGCTTACGACAGGTTAACAATTTTAGTTACGAGCGTCTTATCAAACCTGTCGCAAGTATATCAGTATTTCGTAACCTTACGATTACCGTACGCTTGCGCAGTGTAAGCGAACTCTTCAAAGTGTTGTACATGTATTTTATTTGATGTTTGTTGTCTGCTGTCTGCTGTCACTTTGATGTATAAACTGACACTGTCAGAGAATGTCCTTAAGTGGAAAAGATAAGAAAAGAGGGCCAAATTGGACCCTAGAAGAAGAGATATGCTTATCGAGCTATGCCGGGCCAGTTTTAACTCACTCAAAATGAACTGGGGAGACTGACAGGTTTTTCTATTGTTTAATTACTCTCTTGTTAAGCTGTTTATCGACACCTGTAAATATATAGATATTTTAAGGCTAGTCAGAAACAAGAGTTATATTTTTCGTAGTGGATTTGTACAAAATAACTTACTTCATTAAAATTTTGTAATATTTTTTTAAGTGAAAATTAAAAATCGATATTTTGATTGAATTGCTGTCATTGAATGTATGAATTGATTTTATAGAAAATTTTTGAAAGTCATTATTTTGTTGTTTAAAATGGGCGATATACGCTGGGCAAATTTATCAAATATATGAACACATTTACTTCGCACTCGCAAACTGTTTATGATTGATATGTACATATTGAATTTATTAAATTTGTTGATATGTAGCAGGGTGAGCAGTATCGGGGGAAATTTCAGAGTATCCCATGAGGTGAAAAAGAAGTGGACGGATATAAAGGTACTAGATAAAGTAATATAACAGGCGATATGTGGTATAGAAAATTATGTTTTTAACATATATCATCATGTGCAGCAGACAGCTTGTAACATATCGAATGTAAAACATGTGGGTATTTTGGTTGCATTGGACTTGCAGTATGTCTTATTTACTGGAAATTGGACTGAAATTAAGCAATCTCCCAAAACTATACAAATTACTTTTATACTTTTAGTACTTTTGTTAACAACAAAAAAAATCTCAAAGATTAACAATGAAGTAAAAGAAAAACATATATTAAATCTGCACGCTACAGATTAAACGTTTTTTACAACTTTTTTATTTTTTTGTCTTAGAACGAGTTGATTTTTGCGAAAATGCATGGAAACCAGTTATATAAGACTGCTGACAAAACATTAGATCGCATATTTTTATAACTTGAAAAATTGATGTTTGATGCATTTTTCTTAAAGAGTATGTAACGGTTTAAGCCATAAAACATTAATTTTCGAACGGAAATATAAAAATCTGCGATCCGATCTTTTGTCAGCAATCTTGTATCATTGGTGTGCAGATATTTTCGCAAAAATTTGCTTTTCCAAGACAAAAAATAAAAATGTTGTAAAAATGGTATATCTGTGAGGTTGCAGCTTGAAAGCTGCACTCTCACAGATTGAACGTTATGACAACTTTTTTTTGTCTCGGAAAGAGCCAATTTTTGCGAAAATGCATTGAAACCAGTTATATAAGACTGCTGACAAAAAAATAGATCGCATATTTTAATATCTAAGTTAAAAAAAATAATGGTTTATGCATTTTCCTTAAACCGTTAGTAATGGTGCCTTAAAACGTTAGTTTTCGAACGGAAATATGCAAATCTGCGAGCTGATCTTTTGTCAGCAATCTTTTAATATTGGTTTGCAGATATTTACGCAAAAAATGCCCTTTCCAAGTCAAAAAATAAAAAAGTTGAAAATTGGTTTATCTGCTAGAGTCCAGCTTTAACAAGTCAACTAGTACACTAGTGTATGAATGCTTTCCTTTTATCTTCAAATATTTCTAATCTTAGTATCCTTAGCTTTATTTACTTCATTTAAATATACCATCAAATTAATGTTTGTTCTGCAGAATATTCCCAGGTTTTATATTATATTAATTTGATATTATATGATGTATTTTGTTCACTTTGCCATAATTTATAATATCACATAGGTTATCGTTTGTTAAATTACAGAGCAATGTAAAGAGGAAGGCACAACAAGAAAAATCAGAATCCCGGCAGACGTGCAACGGTTTTAAAACGATAAACCTGGATTCGTGGGAGGAAATGGTTATTATAATAATCGGCCACAATAATCAAACATTACCATATTAACATATGAATCAAACCTATGAAATAGTGCTTGTTCTTAAACTGTAAAAATCCATTCAAATTTATTAGAAGTGTATTGCTATACTGAATTGAAGCTTACCCTATGTTTTTTATAATTTCAATGGTGTCATTTTTGGTATGATGCTACGTTCGCAGACAATTCTGCATGTTTTAATAAACTTAAATTAACTGTTATTTTTATTAATTTAAGTCATAAAATAAAGGGTTGAAATATATGAAAATATATGTTTCATTACATGAGCACCAGTGGTTGACAATGGTAAAATGTCTTCCGAGTTTGCTCAAATTCTAAATTTTATATAGCAGGGCGATATTTTTTGGCTGAAAATAAGATTTATATTATATTTGAAACATTTTCTTTCTTTTTAACAAATTGCTTTAAAAGTTTGTTGTTGGAATAGTAGACTATTTGCATCAACTATTATTATAAATTATAAAAAAGTTGAATATGTTTCATAAATGGAATTGCTTTTTTTTGTAGTGGTATTTCTTACAATTAAAACCTTTCAGGTATTGACAACCATTCCCAAAGTGTCAGTGGATGGAATTCCTGGGGGGATGCAGTGTGGAGTTACCTCAATGCAAGAATCGAAGATAGGATCCAAACACTAAATTCTACAATGATTCTATGACAAAATTTTGCCAGTTTTGAATGTAATTCAACGATAGTTGAGAGAAAATGAATTATATTTTATCAAATTTAATGACCCCTTAGTTAACATTCTACGTTTAGTAATGATGTCATTGCATTATATTAAATATATGTATTGTATAATTAAGAAAAAAAGTATAAAACTTGCCAAAAGGATTGCTTACTAAGTTTCCCTCAACTTATTTCATATTTGTTTGTATCAAATGCCAAGTCATAATATTTCTTACGTATTCAAGTTATACTATACATTTCAATAACCATTTGTTATTTTTTATAGAAAAAGAAAAAAAAAACGATACCAAAACAGGAAGCAGTAGGAAATTCAAAAGAACACTCATCACCAGGAAAGTTTTGTGAGTGTTTTCATGATATTTTATTAAGGTTTAAAGACATATAGTATAGTTTGATGCAAATCTGTTTTGATCGTTCAAGTGAAATGATTTGAGCATGGTAATAAAATAGATTGATCTTTTCACAAGGCGATTTTCCCAGAATGTAGTCAATGAGAATATAAGAAAGTAACCATGTCAAATCAGTCTCCAATGTAGAACTATGACCTGCTTTTGTAGTCATTGTCTATGTTTAAAACTAATCCAAAGATACTTTTGTAAACGATGTCATAAACAAATTTTCTTCAAGCTAAGTGAGCACCGCTGTTTAAGTATTTAACTTCTTCTTGATTCTTTTAATGTCTCACCCATTCAATTAGGCCATCTTTAGTTAATGACTTTTTTATATTCTAATTTCAGCTTCTTGTAATGCAACAAGGGATGCAAAGGCTAATCTTCAGCTGCGAATGGTGATGGAGCAGAAAAACTGTATTCTGTCCTCTATAGACTCTAGATTAAAGAAAATGTTGAATATAAAAATGAAAAAAAAATCCGTTGACCATTTACATTTCGAACATAAATTTAAGAAAATATTCATACTAATATCTGTTTTGGTTTCTCAGTAATATTGAAAATGTGTTCAACTGGCCCCAATTTCTCAAAACTTTTAAAGTCACTTAAAACAGGATTAAGCTAATCTCACTATTTTAATTCGTCTGATTTTCGAAAATATGACAAGGTATTGTCGTCACTTGATTGTCATCGTGGATGTCGGAGACGTTGGTTAAGTTTTGCATTTAGGTCACTTGCATAGAAACTATCAAAGCTATCACTTTGAAACTTGGGAATTTGTTTATCTTATACCCTTCTTAGCATTTAATCATCAATATGCAGAGTCTCGCCTGTGTTTTGGGGTAAAAAACATAAATTTTGATGGATTTTGGTTGATTTTGAGAATTGGATATAGCTTCTTCAATTTTTGTTGGATCAATTTCAATATTTATCACAGACAATAAATGGAAAATGCCTTTAATATATCAAACGGGTGTTTGAGTCGCACATTTGGAAATATAGGGGGAAGGTGGATTTTTAAGTATTTTTGGACGTTGTAAGTTTTAGCTAGTCTGATTATTTAAGGTTTGTGCTTGGGTCACTTACATGCACACTATCAAAGCTTTCACTTTCAACCTTTGGAATACCTGTTCACTATCAGATGTAGGATAAAATCAGACGAGCGTTCAGCACCCACAGGCGGTGCTCTTTTTGTTTCTTTATAATTTGTAAAATATTATTTTTAAGAGATATAAGATTTTGAAAAGGAATTATGTTTATGGTTATCACAATAAACTCTTTTTCGTTTATCAAAATTCAATTAAATTATGTATTTTGCTTATTAAATTAAGTTTCATACACCCGTTAAGCTTAATAAGATGTTTTGAGAAATCGAGGCCATTTGTATAAGAGCAAACTTTATGATGTGTGAATTGCACTGTGATATGATAGTGTTCATGCACCTTACTGCCTTCTCATCTAAGATTTCAACTTAGGTCCCTGAAGAGAAATTTGCCAATTATATAAAAGACAATTAATGTGTTCATTTTAGTTTAAGATAGTTATAAATTCCACTAAGTGGGCACCAAAAACTATATTTTATGAATGGCGTATACACAGGTAAAATATAAACTTTTGGTCTTCACGAGGTGAAATATATTGCTATCTTATCTTATTTTTTATTGTTTATCATATGCCGATGCACGTTACATAATTTCGGAAATGACGTCGATGAAAGAGTGTCCAAGCCTTTTTCGTGCAATTTGAATATAAATAACCATCAGAAGTGGTGTTCTGGAAGAGCAAATGTACTGTTCATTTCAAGAAGAGTCATCTAAAATTACTACTGTTTTGTCTGTATGTACTCATGTGTTTGTTAATTCATTGTTCTTGTTGTATGATGAAAATCCCGAACCTACACTCTTTTGTACAACATTTAGGGTTAGTGCCAAATTTTGTATGTAATTGAAACTGAATGGGTGTTTTTCCAGAAGTGTAGAATTTAACATATTCAGTGAGGTAAAAATCAGTTTTTGGGCCCAATTGCATTTACTTGTGTATATTTTGGTGCCATATTATATTCGCCTATTTATCTAATACTAGTTAATGCTATTAAACTAGAACAGTTATGAACTCCCAGTATAAAACGAAACACTGAAATGGGCGTGTTAGTTTTACATAATTGTTTGATTGATTTGCAGTTGTAAAACAAATCGTTCTTTTACAATACATGTATAAGACATAGATGTTGTATGAACTTTAACATCAGTTTTTTATAACACATAAGAGGTACACCTTTTTCTAATAAAGTATCATATAGTGTTTATACTATATATCATTCGCAACATGTGTGTATGTGTTCTTAGTAAAACGTCAGATTATTTAGTGAAATTCCGTCTCATTTAGACAAGAAAGTCTTATTATTTTTTAAATTTTGTTTTTTGTTTTCCCGTCATCTCTTATTACATTATTGTAATTCCTTTAGCGGAGTCTTATTTTAATAACTTAAATAATGCAATTTTGGAAAATCGGAAAAATATGTTTAAATTGTTAGCTAATCTCGTCTAATCAAAAACAGTTCAAAACGACCTCGTGCTACTTGTGAATAGCTTAAGAAACCAGATAATTATAATGATTAGATTTTGACGTCTAATACTTGATTTTAAAATCGGATATCAGTTATATACAATAGTTGCTTTAGAACGTTGTTTCAAAACAATGTGTGCATGAATTAAATTGTAATACTTATGTGAAAAACTACAGGAACAAGCTCAGTAGCAAAATGTTTTAACATAAACCCGTGTAAGACAAACTCAAAAAAGGCTAATAGTAAATGTACTTTTAAATGAAAGACATCCAATATATACACACAGGGGGCGTATTATCAACGATCGTACGCGCACAGAATATCGTAAGTTTGTCGTACGTCAAATTTACGATCGCAACCGCTTCTTACTAAGATTCGTATACTTACTTATCTTAACTGGTACGTTAAAGTAACGACAGGTGAAACGCTCTCGTAAATTTCGTAAATATGGCGGCTTTGTTCGTTTTCGATCAAAGAAGAAGAAAACAACGCACTTTTAAGGATCGCATTTCATCCTTAGATCATCTGTCAGATGTGGAGGTTGGGGACCGGTATAGACTCTCACGAATCGCCATTATTTACTTGAAAGAGAAGCTAAGAAATGACCTTTCACCCCTACAAACAGGTCACGATCGGTATCATATATGACGAAGGTAAACTGTACTTAAAAAAAAGACCGTCAGTTATACTTTGGTACCTTTATTTAAAATTTCATTTAGTACTTAAATTCACTTAATGCTTTTATACTATAAGTATTATTAATGATGCATCAAAGTAGACCAATATAAAGATACACCAGGTATCATGTATATGAGCAATGAAGTTCAATGCCTATGAAGGCTTTAAAACGAAATGAGAATGACACAGCATTTTAAATAAACCATTGCAAAAACTGCATACCTTCATTATCCATGTTATCCGATTAGCCAAATTGTGAAATAAAGTAAAAGTCAGAAGGCGAGTCCAGCAAACATCAGTAGGGCTCGCCACAAGAAATGAAATGCACCATAAATTCTTCAAACATGTAAATATTAACGGCCAAAAAGTACTGATCAAAGTTTCAGATAAAATAAGGTCAATATCAATGACGTCATGTATTGAGAATCATCGATAGCCTATTTCGGTAAACATACACTATTGTCTTATTTCAATAAAATATTGAAAAATTACATTTTATATAAAGCAGCTTTAGTTAAGAAAGTTAGTGAAAAAACAAAAAGAATCATGATAGGCCTAAGAACTTTACTTTCGACTACTGAACTTGTTTATCATTTAAATATTAAACAGCCTCAAACATGTGGGTGCACATATTTTGACAGTGTACGCGACACATGTTATTTTCTGCTTAGAAACATACTGATTTTTAAAACTCACTTCATGTCCATTATCTTACACAGGAATACATGGAGAGTGAGAGGCCAGGGATGCTGCTGGCGGATAGTGTTTTTCCACTAACTACCAGCCTGCTAACTCCGCATGCTAATCCCACAACCCCTAATGAAGCAAAGTACAACATCGCGCAGAGCAAGGGAATGATGGTAATTGAGTTTTGGAATCCTAAAAGGAAGGTTTCGGTGGGTTATCTCAATCCTTCCAATTATCACCATAGACCTCATAGAACACAAACTTTATAGTTGACCCTTATTTAAGACTTGAGCACTTTTCATGTTCACTCGCCCATCTACTAATGATTTATAAGACGACACTGTTTCTTGTAACGTTCTGTAAAATCATCCTCATGTTTACAATTAACAGATGTCTCCACAAAACCGGCGGTGTGTTGAGTTACAGTCCTGAAAAGTCGTGTGCAATTTTCATGGCATGTGCCAGGTTGCACAATACGTTTTTGGACTAGGGTCTAACACTGGACGTTGCCCAAGTAGTGGACCCAAGCCAAGATGCTATAGAGGCCTGGATGGGACAACCAGTCGTGCATGTGCAAGAACTGCGACGACGAGCTGTCAACACTTTTGTGTGAAACATAGCATTATACTTTAATTGTAAATATTTAGTGATCTATTTGTGTTTATAAATGCTGCAAAGAATAAAACAAATGTATCTGTAAACTTACTTAGTGATGTAAAAGTAAACAACAAATATACAGTATTGTGACCTTTACCTGGAAGTTATTGGTTGCCGATGGACTGTACATTTTTGCCCTGAATATCACAGTGATTCTATTGTACAAATATTACTATCAACTGTAATTCAAGTCATGTGTAATATATGCAATGGATATAAATTGTCATTGGAACAAAGAAATGCCAAAACAAATCCTTCTTTTTTTTAATTCTGGTAATATACCAAAATGTAACACATTTGTAAACATACAACATAAAAAGACGCTGATGTGGCAACGCCACATTCAAGCCGGATTTTTTATTTGACCAAGCAATTTTGCAAACCTGAAATTGGGGCTTGTTCCTATTTTTAAACCGATAAGATCCAAATGTAAAACTTATCAGAGATGTGTTCAATCAAATAACCTAAAAGCTAATACAAATATCTGCGATCTGATTTTTATCAGCAGGCTTATATCATTGGTTTCCATGCATATTCGAATAAATTTGCTCGTTCCAAAACAAAAAATAAAAACAGTTGTCAAATGGTTTAATCTGTGAGAGTTCAGCTTTAAGATTTTACCTAAATACCTAGTTTTTGACCCAAGTTGACCCATATTCTAAACATGTGCATGGAAATTTGGCTTCAAATGATGACATTAACATAACAACATAAAAATATCACATATTTTTTTAAAAGTAATTTAAGGGCTATTCCATTGACACATATACCCAAGGGGGTGGGGGCACTCTTTACAAATATACCACCATCTTACAGAAGCAAATTTAGGATTCAAATAAGTGAAACAAAACTCGCACCCATATACTATTTAAATAATTGCCCCCCTCACCCCCACCCCCAAGGTTTATATGTTTTACTGGGATAGCCCTAAATAAACTTTCTTTAGCACAACAAATATACAACTATGTCAACAATTTGGACTATCACAGTAGCATTACGCAAAAGTGCAGTAAATTGAAAATTGTACCAGGTAAATGGGATAAAAATTTAAAGTCATTAAGCCATTTATGATATCACCCATAAACCATTTTAACAGTAATTAAAATTTAATTCTGCACATCATTACAGATAGAACATCATACAGCATCATTATGGCAACAAAATGGCACACTGCAACAATTTGCATTTCCTGATGTATCAACGAATAACATTCAAAAATTTACACAAATCAAAAACCTTAAAAGCTCAACTAATTATATTTTTATCAATAAATTTCTATTGATGCAATTTCTGATGAGATAAGCACAATGCCGTTCAATATAATTTCTGATTTATACATATCATTCATTCAATAATGTCCAACTTTCCTAAAAACGTTTTCCTAGTTTATATTTCACTGCAAAACGATCAGTCTATATACCTTGAAACGATATATTTAATATATATCAAAACTAAACGAAAATTACGCCTTGCCACAGTCAACTTGTACGATATGCTCGAAATGTCAAGTACAATAATGACAGCAGCAGCACTGCGTGAAAATTTGTTATTACGTTGTTAGAGCATGATTGTCAATGACCTTGATTGATGACCTGGTATTGATAATATCATATTGCTGACAGTCAACATTTTAAAAACTACACAATTAAATAGAGAATATTTGTTTATTTCAGTGTAAGATCGTATTTTATTTCACGAGTGTCATAGAAAAATATTTTTTCACGAGTGGCTTTCTATGATCACGAGTGAAATAAAATGCGATCTTACACTGAAATAAGTAAATTTTCTCTTTCTTATATGCTTGTTTTCCGAGTTTTATAGTATTTTAATTTGTTTTACTTAATTATAAAAAAGGGTGTCATTTACGTCGCTACCCATGGGACGCCCCAAACGTACAATTATAGGTGGAGGTGTACCTGTCAATAGTGTAGCTTTTCGGTTTGTTGAGGAAAAGTTCTCCGACATTCTTTTTTATAGTTTATTATTATCTCATTTTAGCGCAAATAGTTTATGAACAGTTATCAATGGAATTTTATAAGTGCATCTTTGTCCCAAAAAATAACGAAAGCATTTTTTTTAAACAGGGCATGAATACATAACCAAATTACTACGCCGCCATTTATTGAATGAAAATTTGAAAGGTCGAATGTGCAAAACAATTGCGGATAAAAAACAGTTTTCATAGTTTTAGAGTGAGTTTCATGATACATAGATATTCAGTCTTTTTACCGTCAGTTTCACTTAAAAACAGGTCGTTTTCCAGGTAATGGTGATGACCACGATAGTTTGTTGACACATTTTGAGGCGTGGGTGGGGTAAAAACAATATCAGTTAATCTGTTAATTATTGTGAATTTTTCGGGAAGTTCGTATTACTTATTACACCTACAAACAGTAGTTCAAAATACATTTGAACGATGATTTAACATTTTATTTATGTTTGAACAGTTGTTTTATCTCTAATTTGATTGTTATGGTAGGAAAGCAAATGTTCGAACATTTCGAAACTTATGTAACATTTCTTTAAATTCCATAGATTTGTTTGCCAACATTTTCTTGTTAAAAGTGAGTGTTCTATTATGATTAAGGGGAAGTTATTACAATGGATTTTGAAAGTAGTTCTGAAAGTTGATATTTTCACTCCTTATTTTGCAGTGAAAATGATATTTTCTTTGTTGTTATTTCACTGATAATCAAATGTTATTAATTATATGATTTCATATTGGCCCAGTTAATTGTTCGAGGTTAGAAGTGTTTGCCTGAGCCTGATAGGCAAATACATCTGACCGAGGACAAATAAGTCGGCCAATATGAAATCACCTAATTAGCTCGGACATTTGTCTTGATTATGTGGCTTTGGGTTTTATTTTTAGGTTAATCGCGTGTCGCTTTTTTCAAAATGTTTCTATGTATAAATGTATAGCCTTGACAACGTAAAACGTGTATCATTTTCTCCCTATTGTGACCTTTAAATCGTTGATAGTAACACACCATCTTACTATGTCGACTCTGGGTGAACATTCATCTGTATGCGGATAATGTATTAATAAGTCATTTAAGCGTTAAACCGCAACCGGAGAATGCAAAAGTATCGGTCGAAATTAGGATATTACCCCAAATGGAGACGTTGATTTTAATACATACCGTACTTTCTCTGTCAAGCGAATGAAGACGAATGTTCATCTAGTATAATACAAAATGAGCGAAAATCCATATGTGTTTCCCTTGAATATAATAATAAATTTCACTTGCATTAAGATGAGCCGAGCGTCTTTTGATTTTCACTTAACTCATATTAATAATTATTTAAACATCATTTTAAATGGGAAATTTCCCCTAATGATGACTATATGTAATTTGACATCGTCATAGTAACATGAAGTTTAAGAATTTAAGATATTTGTACTTGTTTGAATTTTGACCCCAACGTCTATCCTATTCGGTACGACATAATTATATACATTGACTATACACGTAAGGCAGTTTTATTATTATGAATAGATAAGCTACACTAAAATATTGTAATAAATGTGGTTAAACGTGAACACCCACCAATGAATGGAATTTTACAATTAAAAAATAGGTATGACCTACAACCAACTGGCCTTGATTTTGAATAGTGTCTCGTCAATAGGTACATGGGCGTAATAAAACAAAATCAGCCATATTTCAGCCCGGAAATACAATAGAAATTATTACCTTTGACTTCGGCTTGCAACATGCACACATGCGTTTCTTGCAATGTCTCATCATTGTTAAGAAAAGTTATTACAAAATCCGATGATAACGAACAAGTAACATATTTTAATAGTTAGCTGATGGTTATTCGATGTTTGGGCATTATGTAAGACCCTCGCATGTACTTATGAACCCGGTTATCGCGTAAAGCCCACCTCCTCGTGATGAACGTACTTTTCAAATCAGTTTAAACTCTGTTCTTGCATGATTTAGTTACTGACCATAATAGCCAAAGAGTACGGGAACTTTGATTTTGTGTTTGGCATTTCTTGTAAGTGTTTATTAAACCTGTTTGACCAATAGATGTTAAGCGTGACATTGACTATACTTTATTCGGAACTTCTCCGTTATTTCCTTATATCCGGCATGCGTCATCGGGTACAAGAACAGACGAAATTGAATTGACATGTGTTTGGTCAAACGGCGATTATCTCACTGGTATATGTTCGGATGTGAACTAATCTTTGCACGAAGATCGTATCAGCTATCTTCAAAGTCAATAAAAGCAAGTTTGTGGCATCAACAAAACAACATGTAACGCTGTAAAATCATGATTGGCTCCGTCCGAGACGCTTTGGTTTTGAATTGAAATAAAGAGGAAAGCGACAGGCTATCTCATTCGAATCGTGAGTGCACATAGCATAGACAGTCTCGTTGGATAGCTATATATAATAATCCTTCAAATCGCACTACTATAAAGGGACTCGACTCTCACCGAACATGGCTTTTGTGCGGACAATTAGATAAAAAATATAGCTTTAAGACTGACAACGGTGACTATATTACAATATATAGTTTGCCTTTCTTACAATGCACTGTTGCTACAGGCGAACTTATTTTGTACAAAACCTTTATTATCAACATGAAACAATTTCAGATTCAGATACATTTTTGCAGGATACTTCGAAAACGGTCGCAATTTCGCGGGACTCGTTTTATTGAATAGACTTTAATACATTTCTATATTCTTCTTGACAGAGTGTAATGTAACTTGTGGTCATGAAGAGTATGAAAATCAACAGTAATTTGTTGTTCAGCTTTTGATCGCAGGTATACGATATAACTTTACTATGACGTATTGCATTCAAATTATGAGCACATAGGTAATTAAGCGTATTGATGGCATGAAAACAGCATATATTTTTTTAAACGTTATCACAAGTCTGTCCTTTTTCTTAGTTACTTTCATTTCTTTTATACGTTATACCATAATTAACAAAACTATTGTTTACGACATGTAAGATAACTATTACATATACTTTGTCAGATTGATGGCCCTTTTTAAAGCTTAACCATCCAATTCAAAAAATGAATTAATAAAAAACCTAATATATCTTTGAGGGAATTTAATGAGTCTTAAAACATCACTATGCCATATTTGGAGATTGTGAGTAATACAGGAAGAGACATTTCTATGACTAACTTATTTCCGTTAATGTCACATTAATGATTTCAAACATTACTTTGAAAGGAAGTTAAAAGATTATAAGCAAGTATGTGTTGAAATTTCAAAAAATAACAATACTTCTGCTGTCAATTGCTCCCAAATTTTGATATCATGCAGTTTTAGTCAACGTGGTTTGTGACGTCACATTTTGTTATAACGTGAAGCAAAAGCCCGCTCGATTCAGAAAGCATTATCGCTGTAAGTTTGTTATTTTCATATCAATTTTTATAAAACATAGTGGAGGCTTAGCGGAAAAATGTACACTATACTTGGTTACTGAGCAATATGTTGAGCAATGTATATATTTTTCAAACATCGTGGGCAAATGCTGAAAATGTACTAAATATTGTTTGTTATAACGAAAAGCAAATTACGTTTCTGGTCCAAAAAGTTGTATATATATAAATTCACCATGTTTGCCTTAAAACGGAAGTCTCGGAATGCATATTCTATCCTGAGAATATATTCAAACCTTCAAATGAAGCATACACTGTATAGAAATATTAAATGTTTGTATTTTGTTATGACGAAACCCAAAAACTATTTGGTTATAAAGAAAAGCAGTTTTTGATGGAACAATTGTCGACCTCCCTCCTTTTTGCCATGAGCGCAATTAAAATTCGTTTTGAATATTTGTTCACATATACAGTATGTATGAACATCGGTTAGGTTTTACAGCAATTAAACGACATATATATGACAATTTAAGGTCACCGTATATATATAATTAGTATGTCACTCATTTTATATATCAGGAAACACGTTACATGTTCGTCAAAAGCTTGTCTGGTATTTTTTTACAAATATGTAGTTTATGCGTCGTCGGTAGGTTTGGAGTGCACCAAGTTAACCTTTGTCGTGTATCAATGAAAACCCTAAAACAATTGAATGTAATTTAAACATACGTTCATTGAAGTAAAAGTTGTCATTTCGATTTTTGCGTTATTAAATTTGATTAAATGTATATTGATTGATACACGTATGTTAAAGTAGATACTTCAGGGATAAACCTTGATGTCGAACAACTGAAGCAAAATCATGTGTATTGGCACAATAAAGAGGCGCAATGATTTAATTAAACTGAATGTTTTCTTTTTTCAGAAAGTTGCGGCCTCCCCTTGCCTTAGGGAAGTAAAGCTGGCGAGCAAAAAAAGAAAATCACCATTTTTTCAATTTGCTGACATATGAATGACGATATATGTTTATATGGAGTGAATATAAGTATTCAATTCATTTTGTGACCATTCAATGTTAGTTCGAGTTAAATGAAAAGATATAAACGAAAACGATAACTTTATTGTGTGGAAGATACTGATATCTCTTTTTGAGAGGCAATCAGAATATACATTCTAAATGGTGCGTCAGTCAACATATGGTTAAAATAAAGTCATTGATAGCATATGTTGGTAGTTTATTTTACACAACACGATGAGCTACTTCGATTCAGATGTATCCTTGATTGTCAAAATAATACAATCATTATTGTAAAATACAATGTATTTACACCTCAACTTCCATTCAATAAATAAACTGCCTTTTGGAAACCGCGAATATTTTCCGATGAAAGCAACATTTTCGGATATGTTCGGTTGGGTGTCATGGCATACTTATATACATGGAAATTGTTCATCGAGTTATTGTTTGTATTTTGTCAGCAGTTCCCGAAAAAAAGAATCAAAATCTTAATGATATGTGAAATGTTCTGCT
Source organism: Mya arenaria (assembly GCF_026914265.1). Taxonomy (NCBI): domain Eukaryota; kingdom Metazoa; phylum Mollusca; class Bivalvia; order Myida; family Myidae; genus Mya; species Mya arenaria. The sequence goes on from NC_069126.1 coordinate 53,314,026, forward strand.
TTTATTAGTGTTTCAATAAGTGATTTGATAAACTGTTTCCGGTTACGAATGAATTAATGAACTATTAGCGTATACAAAGTAATTAATTTCTTGATTGATGTCATTATCGGCGATATGAACGCACTCAATAAATTTTAAGCAGCCAAACTGCGTTCATACCCTTATAATTACATCAATCCCGCATTTCTTTCCTGAAATGAAGTGACAAGACATGACTTCTTTGATTGAAATGTAAGACCCTATCTAGACGTACCATTCTAGGACCCTGAGGTACTGACCAATGGACGGCACAAACAGTCACTGCATCACAATATATTTGAAGAAAAATTATTTTACCCAAAACTTTCAAATAAAATACGTAATTGTGAAAAAAACTCATGATTCGAAATAAAGGAAATCTTACAAAATAAATTCTAAAACAAGGTTAATTTACGATCGGGCTACTTAAAGAGGCACTCTTATTCCTAAATAAGCAGTGCCACATTTTACACAATCGTATTAATTTACAGTACAGGAATATATGTATGTGTGTATATATATATATATATATATATATATATATATATATATATATATATATATATATATATATATATATACAAATCTTCAAATATCGCGAATCATGGCATATAAATATACATGAACATCTCATTATTGCTTGTATTTTGTCAGCATTTCTTAAAATATACCTCAAAAACATATAACACAAGCAAATCCAATGCACTGTCAAATCATCAGTGACAAAATCACACAAGTTACACCGTCTATTTTTGCAATTTGAAGATTACATGTTGCCGATTGTGGTCATTACCGTCTTTAACAAGGAAGTTAGTTGTGGACTTCTTATAAGGAATACTGCATTTATTTTAACAGAAACATGCAGAAGACACGATATTTTCATCTGAAAATGATATACTTTTAAATAGACCGCCATCTTCCGACCGTGTTCAGACAATGCTGCTTATTTGCACAATGTATGTCGGAAATTATAAATCGAAACTACAACACACAACACAAAAAGAAAGACATGGATCATCTGTTCTAATCATGATTTTTGTTAAAAAAGAAATATTGCATTCATGTTTATAAAAAAAGATAAAAAAAGTGTTACTTCCAAATATTAGGTTGTGTCCAAGGCAATCGAATTCAAACGTTTCCCCAAAAGCCACCATTTCATGTTCACTTCTTTCTATCTTGTTGTTTGTCAATTAAGCAACTTGTTTACATGCTGAACTTGACATAATTCATTATCTTGTTTTATCCGTTTTGATTTTAACGCTATATAATTAGTATTTAAAATGGGGTCAATGGCATTAACGATATCCCCACAACGTTATTACGGAAACTAGTCATTTAATATTTAAGCCTTAAAGCAATTCAATACACGTTAACAATATTGTTATCAATGATAGATAGTTTGATATCATTCAAACTTTATTTTGCTCTTATTGATTATTACTTTAAGTAACGTTTATAGTGAAAACACAATTATATACGAATAAACTCAGAAAACAATACAGACGAGTTTATGCAGAACATGCAAAGTGTTGTTTAAATCAAAAAGTGTCCTGCTTAATAAATTAAGTGACATACTAAGCATTTATGGTTGCATTTAGTGGTCATATAATGTGTCTTTTAATTGCTGCAAAACATAACCGATGCTCATACGTACTGTCTATGCAAACAAATATTGCAAAACGGGTTTTATTTGAGCTCATGGCAAGAAGGGGAAAGGTCGGCAATCGTTCCACCAAAAACTGCTTTTCGTTATAACTAAATAGTTTTTGCTTTTCTTCATAGCAAAATATAAACATGAACTATTTCTATATATTGCATGCTTCATTTTATAGGTATGAATATGTCCTGAGGATTGAATATGCATTCCGATCCTTCTGTTTTAAGACGAACATGGAGAATATATATATATATATATATATATATATATATATATATATATATATATATATATATATATATATATATATATATATATATATATAAACAACTTTTTGGACCAGAAACGTAATTTCCTTTTCGTTATTACAAACAATATTTTGTACGTTATCATTTGCCCACGATTTTTGAAAAAAAACTATAAATTGCTCAACATATCGCTCAGTAACCGAGTATAGTGTACAATTTTCCAGTTAGCCTTCACTATGTTTTATAAAAATTGATATAAAAATAACAAACTTACAGGCTTCACGTTATAACCAAATGTGACGTAACAAACCACGTGGTATGTTCATACTGACTTATAAGGTTGTGATAAAAGTGAATAGAGCTATATTTATTCGCTATGTAAATTTAACACATTTCATAAACCATAATTTTGTGAACCTTTGTTTAATAATTCCACCATTGATAAACAAGCATGTTAGAAAATTATATTTATCCTTAACGATTGTGTAATTTCGTCTCAAAAGCATGACAGAAACATAGTCATTATTTATTTAGACCGCGTCGTTCGCGCCGTCGGCGTCACAGAAATAGTGTGTATGCACACTTGTCATTGGTGGTAATTGACCCTTATTGATTTTAGTGTTGAAGGTCCAGGTTTATTAAACATCATCTCATCATGAACATACAAACATAGAGACAATGTTTGTAATCTGAGAGCAACAATTGTTATTCAATTGCCGATATTTGCATAGTTACCCTTTTTACATTGAACGCACCTTTAAATTGTCACCTTCTATCACAGATTGTTTTAATTGGAGATCTTTTCAGTTATCACATTATTTGATATCTCTGATTGACATTCGCTGGCATTTGAAATTAATGAATATGTAACCTCAAAAAACTAACTTGAACTATACTTAACTTGTGATTGAATCAGCAAAAACATATTTGCAAAGTGTTCGTATTGTACTTACCGAAATAGAGCTTTAATATCACAACTATGACACATTTCAATCTTACACGAGCATAATCCATGTTTCTCTAGCTATATTACGTTTTTTTCTATTAAACTTATACCACACTGAAGACCCGGAAGAGAACCCGGAAGACTTTAACTCAACATAGGCTGTTTACAAGCGCTAATAATATCACGTATGTATCTACTCGATACATATCAACAGGGATTTGTTTGCTCAACAATACGAACGATATTGAGAATAGAAAGTTGTAGTTTATGTTAACACTATATAAAGCAGTGGTGCGTGTTCTTACGATAACTTAATATTTTAAAGCCTCACTAACTGTTTTATCCAGTGTGAATTAGATAATTTTTCAGTAAAACGGTTGGCATGATCAATATTCTTCCCGTAAGGTAATAACTTATACAATTAATACGATACGGTATAGGTGCTTATAATCCAATTTGAAAATCGAACGGGTGCATTGATTGGTTGTAATTATACGGGAATTTTGGATGATTCGTTCAAAATATGCACATCAATGGTAGATGTTATGTTCGTGTGATGTGTTGTTCGTGTTTTTTTAAAATATAATTTTATCATGTATATATAGGTATTGAAGAGCATTAATGTAAAAATTGCATGTATATGTTAATGACATGTGCTTACTGTCATTAATGTTTAATTCATATTATGATAATACCATTTAAGCAAATGCTTTATGCATGCACATGTTTTGAATTACTTTATACATAGTGGAAGCTATTATTATGAGAAGCGTATGTTGCAATGTTCGCATACATTGCAAATAATTATTTATCAGGAATATAAAGTCCTCAATCATTTGTGCTTTACCTAGTATGCAGAGCACGGCTTTTTCAATTTTGTGCATGCAGTGCACATTTCAAAGCATTCAAAAGGCAAAAGGAACCAAGTTAACACTTAAACAATAATGATTTTGACAACAGGGGGAGGAAACAAATTTATTATTATATATTTAACAAAATCGAAGAGTTTTGAATTACTTGATACTGTGCAATATACGACTGTGATAGAAATGTGTATTCTCTTTTGTATTATAGCCCAATTCTCGCCGAAAGTTGCATGATCGCTCACAAATGTTCATTTATGTGGTACGATTTCAAACATAAAACAACAAATTTAAAATAAAAGTAAAAACTGAATCGAGCGATTTCATTGTAATTACATAATCTAGTAATGTGTAAAATATCAATATGATATATTTTGTTGTTACGAAGATATTCATACCTTTTGATGTCCTGGCAGTGTACTGGGGATAGATGAAGCAAATAAGGGGATAGCTATTAAGTAGACTGAAAATAGTAACGATGTATTTAGAATAACGAGACTGTGATAATGATTACGGCTATTTACCTATACGCGAGCTCGAGGGAAATTATTCGATGTTGTCCATATCGAGGGATGAGAGCAAAAAACATGTTGTTGTTTTTTGTATCTGTATGTACTTAAAACTGTTTCATTATACATATTAGTTAATCATGATGTGTTTTTCACAAGCATCAATATCTAAATATTAGAAATACGCCGGTAATCTGATTTATTGAGTAACACAAAACATATGGCCGTATAATTTATGTGGTGTTTGCTATTCATATATATAGTATTGCTTTGTAAATCAAGTAGGTAGGTTTTTGCACACAGAAAGTCAACAGTAGGGAATGAGATATAGTGATCATATTTGGAACACGTAAAGCTTTTTTCTAAGCTTGGGTCGATGTTGGTATTACTTAGAACAGAATAATGGTCTCTGCTCGTTCACTTCAGTGAGAAAGAATGCATTGTGACCAACCCTGATATTTACGCAGCTTGCATATATACGTTCATTTAGGAGAGCATGGATCAAACTCATTGTTAACTAAAGTTTGCTCAATAATTTCTCATCAAATTGTACTCTCACATTTTGCAGATTATTTGAAAGTTTGAAATAGACATATACATGTATATTGTATATTAACAGCGTTACTATAAATTTTTGTCCCATTTTACGTGTTATCACCAGGACACACACTTCTCAACTTTCAAACTATCCCCAGTACATAATACAGCTATCCCCAGTACATAATACGGCTTTCCCCAGTACAATATATTGAACCTTTCTAAGGGTATATCTTTAACAGTTTCAAAGTTACATTGCCATTTCTTACAATAAAAATAGTTGAGCTTATGCTTGTGAAATCCTTTGATTTAGATTTTCAAATTATTCGATAAATTTCCTTAAAATAACAATACTTGTCAAAATTCTGTAAGTTTTTAGGTGTTCATCCCAGATTTGAAGAAACATATTACGAGGTCTGTTAATTGTAAGCACTTCTAAGTATACCATAGGCCAAATTTAGCATTCAGCTATTAGATCAAACACATGTTCATTTGTGGATACGGTAGATATGCGTTAACACAGCAAGATCTTACCCCTGGTAAAGAAAAACAACTGCATAGTTGTCTGTTTACTTATCACTTTTTGAGTTATATCCGGTGTCCGTTCCTACACAGTGTTAGCACTACAAGAACACTAACGTGGATCAATATTCAACTGATTATAACAGAGGGTGTATTTCCATATCATTATTGGCCAGACATATACTCAGTGTTTCTTTGGAAACATATTTATGTATTTGTTCAACTTTTTCACTATATTGGGATGCTGTTTCACTATCTATTAACTTTAAAGGTACTGAATGAATGAATGCAAACACTTCCCTGTTCTTGTTCCTCATACATCCAAATATAGCTGCATGAAAAGTACTATCGTTATCATTTATATTTCACTTATATATCCATTTATTGTCATTAAACATTTAGATACTTGGTTGACAAATAAGCCGATCCAAGTAATATTTGGTTTTTGAATTGAAATTAAACTCCATGATGATTTAGAAGAAATATTAGCTTAAATTTTCAGCGATGGTTATTCTACCCGTGATACCACATCTGTGTTCAGGTCTTCTAGATAGTATGTTCTCTTCACTGTTAAATCAAACGTGCCTTATATCTTGATTTGTCCCGTAATTGCACACGTTTTGCAGGATCATCTCCTTGACATTTGTGAAAAATACCTGTGATATTGATGTCCACATAACCCTACGTTTTTCTGGAAACTAAATTGGCTTTCATATCAAGCCTTTGTAGAATGCCTCCTATTTATTACCATAGTCATACGTGTTGTGACAGGATTGATTCAGGAATCTAAAATAAATATAAAATACTGCTTCAGGTTAGATTATATTTGTTGATTTATGTATTTTATGTATAAGATCAATGCCTGTTACACAGACTGGTCAAGATCAAGAGTCCCTTTATGCCGTAACTGTCCTTTTTTACCGTGCAGGCCCTAATTAACGAGTATTGGGTCTTAATGTGAATCGATTGTCAGGTTCTGCGACATGAACAAGGCCGGAGTGAAAGCATTTTTTTTGGCACCACTAAACCATAAAAGTGAAACCAGAAAAAGCGTGCAATTCTTTGTGCATATAATGCGCGTGCAGGCCGGAAAGCAAATTGTGCATGCTTCTGGCGGGGATTGACCTCTGTTAACCAATGGAAAGCAATTGAAGACATTTTTTTTTAACTAAACATGCTTTAAATGACGTCAAAAATCTTTAAAAGTTACTGTATTCGTTAAAAGTAATAATAATAAGTTATAAATTGAAATATATGTGTATCAAACATGTGATGAGATCAATTGAAAAATACACCATCATTTGTGATTTTTCAAACTTGACAGATTCTTGCAACTTCTTAAACATACATTAAAAGTAAAAATAAAATGTATTTTGATAATGTCATTGCTTGAGCTTTATGCAAAGTTAATGCTTAAGCAGGTTTGAGTTGATACTGTGTCAGCTCTGTCAAGTCTTTGTTCATCGTAGGGCTGGAAAATAAAACACAATATGCAATAACAATTTGTCTACTACTTGTACAGGTATTTAAGTGTAAACTATGAGGAGGACAATATATCTAAAAAACTTTCTGTCTGTATCAATTTACATTCTAAATAAGAACATGTGTTTCACACTTAGACGTTTCATTACTATTGAAAGCACACAGTCATTTGTGAAATGGAAACTATATAGTTTAAGATGAAAACATTTGTGTTTGATATAGAAATAAATGCTTTAATATAATGAAAAACTGTATATGTGCTCAAATATTTATTTTATACCTGTAGTTTTCATCTTTGGAATTTTAATAGTGTCCTAGGTAAATCCCACAACTGGCCTATGTTCTTCAATATCATACATTTCTCCTGAAGTACCGTTAACGAGTCTTTCAGTAAGGTTTCTTAGGAGTATAACCGAAAGCAATGTTGATAAGTGCGTTTCTATAGTTCAGACAGCTTTCCAGAGTCAGCTGATTTAAACTCATACAACGGTCAGGGATGGTTCTACAATGACTGTCTATTAAAATCATCAACACTATAATTGCGACAAACCATATTAATTGCATTCTCAAATTCATCCTGAGCAAGATGTCTTGATATCACGTGATATGGTGGACAGTCACCTTGTTTGGCAATAGGTAGAAAATATATTAATACTCGACTGAACTTCTCTAAAAACATTTCGAAAGTACTCTTGATAGTGATGGATAATTTGTTCGAGAAAGATCCAGTTAGTGGTGAAATTCAAGGACATTCCCAGGACGCACAAATATTTGTACAACATATCACTTCAGAATATATTTGAAATGGGTGGAGTAAGTGAAGGTGAAGACGACCATTGGCTGTCTGCCCGAAGTCAAAGTAAGGGAAGTACAAGAAATGCAACAGGTAGCATCGAAAGTAAACCGGACACATTAGTGAAGTCCATGCTTCCAGCATATGACAAATTACACAATTACAGGAGTTTCAGAAAATAATTAATATCGGACATATACAATCCTCATTGAGTAGACTGGCCTCCGACGAAGCATTAACTCGAACCATGCACAAATAAACGCAAACAGTATACAAGAACAATCAAATAACATAGATCATCTCACTAACTGTATCATTTAGATAAAGTTAGAGAAAAGGTGATGAACGTAATAATGAACGGTAAAGAGGATCCTCATGGTGATAATGAATCATTCCACGATTTACTTGGAATTGTAGAAGCTGTGCTTTTTGACAAATTAAGAGTTGGGAACTATGATATTGATATAATGCATGTCGAAAGGTAAAGGAACAAATTTAAGAGCAATGATAGGCCGGTTCAAGGTAATTGACCCAATCCAAAGTGTCCAATAAAATGTACGTTTGGTACCAAAGATGACGCAAATCACATCCTGGGTAAGGGACACCTGCTTAAGGGAACAGGACTCTCCATTGACAGAGACTATCCATGGGAAATAGTAGCCAAACGAAAATGTTATTGCCCCTTTACTCAGACCTTCAAAATACACATGGCCCAAGGAAAACCCAGTTCTAATTCCCAGCAAAAGTCACCCTTAATGGCAATACTATTGCAAATGGATTTCCAGACTGGAGTATAGCCAACAAGCCACTTCAGACGCCCCCAACGTACTACAACGCGCCCCAAAGGTCCCAAGTTATCTCTGAACATCGGCCTGCAACTCAACATCACCAACAGCAACAGCAACAACAACACCAACATGAGCAGAAGCAGCAACAACAACAACAACAACAGCAACAAAGACAAGACCAGCTACATGCAGCCAGTTTATATGTCAATGCTAATCTAAACAGTACATGTATACCCACCTCAACCTCTCAACTTCGGTTGACCGTGCAATCGCAAACGTGCAGACTTCACAGCGTAGTCCGACTTTCTCCAAAGCACTCCTACAAATAAATGAATCATAGAGAAACACTCAAGAACATAATTCTAAACCAAGTTCACCATCCCTGTTACAAAACATTGCCACTATTTTTCATAAACCGAGTACTACAAAAGTCCCCCGTCAAGTTACACCTCATGGTAGATCTAGGTTATTATCAGCAGGCAAACCAAGCAGCGCACGGGGACTGAAAGCATCGACCAAACAGAACACCTCTCGTGAAAAATACACATGGATCAATAAAAAAACAATATCGCAACATTAAATAAACTCAAAAAATAAAAAGAAATAGGACTGAAAACACGACTGAGTACAGGTTGTTTGAATGTTTGTGGATAAAAACGTTAATGTGAATATAGAGAATATGTTAAAACTGTGACAATCTACAATTTATTCTGTGTGTATGAAACACATAAGATGCTTTAGATTAAATTAATATTCCAAAATGGATATTCTTATCATTCACCAGGAAACAAAAATACCGTAGAAAAAAGTGGAGGAATCTGAGTCTTTGTTGAAAAATGTCGGAATATGTACAAATATTGTATTTTGTCTCTGAATATGTATTATTTCTTGCCATTGATAAAATATTTACAGATTTAGATGATACATTGATATTAGGTACTAGAACTTTCTAGAACTCTAAGTGTCTACCCAGCAGAACTCTAACTCATTCAACCAAAAATTGTTCAAATGTTATTTCTTTATAAAGATATTCCTTCTGAATATAATAATATAATTCTAGATACAATATAATGTTCTCTATGTCTTTACACAAACCTAACTCTAGCTATATAACATGTGAGTCCAACACTCCGGACTCCGGTCTACCCGGACTCTTCGGACTCTCGACTCCCGACTCACTAATACACACACCGATTGAGTATAAAGACTCTGAATATACCTCAATACACAAAATTCACCATAGTATATATTTTGACAGACATATTAACTAACCTACGCTTATTAAATCTTTTATAGCTTCTAAACGACATATTCCGTATAAAATAGCAATTCTTTATACATATGTTTACAATAAACTGTCAAAAGTCCTAAACTCTAACATTTTACGTTCTTACTATTGTTTTTGAATGGTCACATTACATTAGACAACCATATGCTGTTGACAATTTATATGCCCAAGATATGCGCTTATTAGTATTTTATTACCCATTTGATCTGAATAAACATCGGTACTAATGTGATCATTAAATGTTACATTGAATATATGTATTTTCAAATCAATGTTAGTTTAATGAAATATATTAATCTTTATACTGTAAAAGAGATTATGTTGCTTTAACCATTTATACTCAACATTTTAGTCGCATTACGCGACACCTAGTAACCAAAATGATTTTGTTGTTGTAGATGACTCTTTCATCGGAATTATTCAGCTTTGATGATGAAACAAAACATTTATATAATGAATTTGAAAATAATTACGGCGATAATCATCGGCTCTCCAAGTATAAAAAAACAACACAAAAACAAATAACATGAGTTCAAACTTTTAGAAATTTACAAAAACAATAATCTACCTATATAGAGATATAGTCAACTCGGTAATTGATTACACGATAAGTAGTATCAAACTATTTCCTTTTATATATAATGTTGAACTGTTGTCAACAGATGAATAACATTCTGATGGTCATTGTCTATTGCAATCAGAAATAATTGTTCGGCAATAAAAGAAAGTGATCTCAGGGGAAAAAGACGATGGCTACAATCTAAACCAAGATTATTTTAATTACTCTAATCCTTAATGTAATGCGAACAATATAGACCAGTTTATAAACAATATTGACAACATACAACTTAACAATATTATGCAAACATTGGATACTAAAGATCAACCGTCCCAAACGGATCTTAATGCAATTACAACATTGACATCGCACAATTATTCTCTGAAGGTTCCCACACATCTTTTCCCTACACATGCGAATCAAAGTGCCAAAAAACAGCTCACAGGACAAGCTCTAGTTTGGTTGGAAATGCCGAAATGCACGGTAAACTATAATAAAGTGCACAAAAGGTACAATACTGATAAGACCAAATAAGGTATAATATAAAAAAAATATATAAAGGGTAGATATTGAAAGTAAGAACTTAAAAAAAAATAATGAACATTTCATTAAAAGGTATAAATTTAACGCCTCAAATAAACTAAGAATTCTTAAACGAAATACACCAAAGTCATATTGGTAATATCTTAACTCTGTAATACTTAAAATAGAAGCCATGCACCTCCACTAACATAATTATATAATTATTTTAAATCATTGAACGCGGAAACTAGCACAAGCAAGGAGCAGTTGCCTCCCTTAATCCAATCGAAAAAGAGTGAGACCATCAAAGCCCCTTTTTCACGAAGTGCAACATTAAAATGTTTCCAAAATTTAAACAATCGAAAAGGTTCTTATAAGTTAGACGGGATACTAACCGAGTACAAAAAGAGTACATTCTACCTAATGTTGCATCTGTATTAAAAGATTTTAACAGTATTTAACAACGGGTATAATACCTAAGTGTGTTCACTAGCAATTATCAAACCTATTTTCAAAAACAAAAACAAGATGATTGTAAAAACAACACACCTATTACTGCTTTAATATTTTTGTTATGAGTTGTGTCCCTTTGATTCGTTTTCAATGGCGTATACGGATTGGATGTTTTACACAGCCCAACAAATGTGTGAGGAGTATTAAGGTCTTAGTTCTTTCAAGTGGCCTTGTGAAACTGAAAATAACGTGGTTAGCCACGTGAATCTTGGATATATTACTGGAATGTGGTGACATTGAATCCAACCCTGGCCCTCCTAAAACCGATGGTACCCGGCGAGCTGCAACAAAACAGAACAGGGGATCAGGAAGAGCTGCCGCAAGTTGCCAGCAGGAAGTGTCTCAAGGGGAGTCGCCCCGAAGCCTCAGACCATCCAAGGAAACACCCATTGTGGAGATGCGGCAACGACATATATCGGCATACACCACTAATACAACAGCGCAGGCACCATTAGCCTGGAACCCCAACGTTAACAGTTCACATGAACCTTTGCACATCATACAGGGTAATGATAAAGGTCTGCCTAGTGACATTTTTCTTTTCCTTAAAACAATGAAAAGCGACATCATCACTCAGAACGAACGTGCCTCTAGTGACATTAATGCAATTTATCGCAACATCGATGACGTTCTTACTACGGTATAGCAACTAAAAACGTATTTCATGAATTAAAACAGGATAACATAAACCTAATCGGATGTCTGAATTACAGAGAAAGCAAATTGAAAATCAATCACGACGCAATAACCTCTGATTCACTGGCATTTCAGGAAATATTAACGAGAGATGGGATACTACAGAACAAAAACTGAGGTATTTTCTTAAAACGACATTAAATTGTGGTCAGCAAGCTAAACAGTTTGAGATTGACTGTGTGCATAGAGTTAAATCAAAGGACCCGAGATCATGTACATTTATAGCAGCTTCATTAAATTCAAGGACTGTCAAACTATTATTGACAAAGCAAGCGCTGTTTTCAAAGGTATGCGCAGTCCACAATATCTAGCACAACAGGACCATAGTGATCGTGTTAAAAGACACCGGCGGATACTCGTGTAGCGAATGATCCATGAACGCCAGCAGAACATATATGCGTCCGTTTGTTATGACAAGTTGTATGTGAATGATTCTATTTAAAAATACGATGATAACAGTAATCAGATTGTTTTCATTGGTAAAAGCTCATTCAAGACCACGTGCTAGATCACCACATGGGGATGAACCCTTTCTCGATGCGGGCAGACCATTGGCTACGACTCGGCGCGAAGACCGTGACGTTTCGGGCACGTAGTCCATCAACACCAATCAGCGATTTAACGGAAAAAAACGATGATGATATTTTATCCGATTCGACCACGGACTAGGAATTAGGCCGAGGCAAACCAATACGTACTCACGTGGAACCACACAAGTAAACATTGTCACGTGGAATATTGGTGGACTAAAGAAATGTAATGATAAAATCAGTGTAAAGCGGTTTTAAGTTCATTTGATATAATTTGTTTATGTGAAACATGAAGTATGATAACAGGCGAATTCGATATGTTTTTAGATTCATATCTTCATTTTGATAGTGATAGATGTATGATAGCGAATGCTAAACTTAATAGCGGGCAAATAAGTGTATTTATTAATCATTCTCGTTATAAATAAATATAAAGCCTCTACTTAAAAAGTATCGGCCTGTGTCAAACTTGTCGTTTATATCAAAGATCCTTGAGAATTCTGCCTTACAACAAATTACTCATCACATCGAAGTAAACAGACTTCTTCCGTCATATCAAAGCGCTTACAGAAAGGGCCATGGTGTAGAATCTGCCATGATGAAAATGTATTGCGATTTATTGGATGCTTTTGACAACAATAAAGTTACTATCATTGTCATGATTGACCTCAGTGCAACTTATGATACAGTGGATAATCCAATTGTTCTTCGAATTCTTCAGGAAGACTTTGGCATCAAATGTAATCCATTGAACTAGATAAATTCCTATTTAACTGAAAGGACAATGAAAGTTATTGTTGAGAACGCATCTTCCAACAACGCTGCAGTTCGGTGTACCACAGGGGTCCTGTGCAGGCCCTGTTATTTTACCATGTATATTGCTGCTCTGAACAAAGTTGTACAACAATACCCAGCTGGACTTTATGGGTATGCTGATTATCATAAAATTGCTTTCAGAATTCAAGCTGGAAATGCACAAAATGAGGCGAATGTGCTTGAACAGCTAAATGATTGTCTCAATGATATAATTGTGTGGATGAAAAATTTTAAGTTGGAAATGAATAACTCAAAAACAGAAATTATCATGTATGGCACTAAACATCAGCTAGCAAAACTTAACATTTCAAGTGTGAGTGTTGGTGGATCATCAGTAAAATGTGTTAATAATGTCAGAGATTTGGGTGTACATATAGAAAGTACTCTTAATTTTGACATGCATATCAGAAAGAAATGTCAGATTGCGCATGCTCAGCTTAGAAATCTGAAAGAAATTCGAAAACACCTTTCACAAAAATCAACAGAGATAATGGTGAACGGGCTTATTCATTCTCATATTGACTTTTGCAATGGATTATTTACGAAAATCCCTGACTTTCAGATTAACAGACTTCAGAAAGTTTAGAACCAAGCAGCAACCAACACACCATACGGTCATCCAACTATGTCCTCAAATCCCTTAACTGGCTACCTGTGAGAGCAAGAATTATGTTTAAAATTCATGCAGGGAACAGCTCCATCTTATTTGAGGTATTTGTTAAACCTTGTTCAGGGTAAATAAAGACTAAGATCTTCTGATGACAATCAATTTATTGTTCAAACAACCAGAACCAGAATTGCTGACAGATCACTTGCTGCGGTTGGGCCAAAATTGGGGAATGCTCTGCCTAGAGACATACAACACATTAAAAGTGAACCTACTTTTAGAAAGGAACTGAACACTTATTTGTTTGGACAGTTTTATAATTAAAGAGTCTACCAGATTTTATGTGTAAATGACTGTATATAGTCTTGTGTAAAATAGCGCATGAAATGTGTGAAGCGCAATCGAATACTAGTATTGAACAATACTTTTGCGCTATACAAATGTATTTGTATTTGTATGAATTGAAAATATTAAAACGCATATTTAAGAATTTTGAGTTGTTTTACATGTCAACTTATCGTCATTATAACAATGTAATGATATTTGTACGTATTTCGCATAATATGTTTCGCCAGAGGGTTCCACATAATAATTATATGATAGGAAAACTGATAAAAATGGCATATTACAATTGTTTGAGCATAAGACACCATAATGCAGATACTATATTATTATTATAAAGTGACTTTAATGATTTCTTAGATTGTATACCCAGGGATAATCTTAAATATGTATTCGGCGATGTAGAAAATGAGGGAAGTTATTTTGAAATCCCATAAAACAGTAAGGATATGATTCGGGGAATAATTTTGGAAAAGCAGTAGATATTTTGTGTTGCATTTTTGACGTTTATATTCTAAATGGTAGATTTCCGAGCGATTTAAACGGATAATTTACATGTTTTTCAAATGATGGTATTAGTACAGTCGATTATATGATAGCATCCTCTGATCTTTTTCAATATATTTCATATTTTAAACTGTTAAATGCAGATGACTCGGATACTTTACCAATCTCATGTGCGTTAAACCTGAAGTCCGAGGAAACTCGCAGACTACGATTATGGCGGATAGCATGAATGCGACTAATGATCGATATCAGCTGCAAAATAATTTGTGTGTTACCTTTATAGAAAACATACGTAACGTATTGCATTCTCGTAATGCTCTTATTTTACAGTCAATTGACGATGGTATAAATCAATGCACAGAAGAACTAACAAAAGTATAATATGATGCTTGAAATAGTTAAAAAGCAAAATTAAATATGTGACCGACCAACCTCCATTGTGGGAAGAATACTATCAACTTAAACAATTCAAAAACACTGCACTACGTGCATTTCATCATTCTAATAATGTAGTAGCAATGAAATTAAAATATATAAAGATAGGTACATAGCGTTTAAAAACTGCTGATATGTGAAACAATACGATTATCAATGTAAGAATAGATTTAAATTGGTAAACAGAGCAAACCCCTACATCATTTTGGAAGTAATTGTAATTTGGTACAAAGAAATCTGAAAACTGTGTTTAGTATTGCTTCAAATGATTGGCACGATTATTTCAGAGTCTTCTATATGATGAAGATGCAGTATTGGTTGATCCAAATAGTGGAAATGTACATACTTTTATAGACAAAAGTGCTATCCAACTTAATAATCCTTGTACATTATCTAAGGTAGAATCACTGTTTCCAAACTAGTAAATAATAAAAGCTGAGGGTTAGATGGAATTCCGTCTCAATTTTATATGCATGTTCTGATATAGGACCATTTCTCTTGTTACAATTCCATAAGATTTTGTCAACAGGAGTGTTCATGAATCTTGGTCACATACTGTAACAGGAGACTACCGTGGTATATACGAATACCATGTACGAGATATAAGATTTTTGTTTGGAGTTATTAATAAAGGACTCTACAATTGGGCTGGGCAAATTAATAAGATCGATAAATGTCAAGCTGGGTTTCGTTGAAATTATTCCACGGTTGATAATATATTTCGTTTACAGTTTATATGTTGACTTCCGTAAAGCTTTTGACACAATTAATCACGTAAAACTATTTCAATCACTTCAAAAGCTAGGTGTATAAGATAATAATAAAAAAGAGTCTTGCTATCTATGTACTTAAACTTTAATTCATGTGTTAGTACAACTGCTTGTGTAACTTGTTCGTTTCCCTGTAATATGGGTACGAGGTAAGGAGATAAATAAAGTTCGATAATCTTTATCCCCTTTATAAATGAGTAATCTAGGGTGCATTTCAGATACATTTTACGATCTGCCATATTCGTAAATTTACGACCATTATAACGACCAACTTAACGATAATCATAATGGCGTTTCAGAAACGTCTCGTAAACTATCCGGTCGTGCGGAAACAATAACGATAAAGTACAGCGTTAACGCGAGTGACACAGTCTGAAGTGAAATGACGTCACGTCATATTAACCTTAACCTGCTCATCTGCCTTTTTTAATAATAATAATAATAATAATAATAATAATAATAATAATAATAATAATAATAATAATAATAATAATATTTTTTTAAGGTTGTGGGTGGGTGATGCAACAATCGGACTCCGCCTCATAATTTAGTATAAATATTTATGCGAAAAACTACAGAAACAAGCTCAGTAGCAAAAGTTTAAACATATACCCGGTTAAATGGCACTTGGTAAACGCCAAAGATATTTTTAATAAGTCTTATACGTTGGGGTACTTGTGGAAAATTCTAGACGCTCTTGTTCTAAGAATACGACATCAAAATGGGTGCTTGCTAGTGACTACTTTTACAGAATGATGGATATGATTATGTTTCTACCGGGAAACCGGACACTCCCTAGAAAACTTTGTGTAATTTTGATGAAAGTTGGACAACAATTAAATACGATTGGTTTCATGCTGTTAATTTTAAAGTCATTATAGTTTAAAATCGTATTTCATATGTGAATTATTAAAGTACGGGTATTATGAATGCTCTGTAAAGTAAATACAAACGTGCAGCATGCTGATAGATAGATTATAGATGATTTATTTCAGTAAGGAATACACATATATAGACATTTAAAATAAAAAAAACATGTATAGTAAATAACATTATACATACATGATATTATCAATAGCCATGGCAGGCACACCGAACCAAGGGTGACACAAAAATGAGAAAACTATTATTTCCATTGTGATCCTTTGTTTTAGTGGCATGGCATAGGAAGGTTTTGCATATTTAAGTAATAATATAGCTTTAATCGATATTGCACAAATATATTAAAAGTTAATCATTATGCATTAAAATAAATATTGCCGTAGATGTATCACAGTCACTTTACATAATATAGTAACATAAAGTTATAAGATGAGAAAGTTATATATAATTATCACATTATAGTATGAATATGACAGAATGTAGTACTTAAAATTAAGTAAATTGCGAGCTTAAGTTAAAATAGTTCCTTTACTGAAAATATTTGAATTAATAAATGAAAAAAAAAACTTTTAATAGCATAACTAATTATGCCATATTATCTAAAAAACGATTCTTTACCAGCAATTTAAAACAGGTAATTTCTTTGTCTGTGCGATACAAGATGGCAACTTGTTCCATAAGGAAATACCAGAAAGTAAAAAGGACTTTAACCCAAAAGCTTTGACCTCTGGAACAGCATAAGCCCCTTTCTGACATAACCTTGTCCTATGTGTGTGTGTACAGTATCTTGGAAGAAGAAATTGTCTCCCTTATAGTTTGGCGCTATGCCTTTTTATTCTAAAGACATGACCCAAAATAATCTGGTCTACACGTTTGTTGACAGGTAACCAGTTGAGTAATTTAAATGTTCTGGACCAATGTGAGACCGTGATCGTGAATCAAGATCCAAAACAAACCTTATAAGTATATTTTGTGGTTTGGAGCTTGGTTTTAAGTAACTTGGTCAGACCATGATACCACATAGAACAGGCATAATCAAAATGGCATTGAATTAAGGCCATGACAAGGAGTTTCTTGGTGTGTTGTGTAAGGTAACCTTTCTTTCGATATAGTTATTTTAAATCGCATTTGCCTCTTTAATATGGAACGAGCCATGGAAGGAAAATAAAGGGTCTGATCAATAGTTGAGCCAAGATATTTAACAGCAGAAGTTGGTTCAATAGTGGTACCATTTCATGTAGTATCAAGTGTTGAGTTTGACCTTATTTTATGTTTAGACCCAAATAAAATTGACTCAGTTTTGCCTAAATGAAGTGACAACTTATTATCAACCAACCATTGACTGACAAGATGCAGGTCATCTTTCAACGACGTTTCCGCAGAAAACTTACATTTACCTGAGACAAGTATGCCAGAATCATCAGCGTATAACAAGAGCTTGTTTTAACCACGGCTGACATATCGTTAACATAAAGCAAAAATAAAAGAGGGTCTAATATGGAACCCTGAGGAACTCCACATGTAATAGTAGAAGTAGTAGATTGTGTACTGGATACATCAACTAGTTGCTTTCTATCTAAAAGATAGGATTCAAACCATCTTAAAATGTCATCACCAAGGCCTGCTGATCGAAGCTTCATAAGAAGGATGGATTGGTCGACTGTATCGAAAGCCTTTTGGAGGTCTAACAGAATCATACCTACTACGTGACCTTTGTTTATTTCCATCCTTATGAAATCTGTTAAATGAATTAGACATGTATCTGTTGAGTAGCCACTTCTAAACCCAGACTGAAATGTATACAATAACTTGTTTACTTTGAAGTATGATTCAACTTGGTCATATACAACCTTTCATAGATCTTTGATACAATACTTAGAATAGAAACCAGGCAGTAGTTACCTGCAGAAGTTTTGTCATTCTTTTTAAATATGGGAACTACTCAAGCTGATTTAAGATCATCTGATACGACACCTTGAATAAG
This sequence comes from Mya arenaria, assembly GCF_026914265.1. NCBI lineage: Eukaryota > Metazoa > Mollusca > Bivalvia > Myida > Myidae > Mya > Mya arenaria. The sequence goes on from NC_069126.1 coordinate 53,332,840, forward strand.
GGATAAATTTATGACATGAGCAAGAGGTTCGGAAATAATAGAAGCTCCATCTTTTAAAAAACGAAAGGAAATACCTTAACCTGTAGCCTTATTAGCACTTATCTGAGATAAATATTTCAAAATCTGATTTTCAAAAACTAATGAAAAAGAAAAGCTATTTAACAACACGCTTAAATTGGAATAAAATTTTGTCACAAAAGATTTTCCAAACTTATTTACACAAACTGGTAATATGTCAACAAGCTTAGAGGCATCTGTGGTATATAATGAGTTAAAAGAGTCGGCAATCGTTTTCTTATCAAAGCAAATATCACCACCAATATTAAGACAAATATTGGAACTTGAAGAACATAACCCTTTCTTAGAAGTTAAGCCAAGATTTTTAAGAATAGACCACATAGCCTTTGAATCATTTTTGTTTTCTTCCAGAGTCTCAGTGAAAAAACTTTCCTTGGATGAATCAATCAAATACTGTGTGTTGTTACGTAATGCTTTAAAAGTACTATAATTTCCATCACTTCTGACTTTTCGATACTGTTCAAAAGCTGAGTCCCTCTGTTTTATTGCATTTAGGATATCAGAATTTATCAATGGTTCCGTTCTTTGTTTAAAACGCAGTTGTTTAACTGGTGCAATATTGTTAACAACTAATATAAAAGTATTTTTTTAAACTTCCAAAGCTTCAGAAGCGTTATCAGAAATAATAATACTTGTCCAATCAGCAGCTAACAAGTTTCCTTGAAACTCATCTTTACTACTTTACTATAGTTTTTCATGGATCGTGTTGTAATATTATTATGCGAACCAATAAATGACTTAGAAACCTTTCGCGAACAAAATATGATGCTGTGATCACTGAAACTTGTTTCAATAACTCCAGATTGTGAAATATTATTCGGATCTGACACTAATATCAAATCTATAGTAGAGGATGTTGTACTACATATCCTTGTTAAATCATGTATTAGTTGTGTAAAATTAAACATATCAATAAAAGAACTGAAAGCATGTGCATGGTTTTGACGTCTTAGTGACATCAGTATTAAAATCGCTTAACAAAATTGTTTCATACTCAGAAAAAATGACTAGTTGATGAACAAAAACTGTCTAGAAGACCAAAAATGTTTGTTTGATTGTGTGTTCTTTATACAACTCCACACAGGATAGGTTTGTATTTTGGCTGCAAAAAGCAAAGTCTTTGCGTATATAAATTAGTACTCCACCACCGTGTCGATTTCTATCTTTTCGTTGAACTGAGTAATTATCAAGTGAAACTTCAGCATCCGAAACCGTGTCGTCCAGCCAAGTTTCTGTGACACATTTACATGCTGCTTTTGTTTGACGTGAGATAATCCGAATTTCATCCAATTTTGGCAGGAGACTTCGCACATTAGCATGAATAAAAATGAAGGCCACGTTTGGTAAATACCTTGTAATTGTCAGAGATATCACTTCCATTAGCAGGTCCTGGACATGGGTGAACATCGCCACATAAAAGTAAGCATATCGATAAAAAGCTATCATGTATCTTTATAGAATAGCACGACTGAGTGATCTTCTTCGTATTAGTGACATACAAACTTGTAAAATGCTGATAAAAAGTAAGTTGGCCATATGAAACTGGTAGTATTTCAACAGTGTCGGAAATTCAATTGACGTCTGAATAAAGGTACACATATTTACATGAATTGTCTTCTTCAGAGAATCGAAGTAGGTAAAAGCGTCTTTAACATATCCGCTTTAAAACCTGTATGTTTGGTTTGTGGTTTCTTTTTGCAATAATAATGAATTTCTTTAAATGTACACAAGCCTCTATAGGAAACACAACACCTGATGGATTTTCTTCTTTGAAGTTAAAGTTCTGACATCCCGAAAAACCTTGGGCAGCCATTTCCATCTTCGACACTCTTGAATTCCTATGCCGACGTCAAGGCAATTCGAAGTATTCCAATGATAACACAATCCATTTTGATAAAATTTAAACCATAAGACGTGAATTTTAATTTGATGATGATGATGATGATGATGATGATGATGATGATGATGATGATGATGATGATGATGATGATGATGATAGTAACGACGATGCGACGACACAACGATGTTGATATAAAAAGTAATAATACAAGGACTACGACGATTAAGGTGATGATAGTGGTAATGATGATGCGATAACGACGACAATAATAATGCGGCGACGATGACGAATATTATGATTATTATTATGGTGATGCTACAACGCCAATGATCCTATTCATTATGTGACGATGATGACAATGATCATGCCGAGATGATGATGCGTAGGTGTTGTTGATGATTGATGATGATGATACAAGGTATTTTAAAAGCTCGTCTCATCAAAACACTTCATTTAACAAAAACGTATCTTAATAAGTGGTGCAGATTTTCAAAGTGGTCATATGTTCAGAGTTTCATGCAAATAGTATCTACTTTTTATATTATGTTATGACATACACTGGAGTAAACACTTTAAGCACCAAATGTGTGTTTTTCAAGATGCGCCATTCAAAGTAAAAAACAACAACAATTTATTTGTATTCGGAAATATCAAAACCTGCACTTAATTTCAATGATAAAAAAGTATGAACGTTTAATTGAAATTAAACACATTGCAATATTACATGAACAACCATGGTAATGTGCGGTTTATAAATTATTATTGGATTCAATAAATGTTTCAATTAAATTTTCCTTTATAATTAAAAATTGTTTAAATGCTTGGTGGAAGATATGTACAAATGGATATCACAGTTGACACTGTATAAATATATATTTTTGGAAACTCAAATGTTAATGGCCTTTTCAATGCAACCTCAAACTTAAAACAAATTCAACTTATGAGGTAAACACAAATGCCTCACTGCCTATGAAACAGTTTGAAGTCTTATTCTGTGTTCGAATGTGCAAGGAATTGCAGTGTCTGTGTCGTATATTTGTAGACTATTGTCTGCTTGGTCTGGTATCTGCAGGGTATCTTGGTAAGTTCTGTTCTGTCACAATCTCCTTATTCACAGTGAAATGCTTGGGATGAGTATCTTGAAGACTGACCATAAGCATATTCTTGATGCCTGAAACCTTGGATTACTCAGTGACCTGAAAAGACAAAAGTTATACTATATTGTTAAATACAGCACAACATAATACAACAATACATTTATGGAAACGCGTTTTAATAGTTTACATTCAACTTTTTTTTAACTGAAACAGCTTGTATATTTTATGAAAACTATTTTTAACTAAAAACAACCATCGGACGCTGCCTCATAACTATTCGATAACACAGTGTTACCAATTCTTCGCTATGCCTCTGAAATCTGGGGGTATGAAAACCTCTGTGTGATTGAAACTATTCATCTGTCTTTTATTCTCAGAATAACCAAAACCAGACAAAGTATACCGCCATATACGCTTTATGGTGAAACCGGCATCTATCCTTTAGAAATTTAAATTAAAGCAACAATGATTTATTTCAGGAGAACAATAATCACTGTTGATGATGACAAACTAAGCTTTGTATGTTATAGGTCAATGACTTATCAATACATTACACATTTAAATGGTATAAACATGTCAAATCGATTTTGGATGAAACTAATTATTATATGTAGCAGCATCCGGTATAAGTTTGTATGACCCGTTTATTTGCAAGCTTATTTTTATAATGTATGATATCATCTTTACAAGTGGCAAAAAGTTAGTTTACACTGTAAATATAAAATATTTTCAATAAAATTCAAAAACGTGTTTTAAGAAGTATGAAAAATTTAATATAAAAAAATAGAAAATAAATTTTCCCGTTGGCCACCAATTGGAGTTCCGCCGCGGTGTTTTAGCAAACTCCATTGTAGAATTTTCCATCAGCCGAAATTAGGGAAAAACTCAATATTTGGAAAATAATCAATTATTTGAATTTGGAACAGATAGTTATATTTCTATTTAGGTTTTTGTACATGATTATTAAACATATAAATATTGAAAAAAAATGAACTTGTAAAAATGGCTCTCCAATTGGGTAAATATCTGTATTGGAGAATTCTACAGTCAATTTATATTGAGAAAAGCCACTAAGTGGCACTGCGGAAATAGGATGAATATACGGGAAAGAACGGTCCCGTACATCTTATATATACGGGCGTGTTCGGACCCGTATATCCAACGTGTACGGATCCCGTATATTAATACGTATACGGAACACCACGTGTACGGACTTCCGTATATCCGTTCCCGTATCTTTGGATATACGGAGATATTTTAATTTCGAAAAAAAACTGTGCAATATTTTTATGTTATTTAGCGTGTTTTTGAAGAAATGCACATTTTATCCATAGAATGTTTTAGCAAAATATATATGGATATACGGACCCCGTACATGCATCGTGTACGGGATGGATGTACGGACCCCCTACATTCAACGTGTACGGGATTGATATACGGACCCCGTACATGCAACGTGTACGGGATGGATATACGGACGTCATACAACGTATACAGGATGGATATACGGACACCATCCAACGTATACGGGATGGATATACGGACCCCGTACATGCAACGTGTACGGGATGGATGTACGGACCCGGTATATTCAACGTGAACGGGATTGATATACGGACCCCGTACATGCAACGTGTACGGGATGGATATACGGACGTCATACAACGTATACGGGATGGATATACGGACACCATACAACGTATACGGGATGGATATACGGACCCCGTACATGCAACGTGTACGGGATGAATATACGGACCCCGTACATGCAACGTGTACGGGATGAATATACGGACCCCGTACATGCAACGTGTATGGGATGGATAGACGGACCCCGTACACAAAACGTGTACGGGATGGATATAGGACTCCGTACACGCAACGTGTACGGGATGGATATACGGACCCCGTACACGAAACGTGTACGGGATGAATATACGGAGCCCGTACACGCAACGTGAACGGGATGGATATACGGACCCCGTACACGCAACGTGTACGGAATGAATATACGGACCCGTGTACGGGATGGATATAGGATTCCGTACACGCAACATGTACGGGATTGGAATACGGACCCGTACACGGATGAATGTACGGACCTTATACGGGATGGACAAAAAAAGGGTTAGACTGTTTTAGACACGAATGATAAGAAATAAGAAATACATGCTGTTTTTTATAAAACATTATTTATAGACATAGGAAAAACTACTATTTATATAAATTCATAAGATTTAAAAATATCATGTTTGAGTAATCAATGTTTAATGTCATTCTAGATCTGCCTTCACATAATCATTTCATTGTAGCATTTGCTCAAACAAAATGCTGTATGATTAAAATTCCACTGTCTTGTCAAACAACATTTAAAACAAACATCCAGAAAACATTACACTACTAATATGAGTTCCATTCCGCAATTTCTTGGCTTCAGGCATTAGGTCAAATTGCGCGTGGACATCAGGTCACTGGAAAAATAAATTATACAGACACAACAAGCTTATGGCGTACAGACATTTGAAATGCAGATTTGATATAATGCAGCAATATGGCAAATTCTTCACTATGAAGTTAGAAAACCCCGTGATAGAAAAACCATTAGAAAATGTGACACAACCTATATATGTCTAAGTCTAGACTTGTTAAAAATGCACTCTCAAAGCATTAAAAACTGTAATCTTTGGCAGTTTTTTAGCAATTGACTGTGATCTTTGTGCTTGAATTGAAGGAATTTATACAAAAGTTTGCTAAATCTGAGACAAAATATGTTATGTCAAAACGGTCAATCTGAGAGAGTGCAGCTCTAAAAATTTCATCCAGTCCATTCCCAGATGTGATGATAATACATAAACATAAACCTGTGTTGTACATGACATTTCTATGAAAAATTGTCAATGTATGCCAACTAATATTTAATCAAAGTAAATTCAATACATAGCTTGTATTAATTCATAAAGGCATACATATATATTATTTTGTTTCCCCTCAAAATTGTACCAGCGAGCCAATAATTATCTAATGTCAAAAGTCAAACCTTTTAGATTGCCATCTTAATACTGATGTGCATTTATTCTAATTAAAAGATATTTTAAGCTCACAATGCTGTACCTTAATTAAAATACCAAGCCCACATTTCATCAGAATTAAAGTTTATCCGGTTGTTCAATGGTTCACGTTTGAATTATAAATACCTATGCACGGTTTACAGATATAATAACTAACTAATAATCGGTGTCCCTTCAAAAAAAAATAACAATTATATCTTATAATATGCTAGCTCGTAGTCTTACCTCATTATTGTTGGGTATTCTTCCTTGTTGCTATTTGGCTCATGTAATGACACAGATGATATCGATTCTCGCGCTTTCTGCATCCCGCTGTTACGATTGGCTATTGCTTATACGCTCTGGAATGGTTTAATTATTATTATTATTATTATTATTATTATTATTATTATTATTATTATCATTATTATTATTATTATTATTATTATATCAGCGTAAATTGAAATTATCTTAGTCGCATAAATATGCATAGCAAAAAAGAAAAAATGATGTTGTATGGCTAAAAGCCAAATTAAGCTGATTCTGAGACAAAACGTAAATAAGTAACAATTGTCAAACTTAAGAGAGTGCAACTTTAAAGATAGGGCATCTTTATTGCAACTCCCTCATACCAATCAGTCAACCGCTATCAATGAAAACCATGCAAACTTGAAACTAATAATTATTGTTCTTTATTTTAATAAGTATTCAGTCTAATTTCTTTAAAAACAGATGCCTCTTATTTTATATATGACATCAGAGCGGATTTTATCAGCATTCTTCAAGTCAGTTGTCACAATTGTTTAAATACAATAATTAGTGTGATAAGGAAGCTGGCTATTTTTATATGTATTTATTTTTCATATGTATTTATTTTTCATTATTTCTATTTATATTTTATTCGGTTATTAAATTTCCCGCAGTCTGTCGAATTAATTAATAAGATTTAGAAATGTGTGTGTTTTAGTTGTATTTCGTATAGTTTTATGACCCACTGGCCATGTGGTTTTTCAAAGCAAATGATCATGTCACTAATTGACATAACGCGGGCCGTCAGTCCAACTAGCCGGCCAATACCCGACTGACCAATCAGCGTCCAAATAAGGCGTGCCTTATCAGTCGCCCTTTGTTATCCGCCATGACCTCCGACAATCTGCACTTCAGTAGTATAATACGTTTTTTTCTAAATATTTATTACAAATGAGTTCTTTATGATTGAGAGAAAGATTAAACAAATAACGAGAGCCAAAAACACTGACATTAACACAATTACATTGATTTTGACTTCCTCCGCATTTCTTTTACATACATAATAAGAACTGAGTATTAAAACTGCTCTTTCACAGATTGACCGTTTTGACTACTTTTTTGTCTTGGAATGAGCCAATTTTGCGTAATATTCTGGAATTCAGTGATATAAGACTGCTGACAAATGATCAGATCAACATTGTTCATATTTAGGTTTGAAAATTGATGTTTTAAGGCTAAAAGCGTTAAAATAATACAAACGTTTTTATTTTTTTTATTTCGGCAGTTTTCAAAACAGTTGACATCTGTTATTCTGTGAGGTGTCTTATATGACTGAAATGAAGGCATTGATGCCAAATTCATCAGATGAGACCAAACTTAAAAAATTGTTGAAATTGTCAATCTTTAAAGAGCATCTTTATTTCAACTCCCTCATACTAATGAGAGGATTAGGGTAAACTACTTTTAATGAAAAGGAAGTTCATAATAGGAATCAAACTATAAAGAAAGTAAGCTAACAATTAGAGCCATTTTCAATAAAATTAAGATCAAAACAAATCTGGTTTCTTCAAAATTATAACTTAATGCAATTTTAATTAAATGCAATTAGAAAACATGAAATTAATGTATATTTTTGTTGTGTTTAATAAGTAATCGGTCTCTTTTGATCTTATTTTATCATTATTTATTTATTTATTTATTTATTTATTTATTTATTTATTTATTTATTTATTTATTTATTTATTTATTTATTTATTTATTTATTTATTTATTTATTTATTTATTTATTTATTTATTTATTTATTTATTTATTTATTATTCATTCATTCATTCATTCATTCATTCATTCATTCATTTATTTATTTACCATTATTCAATTCATGCATAATATGATAATAATATTTTCCGCAGCTTCGATGAAATTAATTTGTGTTTCGTAGATTTATGACCCACTGGCCATGCGGTTATGAAAACAAATGATCTCCGCGCGACATGCACTAATTGAAAAGTACCCGAGAAAAAGACAGTGATGACACTTCTTAAATATATAAGGTGCCACCTTTCAATGATTTTCATAGCTTCCGATGTTAGATCGACATGGTAGTGTTTATTCATATTCTTATTACTCATTTACATTTCTCACAATTAACTTCTCGTCATTAACTTCTCATAATTATCATCTCAAATGCCCATATCAACTAATATCGGTCATGCGTTAACAGTAATTAACGGGTTTTCACACCTTATCAAATTGCGTTTCAACTGTCATTGCAATTTTTACAACTTGTGAATTTTTTAACACCTAGCAAATGTTTGTTTATTTTGGAACACGCGTTCGGGAAAAAGTGTGAAATTATGACCTCGAGGAAGCCATAAGTTTATGTGCACGATTTGTGTACTTGGGACAGAGGATATTGCTCGACTGCTCGACATAATTAGGTTTCGATGCAGCGTGGGTATATTTTACATGAAAATAGAAGGAAAAAGTTCGGGACCAAGCTCCGACCTCGAGGGAACGCCGGTTCTCGAACGACCGCTTGTTCGAGGGAACGCAGTTTCACTGTTAGTCCTAACATTAAGGAGTGAACCCCTCCACTCATAACCTATATGCCCCATTGATATATTCAGCATATACGGGGAAACTAAACACTAAGCATGTACGGGAAACACAACATGTCCGTGTTTCCGTTTTTAACGGGTAATGTTACTTGTATATTTCCGAACACCCTTAATGTACGGGATTTGTACACGCCAGTATATTCATCATGTACGGGAAACTAAACATTCCCGGGCCCTAGCCGTGAATTTATCCACCCAGCATTGTCGAATTCAATTATTTTGTATCATATAGATGTCATTGCAATTTCTTCAACGGCTGTTAAAACACACCACTAAGCATTGTCAAATTTTATTCTTCTGTATCATAAAGATGTCGCTTTAATTTCATCAAACTTAAGGCTGTTCAAACCAAAAAAGCATTTACAATTTCAACAAAACGTGACTCTTACTTACATATACTCTGCAAGTCAATGGTATAAATGTTGTTCATACATGGATCATATATTCTGTCAAATGAAAGAACAATTAACCTTACTTGATTACAAAATTCAAAACAATTTTAAAGCATGGGTGAACGGTAAACAGTACATTTCCGTATATTTATAGTGTACGGGAATTGTTACTTTTCCGTACACTCAGCGTTTACGGGAACTTGTATATTACCGTACATCCATAATATACGGGAAATGTAAACTCCCGTATATTCATCGTGTAAGGGAATGGTATAATCCCGTACTCTCAAAGGGTACGAAAGAGCATGAATTTCCGTACACTCAACATGTACGGAGACCATACATGTCCGTCCGCTTAAGATATACGGAGATGTACGGTGCCGTTCATTCATCAAAATATCTTTAGTAATTGCCGTAAATCAACCCTACCAGCATTGCCGAATCTAATTTTTTTATCATTACCATGTCGCTGTAATTTCATCAAAGGCTGTTAAAACCATAAAAGCCTTACATTTCCTACACAACGTGACCCTTGCTAACACATTGCTGTTTCTCTACTTAACACGGAAAAATGTATACCAGTCAATGGTTTAAATGTTGTTCATATCATATATGCTCTCAAAAACACACCAAATTACTTTACTTGATTACAAAATTCAAAACTATTTTATAACATGGGTGTACGGGAAAGAGTACATTTCCGTATATCCATAGCGTACGGGAATTGTTACTTTTCCGTACACTCAGCGTGTACGGGAACTGATATATTTCCGTACATCCATAATATACGGGAATTGTACACGCCCGTATATTCATCGTGTACGGGAATGGTATAATCCCGTACACGATGAATGTACAGAAGAACATAATTTCCCGTATTTTCAACATGTACGGAGACCGTACATGCCCGTACACTCAAGATATACGGAGATGTACGGTGCCGTACACCCATCAAAATAATTTAAGTACTTGTTGTAAGTCAATCAACTCAGTATTGTCCAATTTACTAGTATTTATTTGTTATCATTCAGACCATTTTTAATTTCACCAAAAGCTGTCGAAACCCATTAAAGCATTCATTTTCTACAAGGGTGATTTTTACTGACACCATCCGGTTTCATACGTAACTGTGATTTTTTAAGTCAATGGTATAAATGTCGTTCATATCATGTATACTATTAAATTAAACACCCAAAGACCTAAATTGTTTACAGAATTCATTTTTTTTTATTATAACACTGATGTACGGGTTAGTACACGCTCATACATCGAATCCCGTATACTCAACATATGCGAGATTTATGAATATACGGGTCCGAACCCGTATATTTAACATCCCGTACACTTACCGTACACGTTGGGTGTACGGGATTCAGTACATTTTCGTATATTCAACCATTTTACACAGTGTGGAGAATACAGAAGTTAAAGAAAACAGCAGTTGGAGATTTCCACAAAGTAACAGCTGCTGGGGATGGAGAATCAATTTGGAATGTATAAATATCTTTATATTATTGCTTATTAATTTTATGTACACTGCAGATTAATTAAGAAAATACAATGTGTATCCGTGTATTCCATCGGCGTTTTAACTTGTGACGTTGTGTGCAATCTTAAACAATGATATTATATACAACTGCGTTAGATTTGCGATTATTTAATATCCTTGCCTGAGGTCTTGTGGACCTAGATGCACGAACATATTACATACTTTAAAAAATAACATGCTAACCTCCACTTCCTGGTGTGTTCACTTCATGTCTTTAAGTTAATCAAATAGGTTAGAGATTACTCCCTTATTGTTACTAGGTACATTAAATAAGGTTGACTTTGTGACAAACTTCATAAAAATTTAGTTCACTCCCAATTAAAGAAGAAAGTGTGTTTTTTTCGGTGTGTATGTTTAAACTTATGCACACGTGATTATTTTTTATAATTCACTTTTCATGACGGTATATATTTTTTCCATGTTCTGCCCTATCCATGAAATGGGTGAATATATGTATGCTATCACGAACCTTCACTTTTAAGTCCGTGATGTTATTTGTGAACTTTCTATTCAAATGTGTATAAACTTAATACTTCGTAACATAATAAGCTAAAAAATCATAATTTATTGAAGAATGCGCCTATTCCAAATGATTCTTTGATCAGGAGCCATTTTCTCGGTTAACTAATTGTCAGGGATTAGGAGCCTTAGCTAAAAGCATTGACGATATTCGTGTACACTCTTAGACAGTTGTGCTTAGTTACATTGACCGACTGCCGTACTAACTGAATGATAGTTTTACATTCATAAATAAGTAGTACGAGGGCCATTCAAAAATATGTAGACTATTAGTTTTGCGTTCGCAAAATGTTAGATGTTAGATACAAACGCAGTGAATATAACGCAGAACTACATGTACTGATTTAATACACGAGATTTCATCAAAATCCGATCCGTCCGTATTACCACTGCTGCTGTACGATAACATATACACATGTACATACCACAGCGCGCAGTAATATCATCACAGAACGCCACCGTTGTCACACGACACAAAGTGTATCAAATCTTTTCAAAATATACGCCGTTACAATCAATACTTCACCTGTGTCGTCGCAACCATTCGGCAAAAGCTTGTGTATCACTCCGGCGTTAATTTAGCAACAATAGCTCTTGTTGCATACTTCAGTTCGTTCGTATGCATATATACCCAAAATACTACTGCAATGTGTGTTGTTTTTACAAAAGTGTAGCTCATCACGCAATTAATAATAATTTCATAACTCATGTCTTGAATGTCATTATCTTTAGTCAATTATACGTTCTAAGTATTAGGAATGAAATTATTAATATTGTTTCGTCCTGCTTCTTGCTTGCATGTTTGTGTTCGTTTATTTAATATATGTATGTAATATGCTTATATTGTCCCTCTTCGTAGTAAAGGATAAACACTTTTAAGTTTCGAAGATGAATGCTTGAGGTTCGGGTCGTAAAACACGTTGATAAAATATAAGCATATTTTTAAATCACATTTACACATGTTTGGCGAACATTTTGTGATGGCTAACATATTCGCTACAGTAGTGGAGGTTACTGCATAGGAGACAAGCAATATCTTAACCAGTTTCAACAGTCAAAACAAGAAGGACTACTCCGAAGATCAGACGAGATTATTCGTGTTAAATAAGAATAAGTTTTTTCAGAACAAATATTGAACAAGACAATAATAAAACTATGGACTTATTGAAGGCTACTGTGTACTAAGTCCAAATGCCTTATGTTTTGAAGTTTAACATATGTTTTTACGAGCATGATCTTGTTTAAACTATGACATTAATCATAAGTGTTTAATTAGTTGTCATGTTCATGAAAACAATTCGTACACAACCAGTGGTATTTTGAAAGTTCTTGTTATTTTCATTTGTATTTATGTTTAAAGATTCATGATAAAGATGTGGACAAACTGACGGACGTTTTGGCGAGGACAGTGTACCTGCTCCCGGACCTGCTTCGCCAGTCACGTAATACTATGGTGCTTTCATGCTTTTCATAAAATGGGCGATGTGTAACGGTTTAAGAGTATGAACAGTTTACCAGCTAATCCTCTGATAGTTGTACTTTTTTAGCTTCTTTGATTCAAAAAGTATAAACTAGTCCTGTTAATATGGCATTTTATTTTATATAATGATTTCATGAAATGTTCGCTTTAGATTTTCTTACGGGTTCTTAATTAGTAGTTAATATTTTTGGAGTTAGCAAAACGTTCTTGGTCAAAGTCAAAACACAAAAAAAGACCAATAAATATAAATATATTAAATGGAATGTATGATAGATTGTAGACTTTTGAAAATCATTATATTTTTCGCGCTTTTTGGGTAGTATTTGGAGGTATTTTAAGAAGTTCTGAGTTATTTAACATTCATGTATGTGACATTGTATCTTTCTTTTCTTAAATGGTCATATTCATAGTGGGAACTTTGATAAATAGCGTGATGGTGCTTGTGGCATGCTTGCAAAACCTGATGTGTCCTGTTGCAAAGCTTATCTGTCGAATACTTACTATTTGTTTTGCAATTTATGTTTAACGAACTAGAGCGATTAATAAGAATATGACATACACTTATCTTAGACATTTTTTTCTGGATGCTTCTAAGCCTCATGTAGAAGATACATACACTGTCTCCATTCGTTAACATCAGGATGGTGTCATTGTTAAAGCAAACTATGGCATTAAAGACATTAGGACATAAAGACATGGTCGGTGGCTAAGTAAAAGTGCAATGCATGCTTGTATTAACGATAACGTTCGTGAACGACAGTCTTTTAGTTAGGGACTGTAATGTGATTTGTAGTGTTTATCTTAAATGTAAAAAATTAACGAATAAAATATATGTGTGGAGTTATTAAAGTGTACACGGGGAATTTGTGTTTTTGCCAAGCTGGTTATTCAGCGCAGATCAGTGAAACTGACAAGACATAGCTAAATATAGAAACTATTAATGTACGTTGCGTATGTGCGTTATAGTCAACAAGATTGTTTATTTTATATTAAATACAAGTATTTGAATTTTGAGCGTTTGTTCTAATATGACTATAGTTTGTAAGTTATTTTCATATCTATCAGAATATAAGTTATGGTATAGAACACATTTAATATATCATTTATGTATTTCATGTCATTTGAGTATTGTATGTGAAATGAGATGTACCAGTTCACTGTCCAGACGCTTGATCAGATCTAGAAAATGTATTTCCAAAGTGGTTTTGTTTATTTTGAAACGAAAGGAAACATTACAATAAGATATATGTACAGCGTTACAGCGGTACTTTTGATAAAGGTTTGCGCATGTCTCCCGTACGACATACGAAATTGGCGTAATCAGCCACCATAAGTAATACTTAATTAAACACATCACATATATCGCAAGATTCCTTCATATCTTCAATAGCCCTAGTATATGATGTTGAAATATGGCATTGCGTTTTCATTTATGATATTGTATAGCCATCACTATAGTTGTACAAAAACATTTCAGACAGATTAATAAATCGAATTCATTGTGGTAAATTTGACTATGTGTTCAAATTACTATACTGCGGTTTGTGTAAGAAGTGACCTTGTAGTAAAGTTACTCATACTGTATCTGACTAGATTGTTCTGCGCTTTTTTTACTATCTAGATAATATTTTTATAGTTATCGATTATACGATTTCTGCATTTCTTAATGCAGTATATAGTATTACCAGTGTACCCATCATCAAAACCATTCTGGTTTACACATTATATGAACAAAACTAGAGATTAACTCTCATACGTTTAAATGAACACAATTGTGTTTTTTAAACAAGTTCATTAATATTCATTGCATACTTGTTTAATACAGAGTAGTAGTTTTTAATTGACGTTTACAATCCATCAAGCTATTTCGTCGAAGGCAAAAACTGCTTTTTCTTAATAATAAACACATATACAGTGTGATAGTGAGTGAGTGAGTGAGTGAGTGAGTGAGTGAGTGAGTGAGTGAGTGAGTGAGTGAGTGAGTGAGTGAGCGAGCGAGCGAGCGAGCGAGCGAGCGAGCGAGTGAGTGAGGTTGCAAGGATATGACACTCGAATTAGTAAAATCAGCAACGAATGACGATTCGATGTCAAAGTGAGGATGTGCTCACTCTTCTCCAGCTTAAATCTCTCTAGAATTGATTCATTTGATCTGAAACGTGAAATAAAATGATTTGATATGTTGGTACTGTTTGTCGTCCGGTGCGTAAATTTGTGTGTTGATTTTTGCTTTGTTGTATTTTTTGTTTCTTAGGCTAACACACTCCAATATTGTGCGCATGCGCAGATTTTCTAAAGAAAATGGCTGACTTAGTGCAACATAATTTCTTTTAAATTTAAAGCTGCAGGTACGAGTTAAAGCAAGTACTGATTATATTAAAATTGGAAAAAAACATAATTTAACTTTTTGCATGACTAAAAGAACTGATTATACTTAGGTTCATGCAAATATCGAGTCCATTGCTTACAGTCAACAAACGATAAAAGTCGGTGTTCGGTGATGTTGCCATTTGCCGATTTGTGGGAAATAACTGCAATATTAAGCGTTGATGAAACCTCCTTATCAATCTGACATTTCTCATGACAAGGATTGCAGAAGAAAGAGCATTCAACGCCAAGTGGTTATTGTCGCAAACACGTCGGTTTTAAAGAATCACTCAATGTTTTGTAGAAGTAACACAGTAAAATGATATTAGAATCCCTCCATAATGTATCCCTTATTCTGTATTGTTCCACCATACAAAATAAATTGCTTTTAAACAACATTTTTCTTTCAAAATAATTCTAACAATGTCCACAGAAATGTGCTGGCAGTTTAGTGTATAAGAAACGATTTCGAAAAGAAGTCTATCAATAGAAGGCACTGCAGTCGTGCGTTTTAGATAAACTGTTCTCAGTAGCTGTACGGTTTTCACAGAGAACAATAAATACATAAAATTTACAATAAATAAAAAAATAAGACTAACAATCTAACGGTGTAATCTATATACCCCGAGTATTGGAATTAATAAAGTACGTAATATTAAATAACTATATAGTTGTGTGTATTGTCCACAGTTGTAGGTGTGCAAGGTCCCCAGTATGCCTGTGCGTGGAGTTTTTCAGTCCCCAAAGACTGGTAGGGCGCTCAGTGCGAATGTGTGTGTAAACTGTAGCTATCTCCAGAAGAAAGTTTACGGTTCGAGATGAGTTTAACAACATAAGTATAAGGACATTGCCATAGAAAAATGACCTTTATAGCTCTAGCAAAATTGTCACTGCAACCAGGCCGGTAAGTGATATAAATAAAACTTTCAGTAAGAACGTCCCCAGGGCAAACTGTCCTATGGTCAAAAGTATCATTTAGGTCAAAACGTCCCCAAGAACGTCCCGAAAATTTAATGTTGCATTTAGTATTGATTTTAATAAATAATTGTTTATGGCCTGGATTATTCATTACATAATCAGCCTCTTACAGCGTGGAGCAGTTTATATTCATATCTTAAATTTATCACATAAATATGTTGGGGACGTATTGACTATGTAGATTTTTTTTTAAAGGAGTAATAATATTCTTACATATATTTTATATCACGCAAAATAAAAGCAATAAGGAGAAGAGTGTGAGTAATAAACAATAAAAGTAATAATGATAATGATACAAATAGAACGTACACACAGTTCAATCTTTCTCCTCCTCCTGCTTCTCACTTCTAAGTATTCTGTCGCCATATTACCGAAACTTTCCACGTGATGATGTTTGCGGCCGTAAAGGCGTCTAACGCACTGAACAACCGTGGCAATCTTGGTAGATTGAACGGAGGTGATGGTGGCGCTTCGAACGAAGTGGAAGGCAGTGATGTTGGCGCATCCAGTGGAGTGGAAGGCAGTGTCGGTCGTACCCCAAGTGGAGTGAAAGGCCGTGATGGTGGCGCCTCCAGTGGAGTGGTAGGCATTGATGTTGGCGCCCCCAGTGAAGTGGAAGGCACTGATGGTGGCACCCAAAGTGGAGTGGAAGGCATTGATGTTGGCGCCTCCAGTGGAGTGAAAGGCAGTGATGTTGGCGTCTCAAGTGGAGTGGAAGGCAGTAATGGTGGCACCCCAAGTGGAGTGGAAGGCATTGATGGTGGAGCCTCCAGTGAAGTGGAAGGCAGTGATGGTGGCGCTTCCTGTTCAGTGGAAGCCAGTTGATGGTGGCGCCTCCAGTAGAGTGGAATGCAGTGATGGTGGCTCCACCATTGGAGTGGTAGGCATTGATGGTGGCGCCTCCAGTGGAGTGGTAGGCAGTGATGGTGGCGCTTCCTGTGGATCGGAAGCCAGTTGATGGTGAAACCTCCAGTGGAGTAAAAGGCAGTGTCAATGGCACCTCCAGTGGAGTGGAAGGCAGTGATAGTGGCGCCTCCAGTGGAGTGTTGGCAGTGATGGTGGAGCCTCCAGTGGAGTGGAAGGCAGTGATGTTTGTGCCTCCAGTGGATTGGAAGGCGGTGATGGTGGCGCCTCAAGTGGAGTGGAAGGCAGTGATGGTGGCGCTTCTTGTTGAGTGAAAGTCAGTTGATGGTGGCACCTCTAGTAGGGTGGAATGCAGTGATGGTGGCGCCACCAGTTGAGTGGAAGGCATTGATGGCGGCGCCTTCAGTGGAGTGGTAGGCATTGATGGTGGCGCCTCCAGTGGAGTGGAAGGCAGTGATGGTGGCGCCTCCAGTGGAGTGGTAGGCAGTAATGGTGGCACCCCAAGTTGAGTGGAAGGCATTGATGGTGGAGCCTCAAGTGGAGTGGAAGGCAGTGATGGTGGCGCTTCCTGTTGAGTGGAAGCCAGTTGATAGTGGCGCCTCCAGTAGAGTGGAATGCAGTGATGGTGGCTCCACAATTGGAGTGGTAGGCATTGATGGTGGCGCCTCCAGTGGAGAGGTTGGCAGTGATGGTGGCGCTTCCTGTATATCGGAAGCCAGTTGATGGTGAAACCTCCAGTGGAGTAAAAGGCAGTGTCAATGGCACCTCCAGTGGAGTGGCAGGCAGTGATAGTGGCGCCTCCAGTGGAGTGTTGGCAGTGATGGTGGAGCCTCCAGTGGAGTGGAAGGCAGTGATGTTTGTGCCTCCAGTGGAGTGGAAGGCGGTGATGGTGGCGCCTCAAGTGGAGTGGAAGGCAGTGATGGTGGCGCTTTTTGTTGAGTGAAAGCCAGTTGATGGTGGCACCTCCAGTAGGGTGGAATGCAGTGATGGTGGCGCCACCAGTTGAGTGGAAGGCATTGATGGCGGCGCCTCCTGTGGAGTGGTAGGCATTGATGGTGGCGCTTCTTGTGGAGTGGAAGCCAGTTGATGGTGGCAAATCCAGTGGAGTGGAAGGCAGCGTCGGTGGCGCCTCCAGTGGAGTGGAAGGCAGTGATGGTGGCGCCTCCAGTGGAGTGGTAGGCAGTAATGGTGGCGCTTCCTGTGAAGTGGAAACCTGGTGATGGTGGCATTTCCAGAGGTGTGAAAGGCAGTGTCGGTGGCGCCTTCAGTGAAGTCGAAGGCAGTGATTGAGGCGCTTCCAGTGGAGCGGTAGGCAATGAAGGTGGCGCTTCCAGTGGAGTGGAAGGATTTGATGGTGGCGCCTCCAGTGGAGTTGAAAGCAGTGATGGTGGCACCTCCAGTGGAGTGGAAGGCAGTGATGGTAAGTCTATCGATGGTATCGGTGCAGTGCATCCGTCGCAAACAAATTATATCTAATTCGCTTCTACAGGCATATACATAGCAGGGGCGGCTCCAGAAATAGTCGTTAGAGAGGGTGTAACTTAAGGACGTAACTTTTTGACAATGTTTCAGTAAAAAAGCGACCACAGGTCCCTTATCCATGAAAAGGGGTGCAACAAAGAGCGTAAAAAGCGACTGAAGTAGCCTTTTAAACACAATGACAAGCATGTGCAGAACCCAGATTTCAGCGGTTGTGGCATTCTTTTAAGGCAGTGAAGTGGGTACACATATAATCCTCAAAACTAGTCAGACGTGTTTGCATATTGGTACTGAAGCTTGTGATTATTTTATTATGATATTTCTTTTAAACCATTTACATTCATTTACTTCGTAATAAAACTGGTATGAAGAGCAATGAATAATGGGTCATTGAGTGAGTGGGTCATTAAGTGAGTGAGTCATTGAGTGAGTGAGTCATTGAGTGAGTGAGTGAGTGAGTCATTGAGTGAGTTAGTGAGTCATTTTGTGAGTGAGTTAGTGTGTATCTTGTCCAAAAACGTACACTAAATAAAACATCAGTCTTCATCATATAGGAACACTATGGATCGCCATAAATGGATATAGTATCAAATGTGAGCCGTAAACTCTGCCATTTTATCAGGAAGGGTTAGAGTAAAAGGAAACACGTTAAGGTTATTCATATTATACTTTTTTCTAACTAAAGTACACGTAACATATAACATGAAAGTCCTATTGTTGATTGTCAGTGGTGCATCATTGATAGATTGAAGTTAAGACACTTTTCAAATCGAAAGTCAAAATATCATGCCAACTTATATTCAAATATTTTTTTTTATTTCTTTCTGATTTGTTTGTTAAGGCTTTGTTTTGTTTTTTATCTCGCAACGTATTTTAAATTATGTTTTACATATTAATAGAAATATACCCGTTCTTGCCATTGTAGTATTACCTAAGGACCACGATGTGGAACACTATTTGGAACACTTTTGGAACACGATTAAAACATTATTTGAAAATGTGTTCGTTTTACTCTCATATACAGGGCATATTTATAATGAAAAAACCTGTTTTTAATCCTGTAGTTTTTTTTAGTTCATTTAGTTTTATGGAACACTTTTAATGCTATAAAGTGGGAATATTTCTTTCTACAAATTTTGTCGTTTTTAATCATGTCTAATGGTTCAGGGAATAATTTTTATTGTGGTTTATATATGTGATAAGAATACGCTATTAAAACTGCGTTTAAGTCGGTTGCGTGTTTTTATTTTGTGTGATTTGATACATGTTCCATCTTGACATTTACTCTGATTGCTTTTAATATTTGCTGTTTTAATCGGTTTATTGAAACAACGAGTTCTTTAAGCACCAACTTGAGCAATTGATTCAGTTAAATATACCTGTTAAAACATATCACTGAATATGCCGAAATGCACTTAGTCGAAGAAATAGTTACGTAAACAAAGGTGTTATACTTAAATCATCTATAATTATCTTTATTATTCACCACCGATTCGTCCTTCCATCCGTCATTTCTTTCTGTCTGGAACCATATACGGATTAGTCAGATGGTGTTCAAACTTGGTCAGAATGTCCCCCTTAATAAAATCTCGACCGCTTGTAAATGTGGGTCACATTGGTCAAACACTTGGTCACAAAGTCAACTCTTTGAATCTTCTTTGGAAAACACTAGAAATATTATATTTGGTTCAATTTTTCTATGAATCTTTATCAGAAGATTTTCTTTCCTGAACGACTTATTTGAAACGAGAGCATGTGAGGTCAAGTCAATATGTCAAATATTAGATTTCCATTTGGTCTAGGTAGGGATTGGTTAGATAATATTAAAACTTTAAAGGATTGTTCCTCTTAATAGGGTTCCAACCACATGTGAAATATGGTCATATGGAGTCCAAAAGGCCATAAGGTCATAAGGCAAATCTTTGAAACACGCTAGAGGCAATAGATTTGGTCCAAGAACTCCGCGTCCATTTCAGAAATGAATCATTTTTATTCTTATGTTTATTGTAAGTCGCACAAAGTTCTAAGCAGCGGTTTATTTGTGTATGTGAGTTTAGACGCCAAATAAATATTTTAATTGTTACACTTTTAATACAAACATTGAATCATTGATATGTTACATCTGTTTGTATTTAATCGTAAAACAGTTGGCATTTTAACACGATTGATTTACATGATTGAAAACCATGACCATGTATGGTATGCGTTTGGTCAATACAAATTAGCGTTTAATTGTATTTATTATTAGTGGTTCTAAATAGCTTGTGACGTTTTGGGGAATTTTCCACAGAAAATAAGACCAGAAGGCATTCAACCAAGCTCTGTGAACTTTGAATGCATGTTTTACCACAGTCAATTTCAATTGAGATCTTTATGAACTCTTTAAATAGTATGAAAGCCTGTTTCGAGTGTACTGTTTTTATAATGATTATACTTAATCAAAATGAAATACTAAAATTCAGTCATGAAGATAGTTTTTAAAGATGAATACCTGAAACAAAATATCTTTAAAACCGTTTTTGGCGACACGTTTTTGGCTGACTCGGAGTGTTTTGGCATGTGACTTCATTTTCTTCAAATATTTTGCATTTTCTAATCATTTGGAAGGAAAGATTAGCGAATACATGTCGCTTTTATTTTTATTAATGTTTTCCTTATTTGTTCCCAGTTTTAGTACAATGATGCTTTTTATTATGAAATTCTATGATCACACAGTTTAAAACTTTTTATTTTATAAGGCAGACTGTGTGGGTTATTTATAGTTTCTAACAATGACTGCATCGTATCTTTGAAACGTTTTTGCATTAGGTGCTCTGAATTGTTTCCCTCCGTCTGCAGATAGAGTTGGGATCTCTAATCATATAAGTACTTGGGGTTTACCTATACGTTTATTATTATTTATTTTGTTTTATTCAAGTTTCCTCAAGTTAATGCATACTTTGATAAGATTTACGTTTTGCGTTTTATCTTTATTAAGGATTGTTGGGATAAGAGTGAGGTTTGTGCACATAAACTGGTTTAAACCCCCAGTAAATTTACATTTTACTGACCGTTCCAATGCGGTACATGACAATTCTTGATAAAATACCTTGTTTAATATAGTATTAATGCACTGTGTTGTTTATGAAGCTTTGTGCTGTCGTTCCATGTTTCTTGTTTGTGATTTTTCGTTTTTGTGTTCTATGTCTTTGACGTTAACCCTGTGCCATAAAACAGGGTTTATGTTTACACTTTTGGCTACTGAGCTTGTTTTTGTAGTTTTTCCCATAAATACGTTCATGTTAATGGACAAAATCACAAAACAACATTCCACAATTGTACTTAATAGGCTCTTACTGTACATCATTGATTGGACAAAAAACTGCCACAAAATAGTACTTGTTGAAATTTTGTGTGAATCATCTAGAATTCAATTAATCAACTGTTCAGAACATTATTTCGGAATACAGTGACAGGTTCGTGGGACTAGGTAAATTTAAAGAGCTCAAGGTAAAGACCCGTAGAAACAATGATGTCGCACCTGTCGCACAGCCAAAAAGAAGTATACCATTCAAAATGTGACAGCAAATTGATACAAAAATACAGGAACTCATCGAAAAGGATGTAATTGAAAAAAATGGAAGGCCCAACGCTTTGGATTTCACCCTCTGTGGTAGTCAAAAGCAAACAATGATGTAAGAATTGGCGTCGATATGCACCAAGCGAACACAGTCATTAAACGGGAAAGGTTTCTAATTCCATCAATGAACATCGATAAAACATTAGAAGAATTGAGTGATGCGCGCCATCTTTTCAAAACTTGACCTTAAAATGAGATTTCACCAAATTGAGCTAGATCGTTGTCACGGGAAATAACCACAAATGTCACAAATGACGCATTATAAAGAAAAAAAAGTCTCGGGAATACAAGTGCACCACAAACGTACAAAAATGTATTTAACATACAATACAAGAATTGAAGGATGAAGAATGTCTCCGATGATTTCATAGTGTACGGAAAGGTGCAGACAGAACATCACCACACTGCACTACTGGAAAATCAACTACTCTTCAAAAGAACCGTTAAAACAAGCTCCCTCACTTCAAACAAAAACCACAAAGATTATTCAAGGCTACGCAAACAGGGGGGAAAGGTTCTTATTCTAAAACGCGACTGATGAAAGTTAAGCAGCACATGGATTCCAGACACCGTTGTTTCTCAGAAGGGATACCAGGTCAAACTGCAGTCAAGGGACAATTGCGTATTTTATCGGCACGTTTCACACACCAGACCCGCCTGAGTGTTATTTTTTGTTATCTTAATTGATTGAATGTTTAAAAAAGTTGTATCTGATGCTTTTTGACATTTGACATATTTAACTTGACATGTTTAAATGATTGTAAAATTGAATGAATGACGTTTAATGTGCCACAGAATGAAGTTAAATATTTACCACATGTGTTGAAGAAACTTATGAACTATAAACTATAAACAAATGAAGGGATGCAATGTATCTTTTAACTGGCCCATCCCCTTTTGGGTGGAGCTATTTGATTTTCTGGACACTTGCCATTGTAAATAAAGTTAGTTAATACGGGTATAGAGACCAAGACGGTGTTGCTTCTCTCTCTCTTAGTAGAAAAAAATACAATACGTTACCAACGTTACAGTAATGCAGAGCAATAAAATTAAGTTTCCTGTCATATCAGTATTATTTTTAACGCATAAAATAATCAAGATGGAAAGTGCCGATCTGAATTGTTCATGAACCTCAGGTGTTTCCGTATTGATTTCGATTGGTTGCCGGTCTGCGCGCGTTTTATTTGAGCAAATAACGCCGGCAAAGAACAGAAGTATTCCCTTGTACACATAACCATAGGAGGAATTGTTAAGTCGAACTTCAATTCCGTACTTAAGGTTGCAACTGTGTGTTTGCTTGTTACTGCCAGTTGTCATTTATGACTTTGTTCCCATGCCCATACACTGTGCATTTAAGAGTTTTCATATTCACGATTGGCTATGTTGTATCTTTATATTGAATCAAACATTTAGATCCAAAAAGACAAAGCGTGATTAATATTTTGAGTTCTTTATTTTCAGTTGTCTCCAGTATGTTTATTTTATAATACGTTTCCAAATAATGGAATGAGCTATTTCTAAAAAGCCCTGAAACAAACATAGGACATAACTATAATTAAATTGTGAATAAAACAATGTACACAAATACAAGCAATAGAACACAAGACAAAATACACAAATACAGCGAGTTCCATTAATTCATGTAGGTTATTAAAACCGTTAATATAATTAACTATATGGAACACAATACAAAGAAATTTACAATTCTTGATATACATAAAACACACACACCTAGAGTATAATCTCTAGTAGACTATAATCATATATACTTCAGTTATTGATATAGAAGTAGACAGGAGTCACGCTCATCCTCTTACATATTTTATGGTAAAGCTGAAACATGCATGTTAATAAATATTAAGTTATTTGTTAAAACACCATGTTAAATTCCAGCAATAATAAATCTCAAATAACAACTATTTGAATCTCAATTGCAATACGAGTAGAATAAAAACATAAAAGAAGCAAATACCTTTAATTTGATGTTTTCCCGTCCAATGAAATTTTATTAAATTAAGTAGAACTTTCACGCCAGAAACCAAAATCAGAAATGTTCCTGAGAAACGTTAAATGGCCGAGGCTCACCAAAAGCTTGAAACAAGACATTCATTGGTTAAAAACTCAGGAATGCATATACTCATTGGTTGCTAAAAATGGAATGAATATAAATGAGAAAAACATAAAAACCAGTTTGGGAACCAACAATTCTATCTTAATCACATGACTGGTCAGGTGACCGACATCATGAAATAACAGTTAACAGTAAACAATTATCAATGACCACATAAATACCGTAAATTCCCTAATGATAACACATGCAGAATTATTCATCAAGTCATGAAATATCATAATTCCTCTAAAAGCAACCCTTACTTAATAATACTGAAGATTAATAAAAAACAATCACATATTATACTATATTACAGCTATGTAAGGGTCTGTTGTACTGTATTTAGCCTTTTGGAGTAGTGTTTGACCTGTCTTTACCATGCTAACCAATAACTTTACAATAAGCACACTGACCCTCCATTTTTGAAGTGGAACTGCGTGTGTACGTTTGTTTGTTTTTGAAATGTATTAAGTGAAATCATTCAGTTAAATTCAGAATTATTCTAAAATCTTTTACTTTTGAACCAGACATTTTGAATTGGACGAGCTTTTTACCAGTGACGTTCAAAGTTTGATTATTAATGATAATATAATTTTTTACAATCTTTTTTACTTGGTCTGCAACAGTGTTCATTATTTGTTTTCAACCTATTCCTAACTATATTGCAAACATTCCTCAAATTGAAGGAATTAAAATTAATGATGAAGCTGTACAACAAACCCTTTTTGCAGACGACTCAACTTCCTTTAATTATGATAATCGACAATCATTTGAAACTTCTATAAAGACACTAGAAATGTTCTCTGGTTGATCAGGTATAAACCACAACAGCAATAA
This sequence comes from Mya arenaria, assembly GCF_026914265.1. Classification (NCBI taxonomy): domain Eukaryota; kingdom Metazoa; phylum Mollusca; class Bivalvia; order Myida; family Myidae; genus Mya; species Mya arenaria. The sequence goes on from NC_069126.1 coordinate 53,357,961, forward strand.
ATCCATAGAACTTAGAGTCGGATCATAGCAAAATGCAAATACAAACTTATAAAACACTAACAAATTTATATGGCTTCCTGAAAGCGCAAATACATCAGGCATGTCTTTTACAAATAACAAATAATTGAATATACAAAGGAACATTGAAACAAAATAAAAGTATTCAGAATCAGCTTAAAATGGTAGCTGCACAGAAATCCCACACTCATGCGAAAAGCTACGGTTAGAACCCTTGCACTTCCGAAACTAATATACCCATTTGCAGTACTGCCAATCTAAGTAAACAAACTATTGACGACATTTAAAACCATTGTGGGGGGTTTTATGTGACAATTAACCTAATAAGATTAAAAGAAAAGATAGTATGTCAAAACTATGAATACGTAGGTCTTCAATAAACATTCCATAGGCTCACCGAAACCTCTATGGATAAAACAATATCAAGACCCATATACTAATGAGGATTGGAAAATGTCCATGCACGAAAAAATATCTTTTAAAAAAATATCGAAACGATCTTATTTTTGAATCCATTCTAGACCAACATGATTTTTCCATGCACGAAAAAATATCTTTAAAAACAATATCGAAACGATCTTATTTTTAAATCCATTCTAGACCAACATGATTTTAAACAAATTTCTCCAGAATTATTTTTTTAACGACGTATTGATGTCATGGAAAATTATTAGAAATAATCAGGATGAAAATAATAATCTTACTATTTGCAAAATGATGATATGGAATAACAAATTACTTCAATAAAATGGTATTTGTAAGGTATCAGGTTATTTGTACACATTTACGACTAAAGAACCAATACCTGCTACAATTTTAATGAACTTAAATTTCTTTATAACTTCAATGAAAAAGATTTTCTAAAATATCTAACACTTGTTAATTCTATACCAGCATCATTAAAAACATAACTGATGTCGGAAACGATTAACCGAACACCACTAGATAAATTAACTAAAATCAAAACAGACAAATAAATTCCTTTTATTCATTACATCAATGATTTATATTAAAATCGCCACCAGAAAGTAAATGGCGACATTTATTTCCAAGTATAAATAAGGACAAAAATGGAAGTCAATTTACAGGCAAACATATATCACTACAATAGACACGTCTCTTCGCAGTTTTCAGTATTATACCGACAAATACATATCTGTTTAAATGTAAGATAAAAACAACACATTTATGTCTCTTCTGCACCATAGACACATAAACAATAGAGCACGTACAACACGTACCTTCGAAATTCATTAGGGGAAAAACCTTGAGAGATTGGAAGAATGTGTACGTGTAAGTGGATGCGTGTGCGTGTGCGTGCATGCGTGTGGAGGGATGGGTGGGAGATAGTTGCAGGTGTGCATAAGATATAAATAAAATAAAATAAATTTTTAATATGTCATATCTGCCTAATGTAAGTGTATTTACTTGTACTCTGTGTAAAAAATGAGTCAGAAGAAATGATGCATGTCCTTCATATTTGGATAAGGCTCTGTGAACATACTGCTTTAGCCTTGTTCCTGCTTACAGCAGCTCATGTTCACAACAAACACATTTGATGTTCATTGCACATTGTTCTATAGCTTCTCAGTTAACACATATATTAGGGATACAAACGAATATTCGAATATTTGATCGAACGTTTGGTATTAGAATGTCAAAATTGCTGTTCGAATATTCGAATGTTTTTGTTGTTGAATAAATAGAGTAATAAATATTTTGCCTTCAACTCTGTGGTTGTGTAAACAATTTGTTTGTCTTGTTTTTACAACGATTGGTCCGTAATGCAAGTGGTTTGAATGCGATAACACTACACTAAACACGCGTCATATGTCATTTAGGGACGAATCGTCAGTTGCTATAAAAGTCCCCGTAATTTTACCATAACTGGCTATCAGACAAGTGACATAAAAAAATCAATTGTTTTCGGGAAATTCCATGTGTTGTCATGGGTACAAACGAAGCAGTGCAAAATTGCTAAAATCACTAAAATATTTAGCTTCGTATATTCTAATTTCCAAAATAAAGTCTAATTAAATAACTAAGTTGTTACATTACCTCCCTTTGAATTAAAAATTATAACACTTGAACAGTCAAACAAACACTTTCGAGATTGTGTTGAGGAAAATGTGATGAAAATTTGATTTTCATGAAATAAATAGTATAAAAAAGATTTTGGAGGAATTATAAAACAGTTGGTGGGTTTCAAACTTGTGGCGGTTTTGGGATGATAAACACACAAAAAGTGAAATATCCGTTTATTTCTAGAATATATACACATAAAGCAATTATTGTTATAGCAAAAATAATTTTTTTGCATCGTATACATCCTAAATAATGTTAAGTGGGTGGCTTTTTACAAGAAAAGTATCTGAACAAAACTTTCTGTATTTCACTATGTGTTTCTAAACAGGAGAATAATAACGATGGTTCAGAGGTGAATGGCGCCAACTTCCAATTTCAACATTTTGAGAAAAACGAAAAACAAAACAGAAAAAATGAAATCACATTTTTCCTGAAAGAAATATGTTCTCATTTTGACTATTTAAACTATGATGACCATTCATGTACATGTTGTAAACGTTTGAAGTTAAAATATGCTACACAAACAACATTAGTGCACTTTTAAAAGATACAAAAGTTATAAATGTGAATGGGTTGAAGGTGCTATATGTATTCCGCACTGCTTGATATGATTGTTGCAAGAATTAAAGGTGCCAATTGCAGAAACACCTTTTGCCGAAGTTATAATTCTTCACATTTGAGAATTGTTATAAGTAAAGGGTGCCAAATGCAGTTTGACCCTTTTTACGCTATGAAGTTAAAGTAATTATTTACTTTTTATTTTAAGTAATTGTTAAGTACATGTCAACTCTTTAAATACGATTTCAAACACAAAAATGTTTTGGTCGCTTTATTTGGATAGTATGTAAGACAACTAAGAAATGGGCTTATTTTACTGATGTATTTTAATTTGTCTTTCTTATTGCCCAACTTTACATTGTACACAAATGTATATAGTTAATTGTATTATGTTAATGAAGAGTATTATGATCAATTGTAGCACCCTCACTCCAATTCCTTTTTTGTTAATACACTATGCCGTCCAATTGTATATTTATGAAGTCAAAACAACCACGTCTGGTGATACAGGTTTTATTGTAAGCAATTATTTATTTCTGACTGCCAATTCATTTGTTCTATTAAACGAGAGCAAAGCTGACTTTCAGAGCTTTACCTGTCAGTCTGCCTTAACTCGGTCCGTTGACCTGAAGATATAAACCCAATTACATTTTCTTAGATTTTAACTACTTTGCAGAAAATAAACCTCACTCCTAACCAGAAACAGACTCAGACTCTGACTCTAAACTATCTATCTTATCAAGCTCCGGAAAAGTGTTGTATACTTGCCAATTTACCCCAATTGCAGGTGACTATTCAGAACTGTTTCTTATTACCCCTTTATAATTGAACGATGATGCATTTAACCTCAAGTGACAATAATAAAAGTATTTTAATGGCTATCGCCACGAAAAGGAGCTTGTCAATCAATAGTTTCAGTGACATAACATTTTACTAGACCAAACCCCTTTAATAAGATTTTAATAAACAAGGTAATAAGACTATTTTTTGGACACTACTTAAATAAGCCATTAGCGGTTGACCTAGGGTTTAAATCGATTGATCTTCGATGGTACCAAGTAAGATATGAGTTTAGCATAAGGCAGGCCCTTTGATAGTTTTATTTAAGTTGTATGGCCTTTGTTAGCATATGCTAAAGCGATTGACGTTCCGTCTATTCTCAGAATATCTAATCGACACCTGCCGGTAACGGTTATGAAGCTCCGATGAAAATAAACGTTATGGCATTTTGACCACTTAGTAGCTAAAGATGCTGAAAAGCAATGATTGAAAGTAGGCTTCAACTCCTTTCGATGTTTTCCCTGAAACTAGAAGCGACAACAAGTCAGCCTTCTCGGCAGAAAGGATCAGTAACTCTGCTCAATATGCCTGTCAGAGTCAAACCATTCTTATGTTGTGTAGGTTCTACTCCTTTTTGAAACCACTTGTATTTATTTCACATTTTTACTCAATGTTATAAAATATACTTTGGGAAAATTCTTTGCATATTTGTATCCATTTTGTTAAAAGTTAACATTATCCCCATTCACATAACTTCTTCATTGCATGTAAGTTATGATTCTGTTGACAGCTGGTTTTCGACGCAATCGTTTACGTCTAGACTATTATAAGCGGCATCTTTATGGGAATTACGTTTAAATGAAAACTGTCTATTTGTCGCGTTGATTGTGATCTCGTTCTCTTGCAACTGTTTTCAGACTGTTGTCATAATCATGGTCAAGATGACTTTTAATGATGTATGAATAAAGCCTATTGGTAAAACGTTCCAATTGAAGATAACACCTTTTTCCGGAGCAAACAATTAAGATGTTTTTGAATTGAAGCTGCCTTTGTTACCTTGTTACCTTTTACCTGAACAATTTTTCTCTCAAAGACGTTGGTCCAAAACAATTATTTCAATTATTCCCATATAAGAAATTTTATCACATATAAAGCGTGACTTGTATAATTAAAAAAACACACAAAAATGTCATATTTGACCAAAATTGAAGTTGTTTTTTATCTGTAAACTCTCGCTTATGAATTGATTACATGTCATAATTTTGTATCAGTTGCTTGGTGTTTTTTGAGATACTGACAGGCATTTCAATAAGAGAAGATTTTTTTGGATGTTACATGCTTATCTCCCTTGATATAGCGCAAGTCGCATATGGTATAATCTTACAAACATCAGTTATTTACACCTTTATGTAAGTCTTCAACAAATGTTTTGTGTTCAAGTTGTGGTCTTATCATGGTTGATAGATTTGAAAGCTCAAAGTATAAATGTAGGTCTGATAATGATCGAAAAATATTAAATCTACGTAAAAGGATGTGAAATGAAGGTCCTCAGATTGATAGCTATAAACGCTACTTACATACGTATAGCGCCGACTTCAGAACAACCACTCTCACTCACACTCAATGAGTTAATCCTCTGTAATAACATAACGGCTCAGATATTTTCGAGTGAAAGGTATATCCGTATTCACAGGTGTGAGTGAGACTCAAGTGTTTTACGTGATTGGAAAATTTGTGAGTGCTCGACTAGGCTACTTGAACGGCTCTCGAGAATTGGTTGTGAATACGAATTGAATGAGTGTGAGTGATACATGTACATGACAAGTAAAACAGATGGAATATATGAGATATTTGGAAGTTTGTATTGTTTACAACGATGAGCAAATACAGAGTATACAGTTATCTTATACTAATTGCATAATTAAACGTAGGCTATATGAAAAACAATCCATCACTTATCAATATTGCCGTTTACCTTAAATTATTTTTAAACACAATTGAATTCGTTTCCTATTGGATTTGCATTGCTTGTGACGTGATTTTGGGAAAAGATTAACTGTTGAGATATTGTAGTAACATGTAAATAAAATTTTAACCCCCTATTAAATCACCTACAAAACTGTTTCGTATGCTTAAAACATGTTTATCAATCATCTGCACTATACAAAACTTTTTTTACTTTTATTTAAGTCATATGTAAGTTTGGGTTGTATGTATTTGTGCTTTATTGTATTTAATTATCTTGCTATTTTAGCAACAATAACCTCAGAAAACGTGAAACAAAGGTAACGCATAAGTAACTTACATTTAGGCTCAAATTTATTATAAAAATAGTTTCATCATAAACTTTTAATTAAAAAGGCGCCCAGTTCAAAATGGTAAAGTGAGACTGTTAACAAGCTTGCAAGATTTCTAAAATAACCTAACGTTAGTAAGAAGTAATACACACGTTAACTTTCAGTACAACATATGCAAAAATAATGGGTAAAATGGGTTAAATACAGTTACTTTAAGCTCTTCCGACAAAAACTGATTTAGATGTATTTCAGTTTCAAGAAACATATCCAGACTGAGAGTAACATGGTATCTAGCCTGAAAATAGTCGATTAATTCTAATTTAAGGAATACAAATAAAGTCATTCAACATGTACACTGTTAACGCATGTATAAGGTCAATAGCAACGGAACCATAGGATATTTTATGAATAGTTGTATGAAGTCGTAGTTTAAAAAAATCATTTTTTAATAATTTAAAAAAAAAAATGAAAAACACAATAAGCATTGACTTAATTTCAATTGTCAATAAATTTCCTTTAAGCTTTCAGATTCCATTCTCATCAACTTCAATTTCAAGGGAAACTTGTTTATTTTGTCCTCATCTATTTCTCCTCGTCTCTGTCAGGTAGGGGTTCGGCCTTTTTTGTCAGATCCACATCTGCGTAATCTGTCATATCGTCAATCCCATGGATCACAAGACGCTTTTGACCCTTAGGTGGGTTGGCAAACACCAAATCAGCATAAATCAGGCCATCAGCATTCTTTTTTCTCTGAAAAGATAATATTTTCAACGATTTGAAATGTTATTTTTGCTACGCCAAGGTATTGCATGAAGTAAAAAACACCAAATATATTTATATAAGGTTCAATTAATTACCTTCCCCTTGACAGTCATGCATTACTACGATGGTAATATACCTAGTAATTGATACTAATCAAAACATTACATTTATTGGTAAACGTAATAATTTTGATTGTTGTTACTAGTGGGTATTGATTTGGACTCATTTGCAGTTTGAAGACTGTGTCATAAAACTGTAAAGGGATGGTTTGCAGTAGCAACGTTCAGCATGAAAATATAAACTGGGTTCAGAATTCCTTTGTTGAATTAAAGGAAAAAATACGATTTTGAAACAAACATAAAAATAATATTAAAGACACATTTTTAAAATAAAATCATCAAATTCGTACTCGGTCTCTTAAGTTTTTATAGCATATCGTTATCCTACCGAAATTCATAATTATTGCGGATTTTGTAAACATTTATACAAACCCTGTTCTTAAGGTAATGTGGTACGTAAATATTGCTGGTAAATTTCCTTGTTGTAAAGGTTCCGCTTAGTTATACTTCTATTAACCCAGTTAATTTTAAAAAGGTATGTTTTAAACATTATTGTTTGAAATAACACTATAAAGTTGATAGGTTAGTTCAGTTTGTTCGAGTACAACCTCAGGTTTGCTATATAAACACGTTTTATTCTAATAAGCATGATAGAAATTTCCTTGGGAATTCGTTTGTTTTAGTTTTTATTAAGTCTAAATATGTACTTTTATCGCATGCAATACTTTTTAAAGAGCAATACTTGTTATCACTTGCGCGAATAGCTTGAAAACTAACCTGGCAAAACTTGATTTTTAATATCGGAAATTCCAATCATGATTCTGTTTCAATGGACATCTTTATTTCAACACCTCTTCAAGAACTATATTTCTGCTTAGAACAATACCCTAATCTTCGTTCTAAATATACTCCCCGATTTAAACACTGACTGAGAGCAGAATGTTATGCAAATCTTTGCGCTTAACATACTTTTCAATTCAAGTCCTTTCGCTTTATGCAATTGTCTAAATCGAAATGAACGTAGTTATCGATACATATTGCTAATATAAATAACATATTAAAAATTTTGGGGATGCAAAACTTACAACTGATGTAAAAACGTTAAAAATGGTATTCAAACTAGTTTCAGTCCATTTAATGACTTAGTTTGATGTAAAAATACATAGGATCAGCGTGATTATTTGTGTCGACATTTTTCACAGTCAGGAAGATTTGTTAGTAGAAGCGCTACTTCGGCAAGTCATGCTATAAGTAAGACCTTAAAATTTCTTTAGAAAGCATATAGAGTTGATGTTGTCCAACTGTCCGTCTATCTGTACGTACGTAACTCTTTGATGCCCATCTCTATGGCACGCTATTTTTATGATACGCTGTTTTCACAACAAATTTCCAAACATGTTTCCTCATGATAAGGACATGCTACGTAGATATGGGACATGAAACATATGTTATGAAGTCATATCATAAGTCTTTCTTCAAAACCAAAGTTATGACACATGATTGTGCATAATTGTTGTATTTGATCCGATTAACCAAACATTGCAAGGAGCTACCGTTTATACGAAATCAGACTTTCACTGCAAATAAAGCTGGCATGGTTCGTTTAAAAGGGTCCTCATACAATACAACATCATTGTATAATCACATTGTACATATTTACGGTTCCAATCAGGGCATGCCAACAGTTAATCTCTAGAATTTAGCTTTCCAATGTGCCATAACATATAAGGGAGAATTCCTGCTCATAAGTTAAACTCATACAAGCTATGTTATTATTTCCTACCATTTTTAGTATGAAACACAACCTACTTCTTTGGAAGGTTCAGTTGAGACAAACCCAGCATTTTCATAGGTTTCCTGTGAATCGTTTAGCTGTTTGGAATGTCCTGATGTGCCCGCTGCAGTTTTACCTGCAAAGACATATTTGCATTAACTTTTATCTACAGTTTTGATGTAAAAATTTGGTTCGCACTACTGGTTACAAGAAATATGTCATGAATCTGGTAGGTGCACCAGATGCATGCCTTTTGGATGGACAAAATAGTCATTTTACTAAGCTCATGTTAGTGCTTGCAAAAATATTAGACACACAGCGAAAACATTTATGATTTATAATATGCTGATGCGTCTTATTTACTTATAAAATATTCAAATCAAAGTATAGAAAAATCCAAATTTAAAATCTGTGAAAATCAAATGGTTGTGGCTCTATGTTAAGATTGCATTCTCGAAGCAGTTGAAATATATAGCACACAATAACCGGATTATACCGCATATGAGTTCTTATAAAGTTTTCACTGGCCGTGCCAATGCAGTTACCGAGAGATTTACAAATTGTGAGATTTTGATAGTTGTGTAATCTGTGTTGTCATTTATCGGTATGTATCTGATTGGCCCTTTTATTTTAGTTGATTCTAGGCTGACCTTTTCCCTGTGGTTTCTATTTGTTTTAATAGCATTGGTAGACATCTTGGTAAAATGTGTATCTTATTTCACTGAAAAAGGACTCAAGTTTGGTCCTGCCATGGAGCTGATCTCTCATGAGCCACATAAGAAGTCGATAAATGCATGAATAGGTAAATTCATAACTTCATTGTTTTACAATATATGAAAAAATAATCATTAAGAAAATCATAATTTTAATATCTGGTTAAACCCCACGATCTATACTATTTGTTGTCGTTTTTTGTACGCTAACTTTCGTAACGTCTGTGTTGAATGTGCGTTACCATAGCATAGTCTGTAAATATATAACTGCAAACGTTTCCTTGGTTGAGAGTCTTATATCTCAATATTTTGTATCAGTGTTGTTTATTTCGTCATTAAATGCAAAATTGACGGTTACAGAGGAATAACCCTGTTACATGCTTGTATAAGCGGTCTTTTCTGTTATTATTTGCGAATAAAATTCTCTATATTATTTTCATTTTACATTTTTACATTTTTACTTTTTTCTTTATTTCTATTCAAAAAATAAGAAGATTTTATGATAATCATAATTACCTTGTAGAGGATCCGTAACTGATACTAAACATCGAATGAAGATATTTTGAAATATTTGTTATGAAAATTTAAGTCCATAGGCTTGACCAATTTTAATTCAGTGTGTATTGTTAACACATTTACATGTAGTAAACAACCTGCAGCTGATTCTTCATACCAACTATTTAATATTCCCTTACAGTTCCGGTAATGCTAAACAACTGTCGTTGTTCCTGTAGTTTCCATAGCATAATTAAAATACAGTGTGTTTCATAATATCTGTCCTTATTCAATACCGTTTTAATATCCTACCGACATCAATATAAAAACAATAAGAAAACGTATTTTATATAGTATATATATTATATTATATTTTTATTTAATATACAATATTAATGTAGTATAGTCAATATTTACGGGTAGAAATGTTATAAAAGGTGTTCCACGTGAAGTTCGGAAATTATGACGTCAAGTCTTTTTTTAAAGTTGCTGATTACATTAGTGCACGTTTCTATGTCCATTGCGCGAATCTCCCTCCTGATTGCACTTTTCAGTTCATCAGTATTTGCAGGGGTAGGGTTATACACCCTATCATTCAAATAACCCCCACGAATACATGACCAAATTATTTGCCGCCATTTTTTGAACGTATTAGAACATTATTTTCGGATAACCATTGGATAAAAAAATATTTTCTCGGTAAGACTTTGGTCCATGATACATAAACTATATATTTATTTAATGTAATGCTTCCTTTTTTAAATTTCAAATCAAACCTTTGGTAAAATGTTCTATTTCAAAAGTCACGTGTTTTTATGAAGGGGAAGCAATTACAAGATAGTATTTTAAAATAGTTCTTAAAGTTGATATTTTTACTCCTTAGTTACAGTGAAAATATCAAAAGTGATATTTGTTCACTGATAAAACTCCATATTTCATCGAAGAGCATGACAGAAAGAAAACATTTTTAAGCACATAATAAAAAGAAACAAAGTGAGTTTTAGTGGTAAATCGCGAATCATTTCACCTCGTCAACACCGCAAGTAATATTCCACTCGTGGCTACGCCACTCCTGAAATAAGGCTTTTGTGAAATATATTACGATCAAACACTGGGAAAAACAATTATTATCTTTATATCATAAATACTTATTTAATGATAATAAAGTAAGTAAAACGTAGCATTATAGCGTTCATATTTTCCCAACGGTAATCATTTGTGACCAATGTAAACAGGTTAATTTTCGACATGATACGTATATATATATATTACAGGTTTAGTCGGTGACCTGATATAGAATATACGGGTCAAAGGAAATCACGTCGTGTAAGAGTTCCTACAAAGCATGTAACTTAGATCATATCGAAAGGCGAGCGTATGTCGCTAAAAGTGACACACTTATTCAAAATCAATACATAAACATGTATAACAAACATAAATTTTGAGTGAATAACCTTTTACAACTTACTAAATAATATATCTATGAAAAATATTAATTACTGATAACAAGATTGTTACGGTGTATTTAAAAGTTGAACACGCAAAAAAAAAATCAAATGATTGGTGAGTGCTAAAAGATTTATTGTGAGCTACTGTCGTCACATAAGGTAGAAATACCGTGTTTTCTGCACCTTTCGTTCAAATTAAACTCGGAATCCTTCGTAAGCACCATTGTTTTCGACATTTATTCATCCTTTTTGGTATACAAAAATCAAATGTATTAATTGTGGAAAATCTTATTTGGGAGTAAGAGTCCTTCTTTAATATGTTGCGTGCTGATTTGCCTAAGTATTGTCACGTTGCATTGTACATAGAGTTCGTTATATATTTATATGTACAATACAACGTGACAATACTCGAAATAAGATACAATTATCATTACCTTAGGCAACCTAATAAGAGTGTTTTGTTATATAGCAAAACAAAACGCACATCTGTAGGGGGTTTAAAACAAAAAAAAAACATGATTTTAAGGAACAAAATATTACTTTATTATTACTTTTTTGAAGCTTTTGTGCTTGCATCGAATGCACCTTCAAACACATGTATATGTACTCAATAATATATTCAGGTCATAACTTTAAGGTATGCAGTTCTTTTTTTTCAAAAAAATTGTCCCTTATTCCCTGTAATTTTAAACGTTATCGTTCAGTGAAGTTAATCAGTCATTTACTCGGTTAATAGGTATACTCGATCGACTGGTTTAAATTTAAACCTGTGAAATCCGAGTGAAAAGCGTAGTTTTATATGCTAAGAGTGTAGGTTTTTTATTAAAACTTCGATTACCCTTATTAACCGCGCTTATAAGGTGAGACCTGAGCAACCGGGCATATACATGTTAAATCAAACTAGACACACGATCGTGTAGTGAATATTTGAGAATAGTCACATGGATTCACACCAAGTCATACTGCGTGTGTTTCACATTCCCTCCCCACATGGGGGATTTTGTTCAGTATGATTTTCCGAAAGAACGTAGCAATTTATATTACTTACTACTTCTGCCTGTTTTGTAATTGCGGCTTAAAGGTGTAACGAGCTGTTAGATATCTAGTAGCAAATGCATACATCTATTTTCAAAAACAAATTGGCATCTTGAATGTTTGGATTCTTGGCTTTTCCAAGTAGTTTTCATTGTGGTATACTGGTGTTGGCTATGGAATAACATGGTCATTATCACAAATCGATAGTTTGACGATTGATGCGCTTGGTTGAAACCATATGAAGATTAATTGGACACATGGTACAAATAGGAGCGCACAATAATGACCTGTTTCTCCTTGAATGGGCACAATTCTAGTCAAAATGTGACTTTGTATGTACTTATTAAGAGTTCTTCTTAGGATTATTTGGGACTGAACGGGCTTGATTTTAACAACAGCTACATATAAATATACTAAATAGACATGATCGAAGCCACAATTGCATTGGATGGACTCGAATTAAAACTGAATGAGATTACAATTATATTAAATAATTTAGAAATAACATAGTTTGTCATTGTTATTGGAGTAAAGTTAGAACATTTTCACTTTTCGTATATAGTTATTAAAAAAATGTAAAAACGTTATACTTAATATGATTAAACAATGCTTTTATTCTTTAATTTTATTTTTTGAAGACAATTCAATTATAAGTTGTCTGCAATTATTGATCTTTTATTTTGAAAATGTACAATTTATTTTTGTTTTGTACTAAAAAATGAACATGTAGAACATGTATGTCATATTTTATTGTATTCATTGAAAATTATTGCTGATATTGATTGGCTCACTTTTTCTGCGATATTATATAGACATAGTGACTCTACGCACCACTTTTCATGCTTTCCTTACAAAGAGCACAATTTTGCATTAAGTTGTTGTATGTTGCCCCCCCCCCCACCCCCACTCCCTCACACACACACATTCAACATACGAACAAAAGCACAGTTATATTAAAGTTTATTTACCTTTTGTCTTTTTCCCTTTCGGTTTGTCCACTACGGCATAAATATCACCAGGGTTGGCTTGGGCAACCTGAGATGTTGTTTTCTTTACTGGCTTTGAGTAAACGTTTGCTGCTTCCCCAGCTCCGACATACATTGGGTTTTCTACCTCGTCTGGGATATCTGAGCGGATGAAATATGTTTCGTTAATATTTATTTTAAAACGTGGAATTACCCACTTTTTAATCGTCTTTAATCATAAGTGATTCATTAAAATAGAGTTCAGCTCGAGGGTTGAGTCCAATGCAACTAATGCTTTAAAAACAATCTGCATGGAGCGTAATACTTAGGAAAATATATTTATCTTAAAGCAAAAGTCAAAGTCAAAGTATTGGGAATATCGAGGCGCGATATCATGCTATGATAAAGAATGGGATAGCAAGTACTAAGAGTACTAAAAGCATGGTTATCTTTTTCAAATATTACACATACCGTCGTCTTCATGTTCTGTTATACCCTTTAGTGCACTGAAGCAAAATAACATCTATGTTTATTACTATACCGTAAGTAATAATTGATTAGTTAACATACATTTGACTAGAAAATTCCCTCTGTTCGCGTCACCGTTCTTAAACAATATAATTTACACACACACAATGATATGTTGAATACAGTATCACCCTGAACCTTTGAACTGCCAAATGATTACTGAAATTACGTATAACAATTATGAGATACCGTCCATTGTACGGTCGTTAACGGTTCCAAGAAAAACCTCTACCGTACCATCCAGATTCCTTACATACGGAAATAGCCGATATACGGTGGATGGATACAATTGGAAAGAAATTCGGAGAGGGTCCGTTGTCTTTGATGACTCAGTTATTTTAAAATCGATGGGTTGATTCAGACAAGAAGAATAAGAAGAACAATTAAACGTTTTCTTTCGGTTTCTATACCAATGAGATTTCCGTTTGGGTACATTTTCTATGCACCTGTGATTGCATAGCTAATTCATATCATGGCCTATGTTAGTGACGTTAATTGGCATACGCAGATAACGACAACAACACAACGCTATGTGTTTAATATTACTAAATTAATGTACACATTCAATAGCTTACTGATCGTTCTTTAATGCATTCCTATCTTCTTTGGATTGTCCTGCAATAAAAACAGTTTCAATTGAAATTACAAAAAAAATCGTAATATTGAATAAAATTGTTAAATTGAATACTACGGACCTTCATCCAAACAAAAGTAAATGGCCAAAGACCTAAAAATAAAATTTGTTTGTATATTTCATTTCGTTTTCTTGTTAAACATATCAAGGGAAAGCATTTAAACTTTGCTACATGAGCAAAATTTAATAAAACAACAATTGAGTTAGCACCTTAAAAAATACACGGTAAGTACTCTAAAAATATTAATAAGTCCTGTACCAACATATTTCAGCGTATCCAATCAGCAAGGTCGTGTTGCTTTTCCCAAATATACAACATATTGAAGCTATTTTGACAAGGAACCCTTTCTTGTAACAGATATGCAAATAATTTCCTTGAACAGAAGCAGCCAAATACCATTGATGTTTGGATAACGTAAAACACTTTTACACATTGAACATTTCATGTCCTTGTATTTCTTTTGCATTTGAAGGCATAACGCTTTATAAGCATGATAATTATATTAAAATGTTTTTTTGTGAAATGTCCTTTCTCTCAAAACACCTAGGTATTGTATAAGCTTTGCCAAATAGTTTACCTTATAAAATAACTTTACTTAACAAGGGCCATAACTATTGTGAGATAAAGTAAAGTATGAAATAAATCGCACTAGCAAAAGGACCAAGTTCACCAACACACCTGTGATGTTTCACGAGTGTAGGTGCACTAATATTAAAGCTGCATGCGACACAAGCTAATTTAAAGCGTTTACTAAGTAAAGGGTTTCTTTTGTTACGCAGTTTAATGTCAAACAATACCCCAGGTTCTCAACACCCTCGCTGACTAAACTTTATATGGTGTTTCATGAAGGTAAGACCAATCATTAAGTCAGGGACCATATCTTTTCTTATCCCTAGTGCAATGTCAAAAAATCGCAAGTGCATCACTACCTATCCTGACACCCATTTCTTTGTTTCATGAGTGTTGGTGCAAAATTTATAGGACTACATGGGATATAACATATATATTTAATTTCATGTCTTATTGATTCAATGGCCATACCTAGTATAAGTCCAACCCGAGTGACATGTTAAACATATCGCAGGCGCATGCCAACAAACACTCCTATAATATGTCATGAGTGTAGGTGCAATAAATGTGAAACGAACTTTCTATGCATTGTCAAGAGTTGCGTTAAGTTGGATATACATGCGACTCCATTTGTTTGTGACACGCCAGTCTACTATATAGCAACCAGACATATCTAGCTAGGGGCATAATAAGGTGCTGTCTCAACAAAACGACCTGCATGACAAATACGTTCAAAGTAAAGGATTGGCATGGTTTTCATGTGTTTTTTAATAACCGTATTGTTCTTAAAACATATTTCATTTATGTTTCTGAAGTGTATGCCATATTAATGTCATTTGTAATTACCTTTAGTGAAAGGTCTTCTTCGAACGAGAAAAAAAATAGCGCCTCCTAATATCAGTACTCCTGCTAGTCCTCCACCAGCAGCTGCTCCAATGATAGCTCCATTCGATGGTTTAGTTTGTTCTGTAAAGAGTTTGTATGCATGAAAAACGGTATACGAGGTTTTATTTAAATATTTGATAAGGAAGTAGATGTATAAGTGAGCAAGGGTGTTCAATCTTATTCCTGAACTAAGATTAAAGTAAACACTGAATAGCTTTGTGCATGGCCTAGAATTTAACCATAATGTGACAATTCACCCGTCTTTTTCATTTAGGCGTCCCTATCTTAAGAATGGAAAGCCAAATGAAAAATTCTTGAAATTGTAACATCAACATCTTGCCATAAAACGCTTGAATGGTATTGAGTTAGTCTTCGAAATTAAAATGAATACAATAAATATCAAACATAACAATGACTTTGAATATAAATATTTTTAACTCAGTATTTAATTGATTTTGAAAAATTAAGAGTTGCGCAAAAAGGCAAATGAAATAAACACACAACTAAGCTCCATGTATCTGGTCGAACCTTTCCTATAAACACTATGGGTATTTTGTTTTGAAAGAAAAAAATGCTGACATTGCCAGAAATTAAACAATAAAGTCCCTTTACAGTTGACTTTGTATGCTAATAAAGCCATGCACACATCAGGCCGTAAATAGGAACATATAGCCAAATTTTAATACCAATATACCCACTCGGACGTGGTATTTATGTACCTACAATTTTAAATTTAGGTAAATGTACCTCATCAATCTCTAAGATAACAAAGAACGTTGTCTGCAGATATGGAAAAATTAGGAACATTTGTAACTTGTATAAATTCTAGCGCAAAATCCTTAATCCTTCAATAACTCATCGCGAAGATACGTTCACCACTAATGGGAATTCCCAAAATACGTTCAGTAAAATGTATTTCATAAATAGAAGTGCGTGATGGTTAGCAGTAATTTTAACATGTGTGTTTATTTAATACTTTGGGCACCGTGTTTAAGATTAGATAAAAATGCTCCTTTAGTCGTCATTTTTTCGTTAAATCTAGTGTCACTCAAACTCAACAATTATTAGAGTTATTGACCTTGCATATGTTTAATGCCAACGATGAAGTGTCTATAGTACGATGTTTTCGGTGAATATATTGAATAACGCCGTACAATCTGTGAATGGTCGTAAACGTAACAGTTACATGAGTGTAACAATTCAATCCAAGGCTATGACAATATTTTGACTTATTTCAAAAGAAAATTAACTAGTTAATGTAACACACTTTAAATTTTTGCAGATCAATGCAACGTGACATTATGAATGAGTTTTTTCAGACCTTGATGATAAGATATTACCAAACACCAAACGCATATGTAGTGTTAACAGTTTATAATGCATACTTACGAAAGCAAAGTTTCTGCTCGAACAGTTTATTATTGTGTTAACATAAATTGCAAACAACCAGAATAAAATGCCTCATGGGTTCAATGTGATAACAGAATTATATAAGCTAAGGCGCTGCCACAACGGGCTTGAGGTATTATTGCAGGACAAGTTATAATTAAGTTTACTTAAAGATTAAGTAAAACATACTGGGAGTAAAGGGACACGCTTTTCATAATGTTCATGCAACTTGAAAGTATTTTAACCCATGTAAAATATCATGCAGTTCTCCTGCTAAAGACAATTTATTCAATATATACACAAACATTTACAATAATATTGTATACATTATATATTATACATTACACTATGTATCAACTTTGAGTTGTTTAAATCATTTCAACTTGAAAAGAGCTACTATACATTTGAGATATAGGACAAAAACCCATAAAGGATATGTAACAAACATAAAACAAATAATAAAGATCACATATAACAATTATGATTGCACAGTAGATTATAACAATTAGTCGAGGGAAAATAAAAAGGGGGGGGATGCTCAAAATTTCTTTTTGTGGATCTGTGTCATATTAGGCATCACATTTAACATACTAACGATAAAGAACAATCACATGGTGCAAAATGTGATTGTTTGGGTAATTTGTTGGAAAAAATAAATAAAAGTATGAATTTCTGGAATTTGCCAATTTTGCAATAAAATTACTTGAATTACTGTATGTAATAGATATTATAATACAGTTTAATATACCGAAAGCTAAGAAATACCATATTTTGAGAAAGATGATTTTTGTTGTAAAAAGTACGAAAAAATAAACGAAAATGGGGATTTCTGGAATTTGCCAATAATGTTGTCAACTTTTGCAATAAAATTACCAGAATATCTGTATTGAATAGATGTTTTACTACTGTAAAACATACTTAAAGTATAGAAACTATGTACTTTTGAGAAAAGTGAGTTTTTGGTAAAATGCTTGTAAAATTAAATGAAAATGGGAATTTCTCGAATTTGCAAATGACTGTATCCAATTTTGCAATAAAATAACCAGAATTACTATATGTAGTGGAAATTATAATACAGTTTAATATACCGAAAATAAAAAGAAAACGTATTTTGTGAAATATGTTTTTTGGGTAAATTGTTTGAAAAAATAAATTAAAACGAGAATTTCTAAAATTACCAATAACTTCGTAAAATTTTGCAATAAAATCACCTGTACAAAATAAAACTATTGTATATAATAGATATCATATGAACTCCGGCCTGAGAAAACGAACCTTATCAAATTTCAGAGATATTGACGGAATTGCACGAAAACTCCCGAAGAAATGCGGAAGTAAATACATAAATAAAAAGAAAGTAACTGTTTGAAAAAGTCAATTTTTATGCCGAAAACAGCATAATATTTCATATTTCGATGTATCAGAAGGTTGAAAGATGGACGATTTAGAAGTAAGTATAATTCCATTTATGAAATATACTTGAAATTGATTTTATTCTCCTTTTATTTTCAATCGTCTGCAAGTGAAAACTAAAGACGCATTCTCAAATAATAATGCAGAAAGGTAAGCATATGGTTCATATAAAAGTTAATTTATATATAAAAACAGTTTAAATAATGATAAATGTAAACATGTAGATTTATTATCATATATTTCTCAGTAAACAATGGACATAATACCAACATTTTTTTAAATAAACGTGTTCGATAAACTCCGTACGATAGTGTATGTGCGCTTATCGATAAATCAATACCTCGATGCATTGCTTAAAGGGTAATCGGGGAAATAGCTCAGATGGATAAGCGCTTGTCTTCAAATCGTACCTACTCGGTTCGTTCCCGGTATAAACCTTTATTTTTCAGAAACTTTTTAGAAACTTTTTTTTTGCAGCTGATACAGCGATTCTATGACGAATTCTTTGGACACAATTCAACGATATAAAGAAATTCACATGAAATTGAACTACCTAGAGTATCCTAACCTGTTCATTGACGCTAAATAAAAAAGGAGAATTTCTGGAATTTGCCGATTACTTTGACAAATTTTGCAATAAAATTACTAGAATTATTGTAATCAATAGAAATTATACTACAGAATTACATACCTAATGGTGAGAAACTACGTGGTGTGTGAAATGTGAGTTTTGTGTAAAATGTTTGAACAATTAAATAAAAATGAGATTTTCCGACTTGCCAGAAATGTGTCAATTGTTGCAATACAATTTTCCATAATTACTGTTATTAATATATATTGTATAACAGTAGAACACACATTAGGACAGAAAATTTGTAGAGTGAGAAATGAGATTTACGGGGTCAAATGTTTGAAAAATTAAATAAAAGTAAGTATTTCTGGAATTTGCCAATTATTTAACCAAATTTCGCACGAATACTGCCAGAATTACTTATTTATTAAGTATTATATTACAGTATTATAGCAAATATTAAGTATAGAAACATCGTTTTGTGTTAAAGGTGAGTTTTAAGGTAAAAAGTTTGAGACATTAAATAAAAATGAACATTTCTTGATTATGTCAATAACTTTGTCAAATTTGCAACAAAATGACCAGAATTACTGTATTGAAAACTTAATATATGAAAGTTGCATACCTGAAGTATTAACACATCGTATTGTAAACAGTGCGATTTTTAGGGTAAAACTTAAAAAAAAAACATGGAATATTTGGAATCAATCACTTACATGTTCAATCGCCATATATTGAAAAACAATTTACTTAATTTACTTAAAAGTATAGAAACAGCTTGTATGGCTGAATATTACGTAAACTATTAACCAAAAAAAAATGAAAAAATATATATATTTGCGAATTTCTGGTATTTGCCTATACCTGGACCAACAACTGAAAAATTATTTCATAAAAAATACTATTTAGCAAAACTGACATGAGCTACATTTCGTGGAAAATAACATTGGAAAAAATGTATGCTATCAGATCAAAGACCATGTGATATTAAGATAAAAAGGTTCTGAAAGCATACAAAAAATTTTGATTTCTGGAATTTGATGAATACAAGCCCCAAATATGTAACTTTTTTTATTTCATCTTCTATACTAAAAGTGAATTTGTAGATATTTTGTAACAAATGTATAATTGGTTATTTTTACATATTTAAAATTCGTTTTTAGTTGATTAGATTAGTAACGTCAGTGCCGTAATGTAGCATTATATATGCACAACTTCAAACGCCGCAGACAAAAAATCCCACAGCATTTACATGCGGAGCAGGCCTTACACAATAAAATTCAACCTTCTTGCATCTGCATGCTACTGTTTGGCAGACAGTTTGACAAGCGCACTGTACAACTTTCATAATATGAGCCTGAACTGGTGTTGTTACAGTTGTCACTGGATATAGTAGTTTGTTACTCAATACTTCCCAACCCTTTCTACCGGGTTCAAAACAGTGTGTCCTTCCAGTCCTGAACTTTAAGAAATACCCGCAAACTGTAATACTTAACACATAGTACTTTATCATCACTTTTGACCCCAGCATTTTCATACGCACAACGATGTCTTTCTTTCTAAACCTTAATTCTTTCATAGTTTTGCCAACCACTCTAGCTACCACATTTTCACCAATCTATTTTGCTTCATAAGCATTACCCTCATATGTTGCAACACCACTGGTTATACTCCTCGTATCTGCTTCACATTATCTTTCTTGCAAGCGCAGTGTAACAAGCTTCTATCTTCGGTTATGTCATAGCATGTAGGTCGCGACAGAATCCAAACAACATTTTAAATCTTATTCATACCCAGACCCCGACCCCTTGTCAAACCTCAAACACGTTCAGACTACACATTAACATCTGCTCACTCCACATTAGCATCTGCTCAATAAGTAATTTCACACGATGAAATATCATATAAAAGTTTATTAGTCCGATTCTTTTGTGTGTATATCATATTTCTGTTTATATCAACATCATTGGTTTTGCTGCGAAACGATGCGCCGTTATATTATTCATTGCATGACGTTGACTTCTCTTCCTTTCTATGATTGATTATTTGTCTTAATATGAAGAATAAGTTTGAATAATAATAATAATAATAATAATAATAATAATAATAATAATAATAATAATAATAATTTTAATAACAATAAACGTGTTGAGATCATTGTTATATCTTATTTGAATATAAGCAATATCATCGTCAATTGTGTTTTGACTTGTGACACGTTTGCAACACTAAAATAGCAGAGCACTGAAAATGTTGTAACGGCACATTGAGTGTCATTGTTTTGGTGTCTATAAATAGCAACAGATATACGATACAATCTAATGAGTGGATGGCAAGAAATATACTGGATCATAAACAGCAAAATTTAGTAATTTTGTTTTTAAAAATATTAAGTCATTTATATTTTGATAATTATGTACCTTATATGATTGTCAAGGTCTAAATATTCGTATTTTGAATATGTTACATTTGGACATTTAACTACTACTATCAATGTTTGCCAAGTCTGGTAGATTTTTGCAAACCAGTAAAATGCTCGATTATCAGTTGCAGGGGCTTGTGACGTCCCTTACCAATTTTTAACTAGTACACTATTGATACACATGCACATTCCTACTCAGGAAAAAGATAAATCGATAAAAAGTCGATATGGACAACACATTTCATAATCAGTGCATAAGAATACAATCAATTCAAAGATTATTTAGACCACATTTTCAATCATGCACGATGCGTTAATGAGTACCTACGAGCGTTCTTGTATAAACAAAACAATGCAAATCTTACAAAACTTAGAATATTCTGCACAATTACACTTCTCGTAAACTTGTAGCTATGACAATTTGGAATTTAGCATTCCCGCGCTCAATTTGAACTATGGAAAATTACTTGTTCCATAACTTACACCAAACATTCTGAGGTTCATAGTATGTGCGCTTACGAAAGGAAGTAGCCCTGTTTATACACGCATGAACATTTATGTAGGCCGAATTAACTAAATATTGATGTCTAATTCAACAGCTGTTAACATACGGGCTTTACGTATTTCAATTTAAACTAGTTTCATCAATTGCATTTCGCTGTTCATTGTAAATATAGAGCGTCACCTTAAAACGAACAAGACGCCAATGGAACCCTACCTGTCAGAGGCGGGATTTTGCTACCATGTGCAACAATTCATTGGCTCATTATACAATTCTTTTATTTGCAATGGAATGAATAAATGAAAAAAATACAGGGTCAACGTTTAAGCGCGAAAAACAATCGTAATATAAAATCATGTAATAGGTCATTTATCCAAGAAGAATCCGATATAATACAATCGGATATGTTTTAAATGTGCACTGTTAAACTAGTCTTGTGTTGACTCTCACCAAAGAGGTCATGTGTTCGAAGGAGAAACATCTCCTAAGCTCTCAAAAAGGACTCCAACATTGGTTATTACACAGGAAACATAATCTTCACAATTCAAATAAAGCAAATAACTAAAGCTCGAATGCATCAATGCGCTTGACAAATTTACCCAGTCAGGTTATGACATAAAATCGATGTGCGCTTACAAACTTAGGGTAACAGAAAGAATCTTTAGAGCTGAGTTACTTTAACATTTAACTCATATGGATTTTACTAACTAACTGTATTTTCGGTATGGAAATGCTTACAATTCTGTTATTCTGACAGGAAACTGTTAAAACATACGATACCGACGTCGCCTGACAACAAGACATCAACCCTCGATATTCAAATAAGCTAAACTAGTGCATACCTTCTTCTAAATTTCTAATGACATCGAATGGTTGAAAATGGGCAGGATCCGCATTTCCGAGTTCGTTGTATGCAATTAGTCTGGCATCAAAATGTCCCGATTCAAATTCTGTAATATTGACCCGATATAATCCTGTATCGCCGATGTAAGTGTTATCAGTTTCTAAAATAGAAGTTCGATTGGTCCACTTCAGTGTATCCGATGTTGATAATGTTTGCAGCAAAAATGTTTGAACAAAGCCTCCATTAAAACCTTTCCTCCATTCAAAAATTGGCGTATTTTTATTAACAGTTACATTTAACTGCGTTGGTTGTGAAGGTATACCTGCAATGGAAACAAGCTTTGATTAAGCCCCGTATTACACAGATCACCGAATCCATATTATGTTGTTGCGGTTAAGTAAATCTCAAATAAAAATAAACGGTGTATGACTTACTTCTTGCACTCACGTTAACTGCAACAGACGTGTTTCCAATTTCGTTTTTTATCCAAAACGTGTATAGTCCAAAATCAACTTCAGTTAGATTCTGAATAGTCATTTGGACCACAAGTCCTTGGAGAGTAACAGATCTTCCATAGAACTGCGTTTGGATTAAAGCATTTATTTGAGTGAATTCGTACTTGTCATCTTCCTTCACGTGATAGCCATCATATCGATAATAGCCATAATCACTGAATACAGGATTGCTATATATCGGTACTGAGATGTTGACCTGGCCTCCTGTTGGTGCTGCAAAACGGTCCTCGGCAAGAAATGTTTGTGGTTTAACTAAAACGAACACGTGTATTATAAGACATGACAAAATGCAGAAGCTTGCTCATCATAAATAACTGCTAAAAATCATAATTGGGACATAATGATTAGGTATGATATGTCCTGGCATTTAATGAAGTTTGGAATTCATTTTTTTCTCTTATGAGATTTCTTCAATTGTCATTAATTACATTATTCAATCGTGTAGAGACACTATGAATACACAGTTAATAGAACCTAGATGATTGTTAAACTAAAGTAGTTAAAATGTTTCTCTTAAGAAGTTGTTGTATGTATTCCGGGAAGGCAAGAACATACCATAAATTTCAACTTTTTTATCTACAAGTTTCTTGATTAAACACCCATCTTTAGAAAAAAAGCAATCACATACAGGAAGTGATGTCGACGTCGTGCAATGTTTATTGACGACACGTTGGCTGTCGGCAAAACAAAAGACGATGATAAAAGAAAAGGGTTATTGTATTTTTTCGGACACCTACTCAGTATTATAATTTTAGTGAAAAAGTACATAAGAATACGACTGTTTTAAGAATTTAAGTCCTTCTTGTGATTCCAAGGTAAGTAGAACTATCAATCTCTAGTATAAAAAATACCGATGCAAAATTTAAGCAAAAATGCATAACCAAATTTGAGATTATCACGAAAATGAATGTCAAATTTACAACAATGTTAACGATAAAGTGTTGCAATTTTGAGAAATTTATTTCTTAAGTGGAAAATATCTTACAATTTTACACTTATATCAAACTCTTATTTTGATAAACGTCAAGGTACATGTCTGAAGATTCAATTGATACTACTGGTGTTTATGTCAGCTCTTTCATTTCAAACACAAGCAGTTTTCCTTTTTGTCCAGAGTGTAACTAACTGTGAGAACATGTAAAATTTGTAGAATGAAACGAGCTGAAATGGTAGATTTTTTTCTCTCGAACACTTTTAATGATAATTATGCTGATATATAAAAAACCCATTATAAACATTTTTTATAATATAAAATGAAAACATCCTATTTTGATAAACTTCAAAATGTTCAATATCATACTTGTTTAGTGATTTAAAGATGCACTCTTACTCCTAAGTAAGATTTTACCACAATGAAAACAAGTGCGTTGATTTACCAAAAAGGATGAATAAATTTCGAAATCAATGGTTCTTATGAATGTTACCGAGTTTAATTTGAAAAGAAATGGCAGGAAACACGGTATTTTTTTACCTTATGAGACGATAGTTGATCACAGTCAATCTTTTAGCATTCACTAATTATTTAATAGCTTTGCGTTTTCAGCTATTAAATACATGGTTACAATCTTGTTATCTGTAAATTATATTTTCTATAAATGCATTATCTATTTAGTAGATAAAGGTTTACCACTCAAAATTTATGTTTATTAAACATGTGTTTGTATTGTTTTGAAAAATAGTTTCAGACTGGTTCTTACTTATTAAAGATTTGTCTCGCACTAGACAAAAAGGGCAAACTGCATAGTATACTTTAAAAAAATAAAAAGTCACACTAAATAAAGAGTGAGACTCAATGGTCATCTTAACGCAGTTATAGAAAAGCAATAACTCGCGTAATACGCGTGTCTATGAGTTGTTTGACATATTTAGAATTTAATCAACCGATGCGTTTTCCCATTGCCGATTAAAAACGAAACATGGTATGATTATTTACACTAAGCCGACGACACAGTTATTTCTCTACAACAAAAACTTATTTTCAGTATGCCCATAAAACGACATATTCTTATTGTAATATATAGGTTTTCCGAGTGATTAATCGAAGGATGTTTAACAGAATGTAAACGGTCATGGATGGAACAGATTATTTTGCTCGCAATAAAGAGAGTTCTAATATCTAATTAGATAATATCTACTGATTGATGGGTTTATTTATCCAAGTTATGTTTACTAATTTAAGCTGGGGTTTCAGCCATTCACTTTTTACCATATCATATAATGCGCTTGGTTAGTTTCGGCTCGGCTAGTTATGTCGTCGAAAAATATTTCGTAACTTAAAGTTATATTGACTCTATAATTTAAGCGGGGGTTTCAGCTATTCACTTTGTAACCATATTATGTAATGCACTTTGTTAGGTTCAGCTCAGCTTGTTTTCTCGAAAAACAATTCGTAACATTAAATATCCGATGTTATATCGGCAATGTTAAATAAACCTAAAGTGAAACAAGTAATTCAACAGATATTTGCCCTATGATGGGATAAAACTTAATAATACATATCAAACCTTTAACATCTATCTGTGTCGAATCAGACTGAATCAAATTATCACTGATGTCCTTGACATTATTATGCACCGTGCAAGTATAAAGCCCCGTGTCCTGCAGTGCCAGAGAAGCAATCCTCACAGAAATATTATCACGGACACCTGCTTCTTCCGTGTTGTCGTTTGGTATTGTAGTTGTTCCGAACGTCTGATTAAAGCCAGTATAAGTATACTGGGAAGGATAACCATTGGCTGAGCAAGTGAGGATCAGCGGTGAACCTTCTGTCAGTGATGACGCCGATAGAACGATTGACACGTCAGGCGCATCTGTTTAATTTTGAATACCATGTCAATAGCGTTATAAGTACTCAAATATAGGTATTTACTTTAAATTATGCAGGTTATTGTTAAGAAGTATACGAAGTTATAGATGCATATAAATAATCAACGGTATTGGTTGTCGTATTGCACAATCATTTTAAATAAATAAAACTACATAAACGAACATAATCACCCCTTGTTAAAGATATTTTAGTTTGCGTAAACTGCATAACAAATATGTTGCTGCAACGCTAGAGTTAAAAACACATTTGACTATAGTGGTATATACGAATATGTACAAGACTGAGATACCTTTCAGTGATGTCCTGTACACAAAATAAGTCATACGTGCATAATCATACGTTACGACTATATATGTCACATGTTTTGCAGAAATGATAAACAAACAACAATAAAGGTAATGTGTTGTCGATTATACATCTAAATCAGACCTAAATCTTTGATCCAGGGCGTAAATTATCTCCTTAACATTGTGAATAGTTGTGATATTTTAATAATTCCAAGCTAAACATTATTACAAGAAAAGAACCATTACATAGTGTATCTGCTGTTCAACGCAGCCGAAACAAAACTCAACTGCTATATCAACTTCATAGTTGTAATACTATTACAGGAGAACGTCTTTTAATTTCCGGTATCTACAAATAATCAATGTAAAAGATACAGAACGAAAATACACATTCAGTAATGGACCTTACATTGTACAAGAAGCTGCAATTCACTTCGAGTTGTTTTATTGTAGGCCGTGTAGATATTGGCAACATCACATCTGTATGTGTCTGCCATGTAGCGGTCGACTGGACCAAACGTCAGACTTCTATTCCAAGACATGATAGCGTTGTTTGTCACATTTCTCCAGGTGTATGAACAGCCAGGCCAGCAAACAGACGAGCAGGTAACGTTCAGGAGAGTGTCGCCTTCCGACGCTGTGTACTTCGCGGGTACGCCCAATACGGCTGTATCTGGTCCATCTGATTATGACAGTTAGTATAAGTTATGCTTACATTCTTGATTACTGACTTTCGGTAATAACAATAGACACATAAAGTTATATATTCTTTAGAGTATTTTGTTACATCCTATCAAATCATTAATTTACATAGAACATATTGTTACAGTATAAGCACATTTAGGAATTGAATATTTCTTCGGCGGCTTCCAAATTGAGTGGCACTATTTTGTTTATAATGCACATTACGTCGAAAACAAAATGCTTTTAAATTGATCTTTTGGTTTGGTTTGCAAAGCTCCCAAAGATTATCTCTTACGGAAAGCACATTAAATTTGCTAGAAAAGTAAGACCCGATTCCTAATCGTTACCTGGTCAAATTAGGACCATATTGCAATTAAAACTTAAACTAAGCGTATTATCAAATATTTCATGTCGAATTTCAGTTCTAGGATAATGTAAAAAACCTTTCCCGGTTAGTTTGTTTCAAATTATAAGCTACATCTACCCTGAATTAAGTGTTTGGGGAATGTTAC
This sequence comes from Mya arenaria, assembly GCF_026914265.1. NCBI lineage: Eukaryota > Metazoa > Mollusca > Bivalvia > Myida > Myidae > Mya > Mya arenaria. Next base: position 53,385,534 of record NC_069126.1, read on the forward strand.
ACATTTGGCAGTATTTAAAAGATGTTCTGTAAATAAATGCAAATACTTACACCTGACGTTGATGTTCACCACTACACTGGTAGCTGTTTCATTAGATGTAGGATTTGTTGCCTCACACTGGTAGGTTCCCGCGTCATCCCTAGTGACCTCACCAAGTGCCAGGTTGTGATTGTTAGACGCGAAGGAATGGGTGGGTGTCGTCTTTCTCCAGCTATATGTGCAGGTTGGATAGCAGCTGGCACTACAAACTATCGTGATGATAGGTTGATTCTCGTTTATCGTGTAGTTCACATTAGATGGGTTTATTAACGAAGTATTCGGGCCGACTGGAAACAAAATATCATAACAGGAATACATTATTATTATGTTGATAACGTCGCTTTTCTTTCAAATAGCTAAATGTATCCATATACATGAAGTTACCATTTATTAATAGCGAACTATCCATATATTTATTATTTCAAAAAATACTATTCATTTCATAAGTTCGTAGTTATATAGACGATGTGTTAGTTATAGGGTAATATATATATATATTGGGATCGAGTGAGCATTTACTATTTCATATTTTCATGAGTGCTATTTTTCTACCGGCGAATCTTCTTATTTGTGATCACGAGGTGAACTGTATTTACAACTTATACTTTAAGTTAAGTTGATATTAGTTTGACACATAATTTGAAAACTGCGTCAAATGTTAACGGCGACATATTGGTCGTCATTTCTCTTTCCAGAACTTTAAGCATTATCTTTCATTTCACACATGTCATGAGCCAACATATCAGGCAATTGAACTTATATTTTATAGGTTAACTGTTATAGACAATTAAACAAAGAGTTTAAGATGTTATCATATGCCGCAGTTTTTCAACAAAAGACATAAAAGCATGAGGTAAATACATTAATCACATAGCTTAAAAATGCATATCTAAATAAGTGCATGATTTACTTAGACATTGGACAGAATTTCTATAATACACAATTCAAAATGTTTATATTTATGTTTATTGTTTATATTCAACCATAACAAGAGTCTAGCGTAGGGGTGCATGGGGAGTGGGAGTGGGAGGGGTCGACCCCTGTCATAAGGGGGGGGGGGTTGTGGGGTTTTCTTGTAGAACGTTTTGTTTTCATACTCAATTTTAATAATTTCCCATGATTTTCAGACTTGTACAAAATGTTGTTGCTTTTTCACAAAGTTTAGAATGTTGTGTTTAAATAGCAAAATTAAAATGTGTCTTTATGTCTGTGGTAATATGACTGTACTTGTCTGGAGTCTTCTTTAGTGTAATGTCTTATTTTTCTCCTAATATTCATGTAAAATAAAAATAAAAACCCAGACAGTTAAGCATTTGAAACAATTATACTGGCATAAATACACACACAAAAAAAACAAATATGAAGGGGACGAATTTTAGTTGGTACGATCGGGATTAGATACGAATGTTACATTCAGCCTGGCTGTTATTAAATTGTCTTTTGTTATGCTTAATATGTTGATGTTTTAGAATAAAATGACAATAAAAATCACTGCTTAAAGAAACATTAACACAGCATAGAACATTGATAAAATAACTCCGAAAATCGTTCCGACAAAATGGCGGTTTCGGAGAATTTAGACATGATCGTAGACGTGATAGTAAACGCGACATAAAGCATCATTTTTTTTTATTTTTATTTTTTTTTTTGGGGGGGGGGGTTCAAAGAATTGTTCATCATGAATATTTTACAAATACACTTTTAAAACATTTCCTGATAAAATGATGTAATTCATTGTGTTAGCGCCAGCTTTCCTACGTCTACAAATCGGCAGTGACCGGTGACCGTCTGCTTTAAATCAACAATATTTAAAATAGCGAGTCTCGTCTGTACAATACCATTATCAATTATTTTAAAAGGTTTAATAGTGTTTGACAACATTTTTCATCGTCTCTTCGCATTTTCTATAGCATTTTGAACGAACGGGTTCTCATTGTATATTCTGATTGGCTGACATTCAATAGCTCCGCCTCCTGGCGATGTTTCACTAATTGACTCTTCCTAATAATCGGATTAGAAGATGGCCGTTTATGAATACACAGGTCGTCGGCTCATTATACAAAATAAGCTGTCATAAATTATGACACGTACAAGTCATATGGGAAGATGAAAGGGCAGTACGGCATATGTTAAGCAGTCAATGGTGCACAGCATATGAAAACGTCCGGTCTCATTATAAAAAGGCGTACAAGGCTATTAAAAGGAATTTTCAAAACGCCCGGGTTCAAATTCTGGGACGTTTTTGGCGATTTTCCGGACGTATAATACGTCTAAGTCAGCTTATTGAAACCCCTTCCACACTTAGTTTCTGAGTCCGTATTGCACTTAAGCCCTTCGCTACTTCCGAAATACAACACCAACAAATTAGCCGCTGGTCGGAACAACTTAAATAAAAAAAAAATGAATTTCTATTTAAAACAATAATAAATAGATATAAAAAATAAAACTACGTAGTTGTTTGATATGTAGGATTGTGTTATTTCTCATTCGTTGCGCAGGGAGACATCGCACTCGACCATTGTTCTCATGCGCTCCCACATATCAACATATTTACATATTCTTCCCTATATATGGAAATTGTAGACTCATTGTGATTGCAATATTGATTGGCAAGAATCCCTTTTTTCAGTTAATATTAACGATGTTAATACGACATCGCGTTATTTCTTTTTGATCGGATGATTTGGTTTTCCGTATACGGCAGTGACATTACAGCTCGCCGTACTAACAAAACCATACTAATATTGGTAAGAAGCACTACACAAACACGTCTAGTAGTCGAAATATTTTGTAAACTCGGATTTTGTAAAACTGGAAGTAAGACAACGTTAAGTGGAAGTGCGAAAGATATTTTCCTATCCTGTATCAGCTTAATGCATTGTGTTGAGTGCAGCGTGTTACAAACTGGTGTTTAACAAAAGGTTACTTATGAATCAATAACATATTTATTAAGGAATGTATTGTATTTCTAAAGAGACCATTCCGAAAGAGTTCAGCTGCTGATTTGCGTTTAAATTCAAGAAAATACAGGATCGGCTTAAAACATGACATAAAGAAAAGGAGTCATATAACAAAAAGGAACATAACTGTACGACGCTTTTTCGACGACCTGTATCACATCTCGTTCGCTGTATTATGGGTTAAAATGGCGGATTCGTATTTACAAATCAAAGTAGGACGTCAAAAATATTCATATCGTAACATTTCCCAGTATAATTATCTCATATTTGGAACATGCAATGTTTTAGAAAACCCTTTGAAGTCCACTGTTATATCATATCATTGTGTGGCATGACGACAGTAAACAACGATGTATGCGCGTTTCAGTCAAATGAATAAAAATGTTATTGGCACGCTCGACAAGTCTCGTTATCGGCTTTCGCTCGTTCCCTCGGATCGGATATTTCCATCCCCACTGTGTTCGATAGTTTAATAGAATATTCTATCCCATTGAGTATCATGTAATAACCAGTACATGTTTCCTGTGCATGTATGACGATTAAGTATACGCACATCCTTACAGAGAGTTTAGCAGCTTTTGAAAGCACTATTTGTGTACACTTTAGCTAAAACATTTTCAACTCACATATGACATTGACAACCACAGTGGAACTATTTCGTGTTGTAGATGAGCTCGGGTTTGTAGCAGTACAGATGTACGACCCTGCCTCTTGTCTTGTTAACTGACCAAGATTTAGGATTGTATTGTTCCGTTCCGTTCTAGAAGTGCCGACCTTCGACCAAGTGTACACACATTCCGGATGACAAACTGCAGAGCAGGTTATGTCTCCTAGAGTGTCACCCTCTGGCTTCGTATACGAGGTTGTAGAAGGGTATATGGACACTATGCTAGGACCATCTGCAATAAGATTTGTTTAAGTTTATAACTGTGTACGCATATTCCGGGTAACAAACTGTGAAGCAGGTTATGTATCTTAGAATATCACCTTCTGTCTTCGTATCTTTAATCGTGTGTAAATACACGCAGAGTCCGGCATATAAACTGACGGGCACGTTATATGTAACGGCCTCCGTCTTAGTGTAGTTGGTTATATAGGGAGATAGGGTCTCGCTTTCTGGACCATCTGATGAACAAAAAGTCAAGTGTGACTCATGAATTCAGGTGATTAATTTTTCTTAATATTCAATTATATATATTTTAATCAGGAAACAGCGTCGTTTTTTGTCAGAACTATCAATATACTTAATGGTAATTTTAATTTAGCTCACTAAACTTCTTTTCTATATACACGGCCTGGTATTCTCCTTTCGTTTGTATACGAGTTCACATTATGAAACCTAAAATTGTACACGTACTCACGTTAACTCAATTATATTTATCTCGTAACATGGCGATTTATGTGACTTCAGTATACATGTAATGAAACTTTTATTTCCGCGTGCAGAAAATTACTTGTAATAGTCCAATATGTAGTTCAAAGTTATTGTTTATTTTCTGTCTAAGTGTAAAAACACAACATACGTGCCAGTGATTTCCATTCAACTTACAATACTTTAAAGTAATTTGTTAAAGCTAAAAGCTGAATATGAATCATCTCAAGTCTATCATTGGGGTAAAAACAAGTATAAGTGCCATTTTTGGAATTCCCATGACAAGGTACACTGCCGTGGGTCAAACCAACAAATTCTAGGGTGAGGTTACTGAATTTATATGGAAATACATGCACGAGTTCTGGAACGGCATAAATATTACGCGCCATAATGAGTGCATATGTTTTCATATAAATTCGATTATATTTTTATAGTATATGCAAACAAGGGAACACAATTGGTTATTTCCTCCTATTCAGTACGGTTTATTTATCAACAAAAAACGTAAATATTTTATAAAATATTAGCAGACTGAAAACATGTTCAATTCTGTGCGAAATCTAGGGCTATTAAAGCATCCGGATTTGATCCGCGATTATCTGCTAAAAAAGAAAATCACGCTTAAACATATTCAGTTTAGACGAAATCAGACGCTTATAAACAATGCAAGTATATAGGAAATTAATTGTGCGTAACTTATAACTATTTTATAGAATAATACATGGTTGACCATGGCCTTTTGTTGATAATTGCCCCAGTGGAAGGAATAATTGCCCGAGGGCTTTAGCTATTTATAGTAACATGTGTATTATACATACATATCATATGCCATGGGCGGTGATGTTTATGCCTCGGTTGACATTAACTATTCGAGTCTTAACATTATCATATGTTATCTCCCTGCATGATATCTGATACGTTTTGTATTATTTATAGAATTATACACTTGTTTCTATGTATCGTGACATTTTACAGTAAAAATTTGTTTCAACAATAATGATTATCGTTTCCACCCGTGAGATTATCACGGCACGAAAGGCCGATTATGGCATAATTGCTAGTGGAAGACGAGTACGTGCACCATGGCGTCATTTTAACGAAAATTAAAATGGCTTACGAATATCTGATACGCAAACATTTATACAAGCACATCTTTCATGGGATTTGAACGGAACTATCGGTGCAAGGAAAGCGTAATGAGTTTTACCATTAATGACCCCTTCCGTGTTTCAGTAAACGCGTACTACCTGGAACCGTACTAGATGTTTACGTTCGGTGAAGCTAAAAATGCAGTGATGCATGAAGAGATTTCGTTGAAAGGTTTTGTTTTACTTTATCCGCTGAGAAATGTTAATTATTCCAGCGAAATGGCTAGGGTCATTCAAGCCGAGATTCTTATGAAACTGCTCCTAGGTTTGATCAGGTTTCCAAGTTTCCAAGTTCATTAAATATGCTCATGTCACAGTTTGTTTTCATATAATACATATTTCACATTATTGAGGTCGAGACTAGTCTGAGACAATGGCAATTAAAATCAGAATAGAATTACATATACATACAAAACATGCTTCAATTACCCTTGTTTATCAATTTACTTCAGTTTAGCATGTGTCACAATGTAATGGAGGAGGCATGTAGAATAACAATTGCACATGTACACCAACGGAATTTAAGAATTATTTCTTTTATCAATTTACATAACTTTCATACTGTATATAGTATTACCTGAATTGATTCATTGCATGAATTGATTAAAATTAACAATGCTCGAATATCTAATGTATTTACTATATATACAGCGTTTATCATAAAATTCCTTACATTCTAATAGATAATGAAGTTCATTCCCTATGCTATAGTCATAACAGAATGGACACTTTCTATTTATATACTCGACATTATTCCGCCTTCCAATTTCTACTGGCAATTCGTTGTTTCTTGTTCTTAATTAAATTTCATATTTTAATAAAAGTTTATGGTGTATGTATAAAATAGTTTTCAAATTCATTTTTTATACACTCTGTAGACAATACATATCCTTGAGCTATTTACAAAAGAAGACCACTCATCTATAAAAAGGTTTGACATTTTTAGATACAGTTTCATGAAGCCAACGTTTATTTAAAAAGTCATTACTGTGCCAAATGTTTATTACCCTACATTTTATATGTTTATTTTATATATTACATATCCACTAAAAATGTGATTGTCTAAGATTTTCGAAAAACATAAATCTGCTCAAAACAATAGTGTACAGCGGCACTGTAATTTGGGTGAAAGGTAGGGTTATTAATGTCACCCAAAAGTCAATCAACCGATTGTCAATATGAATCTGTAATGGTTTAACGCATGTTTCGCCCTAAACAATACAGTTCGGTGAACTATTTTTAACATCTAAAACATATTTAAAACATTTGAATACGTAAGACACAAATACTCACAGCCGTTATATATGTGGTTTCAAATGTGCCTACGTCTGACAATGATTTGGTGTTATATTTTCATACACGAAATGTTGTTTACAGTCTATGTTGAAGGTAGATTAAACTAAATACGATTAAGCCTCCAAATAACTCGCTGACAGTGTGTAAAATATATGCAGTTCCTATTATTAACGTCAGAACGATTGTGCTATAGGTTGTATATCATTCTGGAGTTTAAAAATTGTATTGATAAACGGAAACTCTCAAATGTGTCAAATTGATAACATCCTTTGATGCAAGGATATATTCGCCTATATAACATATTCATACTTGTCATATTCCAGCATTTCCAAAGGTTTTTTACCAGACATCATTCGTATTCTTGAATATCATCTATATTTCATTGTCGGTGAGTGGGTCGCAAACTGCATATAATTCAAATAAGACACGCGGGAAAATGCAGCTAATGTTGTAGAATAGACGTAGCTGGAACGCCTCCAAAGATTTTCTTCACTGGTCGGGTTCATGCGAATTAAGCTCCTTAAAAGCCATGTTTTCTGTTTTATTTTGCTATCATCGTATCGTCGGGATCATTTCAGTCGCTTATAACAGCAGTAGAAAAGACCTGTGTATGGCGAAATTTTGGCGATAGTGTGTATATTTATAATCCGATTCCTGCTACAATTTGGAATAACAGGTAAGAGTGTTGTGTGATATGCTTAGGATAGGTATATATCAGCTATAAAATTCAAGTTTGAACTGTACGTTTACCGTGTGTTACGAAGTGTTTTTGGGAAAGTTTTCTTCTTTTGTCAATTATATAACCCTAGTGGATTTTTAGATTTTATAGAATGTTAAAATAGCGTCGACAAGTCATGATTAATAGTTGTATTGTGTCCCATGACGTGATAAGCAGCCCATAAAATGTTGTATTTTTTATTTTCAGGATCAAGACTAATTTTACCCAGTTGACGCCACAGGCAACAATTAAAAGTAAGCAGGGGGCAGCTGTTGGGATCTGCATCATATATTCAAGTCTCTGTGTATGTAGGTGTTGCTTTGGATAATATTCATTTTTTAAGGTTTGATTATATCTAATTTGGATATTTTAAACGAGAGGACTTGGATATTTTGTTATTTCATTGGGTTGGTAAAAATGTAATAATAATTAGTTAATAAGAAATACCCTTACGTGAAATTTCATGTCCTATCGTGGAGCTTGGAGCCAGACCAGAGTATGCTTTAGTCATGTGATGTGCCAAAACTATCATTGGACAGAGGCATGAATTCATGAGACAATGATAAGTATGTTTGATAGTTGATGACGGTATAAATTTGTTTAAATTAAAGAATGGAGAGTGTTAAAAACAAGTTACTGTTATATGCAGTTGGTGCTGCAAGAAACTGTTATATGCAGTTGGTGCTGCAAGCTTGTATATGGTGCAGTTGGTGCTGCAAGTATGTGTTGATGCAGTTGGTTTTGCAAGTATGTGTTGATGCAGTTGGTGCTGCAAGTATGTGATGATGCAGTTGCTGTTGCAAGTATGTATTGATGCAGTTGGTGCTGCAATTATCTGTTGATGCAGTTGGTGCTGCAAGTATGTGTTGATGCAGTTGGTGCTGCAAGTATGTGTTGATGCAGTTGCTGTTGCAAGAATGTGGTGATGCAGTTGGTGTTGCAAGAATGTGGTGATGTAGTTGGTGGGGCAAGTATGTGTTTGATGCAGTTGTTGTTTTAAGTATGTGTTGATGCAGTTGGTGATGCATGTACATTTGTATGTGTCGATGCAGTTGGTCTGTGAGTAGTTGTTGACGCAGTTGGTGCTGCCAGTATGTTTTGGATGCAGTGGGAGCAACAAGTAAGTGTCGATGCAGTTAGTGCTGCCAGTATGTGTTGATGCAGTTGGTGCCGCAAGGTAGTGCTCGATGCAGTTGGTGTTGCAAGAATGTGGTGATGCAGTTGGGAGGTTCAGTATGTGTTTGGTGCAGTTGTTGGTTAAAGTATGTGTTGATGCAGTTGGTGATGCATGTATGTGTTGATGCAGTTGGTCTGTGAGTATTTGTTGATGCAGTTAGTGCTGCCAGTATGTGTTGGATGCAGTTGTTGTTTTAAGTATGTGTTGATGCAGTTGCTGATGTATGTATATGTTGATGCAATTGGTCTGTGAGTATTTGTTGACGTAGTTGGTGCTGCCAGTATGTGTTGGATGCAATGGGAGCTACACGTATGTGTTGGATGCAGTGGGAGCTACAAGTATATGTTGATGCAGTTGGTGCTGCCAGTATGTGTTGGATGCATTGGGAGCTACAAGTATGTGTTGATGCAGTTGATGATGCATGTATGTGCTGATGCAGTTGGTGAGGCATGTATGTTTTGATGCAGTTGGTCTGTGAATATTTGTTGGAGCTGCCAGGATATGTTGGATGCAGTGGGAGCTACAAGTATGTGTTGATGCAGTTGGTGATCATGTATGTGCTGATGCAGTTGGTGATCATGTATGTTTTGATGCAATTGGTCTGCAAGTATGTCTTGATGCAGTTGGTGATCCAAGTATGTGTTGATGCAGTTAGTCTGCAAGTATGTGTTGATGCAGTTGCTCATGCAAGTATTTGTTGATGTAGTTTGTTCTGCAAGTACGTGTTGATGCACATGATGATCCAAATATGTGTTGATGCAGTTGCTGCTGCAATTGTGTGTTGTACGCAGTGGGTGCTGCAAGTATTTGTAGATGCAACTGGTGCTGCAATTAAGTGTTGAATGCAGTCGATGTTGCAAGTGAGTGTTGTATGCAGTTATTTGAATTGAAATAAGAAACTACCTGGTATAACCATTCTCATTATATAAATCGTAACGTTTTTTTCTGAGGCTGAAATAGGCTTTTTGATCATTTCTCTGCTTGCCGTATATCATTTGTTAAATGACCTAGCGCTCATTCAATCGGAGCGCAATGTTGAAATAAACACTGACGTCATGTCTACTTGCGTGTTTTACAATTTAAACGTCAAGTTTCCAAGTACAAAGGACTAGACGAATGTAAATATTTTTGCTTGGACAATGAAGTTGTATTGTGTTTGAATATTATGTTGGATTGAATATCATTGATTTCAAGTCGTGAATCATCGTTTTTTTCTTAAAGAATTAAGATTTCTTTCATACAAACGGGTTTTACAGTTATAACCGATTTCCATTAAACATACATTTTAATAAGCATTATTACCTATTTAGACACAAACGTCTTTTTATTTCCAAGTTTGATATTGTATAAAGCACTTTACCATATCCATTTGGTATGTATTCATTTGCTTACGTGATGAAATATTTCCTACTTGAAATGTTAATATAAAAATACTACTATTATTTTATATTTGACTTAAAAGTTAATTAGGTTGACGCGACAACAAAAGCTATGCATGTTTTCTCAATCTTAGTTGTAGTTCAAGCCATCTTCGTCGTTTAATTATTCGCTAGAATAATTAAATTTCATGTAAAGTTTAGAGTTTATGAAAGATTTAGTACGGATTGTGTACTTTTGAAAGGTAATACATCTTTTGATATAATCCCTAGTTAAATTTAAAAAAAAGATTAAAACCATTTGGTGTGGAACTGAAAAAGGTTTGAAAGAAAAATAAAACTGCGTGTTTATTATAATTTCAATACCTTAAAAAAACGCCTACTTGTCGAAGAAACCATTTATTCTAGCACACCCGGTAGGCATTCCGGTGATCAGCCGTGCTGGAAAATTCCATACGACACCGCCTTGCCAGATGAGTATATTTTTCATAATACACTTTATGAAATCATAGTTATGAGATTTCAATGGATGAGTTCCATAAGCATTAACTTTACAAAAATATACCTTCAAAATAAATTAAAATAACCCATAAAAGACGTGATACTGAAAGAACTTCTTGACGTATGCAGTGAATAAAATTCACTGCGCGTTATGGCGTCTGTTAATTTCATTATACGCGATTTTTGGTGAAATGTACAAAAATGCGATTGTGTCTATGTATTTGTTTGCAAAAAAATGTAATTTAAGGTATGCTAGAAAAAGATCCGACCCTCGGACACGCTGTGTACTCGGTACACGGCAAGACTCGTTACCTGGCAATGCAGGTGCCCTCACGTCGTACTTTTCTATCCGGAACGAACAAATAAGACAGATATTTGTAGTGTAGTGTTCTTGCTTTTATCTTTAAACTGTGTTTGGAGGTGGTAATAGTAAAGATATAAGAGTTATTATAATGAAAATGACAATACTGGTAATGGTGATAAGGATATTGATGATGGTGAAAATGATACTAATGTTTAAAATAATACTGTTTCATTTTCAGTTTATTGGTTATAGCAAATAATTGTTTTAGCCAAATTAGTATTTGATTAATATCGGTCAAAATATCGTCACATACAAAAAACAATTAATATATATCAATTAAATAAAGCAATAAATTACAACAAATCAAGATGCAACGACAGAGAGTATCAGTACGTTTTGACACAGCAAAATATCATTAAATACACATTGTTGAAATAGTCCTTAATAGTCCGACGGTTAGTACTAAACATGATGGACACAATAAATTAAGTGTTTAAAAGTCGATCCAGGATGGAGTTTGAGGGGGGGGGGGGGGGGGGTAAGGATAATGATAGTAAAAATGATTGTGGTAAAAATATGAGAATAAGGATGATCGTGATAAGGATGTTTGTAATAATTATGAAGAGGAAAATAATAATAAGGATAATAATAATGACCTTGGCTATAATAACAAACGTTTGGAATATATTTACGTCGTTAGGGGCTTTTGTATTTACGAGAAAACGAAACAAAACATTAATCAATGCAAAGACTTTTTGCTTTCGGAGTCATGTTCGATTCAATTCAATACTTTTTGTATCATAAAGTGAAGGTGTGAGCATGGGAGGAAAAACAAAGGTGTGAGACGGTTGTGTAAAAACACAAACACAATGGCTTAAATACCAGTAACAGTACAGTCTAATGTATGGAACGCAGCCGGATGCTGGCGTAGTTGATGTTGATTGTCGTGGCTTGAGGCTGGTGTGTTTTATATGGAAAGCAGCAGTGTGCGGTAGTTTTTTTACATACTTATGATTTGGGGTTTTGTTTAAAATTGTACAAATATTAATAACAATACAGCAGTCAACTCATTAAGGTATACATATGTTAATATATGCTGTATTGAATATTATGTTTTTTTCTCGATAGATGCTGTCAATAGCAAGTCCAATTCCTAATTTGTGTTGTGGTTTATGTTAACCAGGGTAAACGAATAGTTTATAAGCATGATACTGCCCGAAACAAGGTAATCACACGTTTACACTCACACATATAATAGATTTCGGAATCAGATGACCTGATTCTCTAGCAATTACTTTAGGAACTAAACTGATTTCCACTGGAGTTGCACTTTCTTGTTCAGCTTTCAACTTTTTACGGTTTGTTTTAAGCAATATTGGCCAAAAGGCCAGAAGTGTTTATGCGCTGACGCGGTGTCTGACGTATGTGCGTCTGTATACAATTGTTTGTGAATGCAAAACAGTCTTCAGAACAGTCTAAATAAAACTTATACAATAGTTAGATATCCATGTGAGCTCTGTTCCTTTTAAAAGTAAGCTAGATCGCACACGCGCATGTATAGATTATGGCCCTTGAAATTATCACAATCACTGTTGTAGCCAAGTCAAGATTATAAAAGAGAGAGATGTTGTTTTTTTTCGTTTTATTCTCATAAGGAGCCCAAATGCCAGAAGAGCTTATTTGATGGCGCAGCCTCCGTTATTCGTGTGTCCAACTGTACACAATTGCGTGTGTATGTTTGTTCAAATTATGCCCATGTGGTCAAAACTGACCACGCCCGGGATTCAGAAGTTTCGTATAGACTTATATAGGAAAATACTATTTCCTTAATTCGATTAGCACAGTCCCATTATATTTTGTATGGAACATCATGTATGGTAATCTACCAAGATGTTTTTAGATTATGCCCCTTAGGTCAAAACTGGCCCTTCTCCAGGTTTCACAGGTTTTCGAATGGCCAATAAAAAGAATTGAAAATCTTCTTGTCTCAAACCACAAGGCCTTGACCTTTGGTAATTATAATACAGCATCATATGATATCCTACTACTAAGTTCGTTCAAATAATGTCCCTGTGGTCAAAGCTGGCCCCGTCAACCGTTTGACCTTCTTTTTTTCTTTAGCTACAGAAATAAAATTTTGACAATTTTTACACTTTTGAAAACAATTATCAATGTTTTGCTTGTATGATCTTGACTGTGACCTTTTGCCCCTCTTTCTTATTGTTGAAGCTACAGCAATTAAATTTTGGACCATGAGTACAATTTTGAAAACAAATATCAATGTCAAAGGCCAAATTTGGAAGTTTGTGCTTTATAGTTAAATTATAGAAGATGGTTCAGCTTCTGAGTGAAACTCTAGTAATATGGTAATCCATAATGAATAAGTAAGTTAAAGTGCAGACACGAACATGTACTCTGACCTTTAAATGTCTCGTGTGACCTTGACCTTTGAGGTATGAACCCGGGTCAAGGTCACTGCACATCGTCTTAATGCAGACATTATTTTTACCAAGAAAAATGTTAATCCATCCATGCATAAGTAAGTCATAGCGCGGACTCGAGCATGTGTAATCTGACCTTTAAATGCCTCGCGTGGCATTGACCTTTGAGGTATTGACCCGGACAAAGGTCACTGCACATCATCTCAATAAGGAAAACATTTGTACAAAGAAGTATGGTAATACATCAATGCATAATTAAGTTATAGCACAGGCACGAGTATTCGTACTTTGACTTTTAAATGTCTCGTGTGACCTTGACCTTTGAGGTATGGACCGCGTCAAGGTCACTGCACATCGTCTCAACGAGGACAACATTAGTACTAAGTAATATGGTAATCCATCAATGCATAAGTTAGTTATAGCGCGGACACAAAATGTTACGGAGAGTCAGACAGACAGATGGACGGACGGACACAAAGACTGATAGATGAACGAAGTGCATTATCATAATCCCCTCCCCACTCCGTTGCGGGGGATTAAAACAGTGTATAATCGGACGTTGTTATGACTCTGTAAGTATACGATCGAACGGCTTAGTTAATACGATGCGAGTTGGCCTGAGGCTGCTTCATCCTCTTGTTATTTTATCGCAATCAAACACATACAGCAGTTCGAAACTCATGAGTGAACTCGGTTCCTTATGAAAACCAGATCCGCTCGTGTATTAGTGATAATGGCCCTTGATATTGTGCATCAAAGCATCAAATAAGGGAAACAATATTTAAAGATGTATTATTGTATATTATTGTATGGTTTGTCTCCCTTTGTCCTTTGAATCATATGGTTTACTTTAAATGCGTGTTCAGTATAATTGCCTGTTACTAGTATGTACATGTTAGAATAGGAACTTCTGTCACTGACACATATTGAATTAGGTCATCCATATAATCTGCTTACTACATTTTCTGTTCCCACATGTTGAATTTGCATTGGTCCAAGTAAACTATAAGTGTGTTGCCGAATACCCATACATGTATGATTTGGATTGAAAATGACCACAAGAACCATGCCAGTATAGCATAAGCCATGTTGTGCGTCTCGTTTCAATATTACATTTGAATTGAAATATTCAACCATATGTTTCTACTGAAAGCGTGTGCCATCAAATGCATAGGAAAACTATGCTCTCGTTCTGGAGCGTAGTAATTATGCGCGACGAAGGAGTGCACAGTGAACGAGTGCAGAAATGATATAGAAATTCAATCCTTGTGTTATTATATCACTAAAACAGTAACATGGCACCTTAAATTATTATATGCTTGTATTTATTTCCGAACACTTGGAAACATGGACAATTTCCAAAAGAACTATCAAGGCTTGTTGCTATGTCTTGTCAAGATTAAACGCGTGAATGGAATGTGTATTGAGTGGAAACTGACGTGACATTGCTCCCGACGTATCATGAAAATGACGACTTTTCGCGCGTCTTTCTATGATAATGTCTGATGGAAATGTCAAGGCGTTCTAAAGAGCAGTGAAAGTAGTGAAAGATTGGTTACACTCAATATCAACAGTTCACACGTCTCGTATCTGATAGTATCGGACACTTGTGAACAATAGAAATATACAATATCAAATATATATTCTTTATATAGACGTACATTTGGTGATATTCTCAAAAAGCGTTACTAAATTCGTTAAATTGTTAATTGTTAATGTTACTTAAACCTGTCGCAGAATTCATGGTCCGTATTCACAACGCTTCTTAGTGATGTTTTCAAATTAGTGAAAAAAATGCTTCATATTTAGTTCGGAATTTATTATAACATTGTGTTTACACCACACATATGAAAATAAGCAAGGAAAATATCCAAATAATAAAGGCATGTCAGTAAATTTGATCGAAAAAAGAGTGTATTCAAATGTTCATACTTTTAAAAAAATCACGAAGCAGCTTTATTAATATGATTTTCATAAAAGAGAAAAATGTTGAACGTTTCTGAACCTCTATACAATGCATTCTTGTCCATTAATTAGTTTACCCTTATGAAAATATAACCTTTATATCCAAATCACCATTTTGGTTTAAACAGTATTTATTTTTATAACAAATAAATATTTACAACATACACATAATTATGATACATGGAATTGAGGAGAAATCCGTTGGCTTGTATGAAATCTCTTTTCTATTTTCTGTAAAGAATACTATAAATAAATGAATTAATTCAAGCAAAACACGTATATACTGTGTAAATTGTTATATCGATAGTTAGAGAAAATGAAATAATGAATTATTAATATGTTAAACATATGAGAAAATATATACGTCAGTATAAATATGGTTGGAGAGATAATAAGTAAAGCTAATCCATATGACAAAGATAGTTGAGGATACAGGAGGATACTAGAGCAATCAAAACCACCATTTTACTATGATATGTTATTATGATTGTTCAAATCGTCGCATGAGAAAAAAGCGGCATTGCAATTATTACTTTTCATAATAATCACTAATATTTTACGCATTTAATGCATTACGTTTGTCACTTACATCAATTACATAGCAAATATATATTCTTCAAGGCTTCCCTATCATCTTTCTACTAAAATATTTCGTCAAAACTGAACAGACATATACAGAACTTCAAGTCTCTTAGAACGAGATCGACTCAATATTATATGAATGAATTAAATCGTTCGACTTACATATGACTTCCACAACCACAGTGGGACCAGTTCGTGTTGTTGATGAGCTCGGATTTGTAGCAGTACATATGTACGACCCTGCCTCTTGTCTTGTTAGCTGACCAAGATTTAAGATTGCATTCGTCCGTACCGTTCCAGTAGTGCCGACCTTCGACCAAGTGTACTCACATTCCGGATGACAAATTGCAGAGCAGATGATGTCTCCTAGAGTGTCATCCAGTTTCTTCTCATAGGAGGTTGTAGAAGGAGATAGGGTAATTGTGCTAGGACCATCTGCAATGAGATTTGTTTAAGTTTATAGCTGTGTACGCATATTCCGGGTAACAAACTGGATAGCAGTAGTGTCTTCCAAAGTGCCATCCAGTTTCTTCTCGTAAGAGGTTGTAGGAAGGGGTAGGGACATCGTGTCTGGGCCATCTGTTAAGAAAAGCTTTCCGCCTGTGTGTTGTCGGTTGAGAAAACTGATTGAAACCACTTGCTGTCGGCCTTACGCCACATGCTGGATTTGACGGATGCTTTAACATACTATTTTATTTAGTACGCCCAAAAACGTTAATTTAACCTCCGGTCCTTTGTTGAATCATATCGGACGGCGGGAATGACACCACATCATGTTACCCACTCTGGTTCGTTTACAAAATATCATTTTTGCCGTTGTCTATTAAATCATGGTTTAAGAGTGAGGTTGTGCACGCAAATTTGTTTAACCCTCCAGTAAATTTACATTTTACTGACCGTTCCAAGGCGGTACCTAACAATCCTTGATAAACATTCCTAGTTTTTTTTATATAGTATATATGCACTGTGTTGTTTGTGGAGTATTGTACTATTGTTTGATGTTTCTTGTAGTTTACATCTCGAAGGTATATTTTACTGTCTACTATTGCAATATCGATAATATCGACTATATGTTATCGATTGAAATACATATTAATCATAATTCGAAAATTTCTAAATTTAAACCCTGTGCGTACACGAAGATGAATCGTTTCAATTGAAGAGTCATGTTTTGATTTTCGCCCCTTCTTCGTTAATTCAAAATGTGCTTTTGTTTCAGTAGTGTCGTCTGCGAGATATGATACAACATTTTGAAGAATCAATACAGTAAGAACCTAACCACGAACAAGCATATGACGTAAGGTATGTTAAAACGGAGCTGCAATACAATTCATAATACTTTATTTGGAGATTGTCTTAAATAATCTTTACTAATCATAAAACTATATAATACTGACAATGTAACATCTCCGAGATAAAAAAAAACTTACAGACGTAATCACTTTGATGAAAATACAGTAAATGTTATATTATTAAACAAGCTGGAATATAACAAAAACCCATTTGATATAAAAAAGATTGGGGTAAGGGGTGAAGGGGAAATATGCTGTCCGTCAATAAATTGATTTTGATCTGCGCAATACCCAACTGGCCCTTGCTACGCGCCTGCTCTAATTAAAAAAAATGTAATTTATTTTGAACACATGTAACCAAATTAAACTACAGCTTACATAAAACGATGACTGAGTAGTTCTTGGTGTTGGTATAGGTCGTATAGATGGAATGTGTACCAGTACAAGTGTATATACCCTGGTCATCACTACCAACGATACCGATGTCAAGGACCGCCGAGGAGGTCACATAAATTTGACCCTTCGTCCATCTGAATGTGCAGGAAGGCTTACAGTCTGCCAGACACGCTACCGGAGAAAACCTATCCCCATCACTGAGGGCCAGAGAAACACCGGTTGAGTTGAAGGCGATATTGTCGGGACCATCTGAATCAAACAATTTATTAAAAATTATTATGAAAATCGCCTAATATCTAAACAGTGTGATTATTTCCCTTTTATTAAATTATATACAGATTGAACCATAATTACATAGTATTCAAGGTTGAATGAGCGCGTTTTAAAATTACTCTTAAGTTGTATTTATAAGCATTATTTAACTTACAATAAACGGTGATATGGAAGGCCGCGCTGCTGTCAGATACCAGGCCCATTTCCTCCGTAGCCATACACGTGAACTGTGATAGCTCATCACTTCGTTGAACATCGTTGAGGGTCAACGTAGCGGCTGTATTGGGCAGCAAGATGAATCTCCCTCCTGATGTCAAATTTGTGCCATCCTTAGTCCAAGTGTAACTCATAACCAGATCGTGTCCCGGGGGATCGGTTGTAGATATACTATGGCATGTCAATTTCACTGTTCCGCCTTCGTACGGCTCACTGTTGGCGCTTATGGTTGACGGACTGGGCGTACCTATAAATTTATAGATATTCTAATGAAATTGATAACTCCGTGCAATTTTAAAATAACTTTAAACCATTTTGTGTATACAACAACACATTAATTGGATCGGAGAAAACAAGCAAATGAATTCATTTGGTTTGGAAAAAACTGAATGATTTCCAATCTTTTTTACTTCGGTTGTTTGCATTGAAAGTGAATATTCAGAATACTTCAAAACATTTTCGAAATAATATACACGGTCGTAATGGCCTAAAGAGGAACATATTTACGGTCTTAAATGTATGGTCGTTCCTTACTAACATCGATCTCTGACGTCGATCATGACAAATCAATGACGACATTCAATGATAGTAAACAATAACCCTGGATTTTAAAAGGAAATATATGGTACATTCAACGGTCGCTGACAAACTGTTACCTGCAATTGAATATGAATGTGCCCTTTCTGGTTACGTCATTGATTGATAGGTTAGCCCGTCGTTTACCAAGGCACATGTTTATGTAATGTTGCGTAACGTATGCATTGAGTGTGTCCCGGACATTGAATGCTTATCTGATATTAACAAGATTTTATGCAATTCATAAAACGTCCCAGTTAATGCCTGCTTATTTAATGTCAGCAAAACGAAATTCCCGAGTGCCGAAAATTGAAAAAATGCGTTATCTCTGAGTGCTTTGCCTAATATGCAAACATACTAGTTTTGGGACGAACAGTGTGATTCTTCTTCTCGGTATTCAAAATCTTATTTCAAAACAATGAAAGTAATAAAGTTGAATAAGATTACTTGTCAACAATATGAACAGCGTCATTTTTGAATGGCCGTCGTATCATGTTAGACTTTATAAATATATCATATTTATAAACAATCATGAATAACTACAATTACGTTTTTTAAACTTAAGGACAAGTGTATGACACCTACCTAACATATACAAATTGATGCATTTCGACACCACCTTTTCCCATCCAGGGGCCCTAAATCTGTAGTTTCCTTGCTGTCCATCTCCGAAACTATCGAGCTTGATGTGAAACTTTCCTGTGGTGATGTCGCCAGTAGAGGCGAGGGTGCTGTTCAGGTACTCGGCACTGGAGCATGTCTCAAAGCAACTGACTCGGAAGATAGGGTTGTTGTTAGGGTTTACAAGTTCAATAATTACATCCTGTATTGTATAGTTGAAATCGTACCTTAACACGGGTTGTGTGGCTGGTAATGAAACAAGTTTCTCGCATGCTTGGCCATTGACTGTAAAACCAAATATGTGTGTATAAAATAAATAAATCTACAAAGCCTGTTGGCGGTTCTACTGCGAACGTTATGAATAAGCGAGGTCATTATCTACGCACATACACAACTGTTGAAATCAGGCGTGAAAATCTCGTGTGATTTTATTCTTCCTGGACTAACGTTTTTTTTTTCTGTTTTTTTTTGAGGGGGAGTTAAGGTTATAGAAGTTATAAGTGTAAATCCCAAGTTGTCCTGAAGCTTTAACCTGACACAATATGCCCTAAAACATTAACTTAAGTTCCAAAGACAAACAGGGGTCATAATTTGTATGTATGATGATATTGCGCTGAGGAACCTAACCGTGTGATGGTCCTGAACAACCGTGTGTATAATGAATTCATTTGAATGAACAGTGTTCGTGAGTGAAATGCCAACTTGCCCTTTTACTTTTACCGGACGCCGACACCGATTTTGAGGCCAGTAGTAGAGCCCTCCTAATTATTCAAAAAGCCGAGCTAAAAACTCGAGCAGCATGACTACACACACGAATCCTTTGGTCCTTACATTGGGAAACTATGTCACTGTGTATGTAACATATAAGCACAAATTATTATTATTGCGGCATTTGAAAGTGATCAACATTAAAATGTTTCTAAATACTTTCATGAACATAACTTTGATCTTTTTAACGAAACATTTGGTTTCCAAGAAGTAAGGTACTTGTAATAAGGTTTGAAACAACGACAATTAAGACGCCTTTGTAAATAAGTGTTTTTATTGATTTATACGTAACGTTAAACCTAAGCCAAACTACATATTGCGTTACCTGCTTTATTACAATATCGGAAATTAGTCTTCGACATTTTTTTTTGTGTTTGAAGTCATGTTTGCTCTTATAGAACCTGTCGTTGTAAAATGAAAACTGACGATTCGATAATCATATATAGGGATCATGTTATATCTTCAATGTTAAATGTAAACAAAACAATTACCATAATAGAAATCCAACAAGAACGTTAAAATAATAAAAAAAATCAGACACCTACCTGTAAAAAACATAAACAATTCACTCACAAATATATAATTAACAAACATGGTTGAATTTTACATCGGTTTATGCAGACGCAAGTTATCTGAAGTTGGTAAACTGATACTGATATGTTAACACAGGGGAACCACTGTGTTAAACGGCATATGATTAATTTAAATGTTAAAGAATGACTTGTTCATTATGTGATGATCGATTTAACCTCTGATAAAATTATTTGCAGGTGAATAATACAAACACACTGTTGAAGAATTCCGTTGCAACTTTGACAACTTCCACTTGATTTATAATTGTCTAGTCTGCTTAGTGTGTGACTGGCAAGGTTGTTGCAATGGTGGATTCGGTGTAAGGTCAATGTCACACTCAAAAGTCATAATTCAAAAATCCTTGTAATCTAGCATGTTACTTTCACACAGATCTTTAAATGAATGTTTATGTATTTATTACTTTATACGTTGAGTCCTTGTATGCTTATACGTAATCACTTGATTCAATAAGTAGACATGAATGACTATATTCTAAATGAAGTGGTGTTACAGGTATGTCTGCAAACTAAATGATAACGCTGCGTCATGGAAACATTACAACTAAGACTAGTACTATATTGTTAACATGTCTTTCTGGTAAAACATTTTACAACAAAACATAATATAAACTTAGCTTGACAGAATATACTCTGACGACGAGCACCAAATACAAAAAAACCTACTGTTTAAAAAACAATTTATTTTTGAATAGATGAATGAACAATTTGAAATGTCAAAAGTGAAAAACGAAAACGAAAAAAAGTGTGCATTTACAATGGATTAAAACCAGTTTCGCAAATTTTCGAGTTGGTTTCATGATACATTCGTATTCAAACAATCTCATTGTCAGAGATCAGTCCTATCCGCTGCAGGACCAGTAGTCGAACATTCAATAATAAGCCCTGTATAATATATATTATGTTTTGCGTTGCTTTATGCAAAATGACTTCATTAAACATGACTGTTTGATTCTTTCGATTCTAATAGTTTGCATTCCTAAAAATTAGGCGCAGTAAATCTGTAGAACGGTACATCAATTTGACATGGTCTTAACTACATGTACTACATATATTCATTTTTACATGAACAAGGATGCTGGGTCTATGCCATAAAGCTGCAAAGCCCTAATTTCTTGATGCTAAACGGGTCGGTCGTAAGGTGTCTCCGACATAAAGTTCAGAAGGTCAGACAATTCAAACCAAAACGGCTGGTAGTTGGAGCACTTTAAAGATCCTGTTACAGCACTCCTAAATCGACTGCAACGGGTTTCAATATTCATATGAATTAATACAGAAACAAGTACCGTAGTCGAAAGTTTAAACATAAACCCCGTTTAATGACACATGGTCAACGCCAAAGACATTGAACACAAAACCAACCAGAAACATGGACATACAGCACAAACCTCCACAAACAACATACATACTATATAGAAATAAAGGTTGTTTAATGAAGTATTGTTAGGCACCGCCTTGTTACGGTCAGTAAAATGTAAATCTACTGGGGAATTTTAACTAGTTTATGTACACAACCTCACACAAGCCACAGTTACCGTCCTCAGCTTTCGTTCAACTACCCCTGATCGTTCTGTCGATACTAATACCCGGAGCGTCTCAGGCGCCTATGGCTGAGCTTCCGCTGAAGATACGTTGTGTACTTGCGTCAATTTTCGGAGCGATTCTCTGAAAGTCGATGACGGGTACACCAGCTATATGCGTTTTTCAATGGCCGTATGACACGCGTATTTCGTCGCTACAACGTCGCTGATCGCAATGCTCTTAAAACTGGGCTGAACTGCATAAATCAAACAATAGTACTAGCTAGTAGTGTATTCTCTCGAACAGAGTGATGTGTCTCTGCTTAGCATGAATCCCAGTGGTTTTAACACAGTTGAACTTAATTCTCTTACACATTTTTGAAAATGTTGTAATGTCTTGAGGCGAGAACGGAAATGCATTTATTAGAAATTACACACAAAAAGATATATTAAACAACTTCAACAGTTGAGTGCACCCACAAACACTGACTTTGTTTTGGCCTGCTTAAAAGTCGAATCTGTTAACGACATTGTGGACTATAATAAGTTATCGTTCTTTGATCAATTATTCAGGCTACCAGATAAGTTCTTTGCCAAGAAAGAAATCGTTCAAAGAAGTGTGCGCTTTAGTGAAAACGTGCAATTGTTTGGCTTTGTACCGGATATACTTAAGCTACTGCCAACATATAACATTGCGTATGTATATTGAATTATTATCGGAGCAGTGGTTGATTACCAGAAAATGTTGGAAAATATCATTACAATGAATGTTCACAGACGAAACAAACAAACTCGTGCTGTAACATAACCGCCTATAGTTGTGTTTGACAGACCTTGCCCTATAGGGAAAATCGACAAAACCTCGCCCTTAATATTGCGGATCCGTCATAAGGCTTTGAAAATACTCAGCTGGACTATTTCAAGGCAGCTTGTCTATATGTGATATGTTTTAAGTAATGTGAGGGTCTTGTCGTGAAATGCGTATTTCTAGATGTTAAATTAACATGTCTATAAGTTACTTGTGTATTTAAATAAGTGGCTTGTGAACTTG